>NC_091290.1:38262030-38992030 GCF_032444005.1 Ranitomeya imitator
CTGTCCTAGGGACTTTATCTTTGAGCTGATCTTCGAGGTGACCTAACCATACCATCAAGGATCGAGCGGTACAGGTGGCTGCTATAGCTGCTCTCAAGGACCCAGCTGAAGTCTCCTAAGCCCCTTTAAGGAAGGTATCAGCTTTCCTATCTAATGGATCCTTCAAGTTTCCCAAGTCGTCAAAGGGGAGAGATGTTTTCTTGCACGCCTTAGCGACTGCCGCATCCAGTTTCGGAACTTTATCCCATGAGGATGAAGCCTCCTCCTCAAAGGGATATCTTCTTTTAAAAGCTGGCGGAAGCGAACCCTTCCTCTCTGGTTTCTTCCATTGCTTTGAGATTAGTGATTTGATTTTGTCAATCACTGGAAAGGCTCTTCGGCACTTCCGCTCAATACCTTTGAACATAACATCTTGAATGGAATATTCCGACTGGGTATCCTCTATCCCCATTGTACTGTTAACTGCTTTAACTAGATGGTTATCCCTATCCAGGGACAAGCAGGCTTGACTGGACTGTTGATCTTCAGAGGAGGAAGTAGACGGAAGGGACCCTGAGCTCAGCTCACCCGAGTCCGAATCTACATCAGATAAAGGGGAGGATTTTCTAACTTCCGTTCCCCGAGACCTGGATCTCACAGAACTTTTAATTTCCTGTCTAACCATCTCTCTTATTGTAGAGGTTAGATCAGGAGCCTCCTCCTCTAGCAGGCGTTGGATACATGTTTTGCATAACGTTTTCAAATGCCCATCCGGAAGCGGCTCTGCGCATTCGGCACACTGCCTATGTTTAGCTTTAGACGAACTTTTTCTCCCCTAGTAAGGAGAGAGGAAAAAACAAGGGGAACATAACCATCACTAAGTGAACTTTCACGAAGATCACTTACCCCGCCAGTAATGAGTGGTACCGTAGATGGGGGGTCCTTCGTAGCCGGCAAATCCTTACGGCTTGAGGACTTTGGTGTAGAAACTCGAGCCTCCTTAGCTCCACCAGTGCGGCTACTGCCACTAGACCGACGCTGGGAGCTTTTCCGAGGCTTTTCTGACTGTTGCTGCTGCTGCTGCTGTTGCTGCTGGCTGCCGTTAGACCCTTCTGGCGACTCCATAATGGAATGGGCAAGGAACATCAGCCATCCCAGCTTGCAGCCTTAAATAATGCCCCCAAGGTACCGCCCCCAGATGGGGGTTAGCAGGGAATCCCAGGTGTCAGCCATTCGATTGATGGGGACCATTGTTCGCACTGCGCTGCCCTCCCCCGAAGCCCCGACGTCCCCGCAGCTGGGCGCCGCCATTAGCTGGAGAACGGCTCCACTGCGCATGCCCGGCCGCGTCATCCGGCCGCGTCGCCCGCCACGTCATCCGGACACGCCCCTTCCGGACGCGGCGGCGGCGCCCAGCAGACACGCGGACCCGGACGGCAGCGGCACTCCACCGGACCAACGCCGCACCCCCGCAAGGCACCGACTGGCTTCCGGAAACCCAGCAGCGCAGCGCGTCATCCGGCACACACTCCCCAGGTACTCCTTTATGGCCACCATAGAAGCCAGCCTATATGACTGAGGCTGCTTCCTCCTGCCGCCACCTACACTAAACAGTCCCCCTGCCGTGTGGTGCTTCCTGCCTCCTGATCAGGCCGAGGTAGGGGACCCCCGCTACCTGCACCGGCCTGCCAGGAGTGGGGATATCTTCTTAGCTTCGACCCTCTTCTCAGGGCCTGTCTGAAGAGGTTCCGCTGTCAGGGACAGGAAACCAACTGACGTGGGAGAGAGGTACCGCCCTTTTTATGTCTGTAGGTTTCCTGTCCCTGAAGGGCGGATCCCCTCTCTCGTTGTGCTGTCATGGCGACTGAATAAAAACTAAATTTCCGAGCACTAAAAAATACTCGGAGGACCCCCAAGCATGCTCGAGAAATCTCGAGTAACGAGTATATCCGCTCATCACTAGTCGGCATGACAACCTGAGGTCTCCTTGAGACCTCTATGGTTGTTGATACCGGATTGCTGTGAGCGCCACCCCGCGCCCGGCGCTCATAGCAATGCAGCAATTCTACTGCTTAGGAGCGATCTGAACTTCGCTCCTATGTAGCAGAGCCGATGAGGCTATGCCAGCTTCTAGTCTCCCATGGAGGCTATTGAAGCATGGCAAAAGTTTAAAAAAGTTTTAAAAAATATAAAAAAAATAAAAAATATATAAAAGTCTAACTCACCCCCCTTTCGCCCCTTTAAAATAAAACAATAAACAAAATCAAATATACACTTATTTGGTATCGCCATGTTCAGAATCGCCCGATCAATAAAAAGAAGGAGTAACCTGATCGCTAAATGGCGTAATGAGAAAAAAATTTGAAACGCTAGAATTACATTTTTTGGTCGCCGCGACATTGCATTAAAATGCAATAATGGGCGATCAAAAGATCGTATCTGCACCAAAATGTGATCATTAAAAACATCAGCTCAGCACGCAAACAATAAGCCCTCATCCAACCCCAGATCACGAAAAATGGAGACGCTACGGGTATTGGAAAATTGTGCAATGTTTTTAAAAACTTTTTTAGCAAAGTTTGAATTTTTTTTAACCACTTAGATAAAAAATAACCTATACATGTTTGGTGTCTATGAACTTGTAATGACCTGGAGAATCATAATGGCAGATCAGTTTTAGCATTTAGTGAACCTAGCAAAAAAAAAAAATAGTGTGGGATTGCACTTTTTTTTTGCAATTTCACCGCCCTTGGAATTTTTTTCCTGTTTTCTAGTACATGACATGCTAAAGCCAATGATGTTGTTCAAAAATACAACTTGTCCTGCAAAAAATAAGCCCTCACATGGCCATATTGGCGGAAAAATATAAGGCCCGGGTCACACTAGTCTGTAATACGGACAAGTGCTATGCGATAAAAAAAAAAAAAAAAAAAAAAATCGCATAGCACTCAGACCAATGTTAATCTATGGGGCAGCTCCTATCATGTGTTTTTTTCTCATCCGTATTACGCTTGCGAGTGAAATCGCAGCATGATGAGACTGTCTGCGTATCTCAGCTGAGAAACGCCAATGCAAGTCTATGGGTGTGAGAAAAAAAAAAAAAAAAAAAAAAAAAAAATCGCACAGCACACGGACCATGCGTGTGACTTGCGAGAAATTCTTAGGCATTCGGCAGGTGACAGGAAAGGCTCAGCCATTATTTGCTCAGTTTGTGTGAGAAAATCTCAACATATGGATGAGAAAAAAAAAGCATCCTGGCATTGCACACGGATGAGATACGGATCACCATACGGAGAACATTTGTGCAATTCTCAGCAGACAAAATCGGACAGATTTTTTATACATTGTGTGCGACTCCAGCCTAAACGTTATGGCTCTGGGAAGGAGGGGAGCGAAAAACGAAAATGAAAAAACGAAAATACCCCGGGTCATGAAAGGGGTTAACCACAGTTTTGGAAAAGTGACAACAATTTTGTCCGGCCCATATTTGGGGTTGTGTGTGAAATTATGTCCAGATGGATCTGGATAAGTTGGAAACTTGGGCTGAAAGGTGGCAGATGAGGTTTAACAATGATAAATGTAAGGTTATACACATGGGAAGAAGGAATCAATGTCACCATTACACACTGAATGGGAAACCACTGGGTAAATCTGACAGGGAGAAGGACTTGGGGATCCTAGTTAATGATAAACTTACCTGGAGCAGCCAGTGCCAGGCAGCAGCTGCCAAGGCAAACAGGATCATGGGGTGCATTAAAAGAGGTCTGGAAACACATGATGAGAGCATTATACTGCCTCTGTACAAATCCCTAGTTAGACCGCACATGGAGTACTGTGTCCAGTTTTGGGCACCGGTGCTCAGGAAGGATATAATGGAACTAGAGAGAGTACAAAGGAGGGCAACAAAATTAATAAAGGGGATGGGAGAACTACAATACCCAGATAGATTAGCGAAATTAGGATTATTTAGTCTAGAAAAAAGACGACTGAGGGGCGATCTAATAACCATGTATAAGTATATAAGGGGACAATACAAATATCTCGCTGAGGATCTGTTTATACCAAGGAAGGTGACGGGCACAAGGGGGCATTCTTTGCGTCTGGAGGAGAGAAGGTTTTTCCACCAACATAGAAGAGGATTCTTTACTGTTAGGGCAGTGAGAATCTGGAATTGCTTGCCTGAGGAGGTGGTGATGGCGAACTCAGTCGAGGGGTTCAAGAGAGGCCTGGATGTCTTCCTGGAGCAGAACAATATTGTATCATACAATTAGGTTCTGTAGAAGGACGTAGATCTGGGGATTTATTATGATGGAATATAGGCTGAACTGGATGGACAAATGTCTTTTTTCGGCCTTACTAACTATGTTACTATGTTACTATGTCCAATTTGTATTTTTTCTCTTTTTTTTTTGTTCAAATACATACAAAGGAAATAAACATGTGTATAACAAAAAATGTGTAATTGCGAGAAATACTTCATTCTCTGGACCAATTTCAAGGGTGCCAACACTTTCGGCCATGACTGTATATGACTGCGTGAACGCAGCCCAAAAAAATTAGAGCTTTCCAACCAGGAAAAGTATCGCACAAAAATATTGCATGCGTCACTACATAAATTACTGATTGTTGACATGTGGTTGCACCCTTGGATCGACAGGTGAGGATCACCCCCCCTGAAAAATTCTGACTAATTAATAGTTAAATCTGTAAAAATTGGGTATAAAAATGTAAAATAATAGAAGAAAATATTAAAAGCTCTACTGAGACAGTAAATTCACAAAGCAGAGGAAGAGTCAAGACACCTGCTCTTGGGGCATGGGATTTCGGTAGCTGAACAGGTCTGTGTGTTGTGGGACCATGTTTCCAGGGATTTGTGTTCCTTCTCGCTGCCATGACTCCCTTTCCTTACGTGCACTTCAATATGACTCCCTCTTGCATATAAATACAGGACGAAATAGAACTGCAAACTGAAGAACACACAGTCCAGCATTTCCTCATAATTGAATTAATTCATCACATATTAGTAAAACCCAGGAAGGATTCATTTGATTTCTTTCTTCTTTTTTTTTTTTCTTCCTAAGGCAAAATTGTCAGTAAGTTAATTAAACTTAAGAATCTGCAGCATCTTAAAGTTGATTCTTTTCAGGAGTTAAATAGACTGTTCTGCATTCAGAGCTGCCATTCACTGGAAGAAACAGTATGATTTTGATTTCAATAATAAATGAGAAAGTATATCAACAAAACTGCTGGCGGGGACAGTCTGGATGTGGCAGCGTCTCGTGTAAAATATGAATTTATCTTTACTTTTCATCAGGCTACTTTATACAGACTGCCACAAGATTGAAAGCTTTAAAAGACTCAATATTGAATAAAATGACGAGAGGGTTAGAAAACAACCCTCCCCCTCCCAAAGTTATCCAAAAATGTTCTTGGCTATGATTTTTATGGATAAATGGAGGTTTCCACGATTCTTAATAAAAACCTGTATCAGAACTCTCCCATGATGGGGCAGTTTTTGGACCCCTACTCATTGAAATGCATTACAAGTTAGTTTTCAGAAAATCCATTAAAAAAAATAATAAGCCTGTCAGTCACACATTGTCCTCAACTAATATGTGAAAAAAAAAATAGAAAGTTACAATTTTCACTGCTATACATGCAAATTGGTGCTGTTATATACGGTCGTTTTTATCCTAATACCTGCATATTGTTATCAGGATGCATTATCCGAATTACGGTACATTCACCTTCCACTTAAAAGAAATGTGTCATCAGAAAATGACGTATTGCTTAAATTAGGTTTTTAATGAGGTTTTCCAGAGCCCGATCTTTTATGGACCGGAAGTGCGCATGCTCCATTCATTGCCTATGGGACTGTCAGAAATAGTGGAAGGCTGTGCTTGGTTTTCTCATGGACTGGAGGTTGAGCATGTGCACCTCTGCTCCATTCCAGGAGGGGCTCTGCAGTCCCTGATTCTATAGCCCTTTTCTAGGGGTCGTTGGTGGTGGTTATCCGCTTACATTTGACCCAATGAGAGAGGAAACCAAACTGGATTTAGAAAAATAATTGTCAAATCTAAAAGGGTTATTTTTAAGATGTTTAAAAGGAGCAATCAGCTCATCTGTTGAGGTGCACGGCAAAATACTCCAGTAATAGCAACAGTCCAAACAATCACCAGCACTCACATTTTCTTAAATTAATCGGTTTATTGATCCAGCAGTATAAAAAGGCACAAGAATGGTTGAACCCAACAGCACAAAAATTAAAAAGAAAAAAAAAAATTTCCACTGCGCTCACAGGCATCAGGCTATGTGCACACGTATTCTGGTCCACTGCGGATTTTTCCGCAGCGGATTTGATAAATCTGCAGGGCAAAACTGCTGAGTTTTTGCTGCAGATTTATCGCTGATTTACCGCGTTTTTTCTGGGGATTTCACTGCGGTTTTCCATAGGAGCAGCTGTAAAACTACTGCGGAATCCGCAGAAAGAAGTGACATGCTGCGGAATGTAAACCGCTGCGTTTCCACGCATTTTTTTCCCGCAGCATGTGCACAGCGATTTTGGTTTCCCATAGGTTTGCATTGAACTGTTAACTCATGGGAAACTGCTGCGGACCCGCAGCTGCGGGAACGCTGCGGATCCGCAGCAAAATCCGCATCGTGTGCAAATACCCTCATGTTTCAGACCTACATGGTCCTTTATCAAGCCAGGTTTTACAAATGACCATGTAGGTCTGAAACATGTTACCTGGGAGTGCAGTAGATATTTACTTTCTGCCTTTTTAATTTTTGTGCTGTTGCCTTCAGCCATTTTTTTGTGCCTTTTTAGACTACTGGATCAATACAGTTATTATTTTAAGAAGATGTGAGTGCTGACTATAGTTTGGACTGTTATTTTGAGGGTAACCATAGGATGTAACTTGTTGATTGCTGAGGGTTTGACTGCAGCAATCCCAAGAAGGGGCCTGCAGAGCTATGTATTTATCAACCTGTACTCTATTCATTACCTATTGGACTGCCAATAATAGCGGAGTGCTGTACTGTTTCTCCTGCAGTCCCAAAGAGAGCGACGGGAATGGAGGTTTAACATCCACCTCTCCGCTCTATTCAAGATGGGGCTCAGCCATGCACCCATTCTCGGTATCCGTGGCTGTCCCATCTGTTGGGACCCCAGTGATTAGAGACAGATTGTAATCTATTCCTACTCATAAAATGACATTAGAGTGGCCAGTATAAGGCAGCGAATGATTCACTTTCCTAGTGATTAGAGAAGGTTATTTGCCAGCCAGGAGCCGTCTATGACTCAATAGTACATGTAGATAGACTCCCAGCTATGCAGAAGACTGGGCTGCTTTGCCCGGAGTCTCCTGGACAGACGAGTACTGTCTTGTGAGCATTGATTTCTTCCATTAAGAGTCTGTCTCAGCTGCATGTGTAACAGGGAACTTTAGGAGAAGCAGATGTTTTATTTATATGTTCTATGATTTAATGATATCCAAGTACAGCAAATGCATAATATGCTGCAAAGGTGGCTTACACGGGGCAATGGTGACTTGATTGACTTGCTCAGGTTATAACATTCTTTGTTTTTCCAGAGTAGCACAGAAGGCGCCTTCTATGTGCAGGGTAAGAAGGCTGTGTGCAAATCGGAAACAGCTAGGATACCGAAACGCGTGCGCTGAATGAATCTAACAGCTGATTAAAGGGAGTCTGTCTCCAAGGTTTTTGGTACCTTATCTGAGAGCAGCATAATATAGGAAAAGAAACCCTGATTCCAGCAATGTGTCACTTAGTTTACTGGGCGCAGCAGTTGTCACACATTCTAAGTTTTTAGATGTAGCCAGCAGCAGAGCTGAGGAAGCCAACCCCGCCACACCAGGCTCCCTATGTACATTGTATATTGACAGTGAGCTGCTAATCAGAGCTGGGGGTGGCGCTGGACGAGGAGGCACGTGAGCTGTAGTCCAAGCAGGGATAAACTCCTGCTGATAAAACGCTCACTGTAATGAAACAACAGCACACAGCCTAATAAGTGACACATCGCTGAAATCGGTGTCTCAGCCCCTACCTTCACGCTTCCCTTGGGATTACATAGCAAAAAACTTGCTGACGGATTCAATTTAAAACAAAATCTTGAGATTATATAACGTGTGCATGACTTGTGCATACGACATGTGCGTCTAATCTGCTTCAAGTATTGGTCAAACTAACTATTAAATAATAATTTGTAGATTTCTGCAAAAAAAAAAAAAATCTTAGTATTAGAAAACATTACAAGAAAATTTAACGTGTGCACCTAGTGGTAAAAGGGGACCCGTCACATTATATATGCAGTCCAATCTGTGGACATCATGGCACAGAGAAGGAGCAGCTGAGCGGAGTGCTATATAGAATTGTTGGAAAATATTCAGTATAAATTGTATTTTATTCATTGAATTCCCCATGTTTTATGTATGCAAGTCAACTTGGCAGTCCAACCAGTGATTTATAGCTATCTCTGCATGCAGTGATATGGGGAAGACTGTCAATCACTGAATAGCACCGCCCACTGGACTCCTATATATGCAAACACCTGGGATTTCAATGAATAAAATGTAAGTTTTAAGGAAAGTTTTCCAAAAATGTTTTATGCAGCTCCTCCTGATTTCTCTCATCAGTTCGATTTTGATATAAACTTTAGCTAAAGGGAACCTATGTGGAAGATGTGGATAAAAAAAATAGAAACATTTGCCAGGCTCGCTGGGGAAAGTTTATCAGTGCTCTAAAAGTGATTTGCTAAAATGTAATCAAATAATTCAAATATTTTATGAAAAGCTGCTTAACCCATTTAGTTATATTTAGCATATATACTTCCGACAGATTCTATATTTTTTTTGCACCCCTCTTATAATATTGGAATACTCTGGGGAGGGCAGAACTGTGGAGTCTAATAGGAATCAGAACCTAGGACAGTTCTAATCGTCACAAAGGTGGTACAGCACCGATGATGTAACTTGTGTCAATATTTATAATGTACCCCAAATAACTTTTGTCATTTTTTTTTTTTTGGTGAGGTTTCAAAATATTAAAAATTGGATTTAAAAAATAAAATATATAACATTAAAAAATATAAACTACTTTAATTTTGAGGATTAAGAGTATCAACTCTCTCTCAATATGCGGGGACATCTTCTAATCGTGCACCTATGCATTGTAGTCCTCAGTGGTCACTACACTGTGGGGTCTGATTTACCATACGTTATTTCTGATAGGAATAGAGAGTCACTATACTTAATATGCAAGAAAACGATGTACTAGCAATGTACAACTACTTAGTAGGTTCTTGGTTGTATCTTTTTGGCACTTAAGAACTTTTGCTGCATGCATTTAAAGATTTCTCCTTTGCTGTTTGCGTAGAGTGCGTGCATGCTTTGAAATACATGCCTGAAGGTGTGCAAATGTATAATCACCTGGATTGCTCAAGACTTTGGCACTAACAGAAGTTTATTATTTACAGAATTTGCTAATTTTCAAATTAAATGTATTAATCTACTACAATTATGATAAACAATGATATGGCTGGGTTTGCGCATTGTGGCCGTATAACAGCACGTCGATCGGTGCGGTTTTCTAATTCATTGATGCTAAAATGGTGTTTGATTGGCAAAGGCCAAGGCAATAATGTGTATTGTTCACCAGATTTCAAATTACAAACTGCATATTTTACTAAAAAGAAGCCTTAGACTTGATGAGGCTGGTGTACTTACTTTGAACATACAGTTCACATCGGCTGTGTAATCCTGTCATTGATTTGAACATTCTATGAATCCAGTTTCAGAATGAGAGAGCGCATGAATCCAAGTGTATTCTGTCTCCACCTACTCAGTGTGACTGACAGCTGCGGCTTGTACAGAGCAGTGTGAGGTCTAAGCAGCATCAGGGAGGAGGGACACTGAGGAGCTGGTAATCAGGCCAGGTGGGCAGAGACTGAGATTTACTTTTTCGAAAAGGATTATAGAGCCGTTGTGACCTGGTTTATCGAATTATAGTAACGCAAGCAATTTGTATTGTGAAAAAGTCTAAATCTCACAATTGCAAAGTACATTTCTCTGTTATAACAGGCAAAATATAGCAGTTTTGGTTTTAGTTAAATCAAAACTTATTTAAAATTTGTAGATCTTCCTGTTTCAAACAAGTATTTTCAGTTTCAATGGTAACACTTGCTTAAAGGGAACCTGTCACCTGAATTTGGCGGGACTGGTTTTGGGTCATATGGGCGGAGTTTTCGGGTGTTTGATTCACCCTTTCCTTACCCGCTGGCTGCATGCTGGCTGCAATATTGGATTGAAGTTCATTCTCTGTCCTCCATAGTACATGCCTGCGCAAAGCAATCTTGCCTTGTGCAGGCGTGTACTATGGAGGACAGAGAATGAACTTCAATCCAATATTGCAGCCAGCATGCAGCCAGCGGGTAAAGAAAGGGTGAATCAAACACCCGAAAACTCCGCCCATATGACCCAAAACCAGTCCCGCCAAATTCAGGTGACAGAGTCCCTTTAAGGGCGCAGTCAGACGGCTGTATAAATCGGACCTAGATCAGGACGTGATGCACGGGCTGGCTTGTGGGTCACCGCGGCTAATCTAGGCACTGTGTTACTATCCCAGTCCGATGTATGCGGCCATCTGATTGCACCCTAATAGCTCAATTCCAGCACATGGATCATCCAGCAGATGGATAGGAGTGATTCCTATTTTCAAGACCACCCAATGAAAATCAGTTCAGGGGTAGCAGCTCCCCATCACCAGCACTGGGCACTTGTGTGCAGAATTCTGCCAGATTCATGCATAATCCAAAATAAAGAACCCATTATGTCTCCATATAAATTGGGGGTATACAGAGGTCTATACCTCATGTGGCTCATCACCAATGATTGTCTGCTGCAGTCATGTGAACTGCTGACGTAATGTCACCACTGTTGCCGGTCATCAAAAAAATGGTGCAGCATTGGAGAGTCAGCGCCGCACCAGGTAGAGGCGAGTATTGCTGTGATTGTTGTTTTAAAAAGGGATGCAACCCTATGGAGCGGTAACAATTTAAACCAGACGACCCCTTTAAGTAGTAAATATTAATATTCCTCCAATCATATTAAAGTGTAAGATCAATGACCCACGTAGAACATTCACTGCGTCAGTGATTTGGAAATACAAAGTAATGTAGCAATGAATGAAGCAATGAATAAAGCATAAGAAGCTTCGTTCACATATGCGGAAACATGGGTCTCAATGTGTTCAACATTTATAAATGTTTCATCTGCATTCACATTTGTATTGATTTTTTTCCCTCTACTTAATGATTTGTCAATGTCACAGTTTCATCTATGTAAGGCCTTATACTGTACATACTCGTTCCTTTCAGCACTACTTGCTTCCCAGTGCAGCCTTGGTTACAAGGTGAAGAATTAGCTCAGACACAAATACAGACACGCACACAAATCAAGAAAGAGGTGATCCTTTATCGTATATAATTAATATATGCATCAATTAGTATATTATAATTGATGTATTACAATATCCTAACTAATGTCTATATAATAATATAGTAAATGCATAGCTTGTTGCATATTTACTCCTGTAAGAATTAAAAAAAAAAAAGCTATATATATGATTAATATCTCTGTGTGTGTATATTCACACGCACTGGGGAAAATACGGTAAGTATTTGATACACTGCTGATTTTGTATGTTTTCCCACTTACTAAGAATGGAGAGGTCTGTAATTTTTATGGTAGGCACATTTCAACTTTGAGGGACAGAATCTTAAAAAAAAAATCCTAAAAATCATTGTGATACATATATGCTAGCCACCTTAGGGAGAGACCCAAGTTGGGCTAAATGTAGCGGGACGAAAGAGACCGAAAAGCCCTCTACTTAAAGGAAATACATAGTGGATGCTTTCCTGAAACGGAAAGTACTTGCAAGCAGCATAATACAAAGAATAGCAGGTTTACCCAGAATCCTTTGCAGTAGGCGGAGCTTTGCAGTAGCTCCGCCTACTGCAAAGGATTCTGGGTAAACCTGCTATTCTTTGTATTATGCTGCTTGCAAGTACTTTCCGTTTCAGGAAAGCATCCACTATAAAAATCATTGTATGATTTATACAGAATTAATTTGCATTTTATTACATGAAATAAGTATTTGATACCATAGAAAAACAGAACTTAATATTTGGTGCAGAAACCTTTGTTTCCAATTAGAGAGGTCAGATGTTTCCTGTAGCTCTTGACCATGTTTGTACACACTGCAGCAAGGATTTTGGCCCACTCCTCCATGCAGATCTTCTCCAGATCTTTCAAGTTTCGGGGGCTGTCGATGGGCAACATTTATTTCCAGCTCCCTCCAAAGATTTTTCTATTGGGTTTAGGTCTGGAGACTGGCTAGACCACTCCAGGAACTGGAAATTATTCTTATGAAGCCACTGCTTAGTTGCCCGGGCTGTGTGCTTTGGGTCATTGTCATGCTGGAAGACCCAACCACGACCCATCTTCAGTGCTCTGACTGAGGGAAGGAGGTTTTGAACAAAATCTTGTGATGCATGACCCCAGCCATCCTCCCTTCAATACGGTGCAGTCGTCCTGTCTTTTCAGTAAAGCACCCCTATGTTTCCCCCACCATGCTTCATGTTTGGGACGGTGTTCTTGGGTTTGTACTCATCCTTCTTCCTCCAAACATGGTGAGTGGAGTTCATACCAAAAAGTTCTATTTTGTTCTCACCTGACCACAACCTTCTCCCACGCCTCCTCTGAATCATCCAGATGGTATTGGCGAACTTCAAACAAGCCTGGACATGTGCAGTAGGACCTTACATGCCCTGCAGGATTTTAATCCATGACGGCATAGTGTGTTTGCCCCACCTCTATTCAGGTCATTGACCAGGTCCTCCCGTGTAGTTTTGGGCTGATTCCTGACCTTTCTCAGAGTTAACCTTACCCTTCGAGGGAAGATTTTGCATGGATTTCCAGACCAAGCAATATTGACAGTCATCTTGTGTTTCTTCCATTTTCTAATTATTGCACAGTTGTTACCTTCTCACCAAGCTGCTTGCCTATTGTCCTGTAGCTCATCCCAGCCTTGTGCAGGACTACAATTTTGTCCCTGGTGTCCTAAGACAGCTCTTTGGTCTTGGCCATGGTGGAGAGATTGGAGTGTGATTGATCAAGTGTGTGGCGAGATGTCTTTTATACAAGTAACAAATGCAAAGTAGGAGGGCTAAACTAACAGGTGTGAGAGACAGAATTCTTGCTAGTTGGTAGATGATCAAATACTTATTTCATGCAATAAAATGCAATTTCATTAATTAAAAATGATACAATGTGATTTTCTGATTAGAGCTCACAATCTAATCCAATTCCCTATCAGTATATCTCTGAAGTGTGGGAGGAAACCAGCGTACCCGGAGGAAACCCATGCAAACATGGGGAGAACGAACATACAAACTCCTTAGGCTGGGGTCACATTGCGTTTTGGTCAGAGCGCTAATGGACAGCGTTGCACGGCGAAATTAATGCCATGCAACGCGTCCGTTAGCGCTCCCATTGCCCGCAATGTACCAGCGCATTGCTAGCGCGTGTCATTTTCGGCACGCGCTAGCGACGCGCCGGTCTTTTGTAGCGCGCCTCGGACGCTGCTTGCAGCGTCCGCGGCGCGCCCGAGGTCCGTTCCCCGCTCTCGCAGATCGGGGATCTGCGAGAGCGGGGACGTTAACGCGACCCCGAAACGCGACCCTTTAAAAACATTGCGTTAGCGCAATCCGCTAGCGCTAAACGGATTGCACTAACGCAATGTGACCCTAGCCTTACAGATTGGTGGGATTTGAACCCAGAACACACACTAACTATTTAGTGTCTGGTTGCAAAGCCACCCAAATAAAAGTAAAAAATGGAGCAGCATTCCATAAATAAGGTGCAATCGTTATAAGCCCATGGGGAGACTTTTTGGTTCAGACTAAACTAAGAGGTCCCCACATGGGCCAATAAAGTTGTATAAATGTTGCGCTTTATTTTTGAAGTGCTGCCTCCATTTATATTCTATATAGATTTAAATTTTTTATAACCTATTACTATGCAAACGTTGTAGACAGGAGGGGAAAAATGCTGCAAACTAAGAATGTTTTCAGAAATAGAAAAGTTAGTCTATTTTTTTTTTATATTTTGACAAATCTAAACTAAAATTGATGTTTTATGTAATCACCCTTTGCCTTCAAAACAGCATAAATTCTTCTAGGTACTCTTCTACTTGCAAACAATTTGTCAAGGAACTCGGCAGAGAGGTTGCTCCCAACTGTAGAGATTAGCGAATATGTTCGAAAAAGATCGCTGAATCCGAGTTTGCCATATTCATACCATATTCATGCCGAATTTGTGCATGACGATCGTTTCCAAACATATTCCCATTGACGTCAATGCCGTTTGCCTGTGTTCGGCGAATATTGCAAATATGGTGATCATAATCCTAACTGAATATTGAAATATTCGCTCATCTCTACCCAACAGCTTGGAGAACTAACCACAGATCTTTTGTGGATGTAGGGTTGTGCAAATTTTTCTGCCTCTTCATGTAATCCCAGACAGACTGGATGATGTTAAGATCAAGTCTCTATGGGGCCGTATCATCACTTTCAGGACTCCTTGGATAGTTCTTAATGACATTAGCCTTATGTTTGGGTCGTTGTCCTGCTGCAGAATAAACTTGGAGGTATGGGATGGCATTGCATGATGGATAGATGGCATTGGATGATGGACAAGTATCTGTATTTCTCAGCATTGAAAACACCTTTGATCCTGACCAAATCCCCAACTCCATTTGCTGAAATGCAGCCTCAGACTAGCATGAACCTCCACCATGCTTCACTGTTGCCTGCGTCATTACTGTGCAGCTCTCCAGCATCCAAATATTTCATATTTTGTCTCCTCAGTCCAGATAACCTGCTGGCATTTTTCTGCACCCCAGTTCCTATGTATTCATGCATAGTTGAGTCAGTTCCTTGTTTCTGTGTGGAAAATATGGCATTTGACCACAACTCTTTCATGAAGACCACAGAAGATGTGTAGCTGGGTCCCACTAGTTGCTGCCAGTTCTGAGCTGATGGTACTGCTGGACATCTTCTGATTTCAGTTTCAAGCCTCTAACACAGCCGTTTATGTTAATGACTGTGTTTAAACCTGTATATAAAAATCATGATCAATATGACCTGATGGGTATAATTTGTTAATTATGCATCTGACTATAACAGAAAATCCCTGACTTTGTGCAAATGTACTTAGAAGAATTGATGATGTTTGGAAGTCAAAGGGCAGTCACACCAAATATTGATTTCATTTAGATTTCTCTTTTGTTCATTCACTTTGCATTTTGATAGTGTATAAAATAAAGTATTTACATTTCTTTTTTAGAAAGCATTCTTAATTTGCAGCATTTTTTCTACATCTGCCTAAATCTTTTGCAAAGTACTTAATATACATATTTTTGTAAGCAGTTGTTGGAGTCAGTATAGTTCTGATTACTCTGACTTCTAAGCCCTGCTTGCAGTATTCCCCATTGTTAGGGGTAGAGGCACCCTTAACAAAGCTGCTGTAACAGAATGTAGCTTTGGTTGCAGCAATAATGCTGCCAAATGTGTTGCTGGCTGCAGTCATGAGTCATGACACTAAGGTCTATACTAATGCGCATCATGAGCTTATGGCAAAGTTATGTCTACTCCATAAAGAAGCACGCTTGGATTGGCTGGATTTAATTTAATAGTGCAAAATAAGCTGCTTCCAGAAGTCACTCTCAAGTAGTGACTCATACTTCTATAAAACAAAAAAAGAATGCAAAAAATCATTGCTCTATAAAGTAGAGGTTATGTGTAATTAATAGAGATGGGCGGACCCCTTTATGCTCAGATCCAGCGGGTTCAGCCAAACAGTTAAAAAAGTTTGGGTACCAGAACAGTACCCGGACACAATTCACTTGAATGGGGGGCCCGAACATCCAGTGTTGGCCACTCTGTCATGTGCATGACAGCATGGCAAACGCTGTCACTGGTCGGCGGTAAAATCATTACCGCCGGTTAGACTGCTGCGGTTTCCCCGCTGTCAAATTACAGCATGAGCCCAGAGCTGTGATAGGAGGTAAATTCACTGGCGTTGGCTGATGGGACTGCTCCTGGTGAACTCACTTCTGCACTGTGAGACTTTTCCTCACAGTGCCAGTGATGATCTCACCAGAGGTCACCGCAGCCTCAGGGTATATGCGCACAATCAGTAAACGCTGCGTACTTGTGCAGCGTCCAGAGCAGTGGGTTTTAAGAAATCCCTTGCACACTATGCATCCAGAGACACCGGCGGAGACTAAAGGCCCCGTCACACATAGCGAGATCGCTGCTGAGTCACAAGTTTTGTGACGCAACAGCGATCTCAGTAGCGATCTCGCTATGTGTGACACGTACCAGCGATCAGGCCCCTGCTGTGAGATCGCTGGTCGTGTCGGAATGGCCTGGGCCATTTTTTGATCGTTGAGGTCCCGCTGACATCGCTGAATTGGCGTGTGTGACGCCGATTCAGCGATGTCTTCGCTGGTAACCAGGGTAAACATCGGGTAACTAAGCGCAGGGCCGCGCTTAGTAACCCGATGTTTACCCTGGTTACCATCCTAAAAGTAAAAAAACAAACGCTACATACTTACCTATCGCTGTCTGTCCTCGGCGCTCTGCTTCTCTGGTCTGGCTGTGAGCGCCGGTCAGCCGGAAAGCAGAGCGGTGACGTCACCTCTCTGCTTTCCGGCTGCCTGCCGCTCACAGCCAGACCAGAGAAGCAGAGCACCGAGGACAGAGCGATAGGTAAGTATGTAACGTTTGTTTTTTTTTTACTTTAACGATGGTAACCAGGGTAAACATCGGGTAACTAAGCGGGGACCTGCGCTTAGTTACCCGATGTTTACCCTGGTTACCGGGGACCTCGGGATCGTTCGTCGCTGGAGAGCTGTCTGTGTGACAGCTCTCCAGCGACCAAACAGCGACGCTGCAGCGATCCGGATCGTTGTCGGTATCGCTGCAGCGTCGCTATGTGTGACGGGGCCTTAACATGCAGCGTGTCTTTTCCAGACCACAGTATGTCAATATCTCTTGCAGAGACGTAAGCTTGGCACCGTCCAGGTTGAAAACTGTTTATCTGTGGATTACAGCGTGGGACAGAACAATGGGCAGGTGAGGGATATTGTTTTTTATTGTTGGTTTATACAGGAGACGATGGCTTCAATGGAGTGGGCATTAGGTGAGTATAACTGTTATTTTTAAATAAAAAATGAAAAGTGTGTTTTATTTCAAATAAAAGACTTTATACTTGCTGTGTGTTTATTGACAATACAACTATTCGATTAAGGTACCTTGACACTGAGCAACTTTACAACGAGAACGACAACGATCCGTGACATTGCAGCGTCCTGGATAGCGATCTCGTTGTGTTTGACACGCAGCAGCGATCAGGATCCTGCTGTGACATCGCTGGTCGTAGCTGAAAGTCCAGAACTTTAATTGGTCGTCAGGTCGGCGTGATTCGTCATGTTTGACAGCAAAAGCAACGATGCCTGCAATGTTTCTTCGCAGAGCTAACAACCAGCGAGAACGATAAGTATGTCACTGGATCGCTCCTGCATCGTTCTGGAGTTGCTGTGTTTGACATCTCTACAGCGACCTAACAACGACGCTCCAGCGATCTAGTTTAGGTCGGATCGTTATCGATATTGCTGGAGCGTCGCTAAATGTGACGGTACCTTTAGTAATGTATAGGTGTCTTATAGACTCCTCTCCAGTACTAAGCCGAAGACTTGATGTCACCAGACAATACAAAGGTGACATCAATCCCACAACTATGAACCCCACTTGCCTCCGCTACAGGGCAAGTGGGAAGAGCCGGGCAGAGCTCCAGAATTGGCGCATCTAATAGATGTGCCTTTTCTGGGTGACTGCGGGCTGCTATTTTTAGGCTTGGTGAACCAATATCCAGGACCCCATACCAGCCTGAGAATACTAGCCCCCAGCTAACTGCTTTAGTTTGGCTGGTTGTCAAAAATGGAATGGACCCCATGCCATTGTTTTAATTATTTATCTAAATAATTAAAACAAAACAACATGGGGTTCCCTCTATTCTTGATAACCAACATTGCTAAAGCTGAGGGTTGCAGCCTTTTGCATTTTTTTCATATAGGAATTAAAAGTAAACGGAAATCTTGCAATGTTCCTACTTACCTCTCAGACTTTTGTAGACACTCTGTTTTATTTCAGGAAATTTATGTGTGCATTATCCACAATGAACAGACCCTGAACCTATCTTTTGTACTGAAGCATCTAATGTGCATGTGCAGAGGTGATTGTGAAGGGAGGAGGAGGTCAGCTGTGACATCGCCTATTGTGATTGGTGGATCCTATGTTATCAGCTGTTTACAGAGTAATTACCTGTTATTATAATCCTGCCTCTGATTATAAGACTGCTGAAAACTATTCCTTAAAAGGACAGGCAGTAGAAGTTTAAAACAGCCCCTGTGGCCAGTGTGAAAATGTCAGATTTTTTATAATAACATGAAAAAAAGGCAAATTAGAAAAACAAAATACAAACACAGGTTATTTTCTAATGAAATCTTCCCTTGATCAACAAACGTAAATCCACAGCAGCATGTCACTGCAGTTTTTAAGCAAATCGCAGATGTTCCAGTGCCACCCCACCGAGTAACTTGACCCCATTGTCCTCATGATTGGTGAGGTCAACATATATCATTCATAATCACATATCACCACCTGTGCACTTGACCCGATCCCTTCCCACTTCATCCCAAACCTCGACAAATTCTTCATCCCAACTCTAACCCATCTCTTCAACCTATCACTAACAACTGGCGTTTTCCCCTCAAGCTTTAAACATGCCTCAATCACACCTATCCTCAAAAAGCACTCTCTTGACCCATCCTCTGTATCTACCTATCGCCCTACCTCACTTCTCCCCTATGCCTCAAAACTACTGGAGCAACACATCCATCTTGAACTGTCCTCCCATCTATCTTCCTGCTCCCTTTTTGACCGCTTACAATCAGGCTTCCGGTCACACCACTCCACTGAAACTGCCCTTACTAAGGTCACCAATGACCAATTAACCGCAAAGAGCAAGCGACACTTCTCTATCCTCCTCCTGGACCTGTCCTCTGCCTTTGACACAGTGGACCATTCCTTATTACTACAGACCCTCTCATCCCTTGGCATCACAGACTTGGCCCTATCCTGGATCTCGTCTTACCTAACTGACCGAACATTCAGCGTCTCCCATTCACACACCACCTCCTCACCTCGCCCCCTATCTGTCGGAGTCCCGCAAGGTTCAGTTCTAGGGCCCCTGCTCTTCTACAGTTACACTTTTGGCCTGGGACAGCTCATAGAATCTCACGGTTTTCAGTATCATCTCTATGCTGATGACACACAGATCTACATCTCTGGACCAGATATCACCACCCTACTAACCAGAATCCCTCAATGTCTGTCCACTATTTCATCCTTCTCCGCTAGATTTCTAAAACTTAACATGGACAAAACAGAATTCATTATCTTTCCCCCATCTCACGCGACCTCCACAACGAACATATCCATTACAGAAAACGGCTGCCCATTCTCCCCAGTCCCACAAGCTCGGTGTCTCGGGGTAATCCTTGACACTGATCTCTCCTTCAAACCGCATATCCAAGCCCTTTCCACTTTCTGCCGCCTTCAACTCAAAAATATTTCACGGATGCGTACATTCCTAAACCAAGAATCTGCAAAAACCCTAGTCCATGCCCTCATCATCTCCCGCCTCGACTACTGTAACATCCTGCTCTGTGGCCTCCCCTCTAACACTCTCGCACCCCTCCAATCTATTCTAAACTCAGCTGCCCGACTAGTCCACCTGTCCCCCCACTATTCCCCGGCCTCTCCCCTCTGTCAATCCCTTCACTGTCTCCCCATTACCCAGAGACTCCAGTACAAAACCCTAACCATGACATACAAAGCCATCCACAACCTGTCTCCTCCATACATCTGTGACCTCGTCTCCCGGTACTTACCTACACGCAACCTCCGATCGTCACAAGATCTCCTTCTCTACTCCCCTCTTATCTCCTCTTCCCAAAATCGCATACAAGATTTCTCTCGCGTATCACCCCTACTCTGGAACCCTCAACCACAACACATCAGACTCTCACCTACCATCGAAACCTTCAAAAAGAACCTGAAGACCTACCTCTTCCGACAAGCCTACAATCTGCCGTAATCACCGATCGACCAAACCACTGTACGACCAGCTCTACCCTCGCCTACTGTATCCTCACCCATCCCTTGTAGATTGAGCCTTCGCGGGCAGGGTCCTCTCTCCTCCTGTACCAGTTTTGACTTGTATTGTTCAAGATTATTGTACTTGTTTTTATTATGTATACCCCTCCTCACATCTAAAGCGCCATGGAATATATGGCGCTATAATAATAAAAAGTAATAATAATGGGGTGGGGTTAGAACAGTTAATAATTTAAGAAAGAATAGAGGTGCAGAGAGATACATAAAATGTATGTATACTAATGCCAGAAGCCTCGCCAACAAAATGGACGAATTAGAACTAATGTTGTTGGAGCATAATTATGACATGGTGGGGATATCTGAGACATGGCTGGATGAGAGCCATGACTGGGCTGTTAACTTGCAGGGCTATAGCCTGTTCAGAAATGACCGTACAGATAAGCGAGGGGGTGGGGTGTGTCTATATGTAAAATCGTCCTTAAAACCCATCCTGCGTGATAATATAGGTGAATTTAATGAAAATGTAGAATCCATGTGGGTGGAGATAAGGGGAGGGGGAAAAAATAATAAATTACTGATAGGGGTTTGTTACAAATCTCCAAAAATAATGGAAGCAATGGAGAATATCCTCATAAAGCAAATAGATGAAGCTGCGACTCAAGGAGAAGTCATTATTATGGGGGACTTCAACTACCCTGAAATAGATTGGGGAACAGAAACCTGCAGTTCCAGCAAAGGTAATCGGTTTTTGACAACTATGAGAGACAATTACCTTTCACAACTGGTTCAGGACCCAACAAGAAGGGGGGCACTGCTAGACCTAATATTAACCAACAGGCCAGACCGCATAGCAAATGTAAGGGTTGGGGGTCACTTGGGTAATAGCGATCACAAAATAATAAGTTTTCATGTATCTTTTAAAAAGATGTGTAATAGAGGGGTTACGAGGACACTAAACTTCAGGAGGGCAAATTTCCAACGGATGAGAGAGGATCTTGGTGCAATTAACTGGGACGATATCCTGAGACACAAAAATACACAAAGAAAATGGGAGACATTTATTACCATCCTGGATAGGACCTGTGCACAGTATATACCGTATGGGAATAAACATACTAGAAATAGGAGGAAACCAATATGGCTAAATAGAGCTATAAGGGGCGCAATAAGTGACAAAAAGAAAGCATTTAGAGAATTAAAGGAAGTAGGTAGTGATGAGGCATTAAATACAGAAAATTAAATAATTTCTGTAAAAAGCAAATCAAGGCAGCAAAGATTGAGACAGAGAGACTCATTGCCAGAGAGAGTAAAAATAATCCTAAAATATTCTTTAACTACATAAATAGTAACAAACTAAAAAATGATAGTGTTGGCCCCCTTAAAAATAGTCTGGGTGAAATGGTGGATGAGGATGAGGAAAAAGCCAATATGCTAAATGACTTTTTTTCAATCAGTATTTACACAAGAAAATCCCATGGCAGACAAAATGACTAGTGATAAAAATTCCCAATTAAATGTCACCTGCTTAACCCAGCAGGAAGTGCGGCGGCGTCTAAAAATCACTAAAATTGACAAATCTCCGGGCCCGGATGGGATACACCCTCGAGTACTGCAGGAATTAAGTACAGTCATTGATAGACCATTATTTTTAATCTTTAAAGACTCCATAATAACAGGGTCTGTACCACAGGACTGGCGTATAGCAAATGTGGTGCCAATATTCAAAAAGGGGACAAAAACTGAACTCGGAAATTATAGGCCAGTAAGCTTAACCTCTACTGTGGGTGAAATCCTGGAGGGCATTCTAAGGGATGCTATGCTGGAGTATCTGAAGAGGAATAACCTCATGACCCAGTATCAGCACGGGTTTACTAGGGACCGTTCATGTCAGACTAATTTGATCAGTTTCTATGAAGAGGTAAGTTCCGGATTGGACCAAGGGAACCCAGTGGATGTAGTGTATATGGACTTTTCAAAAGCTTTTGATACGGTGCCACACAAAAGGTTGATACATAAAATGAGAATAATGGGGATAGGGGAAAATATTTGCAAGTGGGTTGAGAGCTGGCTCAGGGATAGGAAACAAAGGGTGTTTATTAATGGAGCACACTCGGACTGGGTAGCGGTTAGCAGTAGGGTACCACAGGGGTCAGTATTGGGCCCTCTTCTTTTTAACATATTCATTAATGACCTTGTAGGGGGCATTCAGAGTAGAATTTCAATATTTGCAGATGACACTAAACTCTGCAGGGTAATCAATACAGAGGAGGACAATTTTATATTACAGGATGATTTATGTAAACTTGAAGCTTGGGCTGATAAATGGCAAATGAGCGTTAATGGGGATAAATGTAAGGTCATGCACTTGGGTAGAAGTAATAAGATGTATAATTATGTGCTTAATTCTAAAACTCTGGGCAAAACCGTTAATGAAAAAGACCTGGGTGTATGGGTGGATGATAAACTCATTCAGTGGCCAGTGTCAGGCAGCTGCTACAAAGGCAAATAAAATAATGGGATGCATTAAAAGAGGCATAGATGCTCATGAGGAGAACATAATTTTACCTCTATACAAGTCACTAGTTCGACCACACTTAGAATACTGTGCACAGTTCTGGTCTCCGGTGTATAAGAAAGACATAGCTGAACTAGAGCGGGTGCAGAGAAGAGCGACCAAGGTTATTAGAGGACTGGGGGGTCTGCAATACCAAGATAGGTTATTACACTTGGGGCTATTTAGTTTGGAAAAACGAAGACTAAGGGGTGATCTTATTTTAATGTATAAATATATGAGGGGACAGTACAAAGACCTTTCTGATGATCTTTTTAATCATGGACCTGAAACAGGGACAAGGGGGCATCCTCTACGTCTGGAGGAAAAAAGGTTTAAGCATAATAACAGACGCGGATTCTTTACTGTAAGAGCAGTGAGACTATGGAACTCTCTGCCGCATGATGTGGTAATGAGTGATTCATTACTTAAATTTAAGAGGGGACTGGATACATTTCTGGAAAAGTATAATGTTACAGGGTATATACACTAGATTCCTTGATAGGGCGTTGATCCAGAGAACTAGTCTGATTGCCGTATGTGGAGTCGGGAAGGAATTTTTTTCCCCAAAGTGGAGCTTACTCTTTGCCACATGGGTTTTTTTTGCCTTCCTCTGGATCAACATGTTAGGGCATGTTAGGTTAGGCTATGGGTTGAACTAGATGGACTTATAGTCTTCCTTCAACCTTAATAACTATGTAACTATGTAATAATAATAATGTGTTTGTATGACAGAATATAATTTTGTATTTTTTTCTCTCTGCAAAACACAACCTAGCTGCAATATGGTGTCACTACATGGAAATTAATTAAATATATTATTTTTTTTCCCTTACAGACTGGGAGGAAGTGTCCTGTAAGCTATAGACTTGTGTGCGGAGACTGATCCAGGATAGAAGACTCCTCTCTTTTTCTCTTTCTATGTTGTTACATGCACACTTGTGTTTATAGTGTGATTATTTACCCTAAACAAAAGAATTGAAGTACCGCCCTAATCATTTCATTAAAAGCTGAGCTTAAAACCACTTATTGATCTGCTCTTCCATTAATCTGAGACATCTACTGGGATGTCACAATGGGAAAACACATAGCCTGAGAATTCAACAGACACTCACATCACTCAGGAAATGCATCAATATCAAAAGATTAGCCATAACGTACAGAATACTGTAAGTAAGAGATTTATTGCGGAAATACTTTTGGAAAGATTAGTTATTTACACTGATCCAATTATAATTACTGTTCTGGAGAAAGGCGATGTAAATGAAATACGTATCCCGGGGTCATATTTTGTCATGGTTCTTAAATTAAATCTGGCCGTAGGATTTAACTTCCTAAGTCATTTGTATATACATGTAGGCTATGAAAAGTTGAATTAAATAATACCTTCATATCTGCGATCCGATGTTTTATTCCAGAGTAATCCACATTTTTCTTAATATGTAAATGAGTTGTTAAGATCTATGTGCCGGACATAGATCTCCCTGAAAAACTGCTACCAGATATTTTAAAGGAAGAGGCTTAACCAGTGTGAGACATGCAGATCTGGAGATTGTCAGTTATTACATGTCTCACACTGGTAACACCTCCTTTCATTGAAAATAAGCTCTGGAGGCAGATTCTTGGGGAGATCTCCATCCAGACCGTAGATCTTAGAGCTTATTTACATATCAAGAAAAACGTGGATGTCTCTGGTATGAGACATCGTATCGCAGATATCAATGTATAATTTTATTCAACCTTCTATAACCTACATGACCATATAGATGGCTTAGGAGTAGTGATGAGCGAATGTACTCGTTGCTCGGGTTTTCCTGAGCACTCTCGGGTGGTCTCCGAGTATTTGTGACTGCTCGAAGATTTAGTTTTCATCGCCTCAGCTGAATGATTTACAGCTATTAGACAGCTTGATTACATGTGGGGATTCCCTAGCAAACAGGCAACCCCCACATGTACTCAGCCTGGCTAGTAGCTGTAAATCATTCAGCTGCGGCGATGAAAACTAAATCTCCGAGCAGTCACAAATGCTTGGAAACCACCCGAGCAACGAGTATACTCGCTCATCACTACTCAGGAGGGCTGATCCTACTAAGATTCCCTTTAAAGGGAGTTGGTCATCCCAAAGGGTCATCCTACAGTCTATTGTGTGTGGGGACCCCTGACGCTTCTCTGACAGATGATGAGTGGGATATAAGGATCTGGCATGTCTAATTTTAAAATGTCAATACTTTGGTGAAATACGCTGCCACCAGAAGAGTCTAGCAGCAGCTCTTTCATAGAAAGCACAGGAGCGCTCGCCTCTTGAAGGAAATCTATCCACTATAAAAACAAACACAACTTTAGGCTACATTCACACATTTGTGTCTTTAGGTCTACATAAATCAGTCAATATTTCTCGTGTCATCCATATTGTCTCCATGTTGCATCCATTTTTTCTCATGAATCTTGAAAAACTGAAGGTGATGAGCAGTCTGCAACGTTTATCCATTGACTCTGTACAATCGATCAGTTAAACACAGATGAAACACAGAGGGAAAACATTAGTAAAAAGTGTGCCCTCTATTTTTCATCCATTTTTTTTACCAATCCCCATAGATTTTAATGGCCGAGCCTGTTCCACAGAACAGATAATAGCACAGCTCTAGAGTCTCATTGTTTGGACATGTGAATCTGATTTTATAACTAATTTGTGTGTATGAATTAATGAAACTTTAGAGGGTCAGTGTAATGTCTTTGAAAACTAACAGCACACATGTGAATGTAGCCTTAGTGTTCTAATTATTGCCATCCATGCAGCAGAAAATGAATTTTGATCAATCATGCCATTAAGGCTACTTTCACACTAGCGTTTTTTTAAATCCGTCACAATGCGTCGTTTTGCAGAAAAAACGCATCCTGCAAAAGTGCTTGCAGGATGCGTTTTTTCCCCATAGACTTCTATTGACGATGCATTTGCGACGGATTGGCACACTTCGCATCCGTCTTGCGACGGATGCGTCGTGCTTTGGCGGACCGTCGGGAGAAAAAAACCCTACATGTAACGTTTTTTTCTCCCGACGGACCGCTTTTTCCGACCGCGCATGCGCGGCCGGAACTCCGCCCCCACCTCCCCGCACCTTACAATGGGGCAGCGGATGCGCCGGAAAAATACATCCGCTGCCTCCATTGTGCAATGCAGCAAACGCTAGCGTCGGAATCTCTCCCCGACGCATTGCGACGGGGAGATTCCGACGCTAGTGTGAAAGGAGCCTAAGATGCTCAGTGCACCCTCGGTGTGGCCAAAGAGAGCACCATTCCACCAACCTCACTCACGTGGGATTCACAGCATTTATTTTCCTGGAGGGGAGTACTGGCTGCGGATAAAGTTCAGACAAGCCAGCGTTGTCAATCACTAGTGAGTGAAGCGGGGCACGGAAAACCAGTGGGTGGAATGGTGCACTGAGCCTCTTGGCCACACCAAGGACCCCATTTAGGATATTTGCTCAACTTCACATTATGCAGAACAGGGGCAGTAATTGGATCACTAAAAAGGACATTTTTTTAGTGGCTATATGCTTAGTATATACAGCCATTCTGGCCCTACAGACTTGCCCTCAAAGTGTGTGACAAAGTTAAACAAAATGTTTGTTTTAAGATAACGAACGATGTCATGCCTGATCATGGCTTACAGCATCTATAAGACCTTCATAGCTGCCATTGTTCATTTTCTGCACAGACGATTAATTGTCACCTTTTCAGCTGATATTATAGAACAATTTGATTTAGTAAAAGCTAACGGATCCACTGCATAAACAAAAGTTCAGCTAAGCTGTTAAGGTGTTCATTGTGATGCCATAACGCTCACAGATGCTGGACTCCTCGTAAAGTACTGTATGTGCCTATGTGATCTTTTGCTGTTGACGCTCCTGCCTTGTAAAATCAACAAATAGCATTGAGAATTGTGTTGTGGAACCCCCCGAAGCTTACTGCACGTCACCATTTGCATCGAAAAAGATTCAATCAGCTTAAGATACCTACAGCTTAAACTGATGTTGCAAAAATCCGCAGCTTATACGCTCCTTGTGCGCTTAACCTTAAGAGTCATCTACATGCACCAACCCTTCCATCAAATGTCAGGGACAACAAGCCGGGAAACAGTTTTTAGTAACAGCAAGCAGAAATATAGCTGTAGCTCTCGGGAAAAAGAAAAACTGCAATTTAGGAAGGGTACAAGAAAAGTAAAAGTTATAAATTTACAAAGTGACAGAAACTCAAGTTAGACAAACTAGGGATATTTTACATATATCAAGATTAATTAAATGGCAGTGAATTGCACTTCATCCCAGAATGACTGGAAACCATAAAGTGTTTCAAGAGTTTTAAGTCAAGGTATTAAACATAAAACAATGGAATTTCATACAATAAGTTGAGCCACCACATATGTAGAATCTATTACTAAAGAAAAAAGGGTAAAAAAATAATTACTATTTAAAATGAACCTAGTAGTGAATAGAAACATAAAAGCCTCAATTTGGATTTTCTTTATATATATTTAATATATACGCCTCTGTTCTTTCTCCCCCATGATAATTTTTCTGTAGATATGCTGCCATCTAGTGGGATTACTGTATAATGCAGGATTGTAATATTGATCTTTTAGTCTGCAGTTTAGGGCTTAAACCAGAGATCAGCAAATCGTTTCACAAGAACGTGGTGCGGCAGCCATGTCAGTATTCAGTGACCTTTGGACGGGACCTGCAGTCAGACCTGCAGTTAGGTCCATTTTTCTATAAAACCTCCTCAGTGTCTCAAAAGTAATTGGACAAATAAACTTTACTATAAATAAAATGTTAATTTTTAGTATTGTGTAGAGAATCCTTTGCAGGGAATGACTGCCCGAAGTCTGGAAGCAACAGATGGCACCGAACGCTGGGCTTCCTCCTTTCTGATGCTTTGCCGCCTTAACTGCAGCTGATTTCAGTTGCTTGTTTGTGGGTCGCTCTCCCTCGTTTTCGCCTTAAGCATGTGAAATGCTGCTCGATGGGGTTGAGATCTGGTTTTGACTCAGCCATTGCTGAATATTCCACTTCTTTGCCATAAAAACTCCTGCGTTGCTTTTGCAGTACACTGCGTGCAGAATTATTAGGCAAGTTGTATTTTGATCACATGATACTTTTTATACATGTTGTCCTACTCCAAGCTGTTCAGGCTTGAGAGCCAACTACCAATTAAGTAAATCAGGTGATGTGCATCTCTGTAATGAGGAGGGGTGTTGTCTGATGACATCAAAACCCTATATAAGGTGTGCTTATTTATTAGGCAACTTCCTTTCCTTTGGCAAAATAGGTCAGAAGTGAGATTTGACGGGTTCTGAAAAGTCCAAAATTGTGAGATGTCTTGCAGAGGAATGCAGCAGTCTTGAAATTGCCAAACTTTGAAAAGCGTGATCAACGAACAATCAAGCGTTTCATGGCAAATAGCCAACAGGGTCGCAACAAGCGTGTTGGGCAAAAAAGGCGCAAAATAATTGCCCAAGAATTGAGGAAAATCAAGCGTGAAGCTGCCAAGATGCCATTTGCCACCAGTTTTGCCTTATTTCAGAGCTACAACGTTACTGGAGTAACAAAAAGCACAAGGTGTGCGATACTCAGGGACATGGCCCAGGTAAGGAAGGCTGAAAAACGACCACCTTTGAACAAGAAACATAAGATAAAACGTCAAGACTGGGCCAAGAAATATCTTAAGACTGACTTCTCAAAGGTTTTATGGACTGATGAAATGAGAGTGACTCTTGATGGGCCAGATGGATGGGCCAGTGGCTGGATCAGTAAAGGGCAGAGAGCTCCACTCCGGCCCAGACACCAGCAAGGTGGAGGTGGGGTACTGGTATTGGCTGGTGTCATCAAAGATGAACTTGTGGGACCTTTTTGGGTTGAGGATGGAGTGAAGCTCAACTCCCAGACCTACTGCCAGTTTCTGGAAGACAACATCTTCAAGCAGTGGTACAGGAAGAAGTCGGTATCGTTTAAGAAAAACAAGATTTTCATGCAGGACAATGCTCCATCACATGCCTCCAACTACTCCACAGCGTGGCTGGCCAGTTAAGGTCTCAAAGAAGAAAAAATAATGACACGGCCCCCTTGTTCACCTGATCTGAACCCCATAGAGAACCTGTGGTCCCTCATTAAATGTGAGATCTACAGGGAGGGAAAACAGTCCACCTCTCGGAACAGTGTCTGGAGGCTGTGGTGGCTGCTGCACGCAACGTTGGTCGCAAACAGATCAGGCAACTGACAGAATCTATTGAAGGAGGCTGCAGAGTGTCATCATAAAGAAAGGTGGCTATATTGGTCACTCATTTTTTGGGGTTTTGTTTTTGCATGTCAGAAATGTTTATTTCTAAATTTTGTGCAGTTATATTGGTTTACCTGGTGAAAATAAACAAGTGAGATGGGAATATATTTGGTTTTTATTAAGTTGCCTAATAATTCTGCACAGTAATAGTTATCTGGACAAACAGATATCTGTTGTGAATTCTGTGGCAGAGCTCCCTCCTGTGGTCACAAGTGGTACTTCGGCTGATTCTCTCTATGAGCTTCCGTTGGTGGAGGAGAGTGGTACTGCGGCTTCTGAGTTTCCTTCCTCAGGTGATGTGGTGAAGTCGTTAGGTGCTGCTCTATTTAACTCCACCTAGTGCTTTGATCCTGGCCTCCAGTCAATGTTCTAGTATAGGACTTGCTTCCTCCTGGATCGTTCCTGTGGCCTGCTGCTCTGCATAGCTAAGTTCCGCTTTTGTTATTTTTGTTTGCTGTTTTTTCTGTCCAGCTTGCTTGTTTGGTTTTTTCTTGCTTGCTGGTAGCTCTGGGACGCAGAGGTTGTACCTCCGTGCCGTTAGTCGGTACGGAGGGTCTTTTTGCCCCCTTTGCGTGGTTATTTGTAGGGTTTTGTGTTGACCGCAAAGTTACCTTTCCTATCCTCGCTCTGTTCAGAAAGTCGGGCCTCACTTTGCTAAATCTATTTCATCTCTACGTTTGTCTTTTCATCTTATCTCACAGTCATTATATGTGGGGGCTGCCTTTTCCTTTGGGGAATTTCTCTGAGGCAAGGTAGGCTTATTTTCTATCTTCAGGCTAGCTAGTTTCTCAGGCTGTGCCGAGTTGCATAGGGAGCGTTAGGCGCAATCCACGGCTGCTTCTAGTGTGGTTGGAGAGGATTAGGGATTGCGGTCAGCAGAGTTCCCACGTCTCAGAGCTCGTTCTATGTTTTTGGGTTACTGTCAGGTCACTGTATGTGCTCTGACTTCTATGTCCATTGTGGTACTGAATTACCTTATCATAACAGTACTGGAGGCCCAAAGTACTAATGATTCTCAATAGAGGGAAAAAAGAAGTTCTGAGACCATTTTTTTTTCTCTGCACTGTGTTTTGCCTTTTTTTTCCCCTAGACATTTGGGTGGTTCAGGACACAGGTGTAGCGATGGACATTAAAGGTCTGTCTTCATGTGTGGATCAGCTCACGGCAAGAGTACAAAATATTCAAGACTTTGTGGTTCAGAATTCTATGTTAGAACCAAGAATTCCTATTCCTGATTTGTTTTTTGGAGATAGAACTAAATTTCTGAGTTTCAAAAATAATTGTAAACTATTTCTGGCTTTGAAACCTCGCTCCTCTGGTGACCCAGTTCAACAAGTTAGGATCGTCATTTCTTTTTTACGTGGCGACCCTCAGGACTGGGCATTTTCTCTTGCGCCAGGAGATCCTGCATTAAGTAATATTGATGCGTTTTTCCTGGCGCTCGGATTGCTGTACGATGAACCTAATTCAGTGGATCTGGCAGAGAAAAATTTGCTGGCTCTGTGTCAGGGTCAGGATGAGATAGAGGTATATTGTCAGAAATTTAGAAAGTGGTCCGTACTCACTCAATGGAATGAAGGTGCGCTCGCAGCTATTTTCAGAAAGGGTCTCTCTGAAGCCCTTAAGGATGTCATGGTGGGATTTCCTATGCCTGCTGGTCTGAATGAGTCTATGTCTTTGGCCATTCAGATCGGTCGACGCTTGCGTGAGCGTAAATCTGTGCACCATTTGGCGGTATTATCTGAGCATAAACCTGAGCCTATGCAGTGCGATAGGACTTTGACCAGAGTTGAACAGCAAGAACACAGACGTCAGAATGGGCTGTTTCTACTGTGGTGATTCCACTCATGCTATCTCTGATTGTCCTAAGCGCACTAAGCGGTTCGCTAGGTCTGCCACCATTGGTACGGTACAGTCAAAATTTCTTTTGTCCGTAACCTTGATCTGCTCTTTGTCATCTTATTCTGTCATGGCATTTGTGGATTCAGGCGCTGCTCTGAATTTGATGGACTTGGAGTATGCTAGGCGTTGTGGGTTTTTCTTGGAGCCCTTGCAGTGTCCTATTCCATTGAGAGGAATTGATGCTACGCCTTTGGCCAAGAATAAGCCTCAGTACTGGACCAGGCTGACCATGTGCATGGCTCCTGCACATCAGGTTATTCGCTTTCTGGTGTTGCATAATCTGCATGATGTGGTCGTGTTGGGGTTGCCATGGCTACAAGTCCATAATCCAGTATTAGATTGGAAATCCATGTCTGTGTCCAGCTGGGGTTGTCAGGGGGTACATGGTGATGTCCCATTTCTGTCTATTTCGTCATCCACCCCTTCTGAGGTCCCAGAGTTCTTGTCTGATTACCGGGATGTATTTGATGAGCCCAAGTCCGATGCCCTACCTCCGCATAGGGATTGTGATTGTGCTATCGATTTGATTCCTGGTAGTAAATTCCCAAAAGGTCGACTGTTTAATTTATCTGTGCCTGAGCACGCCGCTATGCGGAGTTACGTGAAGGAGTCCTTGGAGAAGGGGCATATTCGCCTGTCATCGTCGCCATTAGGAGCGGGGTTCTTTTTTGTGGCCAAGAAGGATGGTTCGCTGAGACCTTGTATAGATTACCGCCTTTTAAATAAGATCACGGTTAAATTTCAGTACCCCTTGCCGCTGTTATCTGATTTGTTTGCTCGGATTAAGGGGGCTAGTTGGTTCACCAAGATAGATCTTCGTGGTGCGTATAATCTAGTGCGTATTAAGCGAGGCGATGAATGGAAAACTGCATTTAATACGCCCGAGGGCCATTTTGAGTACCTAGTAATGCCATTCGGACTTGCCAATGCTCCATCAGTGTTTCAGTCCTTTATGCATGACATCTTCTGAGAGTACCTGGATAAATTCCTGATTGTATACTTGGATGATATTTTGGTCTTCTCGGATGATTGGGAGTCGCATGTGAAGCAGGTCAGAACGGTGTTTCAGGTCCTGCGTGCTAATTCTTTGTTTGTGAAGGGATCAAAGTGTCTCTTTGGTGTTCAGAAGGTTTCATTTTTGGGGTTCATTTTTTCCCCTTCTACTATCGAGATGGACCCTGTTAAGGTCCAAGCCATCCATGATTGGACTCAGCCGACATCTCTGAAAAGTCTGCAAAAGTTCCTGGGCTTTGCTAATTTTTATCGTCGCTTCATCTGCAATTTTTCTAGTATTGCTAAACCATTGACCGATTTGACCAAGAAGGGTGCTGATGTGGTCAATTGGTCTTCTGCTGCTGTGGAAGCTTTTCAAGAGTTGAAGCGTCGTTTTACTTCTGCCCCTGTGTTGTGTCAACCAGATGTTTCTGAGATTGGAGCAGGGGCTGTTTTGTCACAGAGAAGTTCTGGTTGCTCGGTGATGAAACCATGCGCCTTCTTTTCCAGGAAGTTTTCGCCTGCTGAGCGAAATTATGATGTTGGCAATCGAGAGTTGCTGGCCATGAAGTGGGCATTCGAGGAGTGGCGTCATTGGCTTGAAGGAGCTAAGCATCGCGTGGTGGTCTTGACTGATCATAAGAACTTGACTTATCTCGAGTCTGCCAAGCGGTTGAATCCTAGACAGACTCGTTGGTCGCTGTTTTTTGCCCGTTTTGACTTTGTGGTTTCGTACCTTCCGGGCTCTAAAAATGTGAAGGCGGATGCCCTGTCTAGGAGTTTTGTGCCCGACTCTCCGGGTTTATCTGAGCCGGCGGGTATTCTCAAAGAGGGAGTAATTGTGTCTGCCATCTCCCCTGATTTGCGGCGGGTGCTGCAAAAATTTCAGGCTAATAAACCTGATCGTTGCCCAGCGGAGAGACTGTTTGTCCCTGATAGGTGGACAAATAAAGTGATCTCTGAGGTTCATTGTTCGGTGTTGGCTGGTCATCCTGGAATCTTTGGTACCAGAGAGTTAGTGGCTAGATCCTTTTGGTGGCCTTCTCTGTCGCGGGATGTGCGTTCTTTTGTGCAGTCCTGTGGGATTTGTGCTCGGGCTAAGCCCTGCTGTTCTCGTGCCAGTGGGTTGCTTTTGCCCTTGCCGGTCCCGAAGAGGCCTTGGACACATCTCTATGGATTTTATTTCTGATCTTCCCGTCTCTCAAAAGATGTCAGTCATTTGGGTAGTTTGTGATCGCTTCTCTAAGATGGTCCATTTGGTACCCTTGTCTAAATTACCTTCCTCCTCTGATTTGGTGCCATTGTTCTTCCAGCATGTGGTTCGTTCACATGGCATTCCAGAGAATATCGTTTCTGACAGAGGTTCCCAGTTTGTTTCGAGGTTTTGGCGAGCCTTTTGTGCAAGGATGGGCATTGACTTGTCTTTTTCCTCGGCTTTCCATCCTCAGACTAATGGCCAGACCGAACGAACCAATCAGACCTTGGAAACATATCTGAGATGCTTTGTTTCTGCTGATCAGGATGACTGGGTGTCCTTTTTGCCTTTGGCTGAGTTCGCTCTTAATAATCTGGCCAGCTCGGCTACCTTGGTTTCGCCGTTTTTCTGCAACTCTGGGTTCCATCCTCGTTTCTCTTCAGGGCAGGTTGAGTCTTCGGACTGTCCTGGTGTGGATACTGTGGTGGACAGGTTGCAGCAGATTTGGACTCATGTAGTGGACAATTTGACCTTGTCCCAGGAGAAGGCTCAACGTTTCGCTAATCGCAGACGCTGTGTGGGTCCCCGACTTCGTGTTGGGGATTTGGTTTGGTTGTCTTCTCGTCATATTCCTATGAAGGTTTCCTCTCCTAAGTTTAAACCTTGTTTCATTGGTCCGTATAGGATTTCTGAGGTTCTTAATCCTGTGTCTTTTCGTTTGACCCTTCCAGACTCTTTCTCCATCCATAACGTATTCCATAGGTCATTGTTGCGGAGATACGTGGCACCTATGGTTCCATCTGTTGATCCTCCTGCCCCGGTTTTGGTGGAGGGGGAGTTGGAGTATATTGTGGAGAAGATTTTGGATTCTCGTGTTTCAAGACGGAAACTCCAGTATCTGGTTAAGTGGAAGGGTTATGCTCAGGAAGATAATTCCTGGGTCTTTGCCTCTGATGTCCATGCTCCCGATCTTGTTCGTGCCTTTCATATGGCTCATCCTGGTCGTCCTGGGGGCTCTGGTGAGGGTTCGGTGACCCCTCCTCAAGGGGGGGGGGGGGGGAGTACTGTTGTGAATTCTGTGGCAGAGCTCCCTCCTGTGGTCACAAGTGGTACTTTGGCTGATTCTCTCTATGAGTTTCCGTTGGTGGAGGAGAGTGGTACTGCGGCTTCTGAGTTTCCTTCCTCAGGTGATGTGGTGAAGTCGTTAGGTGCTGCTCTATTTAACTCCACCTAGTGCTTTGATCCTGGCCTCCAGTCAATGTTCTAGTATAGGACTTGCATCCTCCTGGATCGTTCCTGTGGCCTGCTGCTCTGCATATCTAAGTTCCGCTTTTGTTATTTTTGTTTGCTGTTTTTTTCTGTCCAGCTTGCTTGTTTGGTTTTTTCTTGCTTGCTGGTAGCTCTGGGACGCAGAGGGTGTAACTCCGTGCCGTTAGTCGGTACGGAGGGTCTTTTTGCCCCCTTTGCGTGGTTATTTGTAGGGTTTAGTGTTGACCGCAAAGTTACCTTTCCTATCCTCGCTCTGTTCAGAAAGTCGGGGCTCACTTTGCTAAATCTATTTCATCTCTACGTTTGTCTTTTCATCTTATCTCAGTCATTATATGTGGGGGCTGCCTTTTCCTTTGGGGAATTTCTCTGAAGCAAGGTAGGCTTATTTTCTATCTTCAGGCTAGCTAGTTTCTCAGGCTGTGCCGAGTTGCATAGGGAGCGTTAGGCGCAATCCACGGCTGCTTCTAGTGTGGTTGGAGAGGATTAGGGATTGCGGTCAGCAGAGTTCCCACGTCTCAGAGCTCGTTCTATGTTTTTGGGTTACTGTCAGGTCACTGTATGTGCTCTGACTTCTATGTCCATTGTGGTACTGAATTACCTTATCATAACAGATATCCTCCTAAGATAGCCAAATCTAGAAAAAAAAAACCACTCCAACTTCCAAAAATATTAAGCTTTGATATTTATGAGTCTTTTGGGTTGATTGAGCACATAGTTGTTGATCAATAATAAAAATAATCCTCTAAAATACAACTTGCCTAATAATTCTGCACAGTGTGTATATTTTGGGTCATTGTCCATCTGTATGAGAAGCGTCGTCCAATCAACCATGCTGCATTTGGTTGAATCTGAGCAGACAGTATCGCCCCGTACACTTCAGAATTCATCCGGCTGCTTCTGTCTTCAGTCCCATCACCAAACACTAGTGACCCAGCACCATTGGAAGTCATGCATGCCCACGCCATCACGCTGCCTCCACAATGTTTTACAGAGGATGTGTTGTGCTTTGGATCATGAGCCATTTCAAGTCTTCTCCATACTTTCTTCTTCCCATCATTCTAGTACAGGTTGATCTTAGTTTTGCTTTTCCAGAACTGAACGGTTTCTTGATGTTTTTTTTTGCAAAGTGTAATCTGGCCTATTTTTAAGGCTGATTAATGGTTTGCACCTTGTGGTGAACCCATTGTCTTTGCTCTTATGAAGTCTTCTCTCTGGTAGACTTAGATACTAAAACACCTACGTCCTGGAGAATGTTCTTTACTTGGGTGGAGGGGTTGTTGTGAAAGGGTTTTTCACCAATATGGAAAGGATAATCTCCCACTGATGTCATCCATGGACATCCAGGCCTTTTTGAGTTCCCAAGTTCACCAGTGCACACTTTTTTTGCAGAATGTTCTAAACTGTTGATTTGCCACTCCTAACATTTCTGCTATATCTCTGATGGATTTTTTTTTTCAGACTAATGATGGTCTGTTTATCTTCCATTGAGAGCTCCTTTGACTGCATATTGATGGTTCACAGCAACAGCTTCCAAGTGCAAATGTCACACCTGGAATCAGCTCCAGACCTTTTGCCTGCTGACATGATGATAGATTAATGAGGGAATAGCCCATGCAGCCCATTAAAAAGCTTTTGAGGGATAACTGTCCAATTACTTTTGGTCCCTTGAAAAAGAGGCAGCTACATATTAAAGAGCTGTAAATCCTATACTTACTCAAATTAGGATGTGAATACCCTCCAATTAAAGAAGAGAATCTGCGCTTTAAGCAAATATTGATTATATTACTGTATCTTGAATATATTGTGGTAAACAGCTAAAATGCCAAAACTTGTCATTATCCAAACATTTCTTGAACTAATCATACTTTTTTCCCCACATATGATAAAAAAAAAGAATCAAGTTTCATCAGTGTTTTTGATCACAGCTTCATCTAAGTTTCAGAAGAGTACAATCAGAATTTGGTTTCGACAATGTTTCTCAGATGAGAAAAAAAAAAGTTTCTTCAGCTTTTCCTACCTATAAACCAGTCTGTGAAAAACGGAAAGTACACTCATGGATTTCTGATTTTTTGAAAGAACCATAGACTTGGCAATACTGAGCCAAGAAAAGAAATAAACCAGCTCACCCGTGATGCATTAGTTGAGCTTCGGGAGCACGAACCCTCTGTGTCCAAATGTGTAAAGTCCAAAAGAAGAAAAATGTCCAGCTCCACCGAATCCGTGAAGATAAAATTTCTTTATTCACAAACTTGTAACAGAGGGTACAAACTTAAGCACAAAGCCATGTGAGTGTGAATCTCAACGCGTTTCTGGAGACTAAGCTCCCTTAATCATGACATTCCAAATAACCCATGTATCCCACTAAAATACCCTTAGACCTGTGAACACACCTGTAGAATAAGTAATCCTACTGATGTGGGGTGTGAGATATGTCACACAAAATACTTAATAAGTAACACTTCCCACATGTCTACTTTACATCAGCACAATTTTGGAACCAAATTTTTTTTTTGTTAGGGAGTTATAAGGGAGCACGGTTTTACTTTTTCAACGCAGAATTGGCTAGAATTGAGATCAGACGCCATGTTGCATTTGGAGAGCCCCTGATGTGCCTAAACAGTGGAAATCACACAATTCTAACTGAAACCCTAATCCAAACACACCCCTAACCCCAACCGTAAATGTAATCCTAACCCTAACTTTAGCCCTAACCCTAAACTTTAGCCCCAACCCTAACCCTAATGGGAAAATGGAAATAAATACTTTTTTTTTTAATTTTATTAATTTTTCCCTAACTAAGGGGGTGATGAAGGGGGGTTTGATTTACTTTTATAGCGGGTTTTTTATGATTGGCAGCCGTCACACACTAAAAGACACTTTATTGCAAAAAAGTTTTTGCGTTTCCACATTTTGAGAGCTATAATTTGTCCATATTTTGGTCTACAGAGTCATGTGAGGTCTTGTTTTTGCGGGACGAGTTGACATTTTTATTGGTAACATTTTCGGGCAGGTGACATTTTTTGATCGCTTTTTATTCTGATTTTTGTGAGGCAGAATGACCAAAAACCAGCTATTCATGAATTTCTTTTGGGGGGGGCGGCGCTTATACCATTCCATTTTTGGTAAAATTGATAAAGCAGTTTTATTCTTCGGGTCAGAACGATTACAGTGATACCTCATTTATATAATTTTTTTATGTTTTGGCGCCTTTATACGATAAAAACTATTGTATATAAAAATTATTTTTGCATCGCTTTATTCTGAGGACTATAACTTATTTTTTTGCTGATGATGCTGTATGGCGGCTCATTTTTTGAGGGACAAGATGACGTTTTCAGCGGTACCATGGTTATTTATATCCGTCTTTTTGATCGCGTATTATTCCACTTTTTGTTTGGCGGCATAATAATAAAGCGTCGGTTTTTGCCTCGTTTTTTTTTCGGTGTTCACTGAAGGGGTTAACTAGTGGGACAGTTTTATAGGTCGGGTCGCTACGGACGCGGCGATACTAAATGTGTACTTTTATTGCTTTTTTGTTTAGAAGAAATGCATTCATTGGAACAAATTTTTAATTTCTTTATTTAGGATTTATTTTTTTTTACACATGTAAATATTTTTTTAAACTTTTTACATTGCCCCGGGGGGGACATTACAGTAAAGTGACAGATCGCTGATCTGACACTTTGCAATGCACTGTGACAGGCACTGCAGGGAGGCTTCCCGGCGCTTGCTCTGAGCAAGCGCTTGAAAGCCACCTCTCTGCACGACCCGGAAGGCCCCCCGCAGCCATATTGGATCCACGCCTGCAACGAAGAGGAGGTATGAGACCCTCGGAGCAACGCGATCACATCACGTAGCTCAGAGGGTCTCAGAGAAGCAGGCAGGGAGCCCCCTTTCTGCGCGATGCTTCCCTGTGCCGCCGAAACACTGCGATCATCTTTGATCGCAGTGTGCCGGGGTTAATGTGCCAGGAGCGGTCCGTGACCGCCCCTGGCACATAGTGCCGGATGTCAGCTGCGATAGTCAGCTGACACCCGGCCGCGATCGGCTGTGCTCCCCCCCCCCCGTGAACGCGGCTGATCGCTTTAGACGTACTATCACGTCGGTGGTCATACAGGCCCATACCACCTCGACGGGATAGCACGTCTAATGTCAGAAAGGGGTTAAAAGTCAGATGTTAAAATATTGAGAAGTCCACAACACAGCGCTTTGCATGTTGACTTTTTTTTAATTTATTTATTTTAACTGAGATTTTTTCCCACCAGATGGCAGCATGCCCTAGATATTTTTTCCTGGTTCCTTATCTGCTTTATTTTAGTTAAAAAAAATAGGTAGGTAAAACACCTGTACAAAATGTTACAAAATGAAGTCACCGTACCTGCTTGTAAAAAGAAGACACCAATAAAACGACTGAAAGGCATGGAGTGCTTTTAGATTAAAAATAGTGAAAAATTGTGAGAAGAAATCCTTATCTAGCAGCAATCACTTAAAGGGAATGTGTCATCAAAAAATTACTGTTTAATCCCTTAACGTCCAAAGACTGATATATCCGACATTGAACGCCTCCCCCTGTTTGGTGCGGGCTCCGGCGATGATCTGATTAGCTGTCATGTGCCCCTAACAGCTGAGGGTGGAATCGCAATCCACTCGCGGCTGTTAACATTTTAATGCTGCTGTCAAACTGACAGTGGCATGAGACCCCTGTGGTTAGCTAGCAGCGCCGCCCAGCGGTCCGCACTCATAGCAAGTGAGCATTTCTGCCACTTAGAGCAGGGCTGCAGCCCTGCTCTATGTAGCACAAGCAATCGGATGGAGACTATTGAAGCACTTAAAAAAATGTTTTTAAAAATACTAAAAAATAAAATATAAAAGTGCAAATCACACCCCATTCAAAATAAAATAAAAACATTAAAACTCAAATATACACATTTGGTATCACCATGCTCAGAATTGCCAGATCAATATATAAAAAGAATTAATCCAATTTGTAAATGGCCCAGCGAGAAAAAAAAAAAAATCATCAAAAGCCAGAATTACGTTTTTTTGGTTGCTGCAACATTGCAATAAAATGGAATAATGAGCGATCAAAAGATAGTATAAACACCAAAATGGTATCAATAAAATTGTCAGATTGCGAGCAAAATAATAAGCCCTCACCCAGCCCCAGATATGTTTGGTGTCTGTGAACTCATAATGACCTGGAGAATCATAACGACAGGTCAGTTAGCGAACATGGTTAAAAAAAATAAAAAAATTTGTGGAACTGCACTTTTTTTTTTTTTTTTTTTTTTATAGCTCCACTGCATTTGGATTTTTTTTACCGTTTGCCAGTAGACAATATGGTAAAATCAATGGAGCAATTCAAAAGTACAACTAGTCCTGCAAAAAACAAGCCCTCACATGGCCATGGGAAGAAGGGAAGCATAAAATGGAAACGCAAAAACAGAAATACTCCTGGTTCTTAAGTGGTTTAAGAAGAATGTCAATTGCTCAAAAAAACTGAATTATAATATAACAATTTCTTAGCTCCACTGATGGCACTCTTCTCTTTTGTGCTGCGTTGCTCTATTGCAAAGATATTCATATTTTTTTCTTCTGGAGTTCAGTGTGTGAAAGCTCAGGGCGTTTCTTCAGAGTCTTCTCTGGGGGTGGGAACTTTCACTCCTCCCTCCTAAATGGTGCCAATCACAGCTCGGCTGTCTCAGACTGCTAGATCAGATGCGGACATGTGATTGGTTGGGTCTGAGAGGGAGGAGTGAAAGCACTTTCACTCAGAGAAGACTCTAAAACACTCAGTTGCACTACAAGCAGAGCATTCACACACTGCGCTCCAAAAGAAACAAACATGAATATCTCTACCATGGAGCGACACAGCGCAAAACAGAAGAGCATCAGAATCAGGGGAACTCGGGGATTTTACAAGATATTTAACTCTTTTATTAACAAGTGATGAGTCCTCTTAGCTTTGTATAGTATTTTTTAACATTTTTTTTTCCATATCACTGTCTATATAACAGAAAAAAAACGATTTTGACATTCTTACATTAGCTACTAGACCATGTGCCCATCAGGAAGTTAGGCCTAGTTGCAGTGTGAAAAATACAAGATTTTTATTTTTTTTTTACATGCAGTAGCTATGGTAAAAAAAAAAATTTGAAAAATTCTTTTAAACATGAAAAATAATTTAAAGAACCGTTCATTTACTAATGCAGTAAAACTTAACTGTCCTAGGAGCGCTGGAAAGGAGACCAAAACAAGGATTTTTGTGTTAAACCACAACGCGTTTCAAGAGTTAAACAGTCTTCATCAGGTAAAAATTTCCACCCGATGACGGTTTCACCGTTGAAACGTGTTGTGGTTTAACACTAAAATCCTTGTTTTGGTCTCCTTTTCCAGCGCTCCTAGGACCGTTATTAATTTTTACTGCATTTTGTATCCTCCTAGAAGGTTAACGGCTGGAGCTGTGGTGGACCTTTTGCCTTCAATTTTAACTGTGACCCTCACAGCGCTCCTCAGTGACCGCTTTCTGTTCCATTAAAGTTCATTTACTAATGACATTCCTTTTAAATGCGTATCCCTGCTTTATATAAATATATCAGGGTAAATGTTGGAAGCCCCCACTTATATATTGAGGATATGCCATAAATGTGAGAATAACCTTTTAAAAATCAGTGTGATGGCTTCTCCATCCTTTCTCTCTTAGAAAAGGATGTTCATTTCAAGAATTATATACAATTTATCTTTGATCCATTATAAATAATTCACTAATGGTTAAAAAAAAAGAAAAAAAGAAACATGATCTTTCAAAGTGCCCATTTAGGAATAGATCCAAAAAGCTATAAATTACAAAATCAGCTAAATGTCACTTAAATTCAGCTAATGGTTCCTATAAATCAGTCAGACGGTGGATATAATCAAGCAGAACTGTTTAAGTGTACAGTCTATGCATTTAGGAACACAAGTCAGCATCTGGAAGGTATAGGAAAACCCCCCAAATCATTTGTACCTGCCTTGCATTGGTATTGCAAAGGGAGTTCAGCGAAGAAACATTTTTTTCAGCAATTAGTAATAGGGGCAAATTAATTTCTGCATTTTTGTCATTTCTCAACAGAGAAGAATTTTATGGTCAGTCACTTTCCAGCTGCTACCAGAGATTTAAAAGTGAAAAGTTCATTATGGGTCAAAAGATGCTTTTTTGGTCTGATTTTAAGATTCTGATTTTTTTTTTCAGGAAAGTTCTTGACAAAAAAAAAAAAAAGCCCTGTGTTACTTGGCAGAGAAATATAGAATTTCCTTGTATTTTCAGACCATGCAGTAATAAGCTGGCCTGCAGGATTCTGCATACAATGTGATATTAGTTGCGAGCGTGTTGTGAGTAATGTGCATGTGGATTGTTTGGTGCATTGGTAAGCAGGCTGAATACTTGCTGTGTAAATATACTGTATAAATATACTCTAGTGTGAGCTCTGAACTGCTGTGTGTATACTGAAATGACTGTGGGGCGAGCTGTACACCCTCCATTCTGCTAGCATAGGCAGCTTTGCCTCAGGAGCCTAAAAGAAGCACAGGGACTTAGGGCTGGCCAGATCCAGTGTGCTACGTAATTAAAAATCCCTCCGTTTTGGAGACTGGCGAGGATTTTTTAATAAGAGGTAAATTGTAATGTTGCCAGTTTTTAAAACCATTTTCCAATTTTACCCATTGAAGGTGAAGAGGATTTTTCACCAATTTTTCACGTTGAACTGGGCACACAGTACAATAGTGACTGCAAAGCCGATTAAAAAAAAAAAAGTCGTAAGAATATGACACCTAATGAGTTATCTTGTGTTTTCGCAGGCAGATGAAAAAGGAAGACTTGCACTTAAAGTACAAACGACGATAAGAAATTAGATTTAATAGACTTGTATTTACTTGGGGGAAAAAAAGTCAGAAAGGAGAGTATTAGGGTATGTGCACACGTTGCGCAGTGCACATGCTGCGGAAAAAAAACGTGCGGAAACGTAGTGTTTATTCCGCAGCATGTCAATTCTTTGTGCGGATTCCGCAGCGGTTTACACCTGCTCCATAATTGGAATCCGCAGGTAAAAAACCGCAGGTGGAATCCGCACAAAAACCTGCGGATTTACCAAAATCAGTCCGGAAAATCCACAGAGTAATCTGCAATGTGTGCATGTGGCCTCAAAGAGAACCTGTCAAGTTCAGAAACACTATTTACATCAAATATAGTGGTGATGGGCAGGTAAATAGCATTTAAGCCCTGTGTAGCCGGCTTACTGGAGCAGCCTCTGCAGGGAGAAAATGAAGTTATTTCCTCCCTGCTGCCGTTTGCTACCAGTCTTGGAGTAATGCAGGAAGCGGTTACAGTCAGCCATCACTATACCGTTAGCGTGGTGTAATCACTCCCTCGCACTTTGATTGGAGCCAAGGACCGAAAACGGTCGAACTGAAAACGAGAAAGAGAGTCAGCTATTGAATTACGCACCCCAGGCACATGAGTCGCTGTAACCTGAGAATTCAATTCCAAACAACGAAGGACCAGCTGTCGCAAAACTTTCACAACCGGAGGTGACGATGCTGTGAGCCCATTCACCGCACAAATCACCCCCATATTATCACAGTTGAAACGAATGCGCCTGTTACGGAATTCATGCTTCCACAAATGGACTGCCACCAGAATTGGAAAAAGTTCCAACAACACAACATTACGCACCAACCCTTCCGAGAACCATTCCGCAGGCCAGGGTGCCGCACGCCACTGCCCTCTAAAGTACGCTCCAAAACCACTGCTGCCAGCCGCGTCCGTGAACAAATCCAACGACTCGTTGCCCACTACCTCTTCCATCATCAACGAACGGCAATTGTGTTTCCAAAAAAGTGCTCCAAACCGCCAAATCCTCCTTTAAATCGGCTGACAACCGAACAAAATGGTGCGGGGCCCGGACTCCGGCCGTGGCACTTGCCAGCCTTCTAGAGAAAACCCTTCCCATCGGCATCACCCTACAAGCAAAATTGAGTTTTCCCAGCAACGACTGCAAATCCCGCAATGACAGTTTTTTCACATGACGCGCCTTAGCCAAATCCTGACGAAGTCCTTCTATCTTCTCCACGGGAAGCTGGAACTCCCAAGCCATAGTATCTATGACAATGCCCAGAAAACTCAAGCAAGTGCACGGGCCTTCCGTTTTTCCAGGGGCCAACGGAACCCCAAACCGTTCCGCAACCCATTCCACCGTCTTCAAAAGCCTACTGCAACGATCAGACCCAGCCGGGCCCACACAGAAAAAATCATCCAGATAGTGTATCACAATCCGAAACGTCCTTAATTGCCCATTCCAAAAACGAACTGAAAGTTTCAAACAACGCACACGATAACGAGCAACCCATGGGCAAACATCTATCCACGAAAAAAAAACCCTCCCAGAAACAACCAAGAAGTCTTACGCTATCTGGATGAACAGGCAGCAACCGGAATGCCGCCTCAATATCCGTCTTTGCCAACTGAGCCCCCTTTCCAAACTTGCAAACCCACCCAATGGCCTTATCAAATGACGCATACACCACAGAGCAAAGCTCTGGAGCAATACCATCATTAACCGATAATCCCTGCGGGTAAGACAGGTGGTGAATCAGACGAAACTTACCCACCTCCTTCTTAGGGACCACACCCAGAGGGGAGACTACTAAATCCTCAAATGGCGGAGATGAAAACGGGTCAGACATCCTCCCCAAAGCCACTTCCTTATTCAATTTCTCCGAAACAATCTCCTTATGCACCAAAGCCGACCGTAAATTCTTAAGAACCCGAGGCACCTCAAACGACGGTGCCGGGATAACAAAACCAACCTGAAAACCACTGAATAACAAATCTGCCGCCTCCCTCTCAGGATATCTACTTAGATAGGGGGCCATCCTTTCCAGCCTCACCGGCGTCACCCCAATGGGAATTCCCTGCCCCCGACTTTGACTTTGCTTTTGCTTTCTTAAAGCATTTTGAGGCCCCATGTGAGGAGCCATTGCAGTGGGAGCAGTGCTTAAACTTGCAATTAACCCCGAACTTACACTGTCCGTCATTGTATTGCCAACACAAACCTGCCTTGTGCCCCCTGACTGGCCAGACTGGCCTGACGCCCCCGTATTGCTGGACTGACTACCCTGACCGGAAGATCCGCCCCCCCCCCTGAAAGGAACGACCGAATTTATACTGCGCCATCACGCGCAGCCACAGCCCTATATCCTTTTGGTCCCAACGCAATGTCGGCCGAATCGCTTTCCGCTGACGAAATTGTTCGTCATACCTCAACCACACCTGCCCCCCATACACTCTGTGAGCTTCCCCAATAGAGTCCATGTAGCAGAACAGGCCAGAACAATTCTCCGGCGCCTTCTCCCCAATCACACTAGCCAATATAGCAAAGGCTTGCAGCCAATTACCAAAAGTCTGAGGAATTAAACGCCATCTGCGCTTTTCCTCCTTCTTACTGTCCTCCTTCTTCCCCTTATCCAGGTTAAATTTTTCAAGGGGAAGCAACGAAAAAATCTCCACATACTCGTCTTTTACAATCTTTTCCTTCACCTCTTTTTTAAGGTGCGCCCCCAGCGGGCCCTCAAAACAGACATATACCTCCCCATTCGCCCTATCATCCAAGTGAATACGGCATTCTTTCTCCTTCTCCATCTGCACCGAAACTGAAACAGGAGCCACAGGGCTAACTGCTACCTCCCTCGCTCCCATACCCACCCCGCCAGCACCTATCCAGGCCGCCAAATGCCTCTGATCATTCATACCCCTCTCCAACCTTGCCAATAAATCCCTCACATTCTCCAATACCGCACTTACACCCTCCATATCCCCCGCACTCGGGACCACGGCCCCATAAACAGACCCCACATCCCCTTGCAGCCCCCGAACCACTGGCGGGGATAACAATTGAGCAAATAAAGACAAAGACGCACGCTCACCAGGCTGCGAAGGAGCTGTGATCCCTCCAGCCGGAGTACCAGGGTCCTTCCGACTCCGTCCCGAGGAAAACGATCCATCAGAGGGGGATGCCCAGCTGGGCCCTTGGCTTGAATCCAGCTGCGATCCCTGCGACACTCCAGCAGTTGGGGATGAAGCATCTGGTGCCAGCCGCCCTCCAAATGACTGCACCGACGTAGGTGCAGAGCCACCAACTGGCCCTGGTGAAAACGCCATCACATCCTGCACTCCCGGCGCAGAAGAGTCCTGCCGCAGTAAATGGGGCCGGCCCCAGTACTTGAGACCCGGAGCCGCCCGGTCTGTAACCTCCGCTCTGCATACTCCCAGGTGAGGCTGAGGCAGGCCACGCGGCAGGGACATCACCGCCGCGGCCCCCCGTCGCACGAGGCCTTCCACGCTGCCCTGCTCGCACAGGCTCCGCCCCCACAGCGCTGCGAGGCGGAGGCCTAGCAGCCGAAGATGGACCCCTCCTGGCTAATGGATTCCTCCCAGACCGGGGCACCGCGACTCGATGGTGCCCGGCCTGGAGGGTCCCTAGAGGGGCTCCTACGCCTACGGGGGGCCCGAGGGGCAGAGTCAGGTGATAGTCGATCTGGCGGCCTGGCACGGCGCAAACGCTGCAGAGGGGAAGCCGCCACAACCTGACCACCGCTCCCTAGGATGCCCGCTACCTGCTGTTCTAGCCAGTCGGGAGGGTGCGAGGCAGCCTTAGCCTTCAGGCTCTCTAGGATCTGGTCCACCGCAGCCATTGGTAAGGTGCACTCGATGCCTAGAGAGCGGGAACTGCCTAACCCCACCCCCCCACCACTATATAAGCTCCCGCTCTTTCCAAAACCCCTTCCCATTAACCCTAACCCCTCCCTCCATCCCATGGTCATGTTTACCTGCGCTTACGTCGCTGGGGGGAGGGGCGGCTCCAGCTCCGGCCACTACTGGTAAGAGATGACATGATAAGTTCCCATTAAAGATGAGGAGCACTGTATTTACACGTAGTGTAATTTCTGGGGGCGGGGGGGGAGGATTTCCTACTCGTTTTTATCCCAAAAAATTTCTGCAGTTTTCTACACCATAATAGGAAATAATCTTCTCTGATTATTCCTTTATTTGTTGCGGTTTTAGTTCAGATTTCAATCAGCGTTTTGAGCGTAGAATCAAGCTTTTTGTGTACTAAAAAAATTAAAAGAAAAAGCAATTTTTTACATGGGTTTTCAATGTGCCAATGAAAAATGCGCCAAACAACGCACAGTTCAGCAACGCACAATGGCCTCACGTTTTCATATAATCACATCCACTTTGCTTGGATGGTTAAATATTTTAGAATAAGCATCAAAAGACATATTTTCATGCAGTAGTAATGTACATGTTAGTAGATACATAATCGCATGTGTCCTACATATGTATGCATATATGTACTGAACCAGAGATACAAAAGACCCTCGGTAAGAAATTCACGAATTGGATGGTTAAATGCAGATGCAAATGCAACAGGAAAAATGCATGATTTACACAGTGGGCGCAATGTGCAAACCCGCCCTTGTGGTTGGAGATTGGCGTTTTGCAGGTACTAGCTATGAAAACAGCTAGATGAGGACACAAGTGATATAGGTTGTTTCTCAAACTTGTGTTTATTTTCCAAGACAGTTTTCCACCAGGTCATTCCCTGTTGTTCTGTATCCTGAACTATAAGAAAAAGGACATATTTACTAGTCCAAAATCCATAAACTGCATGTAGCCGCAGGTTACCAATTCCCCGTCAGCTTGGCTACACTGTACAGTGTTACTTTATCTGTGCATCTTTTCATAGTTAATTGTCACTGTGCACAATAGTCGCTGCATTAAGCACTAATTAGCTAATGGTGTATGCTATAGTCTGCAGCATATTCTTTGACTGAATAGAAGAAAAAAAATTATTTCCAAGTGAGACTGACTTATTCATAGAGATGCAGCTAACATACAAGACCTGGGGCCATAGCGTTGGTGTTTAAACATTCTAATCTATGGTGACACCGGTTAAGTACAAGGTTTATATTTCATACAACATTTCTCAAAAGTAATAGTTTTTGAAGCTGCATATTTTCTTACAGTTCTAGCAGAGTGGATGGGATTTATAGAAATCTCATGCCCAGTGTGCTTTTTTTTTTGTTCAGTGTGTACTGAACTGTAGTGTGGGTTTCAAATCCACAACATGTGAATTCCTCTAGTGGGTATGCAGAGTTTTAGATTATCCCCATAGAATTGCATAAGATGTGGAAAACGCTGCAGGTAAAAAAAAAAACAAAAACGCACATGCGCATGTAACCTGCACATAACTATCAATAAAGGTTTCTCAAAGACATATACCAGGAAGTATGAAAAATGTCAGAGGGAAATTAAAATCCATAAGACATCACTAGGGAAGAGACTGATCCACCCCTCCCTCCCACATATGGGGAAAAGGGAAATTTACCTATAAGGCCAGTCTTACACGTCCAGATAATTCCGGTACCGGAATTATCCGTGTCTGTGTGCTTACCGTGAACATCAGTGTGGCACACGTGCGGCAGCACCTATGGGAGGTGGAGCCGCATATTCATGACTGTAATTGGCGGCACCACGTGACCGCTCATACAGGAGAAGCTGCGGCGAGGACAGGACGCTGCGAGGGAGCCGGGTGAGTATTTTATTAACAGCGGGGGGCGCACGGGGGTGGGAGGGGGGTGGGGACAGAGATCTTTATTTTAAACACGAAAAAAAAAAAAAATTCATATCTTCTATCCAGCGAACGCTGCTGGAGAGAAGATATGAATGGCGGCTTCAGCACCACGTGGGGGGGACAGCGCTTACTGTAGCACTTCTCCTGCACGGCACACGGACAGCGTCCGTGTGCTGTACGTGTTTTACACGGACCCATTGACTTTAATGGGTCCGTGTAATCCGTGCGCTCCCACGAACACTGACATGTCTCCGTGTTTTGCACACAGACACACGGTCCGTGAAAGCACGCTGACATGTACAGAGACACATTGATTTCAATGTGTCTACGTGAGTCAGTGTCTCCGGTACATGAGGAAACGGTCACCTCATGTACCGGAGCCACTGATGTGTGAAACCGGCCTAACTGGAAGAGCTGACACTTTAACCTCCTTTTCAAGAGGCATTAATTACAGCTAGGGAGAGATAAACTAATGAAAACAACATTTGAAGCAGAGACATCCTGTCTTGGACAGGTGATTAAAGCAGTATGTCTGCTGGGGAAAAGACAGTAAGCTTTGAGATCTGTTTACACAGGGGAGGAGAAGTGAAGAGTCTGCCTTTGATTCAAGGAAAGATGCATCTTGGGTTCAATGTTTTTTGTTTGTTTTTTTAGAGTGTTCCAAAAGCTGTATCTCTATTGTCCACATATAAATATTTGGGTTTTGTATCAATCCGATATTTGAGATATATTTTAGAAGTCATAGCAAAAGGATGGACGTGACACATTCACTCACATCGCCGTGGGGCTCGATCACCAACTTCATAACGGCCATGTTTGATCTCTATGTTACAGTAAAATCATAAGAAATATGATGTCAATATCTAGTTGAGGATGTCATAACATTTTAACAGCCCCAGCACATCCCACAATTCCTCCCCCACATCAGTTCAATTAGGGGAGTGGGCATAACATTGAGCTAGTAAAAAAACATTATTTGGGTCTGGATCATTTCTCAGTCCTTGGAAGTCATAAGCTCACTGCCAGTTCTGTCCATTTTCCCAGTTGGAGTGCTTCCCTCCACTAAGTTCGGAGCCATGAACAGGTTTAGCAATTTTCTTTCGTTATAACCAGGGAAACCAGGGATTCAAGCTTCAGGAGGCTAATTTGCATATTCCAGGTGCCTTCTGGGAGAAGCGAAGTCTCCCTAAGCTAGAAGATCGTTGGGTACAGCCGGGACCAGCTGCTTCGAAAGCATCACCAAACCAGGGATTCAAGCTTCAGGAGGCTAATTTGCATATTCCAGGTGCCTTCTGGGAGAAGCGAAGTCTCCCTAAGCTAGAAGATCGTTGGGTACAGCCGGGACCAGCTGCTTCGAAAGCATCACCAAACCAGGGATTCAAGCTTCAGGAGGCTAATTTGCATATTCCAGGTGCCTTCTGGGAGAAGCGAAGTCTCCCTAAGCTAGAAGATCGTTGGGTACAGCCGGGACCAGCTGCTTCGAAAGCATCACCAAACCAGGGATTCAAGCTTCAGGAGGCTAATTTGCATATTCCAGGTGCCTTCTGGGAGAAGCGAAGTCTCCCTAAGCTAGAAGATCGTTGGGTACAGCCGGGACCAGCTGCTTCGAAAGCATCACCAAACCAGGGATTCAAGCTTCAGGAGGCTAATTTGCATATTCCAGGTGCCTTCTGGGAGAAGCGAAGTCTCCCTAAGCTAGAAGATCGTTGGGTACAGCCGGGACCAGCTGCTTCGAAAGCATCACCAAACCGCGAATTTTTGCCTGTAGGACATTATTGCAAGAGAGCTTGGCTGAGTAGATTACACAAGAAGGAAAACACACAGCAAGTCAGCAGGATCTAGGAGCAACATGGCAGATGTGACAACCTACATGGTGAGCTGCAGCATGTGCTACATGTTCACAGATCGACCAGAAGAAGAATCCAATTTCACCTGTCAGAAGTGTAGACTAGTGGCCCTTTTAGAAGAAAAGGTGCGGGGTCTGGAAGAAAGAATAGCAACTTTGAAACTCAAAGAGAATGAAGACTTTCTAGACAGAACAGAAGCATCTCTACTGGTCACAGAAGGTGCAAAAAGTGTCAGAGAACCTCCAAAAGCAGATGAGTGGAAGCATGTGACCAAAAGAAGCAAGAAGACCATGGAGAAATCACCAACCACACAACTGAAGAACCGATATCAAATCTTTGTAGAGGATGAAGATGGCACACCTAAGAATGAAGCAATACCAGCAAGCAAAAAAGAAAAGGGCAAAAAAGAAAAGGGCACACAGCAACAAGTGACAGCAAAAAGTACAGCCAAGAAGCAACGAAGAGTGGTGGTGGTGGGAGACTCACTACTGAGAGGCACCGAAGCAGCCATCTGCAGACCGGACATAACTGCAAGAGAAGTATGCTGCCTTCCAGGTGCGATGATCAAGGATGTGACCGATAGGATACCAAAGCTCTTCAGCTCCAAGGACGTCCACCCATTTCTTCTGATACATGTTGGCACCAATGACACGGCAAGGAAGGACCTACCGACAATCTGCAAGGACTTTGAAGAGTTGGGGAAGAAAGTAAAAGAACTGGATGCACAGGTAGTTTTTTCTTCTATCCTTCCAGTAGACGGGCATGGCACCAGGAGATGGAACAGGATCCTTGATGCAAACAACTGGCTAAGACGATGGTGCAGACAACAAGGATTTGGATTCCTGGACCACGGTGTGAATTACTGGTATGATGGACTCCTCGCCAGAGACGGACTGCACCTCAACAAACCTGGGAAACACACATTCGCCAGAAGACTCGCTACACTCATCAGGAGGGCGTTAAACTAGAAGAAGAGGGGACGGGAAGAAAAACATTAGACTCGAACAAAGACGACCCAGGAAAACATACTCAGAAGGGAGGTAAGAACATTTCTAAAACAATCCACAGTGAGGAGATTGGAACAAAACAAAATCCTCTAAACTGCATGCTCGCAAACGCCAGAAGCCTGACAAACAAGATGGAAGAACTAGAAGCAGAAATATCTACAGGTAACTTTGACATAGTGGGAATAACCGAGACATGGTTAGATGAAAGCTATGACTGGGCAGTTAACTTACAGGGTTACAGTCTGTTTAGAAAGGATCGTAAAAATCGGAGAGGAGGAGGGGTTTGTCTCTATGTAAAGTCTTGTCTAAAGTCCACTTTAAGGGAGGATATTAGCGAAGGGAATGAGGATGTCGAGTCCATATGGGTTGAAATTCATGGAGGGAAAAATGGTAACAAAATTCTCATTGGGGTCTGTTACAAACCCCCAAATATGACAGAAACCATGGAAAGTCTACTTCTAAAGCAGATAGATGAAGCTGCAACCCATAATGAGGTCCTGGTTATGGGGGACTTTAACTACCCGGATATTAACTGGGAAACAGAAACCTGTGAAACCCATAAAGGCAACAGGTTTCTGCTAATAACCAAGAAAAATTATCTTTCACAATTGGTGCAGAATCCAACCAGAGGAGCAGCACTTTTAGACCTAATACTATCTAATAGACCTGACAGAATAACAAATCTGCAGGTGGTCGGGCATCTAGGAAATAGCGACCACAATATTGTACAGTTTCACCTGTCTTTCACTAGGGGGACTTGTCAGGGAGTCACAAAAACACTGAACTTTAGGAAGGCAAAGTTTGACCAGCTTAGAGATGCCCTTAATCTGGTAGACTGGGACAATATCCTCAGAAATAAGAATACAGATAATAAATGGGAAATGTTTAAGAACATCCTAAATAGGCAGTGTAAGCGGTTTATACCTTGTGGGAATAAAAGGACTAGAAATAGGAAAAACCCAATGTGGCTAAACAAAGAAGTAAGACAGGCAATTAACAGTAAAAAGAAAGCATTTGCACTACTAAAGCAGGATGGCACCATTGAAGCTCTAAAAAACTATAGGGAGAAAAATACTTTATCTAAAAAACTAATTAAAGCTGCCAAAAAGGAAACAGAGAAGCACATTGCTAAGGAGAGTAAAACTAATCCCAAACTGTTCTTCAACTATATCAATAGTAAAAGAATAAAAACTGAAAATGTAGGCCCCTTAAAAAATAGTGAGGAAAGAATGGTTGTAGATGACGAGGAAAAAGCTAACATATTAAACACCTTCTTCTCCACGGTATTCACGGTGGAAAATGAAATGCTAGGTGAAATCCCAAGAAACAATGAAAACCCTATATTAAGGGTCACCAATATAACCCAAGAAGAGGTGCGAAACCGGCTAAATAAGATTAAAATAGATAAATCTCCGGGTCCGGATGGCATACACCCACGAGTACTAAGAGAACTAAGTAATGTAATAGATAAACCATTATTTCTTATTTTTAGGGACTCTATAGCGACAGGGTCTGTTCCGCAGGACTGGCGCATAGCAAATGTGGTGCCAATATTCAAAAAGGGCTCTAAAAGTGAACCTGGAAATTATAGGCCAGTAAGTCTAACCTCTATTGTTGGTAAAATATTTGAAGGGTTTCTGAGGGATGTTATTCTGGATTATCTCAATGAGAATAACTGTTTAACTCCATATCAGCATGGGTTTATGAGAAATCGCTCCTGTCAAACCAATCTAATCAGTTTTTATGAAGAGGTAAGCTATAGGCTGGACCACGGTGAGTCATTGGACGTGGTATATCTCGATTTTTCCAAAGCGTTTGATACCGTGCCGCACAAGAGGTTGGTACACAAAATGAGAATGCTTGGTCTGGGGGAAAATGTGTGTAACTGGGTTAGTAACTGGCTTAGTGATAGAAAGCAGAGGGTGGTTATAAATAGTATAGTCTCTAACTGGGTCGCTGTGGCCAGTGGGGTACCGCAGGGGTCGGTATTGGGACCTGTTCTCTTCAACATATTCATTAATGATCTGGTAGAAGGTTTACACAGTAAAATATCGATATTTGCAGATGATACAAAACTATGTAAAGCAGTTAATACAAGAGAAGATAGTATTCTGCTACAGATGGATATGGATAAGTTGGAAACTTGGGCTGAAAGGTGGCAGATGAGGTTTAACAATGATAAATGTAAGGTTATACACATGGGAAGAGGGAATCAATATCACCATTACACACTGAACGGGAAACCACTGGGTAAATCTGACAGGGAGAAGGACTTGGGGATCCTAGTTAATGATAAACTTACCTGGAGCAGCCAGTGCCAGGCAGCAGCTGCCAAGGCAAACAGGATCATGGGGTGCATTAAAAGAGGTCTGGATACACATGATGAGAGCATTATACTGCCTCTGTACAAATCCCTAGTTAGACCGCACATGGAGTACTGTGTCCAGTTTTGGGCACCGGTGCTCAGGAAGGATATAATGGAACTAGAGAGAGTACAAAGGAGGGCAACAAAATTAATAAAGGGGATGGGAGAACTACAATACCCAGATAGATTAGCGAAATTAGGATTATTTAGTCTAGAAAAAAGACGACTGAGGGGCGATCTAATAACCATGTATAAGTATATAAGGGGACAATACAAATATCTCGCTGAGGATCTGTTTATACCAAGGAAGGTGACGGGCACAAGGGGGCATTCTTTGCGTCTGGAGGAGAGAAGGTTTTTCCACCAACATAGAAGAGGATTCTTTACTGTTAGGGCAGTGAGAATCTGGAATTGCTTGCCTGAGGAGGTGGTGATGGCGAACTCAGTCGAGGGGTTCAAGAGAGGCCTGGATGTCTTCCTGGAGCAGAACAATATTGTATCATACAATTATTAGGTTCTGTAGAAGGACGTAGATCTGGGTATTTATTATGATGGAATATAGGCTGAACTGGATGGACAAATGTCTTTTTTCGGCCTTACTAACTATGTTACTATGTTACTATATACAACTACATGAAATAAGAAGGAATAGTGTATTGTTTGTTCCCATTTTGTATTATCTTTGCATATTTTTTTTGAAATTTAATAAACACTGCCTATTTTTCTTGATTAAATATAACAGCTTTGGTCCTCTTGCTCTGTAAACCACACCTCTGAAGTCATACTCTACCTGTAACGGGTGTCCAATCAGCCTGTATAGACAATTGGTGGCGCAGCTAATAGTTCTTTTGTTACTGCAGAGCTGACTGATTGTACCGGGGTGTATATACATATATTCCATTTGTTTGAATCAGCGGTATATGTACTATACACTCATTGCAAGTTCCTCAATAACCAACCTAGTAATGGAAGCAGCCGCGGTCTCCATTACTTGTCAGCCAATTGTGTAATTGGCCCAACGACTGGAGGCAGCAGAGTTGTGTTCCCTTGACAACTGGTGGCAATGGCGGGATCTGTGTGACCCCCGGCTGTGTATCCGTGACAAAACAGAGCAGCTTCATTTAAAGGGAACCTGTCACCTGAATTTGGCGGGACCGGTTTTCGGCCATATGGGCGGGGTTTTCGGGTGTTTGATTCACCCTTTCGTTACCTGCTGGCTGCAATATTGAAGTTCATTCTCTGTCCTCCGTAGTACACGCCGGCACACTATGTCCCGGAACACAGCAAAATACTTCCGGGACATAGTGCACCGGCGCATGTGCACTAATGCTTTTTGGCTTTGCCCGCAGTTGGGCAAAGCATACTGCGTGTGCGCAAGGCAAGATTGCCATGCGCAGGCGTCTACTACGCAGGACAGAGAATGAACTTCAATCCAATATTGCGGCCAGCATGCAGCCAGCGGGTAACGAAAGGGTGAATCAAACACCCGAAAACCCCGCCCCTATGACCGAAAACCTGCCAAATTCAGGTGACGGGTTCCCTTTAAAACATGACATACAAGGAAGGGGGGAAAACGCAGTGTCAAAAATGAGAGATAAACGTAATGAGAAAAAAATTGCAAGTAATCAAATTTACATAATAACTGCAGAAAATCTGCAAAATCAAAAGCTCATTGTGGGAATGTAGTCTAAGGCCACGTTCACACGTTTTGTATTTTGTCAGTATTTTACATCAGTATTTGTAAGCCAAAACTAGGTGTGGAACAATCAGAGGAAAAGTATAATACAGACAAATCACCACTTCTGTATTTATCTCCCGCTCCTGGTTTTGGTCTACAAAAATTGTTGTAAGATACTGAGCGTGTGAGCGTAGCCTTAGGGGTAATCCAGCTCTTCTCACTTCTGAAAAGGGAGTGATATCAGGTCTATAGATACCTAATGGTCCACAATTGCGACTGACCTATTCTAATCAATAGGACAGATGTGTGATACCTGCCACTCATGCATGTAAGCCAGCACGTAGCCAAACACATGAGGTCACCTTCCCTTCTCTCATCCCAATGCAGAAGTGAACAGTTCAGTTTTGGAATCACTCCTGTTTGTCATAGTCTATTAGTATGCAATTATTAAAAATGTGGGTCATTAGGATAATTTTTGAAATGGCTCCTGCCCAGAGCTTCATCTTAATGCGATCTTGCTGGCATAGTCTCTTGTTGGACACCATCAGCCTGTATGAGACAAAGCCTACCTGGCTGGTGGACTCTCTAGCTTGCCTAGGACAGAGATCCGAACCTCCAGTGCGGGCTCTGAGCAACAGCTGACATGAATTTGGTCAGGTGCCACAAGTTTATTGCAACAAATATTAAAAGAGATAAAGTTTGTAATCAGGCAAAATGTCAGGGCATGCGGCAGTGCAAGGTTAGGGGCAAGTCAAGTCTGTGCAAGGATGGGTAGCACAATTGCAATCTGATGGAAGCTCAGACTCTGGATTGTTAGGAATGAGAATTGCCGATCTTGAAGACATCATGATTGCATTCATTTTTCTTTTGCAAATACTAGAGTGTTGGCAGGAAAAAATGCTGCGTAATATAAGCACTTTATGTTTGTTTCCCATTTATTTGAATAGGTGAAAAATGCTGCAAGAATGCTGAAAGAATAAAGATGCTGTAGATTAGAATCTGCCTCACATCTGCAAGGAAAAAATAATCAACATGTGCATAAGATTTCAGAAATCTCATTTACTTTGCTGGCACTGTAAAACACAGCGTTTTTTGGCTTTGGAAAAAAAGGCATTAAAAACGCAACGTGTGCACATACCCCCTTTATAGCCTTCTATACGCCTCTATTGGCGAGAAAATAAAATCAAATAGTACTCGCCCTTCCTGGGTCCATCTTTGGCTCTCTAACACTGCTCTCTTCTGTTTTGGCTGCAGCGGTGTTGTCACTAGTACAGTGCACATCACCACTGCAGCCAATCACTGAGCTCAGCAGGTACATTGGCAGAGGTTAAACTCGGTGATGTGTGCGCTCAACACGACATTACTGCAGCCAATACATAGGGTTCGAAGCAGTGGTGGAGAGCCCACACTGGACCCAGCAAAGGGAAGTACCATCAAATGTTAAGATTAAATACCGGCTAATGGAAGCTCAAAGTCCATAAGTGGAAACCCCCTTTAAATCAAACCACAATCAGATCAAAGTATGAAAACTAGTGATGAGCGCAAGTGTTCATTACTCAAATTTGCCTAGGGTGCTCAAGTGACATGTTCGAGAACCCGTAGCTGTAAGACAGCCACAAAACATGTGGGATTGACGTTTGTCAGGCAATCCCTCGCATGCTTTGTTGCTAACAGCCGCGGGGACTCGAACAGGTCACTAAAGCAGATTATCACGATACCCAAAAAACCCTAGGCAAACACAAATAACGAGCACTTGTGCTCACCACTAATAAAGACTCATCCTCCACATTATTTTCTTTTTAGTACATGATTTTAGAATGAATGTCTGAGTTATTAAACCGACTGCAGGAGAATCTCAGTTGCTGTTAATGGCCTGATATAATTTATGGAAGGAGAAATTAATTAAAGTTTATTGATAAAAATATATGGCGGATTAAAGAGAAAAATCATTAAAATAATAGATGTGGATGTGCTAAGGGACAGAGTTCAAGAACTTAAAATGAAATCCAATAACTATGAAGACAATACATGGTAACAAATTAAAAGCATATACAGTGTTCTATATCGCAGATCCTCATTAATAAATTAACGAAAATTAAGTTGTAAATCGTTCTACGTTTGGTGTCAAAAATGGAAAATCTAACGTTCTGTCTATAAGTTACCTTCATATCCGTAATGTTGGCTTCTGTGGGTGTTTTACATTCGGGGTAGAACGATGTTCTCTAGGGTCGTAACATTCAAATTTCAACAAGAAAAGTGACCTTTATTTCATTCTTTTGCTACTTTTCTGATATTAAAACCTAAAGTCTTTGCAAGTCCAAAGCAGAAAAATAATTTGCATGAATCTGCAATAAAAGGTAAAACTACTCCTGCTCCTCACCGAGCTTTCTGATGGATCACTTGTCAAGTGTGTTTACATGGCTGTATATCAGTCTGAGCTTTAGCAGTAAAGGTAGCTTTAGGAAAGTAATAAAATGCATGAGAATAGATTTTGCTTCAAAATTGTTCCAGATCTGCTCTAGTTTTAAAGGGATTTCCTGGTGCCAATTTTTTTCAGAATGATATTATGACCCTACGCACACCTGCCAAGATGCCTTCACAATTAGTAGATGTTGTGCATGTGTCTCGTTGACAAACCTTGGTAGATGTCTGGGGTTGTAATGACAGGTTGCCTCCGATTCAGGTTAAGGCTTCTTTCACACTTCGGTCGGTACGGGGCCGTCACGAAGCGTCGGCGCGACGTACCGACGGAAGTGTTTGCTTTCACACTTCCTTCTGCGTTGCCGAGCAGGAAAGATCGTGAGAGCGATAATTCCTGCTGGGCATGCGCAGTCTGAAACACTGGATGCGACGTACAAGTTTTTCTGTGCCGACGGGCCACCAAAACCCGACGCATCCAGTGCACGACGGACGCAACATGTGGCCATACGTCACGATCCGTCGGCAATACAAGTCTATGGGAAAATGCAGGATCCTGCATTTTCAAAAAAAAGAAAAAAGCAACAGATTGCGATGTAAGCAGAAAGACGGAAGTGTGAAAGAGGCCTTAATTAGCACGGTATAATCCCTTTTACAGAGGTGTTTCACTACTATATTGATGAGCTATACTTACACCAGCATATAGTCCCCAATTCAAAAGAACTGGGTCAATTATTAAGAGTTTGATCAGTGTGATCCAATTTTCTTAGATAAGGAGAAGATAGATAAAAAAAAAGTCTCCATTTTCTCCACTGTGTCAGTCCATGGAAATTGGACCACAGTCAGATGGCATTTCCAGAGAATCGACTTGCTTGGAAGAGTACGATCCAAATATCGGGTCAAACTCGGACATGCTATTTTTCCCTGGACCGGTACTGTCCCAAAAAAAACCCCAACAAAAACAGACATGCGCCCGGTCCCATTACATTGGTCCAAGTGCAATCTAATGCTTTGTTGGATCGTACTGTGACCGAATACAGTCGTCTGCATAATAATAACAGATCAGTGGGGGTCTGGGCACTACGGGTATGTTTCCACGTTCAGGAAACGCTGCGTTTTTTACGCTGCGTTGAGCCGCAGCGTCAAAAACGCAGCGTCCAGATGTTACAGCATAGTGGAGGGGATTTCATGAAATCCCGTCTCCACTGTGCACTAAAAGACACATGCGGCAAACCCGCGAAAACGCACATGCGGCGTGTCTTAAGAATGCAACATGTCCTTACAATGCAAAAAAAAACAAAAAACGCAAGGACAGCGCAGGTGACCTGCCAGTGACCTCAGGTGCAGATCTGGTCAGGATTTTACCTGCATAAAATCCTGACCAAATCCTGATGCAATCCTGAACGTGGACACATACCCTTGGGGTATGTGTCCACGTTCAGGATTGCATCAGGATTTGGTCAGGAGTTTTCATCAGTATTTGTAGCCAAAACCAGGAGTGGAACAATTAGAGGAAAAGTATAATAGAAACATATGCACCACTTCTGCATTTATCACCCACTCCTGGTTTTGGCTTACAAATACTGACATAAAATCCTGACCAAATCCTGATGCAATCCTGAACGTGGACACATACCCTAACATTCCCACCAATCAGCCTTTATAAGCAGCAGCGGCGGCTTGATTTAAACCGGTTCTGAGCTAAACAGCGTTGTTTGGTCAACGTTTTAGTAGCCACTGACGGGTACTGCAGATTAGCTCTATTGGACTAGAAGCTAATCTGCAATACCAGGCAATGGCTGCTAAGCAGTTGATAGACCAATGCTACATGTTTAGCTCCGCAAAAGTTTACATCCAGCCACCAGTGGAACGGAAAAATGAAGGTGCCAGGTGTCCAACCCCTACCGATCTAATATGATTATCCTTATATATGATTATCCTTCTCCTAAGGATAGCTCATCAATATCAAAGTAGTGACGCACCCCTTTAGCCCATTTCTATTCAATATATACAGATGTTTCATGTCCTGAGGTCTTCACATTGGAAAATTTCCCCTTTACTCCTCAAACATCTGGATGGATCACTTATCGCGCTAATAGAGCACAGATGTCTGGGTGTATGGGTTCTAGATTGGACTGGACTGCTACGTAATCTCTCGACCTAAGCATGATAGCTTAAAAAAAAAAATCATATTATATGAAGCGGTCAAGCTCGGGAGGGGAGATCCGCAGCGAGTCTGAGCATTTTGGTCCAATCTCATACCAATTTGCAAAGGTGTCCGAATGTGCCCTTAGGTTGAGATGTCTGTGCTGTGGAAAACTCCTAAAATTACATGTGGTGACATTTTCAGGGGACAGCATGGTATACATAGGAGCAGACCATTTTTTTTCTCTCTCAAAGATTGACAAAACCTGTGCCACCACTCTCCACCCTTCCTCCAGACTCTGGGACCTTGATTTCCAAATTAAATGCAAAATTTACTTTCATCTGAAAACAACACCTTGGACCACTGAGCAACAGTCCAGTTCTTATTCTCCTTGGCCCAGGTAAGACGCTTCTGGCCGTGTCTATTGGTCATGAGCTGCCTGACACAAGGAATGCGACACGTGTAGCCCATGTCCTGGATACATCTGTGTGTGGTGACTCTTGAAGCAATGACGCCAGCAGCAGTCCACTCCTTGTGAATCTCCCCAAAATTTTTGAATGGCCTTTTCTTCACTCTTTCAAGACTGCAGTTATCCCGGTTGCTTGTGCACCTTTTTCTACCTCACTTTTTCCTTCCACTCAACTTTCCATTAATATGCTTGGATACAGCACTCTGTGAACAGCCGGCTTCTTTAGCAATGACCTTTTGTGGCTTTCCCTCCTTGTGGAGTGTGTCAATGACTGCCTTCTGGACATCTGTCAAGTCAGCAGTCTTCCCCATGATTGTGGAGCTACTGAAACAGACTAAGGGACCTTTTTAAACGCTTAGGAAGCCTTTGCAGGTGGGTGTTTTTTTGGTAATTCTAATTTACTGAGGTAATGACTTTTAGGTTTTCATTGGCTGTAAGCCATAATCATCAACAGGAACAAACACTTGAAATAGATCACTGTGTGTAATGACTCTATATGAGTTTAACCTTTTGTATGGAAGAACTGAAGTACAATAACAAATTGTATTGTGGTACCGTGTTAGCCAGAAAAATTGATGTGAATATTTTTCTGCCCAATGATGACAGAAGTATTCTGTGAGTGATACCTTTATCGGCTAACCAGAAAATAATATGTTTGCAAGCTTTCAGAGCACAAAGGCTCCTTCAGGTAATCCTGCCTGAAGAAGGAGCCTTTGTGCTCTGAAAGCTTGCAAACATATTTTCTCGTTAGCCAATAAAGGTATCACTCCTAGAATACTTCTGTCATCATTGGGCAGAAAAATATTCACATCATATGGAAGAACTGAAATTAGTTTTTTGATGATATTCTAATATTGTGAGTAGCGCCTGTAGGTAAGGAATCATGGGATACTCAGGACCCCAGTTCTAGTGATCATAACATTTGACAGTTCTAGGTTGAGGGGAAATACCGTTAATTTCATACGATGTGGATGAGGGTATTTTTTTAAAGAAAGATTTCCACATGTCTGATCTTTTATTCTACTAGACATGGAAAAGAAGAACTCTTGTCTGAAACACCTGGTAGTGACTTCTAATTGAACAGACATATTACACTAAAAATGTGGCATTTCACCTCTGGCAACACTTAAAGGAGAAAAAGCAGTAGATGGAATTAATTCCAACTGTCTATTTTCCCAAAGAGGTTGTTTCCTATGTTAGGGTCATACAACTAGAATGTCCTGTCAGCAAAGGTCCAGCTGTAATACCCCCAACAATCTCTACAACAAAAGTAGTAGAAGTGCCACGTCACTTAACATTTTTTCCCGAGTGTCAGCATGGAAGGTCACACCTGCAAGGAAGCACTTACTACAGCGGACATTGGTGACTCTACAAGTAACACTGGACTCCGGATAATGACAAGCAGGAGCCACGAGAAAGGAGCATCTCTCCCTCACCCAGAATCACCGCTCTGTATAAGGTAACACACGGCATATCTGCTACGGATTTCCGACCCGGCTTAATCCTAGTGCAGTACGCTGAACGCCTTGTTCCTTTCAGTGAAGCCTGGCCACCGGCCGGGGCCGCTTCCTCCTTTTGTGCTTTTTGATTTTGGTGTTTTTAGTTCTTTTTGTTTTCTACCATACGCCATCATCCCTAACTTTTTTCTGAGGTGGAAATAACCATTTTTAAAAAACCATTTGGCGAACTGTTCCATCTCCATTTTAATGACCTCTCAATGACTATTGACTTCTGAGTATTATCGTTACAGCTAAAGGTGGCCCGCACTATTGTTTAGTGTTCATTGTTAACATTGGCTCAACTAACTTTTTTTGTCCTTTATATAAGTCTGGGTTGCACGTGACTCATTTTGCTGCTAATTCATCTGACGTACTGTATTATGTAATTTCTAACATACGCTTGTTTGGCCAGATGTGATTGTGGGAATAGTGCAATTTTTTACATCTGTAGTTTTACATTCATTGAGTGCTTGTTCATGTATTTGTGTTTTTTTAAGGTTTGTGTCTTTCTATTAAACATAGGATATATTCCGTCCCCTTTTTCTCATTAAATCTCGTTGTGCGCAAATTTATCTTCCTTATATTTATTCCATTTGACAAAACAGTGGTTGTCTAAATTTGCAGCAATACGAGATTGTATAATACCCAGCGCCGCTGTATACTTTTAACATGGGAAGGTTGTTAAAGGCAAACATACTAGTAGACCAAGGAAGACACCAAAGCATCAAGACCGGAAACTTAAAGCAATATGTCTCCAAAACAGGAAATGCACAACAAAACAAATGAGGAATGAATGGGTGGAAACTGGAGTCAACGCCTGTGACCGAACTGTAAGAAACCGCCAAAATGAAATAGGATTTACATGCAGAAAAGCTAGAGAAAAGCCATCATTAACACCTAAACAGAAAAAAAACAAAGTTACAATGGGCTAAGGAAAAGCAATCGTGGACTGTGGATGACTGGATGAAAGTCATATTCAGTGATGAATCGCGAATCTGCATTGGGCAAGATGATGATGCTGGAACTTTTGTTTGGTGCCGTTCCAATGAGATTTATAAAGATGACTGCCTGAAGAGAACATGCAAATTTCCAGTCATTGATGATATGGGGCTGCATGTCAGGTAAAGGCACTGGGGAGATGGCTGTCATTACATCTTCAATAAATGCGCAAGTTTATGTTGATATTTTGGACACTTCTTATCCCATCAATTGAAAGGATGGTTGGGGATGATGAAATCATTTTTCAAGATGATAATGCATCCTGCCATAGAGCAAAAACTGTGAAAAGATTCCCTGAAAAAAGACACATAAGGTCAATGTCATGGCCTGCAAATAGTCTAGATCTCAATCCAAATGAAAATCTTTGGTGGAAGCTGAAGAAAATGGTCCATGACAAGGCTCCAACCTGCAAAGCTGATCTGGCAACAGCAACCAGAGAAAGTTGGAGCCAGATTGATAAAGAGTCCTGTTTGACACTCATTAAGTCCATGCCTCAGAGACTGCAAGCTGTTATAAACGCCAGAGGTGGTGCAACAAAATACTAGTGATGTTTTGGAGTGCTTTTTTAGTTTATTTTTCATGATTCCACATTTTTTCCCCTATGCTTGGTTAAAAAAAAGTAACCATTACTGACTACCACATTTTTTGTTCTTGATTCCTTTTAGTGTTTCTTAAAGCCAGAAAGTTGCCATTTGAAATGACTGTAGTTTTGTGCCATGTCTGTGATCTGCTTTTTTTCTACAAAATTAAACATCTGAATGAACATCCTCCAAGGCCGGCGATTCCATAATTTTTGCCAGGGGTCATAATAAGGTTTGTGAGACGTCAAACCTACCACTGTGATCATCACAGCATTGATAGCTTTTGCATTAAACAGGTTGTCTGCAATAAGAACTTCATTAAGGTACCTTCACACTAAACGATATCGCTAGCGATCCGTGACGTTGCAGCGTCCTGGATAGCGATATTGTTCAGTTTGACACACAGCAGCGATCAGAATCCTGCTGTGATGTCGTTGGTCGGGGCTAGAAGGCCAGAACTTTATTTCGTCGCTGGCTCTCCCGCTGCCATCGCTGAATCGGCGTGTGTGACACCGATTCAGCGATGTCTTCGCTGGTAACCAAGGTAAACATCGGGTTACTAAGCACAGGGCCGCGCTTAGTAACCCGATGTTTATCCTGGTTACGATCCTAAAAGTAAAAACAACAAACACTTCATACTTACCTTCCGCTGTCTGTCCTCCGGCGCTGTGCTTTCCTGCACTCACTATGAGCACAGCGGCCGGAAAGCAGAGCGGTGACGTCACCGGTCTGCTTTCCGGCCGCTGTGCTCACAGCCAGTACAGAGAAGCAGAGCGCCGGGGGACAGACAGCGGAAGGTAAGTATGAAGCGTTTGTTTTTTTTACTTTTAGGATGGTAACCAGGGTAAACATCGGGTTACTAAGCGCAGCCCTGCGCTTAGTAACCCGATGTTTACCCTGGTTACCAGGGACCTCGGGATCGTTGGAGAGCTGTCTGTGAGACAGCTCTCCAGCGACCAAACAGCGACGCTGCAGCGATCCGGATCGTTGTCTGGATCGCTGCAGCGTCGTTTAGTGTGAAGGTACCTTAAATGGTTCCCACATTTATTGTGCTTTAGTACACTATCACCATTGCAACATATATACATCTGCATTACAAAGTGAATCACCCAGACCTGCACAACCACAGGATATAGAATAGATTGGGGGGGGGGGGGGGGGGGTGAAGCACCGTCGCTTGCTGCCATTACTGAAAAGGTGGTCATCATACGCTTACAGAGATATGGGAATTCTGACCACTCTCCACTGACTGGTGCATATCAGGGCCTCATTCAAGATAGTGTAGTTTATATTTCACCATTGGGACCCACATCTATTATGACATTTGGATAGGCAGCGTTCCAACGCCAGTCCACAAGAGTCCCCAATAGTTCATGTTTTCAGGATATCCTTAGTGATAATCCATCACATGTTTGTAAGGATTCTCTCAAGTATTGCACATTAGCTGTTGGTGACTCTTGATTGGAGTTAGGGAACACTGCTGTATGGAAGTGACATAAGTCTACAAAAAGGCAATACCTTTTTAAATTGTTGTTTATTCAAGTGGCCCAGGTCTGAAGACCTCCGCCCAAGACCAGAAGCTCTCAGCTTATGGGTGAACACACAGAGCATATTGCTGTGTGCTCATACATAAGCAAAGAGTATCTGTCCTTTGGTTTGAGTTTATCAGTACTCCATCTCATCCAGAGGAGCAGAAAACCAGAAATGTTTCACTGCAGCCCAACCAAAACAGGCAATGGATTGCAAGTGCTGGGGCGAAACTAAAAGTGACCTGAAAAAAGCCTGTATAGTTTGATGAATCCCGACTCTTCTCTTGGCATGTGCCATACAACAAACCTCATAATTGTGGTGAATGTGTAAAGACCTTTCTCCTAGACTGTTCATTAAATCTCTGTAAACTCAGGCTGAGCACAATGTCATTTATGTGGGTGTTTTTTTGCTTGGGGGGAGCATTTAATTTGGAGTGTAGTACATGAAGAGATGGAAACCATTTCTGCATGCATTATAAATATTTTTTAACTTGTCATATTCTTCTCTCCACAAATTTCATTTCAGCTGCAAAAAAAAAAAAAAAAAAAAAAACACGAACAAGAGGCTTATGCTAGATGACAATCAGCATGGCTGCTCTACCTCTTGCCACTAAAAGTAGGTGTCAATCTCGGAATGGCCAGTTTAACATGTCTGACAGTCACAATCCAAACATGGACAATGGGGCTGGAGCTCTGCTCCTGTATGGACAAAGTAAACAGGATTTCTGAGCAGCAGAGGAAATTTGCCACTGGGCCTGCACAGAGTAAGGAAGTTTTGCTTTTAAAAGGAGTAGTGGAATTCAGCCATGGGAGAGGAAAACCCCTTTTTATTTACTCTGCAATTATTCACCAGAATAAACAAGCAAATAGGAATAATGTCATAACGCAGCCGTGTAGAAAAGTGCAGTAAATTAAAGCATAATTTGTAGGTTTCTTCATTACATAAAAAAAGGAAGAATTCCTGAAAGTTTTTATTTTTAGAAAAAGTCCTGTAGACCCCAGAAACTTCTATCAGTACTTTTGGAACAAGTGTTATAGCGGTCTGCCCTCTGGTGGTGGACTTGTGTACAACCTTTTACTGTACAGCAGAATTACATCAGTCTGTATTGCAAAGCAGACATTACGTATTACCAGATCAATTGTCCGCATTTATAAATAAGGAGGTCAAGTGAGGAGTGCACTCTAATAGACTCTCAGGAGAAATTAACCAAACTTGGAAACAGAAGTAAACATTGCCCAATTCTAAAACAAAGTCTGTCCAGTTACAAGCACTCAGTGAGATTTTATTTGCCGCTTCACCCCCGCAGATCTGCCCATACTGGCCCCCCAAAACGACATATCCACGAGTCTGTAGAGTTCATTTATTTTGCTCCATGGAAATAAAACGTAACAAGCAGAGGATAATGTACAGATAATGGGGGAACAGATTAAAGGTCAGAGGAAGGTGGAGGGGAGAGGATGTGATTTTGGGGGAAAGGAGTGTACAGAACAACACAGAGCAGGTCACTTATAGAGAATGTCGTAGTGTCCGGGTCGGTAGAGCAGGAACACCTGTGGATCTGAGCCCTCAGGAACCACATGGGTGACTGTGCTGCCCCCCTCACCCCTGTCCATATATTCAACCTGGATAGAAACATTCAAGGCCTGGGAGAGAGCAATGATGTGAATGTGGTCACTTTCCTTACACATGGGCTCAACCTCCTGAGCAGAGATAATAGAAGGGAAAAAAAAAAAATTAAAAAAAAAAAATTAGCATTGCAAAGTCATAATAAATGGTGAATTACAGGCTATACACGAAAATGCATTATTGTGTAGTGTACAGGGCCCAATTCATAATTTGCGATTTATTGAAGTCAGTTGTCTTGTGGCATTTGCTTCAGTCTTTTCGTAGTCAAATGCTTCAGAAATGGCGCACACTGTTCATCAATTTGGTGAAAACTAACAAATGTTCTTTAATTTGTCTTTAACCAGTTTGAGATGTTTTAGCACCAAAAAATTAAAATAAAATGCCAAATTGAAAAAGCAGTCAAAAACTTTACTCCAGGTGAGGACTAGAGTGAAATATGCAGTTACAGCAGTCGTTCTGTATACGGTACTTTGAGCGGTGACTGAACCGCTCCCATCCTTGTGACTGAAACCAAATGCTGGCAGGGAGGACAAAGATAATTTTCTCCCAGCTGCATCCAGCTACGTTCAGGCACCGGACATAATGCTGTTAACTTGCAGATTAACAGCATTACTTCTGGTGACAGGTTCCCGCTAAAGAAAAAATAAAAAAAATAAAAATATATGGAGCAAAAAAAAATATATATGATTAAGACGCAGATGCTAAAATGAGCAAATTACTGCAGAAAAGTGGAGAAAAACAGCAATGAATTGGAGCCAGAGTGTGTAATACACCAAGTGAGAGGGCAAGAAGGGAACATGACAGTATACCAATAAGACCTGTTTCACACGTCCTGATATTTCCGGTACCAGAAAAACCTGTACCGGAGATATCCGTGTCCGTTTGTCATATCCGTGTGTACCATCCCTGTGCTGTCCGTGTCTTGAAACAATTTGCTTCAATTTTAACCCTATGACATGTTTACACCGACCCACTTACTTGTATGGGTCCGTGCGATCCGCGCTGACAATCAAAAACAGACATGTCTGCGTGTTTTGCACACTGACACATGGTCCGTGAAAACACGCTGACATCTGCATAGACCCATTCATTTGAATGGGTCTACGTGTGTCAGTGTCTCCGGTACGTGAGAAAAGGGTCACTACACGTACCAGAGGCATGGACGTGTAAAACCGGCCCAAGTGAAATAGGACGTTTACTATTGCCATAGAAACCACTGCCAACAAGACATGACAATTCAGACTTTTTCCAACTATAGTATGTATTAACGCAAACCTGTCAGTAGGATCAACCCTCATTACTCATCTATGTGGGTATGTAGGTTTTAGGAAGCTGAATAAAATGATACCTTGATATCTGCAATCTGATGTTTTATTCCAGATAGACCCACATTGCTCTTAATATGTAAATGAGCTGTTAAGATCTATGGGCCGGACATAGATCTCCCTGAGAATCTGCTGCCAGAAATGGTTTTAAATGAAAGGGGGCATTACCAGTGTGAGACATGTAATGACTGACAGTCCGCTCTCCTGATATACATGTCTCACACTGCCAACACCGCCTTTCATTTCTAATAATCTCTGGAAGTAAAGTATCAGGGAGATTATCTTCGGCCCAGAGATCTTAACAGCTTATTTACATATTAAGAAAAACATTTAATTTCTCAGAACTAAAACATTGGATCGCAGATATTAAGACATCATTTTAGGCAACTTTTTGTGAACTATATACCTATATAGATTGGTTAGAAGGGTTGATCCTACTTACAGATTCCGTAAAATGAAAACTACATATGCTGGCTCACTACAAAAGTGGCACTTCTTGAATTTATAGCTTTTGACTTAATTTTTACTGAACTATATAAAGGTATAAAGATGACTAACATAACTGGACAGTGTTTACATTTAATGGATAACAATATTGTGATGCCCTATTATGTAACCATAGACATGCTACTGTTAAATGGATGGCCTGTTATATTACATATTCTTTATCAATGAAACGATGATCAGATAAAAAAAAAAAAAAAAAAACAACCAGTTCATAAGATTTTAAGCCCCGAGAAGGAAAATGTGCAGATTCTATATCTAATAAAAATACAGCTACTACACATTGGCAGCGTGATCTTCCCATCCCAAAATTTCTATAGCTCATTGTACACGTGGATTGTTTTACCTGCTGGCAGAATTCCTTAACGCTTCTTCCACCTTCTATAAAGTTCTGATAGAAGATACTTTCTCTCTGCAAGTGTCCAGAGGTCAAAAGACGCAGATAGACGACCACATAATCTGACACAGTCTGCTCATTAAATGCTGCTAGGAGCTCAGAAACTGCAGGACGTTTCTCTGCAAGAGCAATTAGATCCATGAACTGTGAATGTAAAAAAACAAGAACGACCTGTAGATAAAGTCGCAACAATGGCCAAGACGAATGAACAGGGTGTCAGAACAAGTGTCCTAAACTGGAAGGGACACAACCGTTACAAGGAGAAAAGGGTACAATAGAGTATTAGGGAATAAAGCTTACTGTGTTATGGAAATCTTCTATTGTAAACTCTGTAAACCCTTGTTTGATTAGCTCTTCTTTGCTACGCATTGCCACTTCCTTAAACCTTGAAAATATAGGGGAAAAAAAAATAATGATTAAACGTGGTTTAAAAAAAAACAACAACAAGTTGATTTGTAAGTAGTGATGAACAAATGTGACCAGATGACTTTGGCGTGCTCAAAAAATATGTACCAGTATCCGCGCCTGCATGTCTCACAGCTGTTCAGTAATCCTTACATGGGTTGTGGCTGTTGAACAGCCACGAGACATGCAGACATAGGGACTTGAACATATATTTCAGCAAGCCAAAGTCACTTGGATAGCACCCGAGAATGCACAGATAACACCTTTTCAGAGCACGTTCGCTCATTGCTAATTTTTTTTTCCTTTTATTAACCCCACCTACCAAAAATGGTGCACCCTAGGGCCATACTTCAGGTGGTCACAGGAAGAAAAAGACATCTGGCATGTGTGCACGCTCCACAATGCAAGCAGGGGGTCTCTGTACGAGACCTCTCCCCCCCACCACCTCCTAGTCTGTGCAACCTTTACAATTAATGAAGCCAGCACTGATCGGCATAACAGTACAAGACAAATTCTGCTATGCATTTTACAGTATCCCATTTTTTAAATCTAAGATAACAAGAAAAATCAAAGTTTTATTTAATAAAATAACCTCTCCTAAATTTTTTATTCTGAAAAGAAATATGATCCAAAAATATCAATGCTGCAAACATCAGCTGTATTATGAAATGACCATTATTCCTCAAGGTTAAATCTGTAAAAATGCCTCAAATGATTTCCGCATCTTTTAACTTTAATACTTTCATTTAAGGTCGCAGAAATGCCATGTCTGGCATATTCATAACTTTTTTTTTTTTTTTTTTATTAGAGAGCCTTCTCTAATTGGTGGTGTTCCACTGATTCTGGACCCCTCCAGAACAGTTATTAGTCTTTAAATGGATGCAAATTTTTCCTTTAACAAGTGGGCGCATACTCTTAGTTTGTTGGAGAAAATTTGCACCTTTCTTACTGTTATGGAGGGGACATGAATTTGCAATAGATGGGCAGAGAGGAAAGGTAAATACATATACAGTACATATATATTTGTTACAGAATCCGTAAAGCCCACTCAATTGCTGGCTGCAGAATGAGTTTACCGAGAATCCCTTGGTGAGCCTGTTCTGATGGGAAGTTTGTTAATCTTATCTCTTTCTGGTTTCCTCTCAGCTAGACCCCTTGATGACATCCGCCATACGGGTATGTGCACACGTTGCGGATCCGCAGCGGATTTGACGCTGCGGATTCGCAGCAGTTTTCCATGTGGTTTACAGTACCATGTAAATCTATGGAAAACAAAATCCGCAGTGCACATACTGCGGAAAATACTGTGCATAAACGCTGCGTTGTATTTTCCGCAGCCTGCCAATTCTTTGTGCGTATTCCGCAGCGTTTTACACCTGTTCCATAATAGGAATCCGCACACAAAAAACGCAGGAATTCCGCAGTAAATCTTCAGGTAAAACGCAGTGCCATAATACCGCACCCCATAGTCATAGGAGATAACAGACAGACTCCGGCCCTATCTATTGTAATAGAACTGTCACTGCTGTGAACTGGGCACACCTATGTGGGCTGCACAACTCACAGTAGTGGGAGTGTTTTGCTGCCATATTCATGGAGCCCTCGGATCTGCTAACATAAGCAGTACTGCTTCCAGCAGAACAGATCCTAAATTGACAGGAGAAAAATGCAGGAGAAAAGTCAGGGCAGAGTATCAGAGACTGCAAAGACATCAAGGAAGAACAGGGTACCATTATCAGAGCAGGAGCTGTCAGCTGCTCTGCAGTAACGATGATTAATCCCTCAGATAAGATGGTTGGTAGGAGGGAGAAAACTACTGGTGATAGATTACAGGGCAGTCACCCACAAAATGGTGCTGCCCTGTGATGCTACTCTTCATTCTGCCCCAGGGATACTAGAACACCCAAAAGGGGAAGGAAATGGTGATGTGATAGCAGTTACTGCCCCAATTTTCCAGCTAACAGTAAAGCTGGCAAGTCTTTACTATAACTGCTTGAGTTCTAAAACGGAAAAAGCTCTCCCTAGTGGAAATTATATATATTTATAAAAAATAATAATAATATAATAATAATTTTTATTTATATAGCGCCAACATATTCCGCAGCGCTTTACAAATTATAGAGGGGACTTGTACATACAATAGACATTACAGCATAACAGAAATACAGTTCAAAACAGATACCAAGAGGAGTGAGGGCCCTGCTCGTAAGCTTACAAACTATGAGGAAAAGGGGAGACACGAGAGGTGGATGGTAACAATTGCTATAGTTATTCGGACCAGCCATAGTGTAAGGCTTGGGTGTTCATGTAAAGCTGCATGAACCAGTTAATTAATTTTTTTTTTTTTTTTAATATAGGCCACACAGGGATCGTTAGGTTAATGCATTGAGGCGGTAGGCCAGTCTGAACAAATGAGTTTTTAGGGCACGCTTAAAACTGTGGGGATTGGGGATTAATCGTATTATCCTAGGTACAAAAATACCTAGGATAATACATAATAGGATAATAGGATAATAGGAAAATACATAATTTTCATTTAAAAATGTTTGCAAACAGTGCATTAATACATTTTCATTACCATTTTAAGCTTAATTTCACACAAAAAAAAAAACTACATGAAAACATGTGGCACCTTCCCTTTAACAAACTTTAATTGCAAAACTGATTTTTAGCAACAAATATATGCATTAGAAAAAAAAAAAAAAAACCACCACAAGTGTCTATATCCATTATCAATCTGTATAAAAGCATATGTATCAAGTCACTTAGTCGGACATAGATGAAGTGCAAATGACTAAAAACTGCATCCCTCACATTAAAACCCCAGAAATTACGGGTATAATATCTTATATAATACCATATTGTATCATGCACAAGTAACTAAACTCACTGCCTTACCTTTCAAGTTCACTTCCTCCATCCAGCAGAGCTTCTAAATAGGAATAGCCAAATGCTCTGTAGAAACAGTTGCCATCTGGTCTTGTTCGACGTATGTAAGCATATCTTCTGTGCAAGTCCTGGGAAAACAAACGTAAGCAGTTCTAAACTTCAGTTCTCACATTAAGGAGGTCAATGTTTTGAGGCTGTCTAACAGCCACGAGACATGCAGCCAGGGGGTCTCGAACATTTTTCAGACACGCCAAAGACATTTAGCACCTGAGAATGCTCAGATAACACCTTATCCGAGCATGTTCGCTAATCACTAGTAATAAACTGTACTATGTACCTTTATCTTGTCTTGGTAAACTTGGTCATCAGGAGCATATTCCTGGTCGAGCACAGAGACGTCCAACCGGTCGGATAGCAGCGGAGTGTGTCCAGCAATCTAAAGTAGCAGAGCAAGTATTACTCTCCATTAAATAACCACTGTCTCGAACAGCCTGCACCACAGACATAAGCGGCATTCATTCATTCAAGCATCAATTTCAATTGGCTTAGCAATTAGCTTAGCAAGAAAACGGACAAAGCTCCGCGAAAGTATCCAGATGGCTCATCTTGCACGTGTGGTGAGAGATTCCCTCTCACCATCAGAATAAACAGGAGATACTCACCTCTTGCTGTATACGGTCCTGCTGGGCAATAATTGCTTCATCGTATGTTAGGCAATTTACACCTGAAAATATACAAACATAAAAAGGAGAAAAAAAAATGATTACAAGAAGTAACCTCTAAAGTCACTCGGGCCCGGACATAAATCCTACATTGCCAGTTGGAGTCTAGGAAAGCTGGGAGAAAGCCCCATTGATGCTCTAACCTCAGCCTTGGATGTCACCCAGATCTTTTAGAAACAATTTACAAGTTATTAAGAATATTAAAATTACAAGACTTTACACAACAGGGAAACTCCGGGACTTTCTGATGTGGATTTTTTTCTTTTACTGTTGGGGGAAAAAAAAAAAAAAAAAAAAGTGGTAAAAACTTCTAGGTTTACTCTTTACTTTAGGTGGTTCTGCTTATGCTGAGAAGTTCATTTTGTGGACCGTTCAACAAACAGCCATCTATGTTTTCGGGGGGCTTCAACAAGTCTTATAGAATATTTACAATACAGGAAAAGGAAAGAACAAAAAGCTAACATCAGGAAACTACCAATGCGGGTTCACACAATAGAAAGTAAAGGGGTTTATGGTTTTAACAAGATAAACCCTATTCTCTGGCTGCAGGTTTTTTGTTTGTTTCTTTTACCGTTTTATTCTCACCCTCCCTGGGTCCAGTGCAGAGTTCCTGCCAATGCTTCTGATGTTTATTATGGTCTGTAGCACTGACATCAGACAGCGCTGCATCCGATCAGTGAGCTCAGCGGTTCTGAACAGCCCATGCTGCCTACTTGGGCAGAGTCGCTGAGCTGCAGCGCTTTCGACGTGACATCAGTGATGCATATAACAGAGAGGGAGAGCGACTAACGCACACTATTTTTTTTTTAAATAAGACAAGCTCACATGGTAACGGGGGTTTTCTGAACCAGGAAAACCTGTTTATTGGCTTACAACCTAAAAACTTAAGGGCAATGGATACCCGGAATACGAAGCTTTGTTTATTCTACTGTCACCTGACCGCATTCTAGTATTTCATTAGTATTGGCAAGTCAAACCCCGGCGAGAGCTTCAAATAATGTAAATCCTTTCAGTATACTTTGCTTCCAGTAGGTTGTAAAAGTCAGAGAAATGCTGATAATGTATTCTCTAAAGGGGTTTATCACTAGTGACACTAATGCCCTACCCATGGGATAGTTCTGACACCCCCACAATCAGAACAGCACAGTTCCATATACAATTAGTCCACAGAAGCGGCCACTACACAGTGTATGAAGCTATGATGTTGTGGTTCTGTACATGGTTTACGTCAGGCCACAGACGGATCTGATAGCTGCTTTCAATGAGCGCACACACCCTCACACTGGGTGCACATATACATGGTCCAAGTGCATGCCGGCCACGAGTATCCTGTGCTATACAACGGTTATATATCAGACCCTGGGACCCCCCCCCCCCTCACACTCCAAAGCCCCCCGGGACCCCCACACCCCAAAGCCCCCGGGACCCCCACTGCCCCCAGGACCCCCCGCACTCCAAAGCCCCCGGGACCCCCACTGCCCCCAGGACCTCCACTGCCCCCCAGGACCCCCACACTCAAAAGCTCCCGAGACCCCCACCCCCCAGGGCCCCCACACTCGAAAGCCCCCGGGACCCCCACCCCCCCCACACTCAAAGGCCCCCGGGACCCCCCCCTCCCTCAGTGATTAAGACATAGAGTGCGCCCATAATACATATGGGGCTTTGTACATATGACCATTTTCTACGCTGCACAGAGGAATCAATAATTAAGTACACCCCAAATAATAACATTTATTAACGGTGACCCTGTACCTGCCATACGTGCAGCCACCGTCCTGTAACAGGAGCCCCCCACACCCAGCTCCCCACTATCCACAGCCTCCCCGAGAGGCTCCCATACAATACGGTGAGGAGAGCGGCAGCCTGCGTGCTGATACCACCCGACCACAACCCGGTAATGCTGCGGCTGTACACGGCGGCTACACACTGCTTGCACCCGAGCATCACCGGCCCTCACCGTCACAGTCGCTCTGGAGACGATCAGATTCTTCAGCCGCCATCTTCCCACCGGTCCCAGCGTTCGTTGCTATCACTTCCGGGAGACCTGGAGCGGAAGTCAGGCCTTCACCTCACGAGGCTGCCGGATGTCACGTGGGCTGCTGTTTATAGCGTAAAGTCTGAGCTTCTCCTCTCAGTGCGCGCATGCGCTGTTTGAACACGCTTTGATTTACCTCACACTGACAGCAACCCCAGAACTCCTCTGGAGGGGGCTGTCTTGTTTAGAAATCACACAACCCATCTCCTTCCATAATAAAACTTACCACACACCTCCCTCACCGCCTGTCTGCTCTCCTATAAGGGCATGTGCACACTTGAGTTTTTGTTTACTCCAGTTACACCATAGCAGGTTTTGGTTCAAGTGTCCCGTAGGACATGTTCGCATTAGGCTATGGTCACGGTTTTTTAATGTGGATTTTTTTGCGATTCTACTTCAAAATCCACATGAAAAGTCCCTTTAACTATTCTTTGAGTAATCGATGCCAATAATGGACACGGTGCTATTTTCCCACTTGTTTTTTTTACACATAGATAAAGAAAGAACATGAATTCTTGAAAGGTTTCTGCTTGAAAAAAAGCTCCAAATTTGACTACTGAGTCAACTGAATCAGGAAAAAAAAACCATACATAAAAATCGTATAAAATGTTTTTGCAAAGAATGTATTTTTTTCATCCATGCAATTTTTGCGTGTGAATTTAGCAGCCAGAAAATTCCACGTAACAAAAAAAAAATAGAGGAATTTTGCCAGTAGAAATCTTCTATCCCACATAGAACAAAAAAAAAAGCACAATGAGCACCACAGGTATGAAATAGGAAACCTACTGAAATACTTGAAGACGGTTTTTCATGTGGATTTTGGAGTCCCTTGCAAAATTCTCATAAAAATAACAAGGCTACTAGAAGATTTTTTTTTTTTAGTTTTTTTTCCGACAAATTGTTAAAAACCTCACCGACAGAAAAAAAAAAAGGAAGAAATGGCATGTCATTCCTTTGAGGAAGATTGTGGAATCTGATTCAGACTTGACTGTCAAGTAAAAAGGCTGCAAACCACTGTGTGAAAAAAATTAAACTTCAAAAACCTTTTGAAAACTACTTCATGAAAAAAAGTCTAAAATAACAAAATTAACATTCGTCTTAAAAAAAACAAGTCTGATTTTTCTGATTTTTTTTTCTACCTGCAAAAAAACTCTGTCACCATAGCTTGGAACTTTAGACAGTTTTATTTTACTGAATTTTGTTTGCCTCATATTAGTGTGTGGTTTTTTTTCAGGTTTTATAGAGAAGCCTATGGTAAGACAATTTTATCAAAAAAATGCAATATCAATAGAATCCCAATGGCACAAAAAAACTCACCGAGAACTATGACAGCCCAGTTGCACAAACTACAGTATCTTTCTATACACGTTACGTGCGGTCGGCATGTCTGAGCTCGATATTTAATGACTGCCTATCGGCAAACCTGCAGCCGATCGAGAGTTGTTTACTAGTGATGAGCAAACGTGCTGGGATAAGGTGTTATCTGAGCATGCTCGTGTGCTGAGTGTCTTCGCTTCGGAGTGCTCGAAAAATGTGTCACAGCTGTATGTCTCACGGCTGTTCGACACACGCAGGAATTGCCTAACAAACAAGTAATCTCTACATGTGTTGTGGCTGTTGGAACAGCTGCTTGACATGCAACTGCGGGAACTCAAACATATTTTTCGAGCTCACCAAAGACACTTGGTTAGCACCCGAGCATGCTCAGATAACACCTTATCCCAGCACGTTCACTCATCACTATTGTTTATCGCTTCAGGTCAGATGGTATAAACCAATGCGGGGAAAAATCCACCACCTACATAGCAATTTGTAGGATAACTCTGCCAATAAAATGAAATGTTTTTAGAAATTGCCCTCCCTTCTTGTTTGGCTGGGCATACAAATTAGATGGGTCGGCTAAAAGCCATCTCAACCGACTCTCCCATGCACAAGCGCTCGCTCGGCCGGGTGCTCCTGTGTTCTCTATGAGAAAGCTGGCCGCTATCTTATCTCTAGGAGAATAGTGCGATTGCCAGTCCAATATTGGACGTGTACTCTCAACATCTTCCCTGACCAGTTGCTGCTGCTCCAATACACATTATACCATCGGCTGAATCCGTTGAGATCGGCTGGTTCAGACATCTTTGGTCTAATGTACTTGGGGGGCCTTTCACTGTCTACACAGTCTTTTGGGGGTAGAAGTAATAGGTGATATCATCTAGAATTCTAGATCATGTGCAGCACGGTGGATCAGTGGTTAGCACTGCAGCGCTGGAGTCCTGGGTTCAAGTCCCACCAAGGACAACATCTGCAAGGAGTTTGTATGTTCTCCCCGTGTTTGCGTTGGTTTCCTCCGGGTTCTCCAGTTTCCTCCCACATTCCAAAGACATACTGATAGGGATTCTAGATTGTGAGCCCCAATGGGGACAGCAATGATAATGTGTGCAAACTGTAAAGCACTGCGGAATAAAGATTATTATTCAGACCCTATTTGAATAGAGTAGTCAAGCTTGTGAACTCATTTTATGTGGAGCTGCCAGAGATAGCCAAGTGCTGTACCGTTAGGATCCATTTCATCATTTGCAAAAAATTTGTATTCGCTTTTAATTTTTGTCTTGTGCTATTTGTTGCAGTTTTTAGCAACAAATTCTTCAAATGGCGCAGGCAGGTTCATGAATTTTGAGCAAAATCGAAAATACTCAGTTCTCTGTTCTACACCTTTTCAGAACAAAAAGTTACATGATACGTTAACATTTTCCTTCAACTGTGACATTTACACAATTATTTCTGTCACACAAAACTTATCACTCCAGGGAAAGGGGGACATTTACACACAAAAAAAAAAATACAAAAACCTTGCCAAAAATGGTAAACAGATGAAAAACAGACAGAAAAGTAGAAAATAGAGTTCAGAATAGGCGAATAGAAGAATTTGAAGGAACAAGTAAAAAACAGCTTTAGGCCTCTTTCACATGTCAGTGGCTCCGGTACGTGTAGTGACAGTTTTCTCACATATCGGAGGCACTGACACACGTAGACCCATTCAAATGAATGGGTCTATGCACGTCTCCGTGTTTTCACGGACTGTGTCCGTGTTGAAAACAAGGAGACATGTCCGTTTTTCGCCGGCAGCACGGTCTGCAAAGCGTCCCGCACACGTGCACACGGAGAACAGTGTGCACTCTCCTCCGTGTGCACGTACCGCCCGCAGGAGAGGCAGCGCTACAGTTCAGCGCTGCCCCCCGTGCGTGTGGTGCTGAAGCCGGAATTCATTCCTTCTTCCCAGCAGCGTTCGCTGGAGAGAAGGAATGAAAAATCTTTTTTTCTTTTCCCTTAAAAATAAAGTATGTGCATCCCCTCCCGCCTCCCATCCCCTGTGCGCCCCCCCGCTTGCCAGGAAATACTCACCGACACCCAGCTCCAGCGATGTCTCCTCTAAGCGCCGGCAGCAGTCCCTGTGTGAGCGGTCACGTGGTCCCGCTCATTACAGTGAGGAATATGCCTAATGGTAGCAGCGTCACTGCTTACCTGTCTGTGTCCTGCACCGTTCTTCCCCGCCACAGACTGCTCCTACCGGGGAATCAGAAGCCTCTGCTGACGTCTCCTCTACAGATCAGAGGTTTCTTTTCTGCTCTGCTCTTTTGATGGAGCAGGACTTCCAACGTCATTCTGATTGACAGCCAGATTCCTGCTGTCTAACTAGTGGAGCAGGCTGTCAATCAAAACGACGTCTGAATTCGCACCAGACACGTCAGCAGAGGCAGCTGAATCCCTGGCAGGAGAGGTCTGTGACCACTATGTGCCAGGTAAGAACGGCGCAGGGCACAATAGGCAGGCAAGTTGCAATTATCTATTTGTGGTTTGGTACATTTTTTGTTTTTCCATAAAGTCCTGGATATACCCTTTAACCCCTTAATCCCATATAACGTACTATCCTGTCAAGGTGACCTGGGACTTAATTCCCAGTGACAGGATAGTACGGCATATGTGATCGGCCGCGCTCACGGGGGAAGCGCGGCCGGGTGTCAGCTATCGCAGCTGACATCCGGCACTATGTGCCAGGAGTGGTCACGGACCACTACCGGCACATTAACCCCCGGCACACCGCGATCAAACATGATCGCAGTGTGCCGGCGGTACAGGGAAGCATCGCGCAGGGAGGGGGCTCCCTGTGGGCTTCCCTGAGACCCCCGCAGCAACGTGATGTGATCGCGTTGCTGGAGGGTCTCTTACCTCTCCTCTCTGCAGCAGGCCCGGATCCAAAATGGCCGCGGCATCCGGGTCCCTGCAGGGAGGGAGGTGGCTTACCAAGTGCCTGCTCAGAGCAGGCGCTTGGTAAGCCTGCAGCGCTGTAAGTCAGATCGCTGATCTGACAGAGTGCTGTGCAAACTGTCAGATCAGCGATCTGTGATGTCCCCCCCGGGACAAAGTAAAAAAAAATTTAAAAAAATTTCCACACGTGTAAAAAAAAAAATTCCTAAATAAAGAAAAATATATATATATTATTCCCATAAATACATTTCTTTATCTAAATAAAAAAAACAAACAATAAAAGTACACATATTTAGTATCGCCGCGTCCGTTACGGACCCAACCTATAAAACTGTTCCACTAGTTAACACCTTCAGTAAACACCGTAAGAAAAAAAAAACGAGGCAAAAAACAACGCTTTATTATCATACCACCAAACAAAAAGTGGAATAACGCGCGATCAAAAAGACAGATATAAATAACCATGGTACCGCTGAAAACGTCATCTTGTCCCGCAAAAAACGAGCCGCCAAACAGCATCATCAGCAAAAAAATAAAAAAGTTATAGTCCTGAGAATAAAGCGATGCCAAAATAATTATTTTTTCTATAAAATAGTTTTTATCGTATAAAAGCGCTAAAACATAAAAAAATGATATAAATGAGGCGTCACTGTAATCGTACTGAACCGAAGAATAAAACTGATTTATCAATTTTACCAAATGCGGAACGGTATAAACGCCTCCCCCAAAAGAAATTCACGAGTAGCTGGTTTTTGGTCATTCTGCCTCACAAAAATCGGAATAAAAAGCGATCAAAAACTGTCACGTGTCAGAAAATGTTACCAATAAAAACATCAACTCGTCCCGCAAAAAACAAGACCTCACATGACTCTGTGGACCAAAATATGGAAAAATTATAGGTCTCAAAATGTGGAGACGCAAAAACCTTTTTGCTATAAAAAGCGTCTTTCAGTGTGTGACAGCTGCCAATCATAAAAATCCGCTATAAAAGTAAATCAAACCCCCCTTCATCACCCCCTTAGTTAGGGAAAAATAATTAGATTTAAAAAAATGTATTTTTTTCCATTTTCCCGTTAGGGTTAGGGCTAGGGTTAGGGTTGGGGCTAGGGTTGGAGCTAAAGTCAGGGTTAGGGTTGGGGCTAAAGTTAGGGTTAGGGTTAAAGTTAGGGTTGGGGCTAAAGTTAGGGTTTGGATTACATTTACGGTTGGGATTAGGGTTTGGATTAGTTAGGGGTGTGTCAGGGTTAGGGGTGTGGTTAGGGTTACTGTTGGGATTAGGGTTAGGGGTATGTTTGGATTAGGGTTTCAGTTAGAATTGGGGGTTTCCACTGTTTAGGCACATCAGGGGCTCTCCAAACGCGACATGGCGTCCGATCTCAATTCCAGCCAATTCTGCGTTGAAAAAGTAAAACAGTGCTCCTTCATTTCTGAGCTCTCCCGTGCGCCCAAACAGGGGTTTACCCCAACATATGGGGTATCAGCATATTCTGGACAAATTGGACAACAACTTTTGGGGTCCAAGTTCACTTGTTACCCTTGGGAAAATAAAAATTTGGGGGGCTAAAATTCATTTTTGTGGGAAAAAAAAAAGATTTTTTATTTTCATGGCTCTGTGTTGTAAACTGTAGTGAAACACTTGGGGGTTCAAAGTTCTCACAACACATCTAGATAAGTTCCTTGGGAGGTCTAGTTTCCAATATGGGGTCATTTGTGGGGGGTTTCTACGGTTTGGGTACATCAGGGGCTCTGCAAATGCAACGTGACGCCTGCAGACCAATCCATCTAAGTCTGCATTCCAAATGGCGCTCCTTCCCTTCTGAGCTCTGCCATGCGCCCAAACAGTGGTTCCCCCCACATATGGAGTATCAGCGTACTCAGGACAAATTGGACAACAACTTTTGGGGTCCAAGTTCTCTTGTTACCCTTGGGAAAGTAAAAATTTGGAGGGCTAAAAATCATTTTTGTGGGAAAAAAAGATTTTTTATTTTCACGGCTGTGTTGTAAACTGTAGTGAAACACTTGGGGGTTCAAAGTTCTCACAACACATCTAGATAAGTTCCTTGGGAGGTATAGTTTCCAATATGGGGTCACTTGTGGGGGGTTTCTACTGTTTGGGTACATCACGGGCTCTGCAAATGCAACGTGACGCCTGCAGACCAATCCATCTAAGTCTGCATTCCAAATGGCGCTCCTTCCCTTCCGAGCTCTGCCATGCGCCCAAGCAGTGGTCCCCCCCCCCCCCCCACATATGGGGTATCAGCGTACTCAGGACAAATTGGACAACTTTTGGGGCCCAATTGATCCTGTTACCCTTGTTAAAATACAAATCTGGGGGCTAAAAATCATTTCTGTGAAAAAAAATTTTTTTATTTTCACAGCTCTGCGTTATAAACTGTAGTGAAACACTTGGGGGTTCAAAGCTCTCAAAACACATCTAGATAAGTTCCTTAAGGGGTCTACTTTCCAAAATGGTGTCACTTGTGGGGGGTTTCAATGTTTAGGCACATCAGGGGCTCTCCAAACGCAACATGGCGTCCCATCTTAATTCCAGTCAATTTTGCATTGAAAAGTCAAATGGCGCTCCTTCCCTTCTGAGCTCTGCTATGCGCCCAAACAGTGGTTTACCCCCACATATGGGGTATTGGCGTACTCAGGACAAATTGCACAACAACTATTGTGGTCTAATTTCTTCTCTTACCCATGGGAAAATAAATTGGGGCGAAAGATAATTTTTGTGAAAAAATATAATTTTTTATTTTTACGGCTCTGCATTATAAACTTCTGTGAAGCACTGGTTGGGTGAAAGTTCTCAGCACACATCTAGATAAGTTCCTTAAGGGGTCTACTTTCCAAAATGGTGTCACTTGTGTGGGGGTTTCAATATTTAGGCACATCAGGGGCTCTCCAAACGCAACATGGCGTCCCATATCAATTCCAGTCAATTTTTGCATTGAAAAGTCAAATGGCGCTCCTTCCCTTCCGAGCTCTGCCATGCGCCCAAACAGTGGTTTACCCCCACATATGGGGTATCAGCGTACTCAGGACAAATTGTACAACAACTTTTGGGGTCCATTTTCTCCTGTTACCCTTGGTAAAATAAAACAAATTGGAGCTGAAGTAATTTTTTTGTGAAAAAAAGTTAAATGTTCATTTTTATTTAAACATTCCAAAAATTCCTGTAAAACACTTGAAGGGTTAATAAACTTCTTGAATGTGGTTTTGAGCACCTTGATGGGTGCAGTTTTTAGAATGGTGTCACACTTGGTTATTTTCTATCATATAGACCCCTCAAAATGACTTCAAATGAGATGTGGTCCCTTAAAAATATTGGTGTTGTAAAAATGAGAAATTGCTGGTCCACTTTTAACCCTTATAACTCCCTAACAAAAAAAAAAATTTGGTTCCAAAATTGTGCTGATGTAAAGTATACATGTGGGAAATGTTACTTATTAATTATTTTGTGTGACATATCTCGGTAATTTAAGGGCATAAAAATTCAAAGTTGGAAAATTGAAAAATTTTTTTTTTTTTTTTTCACAAATAAACACGTTATATCGGAGAAATTTTACCACTACCATGAAGTACAATATATCACGAGAAAATAATGTCAGAATCGCCAAGATCCGTTGAAGCGTTCCAGAGTTATAACCTCATAAAGGGACAGTGGTCAGAATTGTAAAAATTAGCCCGGTCATTAACGTGCAAACCACCCTCGGGGCTTAAGGGGTTACCGTAATAAACTTTATTTGGTGTAAAAAGATGGCACTAACTAGGTCCATGAGAAAGGAAAATATATTATGCAGAGGAAAAAAAAATTCTGGCTTTCTCTATATAGCTGGATTCATAGCCAGAAAACCACCTTAAATAAAACAGGTTCAATATACAAACAATACAAAGAATGAAGTTGGACGGCTCGTCTCCATATCTAGGGCAAAACAAGTTCTGGCTGAGTTTAGTGCCCAAGGTGACATTTCTACCTCCAGTGTTTGTGCTGAATAAGAAAACTAGCCAGAGGACAGTTAATTGATGCAATTATGAACTTATAGCTTGATAACGAGCCTTTGCTTGCAACGAAATTAAGATAATTACACATTATGGGCATTTATTACAACACTAAAGCAAAGCCGTATCAGTACATTAAAGGCCTCATTCACATATCAGTGTTTAAACACAGATATGATAAAATGGTACCAGTGTCATCAGGGTTTGGTCCATGTATCCAGTGTTTTCTAAACCTGGATACATTGCAAAACGTCTCATATACTTTGCAGTGTTAACACAGATGCCATCCGTGTGCTGTACGTGTATTTTTCCACAGATTTGTATTGTTAGGGGGGAAAAACCCAGACAGGAATCCATGACTTTTGCACGGACATGTGAACAGCACCATAAATTATAATGGGTACATGTTCTATCAGAGAAAAAAAAAATGTGTGCAACACGGATGTGTGAATGAGGTCTTAGGGTTTGTTACTGGCCACAAAACAACACCCACTAGGTCTACCAACAGTGCCTGTATCAGCAGACTCACCGCAGAGATCAGTAGTGCTGTGATTCCAAAGCAGAGTTTTCACTGTTAAGACATTAAAAATGTGACTAACTTGGGCAAGAGTAGAGAATGTTGTGGGGGAGGGACAAAACCAAACATTACTTGTATCCCCTGCTCTAATTACTGAAGCCAATTGATGGCCTTGTAGGTGACATTTTCACAAAACCACTGAGGCAAGTGTTTGGCTGCAGCAGTCAAGTGCATGGTGGCTAGGACATCTTGACTACAGAACTATAGCCTAGCCCTCGAGCACACGTCAGACTCCGGCCCGCAGAGTATGTTTGGTCCACTCCCTCCGAGACTGATGCCTCAGCGCAGCAGGCGCAATGTCGTCATTACACCGCGCATGCTGTGCCGAGCAGTGCAGAGGATCAGAAGATGCACTGCACACACCGGAGCAACGGGGGAAAGGAGGGTTTTTTTTTCATGTTGGGCCCATCATACGGTCTAGAGGGCTGTGCGGGCATTACAATTCGAGACTCATAATGTGTTGGAGGTCATCAATTTTCCAAGGTGATACAGTAGTGTCATCATGTCGTCCATGTGGAAGGTTGCTCCCGGGACATACCCTTTAAGTTTGTTTCCACATGGAAAGGTTCATTGTTATATTTGATAAGAAAGTCTGCAATTTAAGTTTTTCCTTAAGTACTCAAAGTTGTCCATGGTTTTAATTTTGGCCCTCGGTGTATTTGAGTTTAACATTCCTGCTAGAAGTGATGCTGGAGTAAACTTTTTGGAGCGCAGAAGTTTGGCTAAATGGTGTAAATGTTTTAGGCATCAAATATATGTCCGATCACTAAGCACAGATTTTTGTTTTGGTTTTTTTGAGTCAAAGTAGAATGGGTTTCCCCTTCTTCTCCAATCAGCACTCCAAATTGGGAGGAGACCATACACGGAGCTCTTGGGGTATGTGCACACGTTCAGGATTGCATCAGGATTTGGTCAGGATTTTTCATCAGTATTTGTAGCCAAAACCAGGAGTGGAACAATTAGAGGAAAAGTATAATAGAAACATATGCACCACTTCTGTATTTATCACCCACTCCTGGTTTTGGCTACAAATACGGATGAAAAATACTGACCAAATCCTCATGCAATCCTGAACGTGGACACATACCCTTAAAGGGACTGTCAGCACCAAATAACTGTTGAAACCAAGTACAGGCACGCTTAGGTGCACCCTTGGCTCAGCCAAACACACCAGTCCACCTTTCAACCTACTTGTTTTCCCTCCATTTCTGCCCATTCCCAACCCTATAAAGTCAGTGCCGTCAATCAAAATAGAGAGCCAGAGGTAGATGGAAAACAAGTAGATGCACTGAACAGTTTGGCCACACCATGATGTAACAAGTGTTTGAACAGTCATTCGGTGCAGACATACAGGTCCTTCTCAAAAAATTAGCATATAGTGTTAAATTTCATTATTTACCATAATGTAATGATTACAATTAAACTTTCATATATTATAGATTCATTATCCACCAACTGAAATTTGTCAGGTCTTTTATTGTTTTAATACTGATGATTTTGGCATACAACTCCTGATAACCCAAAAAACCTGTCTCAATAAATTAGCATATTTCACCCATCCAATCAAATAAAAGTGTTTTTTAATAACAAACAAAAAAACCATCAAATAATAATGTTCAGTTATGCACTCAATACTTGGTCGGGAATCCTTTGGCAGAAATGACTGCTTCAATGCGGCGTGGCATGGAGGCAAACAGCCTGTGACACTGCTGAGATGTTATGGAGGCCCAGGATGCTTCAATAGCGGCCTTAAGCTCATCCAGAGTGTTGGGTCTTGCGTCTCTCAACTTTCTCTTCACAATATCCCACAGATTCTCTATGGGGTTCAGGTCAGGAGAGTTGGCAGGCCAATTGAGCACAGTAATACCATGGTCAGTAAACCATTTACCAGTGGTTTTGGCACTGTGAGCAGGTGCCAGGTCGTGCTGAAAAATGAAATCTTCATCTCCATAAAGCATTTCAGCCGATGGAAGCATGAAGTGCTCCAAAATCTCCTGATAGCTAGCTGCATTGACCCTGCTCTTGATGAAACACAGTGGACCAACACCAGCAGCTGACATGGCACCCCACACCATCACTGACTGTGGGTACTTGACACTGGACTTCAGGCATTTTGGCATTTCCTTCTCCCCAGTCTTCCTCCAGACTCTGGCACCTTGATTTCCGAATGACATGCAAAATTTGCTTTCATCAGAAAAAAGTACTTGGGACCACTTAGCAACAGTCCAGTGCTGCTTCTCTGTAGCCCATTTCGGCACCTGTAGCCCATTTCCTGCACACGCCTGTGCACGGTGGCTCTGGATGTTTCCACACCAGACTCAGTCCACTGCTTCCTCAGGTTCCCCAAGGTCTGGAATCGGTCCTTCTCCACAATCTTCCTCAGGGTCCGGTCTCCTCTTCTCGTTGTACAGCGTTTTCTGCCACATTGTTTCCTTCCAACAGACTTACCATTGAGGTGCCTTGATACAGCACTCTGGAAACAGCCTATTTGTTGAGAAATTTCTTTCTGGGTCTTACCCTCTTGCTTGAGGGTGTCAATGATGGCCTTCTTGACATCTGTCAGGTCACTAGTCTTACCCATGATGGGGGTTTTGAGTAATGAACCAGGCAGGGAGGTAATAAAAGCCTCAGGTATCTTTTGCATGTGTTTAGAGTTAATTAGTTGATTCAGAAGATTAGGGTAATAGGTCGTTTAGAGAACCTTTTCTTGATATGCTAATTTATTGAGACAGGTTTTTTGGGTTATCAGGAGTTGTATGCCAAAATCATCAGTATTAAAACAATAAAAGACCTGACAAATTTCAGTTGGTGGATAATGAATCTATAATATATGAAAGTTTAATTGTAATCATTACATTATGGTAAATAATGAAATTTAACACTATATGCTAATTTTTTGAGAAGGACCTGTACATCCTTAAGGGTATGTGCACACGCTGTGGAAAACGCTGTGGATCCGCAGCAGTTCCCATGAATTTACAGTTCAATGTAAACTTATGGGAAACCAAAAACGTTGTGCACATGCTGCGGAAAAAAAACACGTGGAAACGCAGCGGTTTGCACTCCGCAGCATGTCACTTTCTGCAGATTCCGCAGCGGTTTTACAGCTGCTCCTATTGAAAACCGCAGTTGTAAAACCGCAGTGAAAACAGCAGAAAAACCGCAGTAAATCCGCGATAAATCTGCCGCAAAAACGCAGCGTTTTTGCCCTGCAGATTTATCAAATCTGCTGCGGAAAAATCCGCAGTGGCCAAGAATACGTGTGCACATATCCTTAATGCAGAGTATCGGTGCTGTAACATCCTTTTTCACAACTCCCATGAAGTCCAAAAAGTGAGCCACTTCATATATTCTTGTCTGGCAAAAAACACGATGTACCCATAAACCAATACATTGTGCATAATAGGAATTTGTCCATCTCTGCTCCTAAGCTGTGCACCAGTCCTGTTATAACATGGAAACTATCCACAGGAGAATTTTCTCTACAGACAGCACTGCATCAGGCCACTGCAGGTTGTGCACCCCTGGTGTACAGCATCACTTGACTCCTCTACAACACTTTTAGAAGCAGCATGTACCCAGCCTTATTCTCCTTCAGCCAACCTAGTTGAATAAAGTGTGCTAGTAAGCATAGCAGTAACGGGGCACTGGAGATAATGTTAATGTTTTATTTGCTGCATTTTTCAGGAAGTGAGGCATGTGTGCACCATTGGTTCTCAAAATCTTCAGTAATGACAAACAGCATGTTATAGGAGGATTGTAAACAGGATTTATTGTAACAGACAAATGAATGTGCGTTTAGAACCAGCGTGCGGCTTCACAACGCTGGAAATGGAATGCAGTAAAGCTGAATGGAGCATGTCCGCATCAGTCTCTCTTCTTATACTCCTCCAGGTGGGAGAGGATGTAGCCCGATGGAACCAGGAATACGATCATAAATGTGGTGAGGCCAATAATGGATTCCTGTAGAAAAAATGAGAAATGTTAGAACACTCCAATCATTCTGATTATGCAACAAAGTCATTCAGCATTCGCTGTATTACAGGCAGCTAGTATCTTGAATTTAACAATATGTTTGTCAGTATCAACATCATCAACTAATGTGTGATAACCCTGATAACGCTTGTTGGGAGAGTTGCATGCCGCTCTTTCTGCAAGGGCTATCACTCCATTGACTATAACAGGGGTCCCCAACTCCAGTCCTCAAGGCCCACCAACATGTCATGTTTTCAGGATTTCCTTAGTCTTGCCCAGGTAATAATTGCATCACCTGTGCAATGCAAAGGAAATCATGAAAACATGACCTGTTGGTGGGCCTTGAGGACTGGAGTTGGGGACAGAGGTTGCTGACAGCACAATATCCAATGCTTCCCATTACATGGGACCTGTGAATATACAAGGATTGCTTCAGATACCCCTTTAAGAATTTACAAACCTGTTTCCATCAGAACACAAATAAAATGTAGCTAAAGATCTGATCCAAAGGCTAAGTGACCTCGACAGCAACATGTAAAGAAATTGAGCATTTTTGCTGCAGCAACTGAAAACAACAATTATTTTAGTTTATTAGGCTCCATGCATTAGTACATGCTTAAAGGGGTTTTATTTTTCCATTCTTTTCATTAATTTTTGTAACAAACCATCTTTTACTTGCCCTCCCCAGTTCCAGTGGCGAGTCTCTGCCACTGCTAGTTATTGTCTTTAGCACTGACATTATGTAGACAGCACTGCAGCTCATCAGTGAGATCAGTGGCTCTGCCAAAGTAGACCATACAAGCAGCTGAGCGCTCTGATCGTTACAGCATGCAACAGCCCTAGTGCTGCAGACATCGGGAGCAGAGACTCAGAGGTTGAGTAAAGCACTTTGTTTTCTGAAACCAGAAAATGACTGACTTATATAATGAAGGGGTCCATTGTATAGTCCAGAGTGTTGCTACTCTGGAAGACTGACATGGACTCATCTGGATGAATAGCTGCCCTGCAGGTTTCCCAAGCAAAATCATCAGATTGCTGCATCGGTCCAATATAGTAACAGCCCCCTCTATGCTCACAAAGTTTATAAACGGGGGCTTTATCTGTTCAAACTAAAGAAGCTCTGCTACTAAGCACACTAAGGTTAGAGGGGTTTTCCTCTCCTGGGCTAGTGATGTCTTATTATAATCGGTAATCGGCATCAGTGGAATCTGACCACCTGCTGTTAGTTGTGTAAGGGGCAGAACTCTGCCGCTCCATTATACGGTTTAGTAAGCTGCTGTCAGACCCTGATGGATCTTATCCTGAGAAATCATCTTAAGGATAACTTAGAATCCCTATTGGAAACCCCCTATAAGCTGCTGTGGGTTTAATAGGCTATCCTACATAAGGGAAGCACTCTGCAACATGTCCGTATTCCTAATAGCCCAAACAGCACAAGGAAATGCTGCCTTTTGGCAATTAGCAAATATGAAGGAATATACTGGGCACAGTTTCTGAGTTCAGGGTGTCCTGAGGATCCAGCCAACTTCAGAGCAGTAACTGCACGCTGTGTAGCAAAGATCCTGTAACACTGCACTCTCCTTACCAAGAAATCCAGTCACCAATGAGGTGGCCGGTAATCTTACCAACAAGCTGTTAAAAAATGTTTAAAAAAATTATTGCAAAGAATTTCAGAGATAAATTGCAATTTTACCTTTTTAAAAAGATAAAGGAACCCATTTCAAGCCAACAATTTACGGTTCCTCCACCATCACATAGCAGGAATGGTACAGTCCATAGCAGTGAAGGGAAGTATCTATGGCAGAAGGTTCCCAAGGACACCGAGCAGAACTACAGAAACTAGGCTGTGGTTTATACATGTTCTGATAATGGGGCACTGCACCTGATTACGTGTAACAAAACGTTGTGGACAATCCCTCTAAATGCAAGGACAAAACTCAGACCTACACTGGAGCATCCGAGTTCTCAGAACACCACACAATTGCACCAAGCGCTGCTATAGACTTCGGGCGACAGTGCTCAATTTTTGCTAAGGGCAACCATTGCACAAGACCTGCCATACACCAAGGACACCGGTGGGGCTGAATAGTTGCTATGGGCAATCGTTGCACGGGACCTGCTATACACTGAGGCACTAAATAGTTGCTATGGGCAACCGTTACACAGGACCTGCTATACACTGAGGCACTAAATAGTCACTATGGGCAACCGTTACACAGGACCTGCTATACACTGAGGCACTAAATAGTCACTATGGGCAACCGTTACACAGGACCTGCTATACACTGAGGCACTAAATAGTCACTATGGGCAACCGTTACACAGGACCTGCTATACACTGAGGCACTAAATAGTCACTATGGGCAACCGTTACACAGGACCTGCTATACACTGAGGCACTAAATAGTTGCTATGGGCAACCGTTACACAGGACCTGCTATACACTGAGGCACTAAATAGTTGCTATGGGCAACCGTTACACAGGACCTGCTATACACTGAGGCACTAAATAGTCACTATGGGCAACCGTTACACAGGACCTGCTATACACTGAGGCACTAAATAGTCACTATGGGCAACCGTTACACAGGACCTGCTATACACTGAGGCACTAAATAGTTGCTATGGGCAACCGTTACACAGGACCTGCTATACACTGAGGCACTAAATAGTTGCTATGGGCAACCGTTACACAGGACCTGCTATACACTGAGGCACTAAATAGTCACTATGGGCAACCGTTACACAGGACCTGCTATACACTGAGGCACTAAATAGTCACTATGGGCAACCGTTACACAGGACCTGCTATACACTGAGGCACTAAATAGTCACTATGGGCAACCGTTACACAGGACCTGCTATACACTGAGGACGGAGGCGCTAAACAGTTGCTATGGGAAAGTGTAGTACGTGACCTGCCATACATTGAGGCGCTAAATAGTTGCTATGGGCAACCATTGTACGGAACATGCCATACACCAAGGATGGCAGCGCTAAATTGTTGCCATGGGCAACCAATGCACGGGTCCTGCCATACATCGAGGTTAGGGGTGCAAAATAATCACTATAGGCAACTGTCCATAGGAGCTGCCATACACTGAGGATGGAGAAACTGAATAGTTGCTAAGAGCAACCATCCCAGCAAGACCCAGAAACAGGCTCCACTTCCCGCCGGGCCCTGCTCCCTACAGCCTGACACACACTATATACAATATATACATATATACACACACACACACACTGCCTGACGTCTCACCACAGGTTTGACCCCAGCGTTCGCCACTTGAGAAGAGGACATTCCCCTCCGGGACACGAGCTGTGCCAGCCGGGGCACCCGGAACAGACGCGTCATTGCAGAGGACATGCTGTCTCTTTTTTTCCCCCCAAAAGGAGCTGCGATGCGATCACCCTGCGGCAAGGTCGGCAAAATGGAACCGGCGACACACTTCCGGTGTTATATAACCGCGCGATCACGTGACCGGAAAGAGGCAGCGACTGAGCGCTAGAGGGAAAGGCGGTGCCATATTATCGGAGCCCAGACAGCGAGCAGCGCTTAGAGCTGAAGGCTCTGCAGGTCGTCACTACTATGGCCGTGTCCTCATGGCCCTCACTCTTCACGGTTGTCCTGCGCTGCAGATAAATTAATGGATAGCCATTGTGGCCCCAGTCATCATTGTACATTTGCCAATTTTTTTATGTGAATATATCTCCACTAATCAGTATGTTTGCACAAGTGTTTTCAGCTATTTTCTTTTCCGCGGTAATTTTATATACACCTGGAGTTTATATGTAAATGTCGCAGTAGTTTATTGGAACACTATTTTTTTTTCTTCACAAAAAAAAGCCCAATTTCACCATTTGCATGTTTTTTTTAATGGTTTTTTTTTCCTTTTCTTAGTGGTATTCATTTTTTCCCTTCAACATGGTGCATGCGGATCATGAATTTTGCGCAAAGTCAAGATTTTTTCATTTTCTTATTTGTGATTGTTTAATACAACAAAAAAAAGTCACCCGTTATGAAACATGGTTAAAAAAATTGGTGAAAATATCTGGAAACCTCCTAAACTTGAGTCCACAAAGGTGAATTGAAAAAAACAAACAAACATGGTGCACACATATAAAACAAACTTGTAACAAGGTGTAAATGGAAGGCCGAATGTAGGATAAATGAAACAGGCACAGCAACAGGTTCAAATGTAATAGTGAATCGGGACCTTTTTTTTTTGTCTTCTGGTATTCGTTGACAATTTTTGCCCCAATTGCTTCAAAATGTTGCACACTGTTCATGAATTTTGTCAATTTATTTTTGTCTTAAAGGGGTTGTCCAGGTTTGGCATGAAAGTCTGTGGCCAGGAGTATGCATAACGCATGGTTGCGGTCATATGGCCACCCGGTCTCTGCACCAGATAATCCTGACAGTGCGTACACTGCACGATGTGAGGATTTGTAAGTCAGCAGTGACTGCTGATTTTTGTGCCAAATCTGGACAACCCCTTTAATCATTTCTTCTGCTTATTTAGTGCAAAAAGTTCTATGTTCCTCAAAATTTGCTACATAAATATTGGTGTACAAAAAAAATAAAAATTGCGCCATGTGAACAGGACTGGCGAATACTTGCGCTAAAAAAAGTAACTTTTTGAAAAAGTCATATTTGTTTAATCAGTGTAACTTAACAATGCAGAAAAACTTGCAAAAAAAAAAATGCAATAATGAATCAAGCCCAAAGGAGCTGTCTTTTTTATTTTGCGCAAAATTCATGAACCACGTACACTATTTTGAAGAATGTGGCTTAAAAAAAGATCAATGACTATCACAAGATAAAAAAAAGAGAAGTAAAACATGAAAACACAAACGTAAAATAAGAAAAAATCCCATTGCATTCTGTTACAAACGTATTCTCCCCTAGGGGAATTATTTCTAGGGAAGATCAGACACCATACAGCTGCCCATAGAGACCTCTGTAGGGATTGTAACATGCTGTAGGGTAGTCGCAGCTTTTTACTACAGCTCCTTTTTTGGCAAAGCCTCAGTAGTGTTTTAACAGCTGCTGACCAAGCGCAGTGTTTACAGCTCCCAGAATATATTTCTAGCTATGAGAGTTAACTTCAGCTAAAAGACTGTAGCAGATATCACTGTATTGTGCATGGAAGGTGACATAACCACAGTCCTATAGGTTTATTATTTCCTTCTTCAGCCAGTATGTATAGGGTATGTGGAACGTACAAGATCTCATTCAAGATCTGTGTCCACCATAAAATATAGGCGCAGTGGTGGTCTAGTGAGCAACATGCCAATGGACAAGCAATTGAGCAACGCTCAGTGCGGTTGGGGGCACAAAGTGCTGAACGTTCTGTCTTATTACATGTTACAATCTGGAGGCTTATTCCAAACTTTGCTACTTTCACATTCTGTCTGGGCATCAATTCTTCTGGGGTATTCCTAATGACAAACACTGGCCATACAAATATTCTATGCAGAGTGCAGATAAATAATGCCATGCCCATAGTAACAGTGCATTATAATACAAATTATACAAATAATAAGAATAGCACCATATAGAGCCGACGGGAATTGTGCCAGAGTGTCATTAGAAAAGGATCTCTGATGCTGATAATTTGAGTCATTAAACCTGTAGTCAACGTTAAGGGGATTTTCTCATAATAGTGAGCCCTCGCAGGCAGGGTCCTCACTCCTCCTGTACCAGTTGTGACTTGTATTGTTCAAGATTATTGTACATGTTTTTATTATGTATACCCCTCCTCACATGTAAAGCGCCATGGAATAAATGGCGCTATAATAATTAATAATAATAATCATATATGGGTAAAATGGCAAAAGGCTTGTGTGACGAGACAGCATTTATTCTTAATTAGGCCAGACATATTTTTCTTTGGTGGTTCAAGAGACATAGGCCTTTGTTCATATGAGCCTGAATGTTGACTCTTGATATTTAGTAACATAGTAAGGCCGAAAAAAGATATTTGTCCATCCAGTTCAGCCTATATTCCATCATAATAAATCCCCAGATCTACGTCCTTCTACAGAACCTAATAATTGTATGATACAATATTGTTCTGCTCCAGGAAGACATCCAGGCCTCTCTTGAACCCCTCGACTGAGTTCGCCATCACCACCTCCTCAGGCAAGCAATTCCAGATTCTCACTGCCCTAACAGTAAAGAATCCTCTTCTATGTTGGTGGAAAAACCTTTTCTCCTCCAGACGCAGAGAATTCCCCCTTGTGACCATCACCTTCGTTGGTATAAACAGATCCTCGGAGAGATATTTGCATTGTCCCCTTATATACTTATTAGATCGCCCCTCAGTCGTCTTTTTTCTAGACTAAATAATCTTAATTTCGCTAATCTATCTGGATATTGTAGTTCTCCCATCCCCTTTATTAATTTTGTTGCCCTCCTTTGTACTCTCTCTAGTTCCATTATAACCTTCCTGAGCACCGGTGCCCAAAACTGGACACAGTACTCCATGTGCGGTCTAACTAGGGATTTGTACAGAGGCAGTATAATGCTCTCATCATGTGTATCCAGACCTCTTTTAATGCACCCCATGATCCTGTTTGCCTTGGCAGCTGCTGCCTGGCACTGGCTGCTCCAGGTAAGTTTATCATTAACTAGGATCCCCAAGTCCTTCTCCCTGTCAGATTTACCCAGTGGTTTCCCGTTCAGTGTGTAATGGTGATATTGATTCCTTCTTCCCATGTGTATAACCTTACATTTATCATTGTTAAACCTCATCTGCCACCTTTCAGCCCAAGTTTCCAACTTATCCAGATCCATCTGTAGCAGAATACTATCTTCTCTTGTATTAACTGCTTTACATAGTTTTGTATCATCTGCAAATATCGATATTTTACTGTGTAAACCTTCTACCAGATCATTAATGAATATGTTGAAGAGAACAGGTCCCAATACCGACCCCTGCGGTACCCCACTGGTCACAGCGACCCAGTTAGAGACTATACCATTTATAACCACCCTCTGCTTTCTATCACTTAGCCAGTTACTAACCCATTTACACACATTTTCCCCCAGACCAAGCATTCTCATTTTGTGTACCAACCTCTTGTGCGGCACAGTATCAAATGCTTTGGAAAAATCGAGATATACCACGCCCAATGACTCACCGTGGTCCAGCCTATAGCTTACCTCTTCATAAAAACGGATTAGATTGGTTTGACAGGAGCGATTTCTCATAAACCCATGCTGATATGGAGTTAAACAGTTATTCTCATTGAGATAATCCAGAATAACATCCCTCAGAAACCCTTCAAATATTTTACCAACAATAGAGGTTAGACTTACTGGCCTATAATTTCCAGGTTCACTTATAGTTACATTTGTTGCAACTTATTGTGCTGCTATCCTTGGAAGACATGGACGCAGAATAATTGAACAACCAATGTTTGCTAATATGCTTATTACCCATTTTAGTAGTCCATGAAGCTTGTTGACCTGCATACAGTGAATGACAAATTGTGCAGATTAATTAAATACTTGAGCAATGAAAGATGACCTCATCCCACCTCTCCCTTGACTTGTGGATGATGGCCTGAAGGACAGTTGTGAACTATAAAAGAAGGATCTGCCTCTGTTTCCAGAGAGACTCTACATGAGAGTAGCCAATGCACCATGGCTTCAACCAGAGGACTACAGATTTGAGACACTCTACAGGACGCCAGTTTAGGAGACCACCGCCCAAGCTGGAGGAATTCAGATCTGCTCCATTGAGCATCACTGAACTCATGGAGACATTCGGAGAAGCCAGGATGGGACAATTGGGTCACCTGGCTCTATGGAGATGTTTGGACGAGCCAGGTTGGGACAATAGGGTCAACTGGCCCCATAGAGACATTTGGAGAAGCCAGGTTGGGACAGTCAGGCTACCTGGCCACGGACCTCAATGGGCTATCAGCTTCCTAAGCTTGTCGTTACCTCCTCTCTGTGGGTGCTTGACAAAAGCTGAGTGACACTGGTGGGGGTAGTTGACCCTGGAAGCCCTGAAGTCGCAGCTGCTCTAATCCCAGAGAGCTAGTGGAAGGGTGAGACTGTAATTTGCACCATCTTTTGTATTTGCTGAGACTATTCTATATGTCATTGTCCATTGGTGGTTCAATAAATTATTGCCACACAGTTTTACTCTCACTCTTTGTGTCTGAGTAGTATTCTGCCCATGGGAAAGGCGTGCAGGCATTCAGAGAGATGAGCCCTGGTCCATGCAGTCTTTCCAAAGACAGCCGAGCCAGAGGATGAGAGCACCCACTGACCCTCGTGTCCCCACACTTTGTAGCAGCTGGGGAATATTACTCAGCCCGGTGGCGCTGCGGGAGACTGGTGTTCGTAGACACAATCTAAAATCTTCACAACCATGGATGTAGATAGACAGTCGCTGCAGACCTTACTGTAGGTAAGGAATCCATAGCAGGTTTCGATGCCACCATGTCCGAACCCACCAGCTCAACCTTGAGAAGATGACCGCAGTATATATACAGCCTTAACAGGAAACAGGAACTACAGGAGTTGTGCCAGCTTCGACGGATTGAATACAGGGACACCGATATTCGGTCGGATTTGATACAGGAATTGGTCCTTTGGGACACCTGGAACGTTGTGTAGGACGATGAGTTTGACCAAGAGGAATTGAATTGACTGCCAAATCAAGGATCCAGTGGCAGTCTGGAATCAAGTACTCAGTCCCAAGTGGCCAGAACCCAGGTGTTGTTGGTCGCATTCGGACCCTGAGCATCAAGCGGGAGAAAGCTGGAGGAGTTGCTCTATTGGTATGGGCAGAACCATACCACTGAGCTGTATAATCGTAGGGGAAGCAGTGCCACAGCATTCGCTTTCATCAGCTTCCCTGTGTTGCCTGAGTAGTATTCTGCCCATCGAAAAGGAGTGTGGGTGTTTAGTGGGATGAGCCCTGGTCCATGAGGTCTTTGTAAGGACAGCCGGGCCAGCGGATGAGAGCGCACACTGACTCTCATATCTCCACAGTTTGTAAAAACAAGCAAGTTTGCAGTTTACAGCTTATTAAAAATACTTTCTGGAAACAGGATTATTATTATTTATTATTATTACTGCCTAACTGCCTAGGTTACTGGCCAGCTGTATCTACCGGCTTCCTCTATAGTCTATTAGTGGTGCTCAGTTTTCTAGGCATTCAATACATACCTGTCATTTTTTCGCAATAATGCTTGCAAGTGCTGCTCTCAAGCTGGCTGAATTATGAAATCCAGCTAGCTTCATTGGCCCTGCGATCATCTGATGCTGCAGCATTAGAGATTGCACAGTTGGAGTGTCTGAAGTGTGTGTCCTTAGGAGTGCAGCGACACCTGGCAAGCAGGAAGCTACGCGACGGGAGCAGTGCACACTTGAAGAACGAAAATGAGAATAACTCTTCAATTCACTTTTGTAAAAAGAAAAAAACAAACTGCACACAATTCTTCATGTTTTTAATCCATTCCTCGATCTTAATAAAAATAAAAAAAAATTCTCCCTTAAGGCTGCTGTCACACTAGCAGTATTTGGTCAGTATTTTACATCAGTATTTGTAAGCCAAAACCAGGAGTGGGTGATAAATACAGAAGTAGTGCATATGTTTCTATTATACTTTTCCTCTATTTGTTCCACTTCTGGTTTTGACTTACAAATACTGATGTAAAATACTGACCAAATACTGCTAGTGTGACGGCAGCCTTATAATCACCTCAACACTACAACAGTCAGTTCTAAAAGAGATGAGAAAGAACCCAATGATAACAGCAGTTAAAACAAAAACTGATAACACGAAGTCATGAAGTATACAACAAAGAAAAACTTGTTAAAGGTACCTTCACACTGAACAATTTAACAACGATATCGCTAGCGATCCGTGACGTTGCAGCGTCCTGGATAGCGATATCGTTCAGTGTGACACGCAGAAGCGATCTGGATCCTGCTGTGACATCGGTCGGAGCAGAAAGGTCAGAACTTTATTTCATCGCTGGATCTCCCGCAGACATCGCTGAATCAGCGTGTGTGACGCCGATTCAGCGATGTCTTCACTGGTAACCAGGGTAAACATCGGGTTACTAAGCGCAGGGCTGCGCTTAGTAACCCGATGTTTAACCTGGTTACCAGTGTAAATGTAAAAAAAAATAAACACTACATACTTACCGTATTTTTCGGACCACAAACGCACTTTTTCCCCCCCAAAAAAGGGGGGAAAATGGGGGGTGCGTCTAATAGTCGCAATGCAGGCTTACCGTGGCGGCAGAGGTGCGGTGGCAGAGGTGTGGCGGCAGAGGAGGCGCAGTAAGCGGGGTCCCTTTCTCCGGTGAGGTGATGCAGCAGCCCGGTAAGCAGCAGAGCCGGGTGAATCCTGTTGTTATCGGTGGTGGCGGCCATTTTCCTGAAGCCCCAGGAAGCAGAGCACTCCATCTGCGCACACGCGGCCTCAGGAAAATGGCCCCCACCACCGATAACAACAGGATTCACCCAGCTCTGCTGCTTACTGGGCTGCTGCATCACCTCACCGGAGAAAGGGACCCCGCTTACTGCGCCTTCTCTGCCGACACACCTCTGCCACCGCAGGATTCAACCGTCTCTGCTGCTTACCGGGCTGCTGCATCACCATACCGGGGAAAGGGACCCCTCTCACGCCATATCTCTCCCTGCGCCTCCTCATCCCAGCACCTCCTCATCCCAGCACCTCCTCATCCCAGCACCTCCCCACCTCTGCCGACACCATGCCTCCTGTGACCCTGCTCTGCCACCGCCAGCCCTCTGGTAAGATACTGTAAATTCGGACAATAAGACGGACCCCCATCTTATAAAAAATCTTTTTTTCTGCAATTTTCACCCCAAATTTGGGGTGCGCCTTATGGTCCGGTGCGTCTTATAGTCCGAAAAATACGGTACATTCCGGTGTCTGTCCCCCGGCGCTGTGCTTCCCTGCACTGTCAGCGCCGGCCGGCCGTAAAGCACAGCGGTGACGTCACCGCTCTGCTTTACGGGCAGCCGGCGCTCACAGTCAGTGCAGGAAGCAGAGCGCCGGGGGACAGACACCGAAATGTAAGTATGTAGTGTTTGTTTTTTTTTTACATTTACACTGGTAACCAGGGTAAACATCGGGTTACTAAGCGCGGCCCTGTGCTTAGTAACCCGATGTTTACCCTGGTTACCCAGGGACTTCGCATAGTTGGTCGCTGGAGAGCTGTCTGTGTGACAGCTCTCCAGCGACCACACAGCGACGCTGCAGCGATCGGCATCGTTGTCTAGATCGCTGCAGCGTCGCTAAATGTGATGGTACCTTTTGGCTGACCTGGTGATGTAAGTCAGGGTGACCAATACAAAACAGAAGGAAAGGATCTTGGCAGATGTCTCGTAGATCAACAAGGACAAGGACAACAGATTACGAGGACAGCAGACAAAAAGGGTGTCAGATCGCATAGATGAGTGTATGGATACACAAGGGAACAGCAATTTTAGGAAACTGGTATCTTCAATCAGGGTCGCAGTTAATCACAGGAATATATTCTGGTATCTGCCAGCAGTGCAATGGTTAATCACCAGTATAACAGAAGTAAATGCAGTCTGGTATCTTCCAATAGGGAAATGTTTAATACCTGGGATGTATGCAAATTGGGTCTCGCAGTAAGGAAATGGTTAACCTCAGGATAAAAGTGTAGTATAAGAAAAATAGAGACTGAAGAGATACATTACCTTGATTGCAGACAGGGCCGCCATCGGGGCATTATTGCCCTGACTGGCATATGGGGCCCAATGAGCAGAGAGGCCCACATCGGGCCCTGTCTCTTCTGCCCATCGGGTCCCAGCGGCAGGCTTCTGCCAGTGCAGTAACTAAACCTGCATCTGAGATGCAGATTCAGTTAAACTCTATTGCTGTGCGGGCCCACACGGCAATAGTTAAAAGCCGCCAGCCAATTAGAGGCTGGCAGCTGACATCATTGTGCACGTCGCCGGTGTATGACGTCATTGTCATTCACCGGCAAGTCCGCACTTGAAATGCCTGGAGCAATCATCGCCGCAGGAGTGCGGCAAGGTAAGGAGAAAGTGTTTTTTTCTTGTTTTGCTTTTTTATTTAAAGTGGCAAGCCGCAATATGTTTCAATGGCAGGATGGAGACACAGGGGGCAGGATGGAGACCCAGGGGGCAGAATGAAGACACAGGGGGCAGGATGGAGACACAGGGGGCAGGATGGAGACACGGGGCAGGATGGAGACCTAGCGGCAGAATGGAGACACGGGGCAGGAATATGGGGCAGGATGGAGACAGATGGGACAGATTGGAGACATATGGTGCAGGATCATGGGGCAGGATGGAGACAGATGGGGCAGGATCATGGCGCAGATGGGGCAGGATCATGGGACAGATGGGGCAGGATGGAACGTGGGGGAAGAATGGATACTCATGAGGGAAGGATGGGAGCACATATGGCTGGAGCCAGGAATCATCCCCATGGGGTCCACGATGGGGGATATTATTACCATAGGGTTACTCCGAGGCAGCGGATTTTGGGGACAGGGGAAAGTGTGATTTCATTTATTTTGATAGATAGATCAGGTAGGGAAGATATGCGTGATGGAGGAAAGATAATGAGTTCAGATTTGTCCACATTGAGCTTGAAGAAGCGAGAGGAGAAGAAGGAGGATATGGCTGATAGACACTCTGGGATTCTGGAGAGCAGAGAGGTGACATCTGGGCCAGAGAGGTAGATCTGAGTGTCATCGGCATATAGATGGTACTGGAAGCCATCGGCATATGGATGGTACTGGAAGCCATAGGACCTTATGAGTTGTCCCAGACCGAGTGTATAGATTGAGAAGAGTAAGGGTCCTAGGACAGAGCCTTGGGGGACACCAACAGAGAGCGGGCGAGATGAAGAGGTAGTATGGGAGTAGGAAACGCTAAATGTGCGGTTGGTAAGGTATGAGGAGATCCAAGATAGGGCAAGGTCTTTGACCCCAAAGGAAGAGAGGATCTGTAGCAGGAGGCAGTGGTCAGCTGTGTCAAAGGCAGAGGTCGAGTCTAGGAGGAGGAGTATAGAGAATTGTCTGTTAGCTTTGGCTGTAAGTCGTTAGTTATTTTGGTCAGGGCAGTCTCGGTGGAATGGTGGGGACGAAAGCCAGATTGTAGATTGTCAAAGAGAGAGTTAGATGCAAAGTGAGATGAAAGTTCAGCATGGACGTGCTGCTCAAGGAGTTTGGAAGCAAATGGGAGCAAAGTTATGGGGTGATAGCTAGACATACCGCTTGGGTCAAGGGATGGCTTTATGAGGATAGGTGTGATTGTGGCATATGTTTGAAGGCAGAGGGGAAGGTACCAGAAGTAAGTGATAGGTTGAAGAGATGGGTTAGGGATGGGATTAGTGTGGTGGTGAGGTTGGGGAGGAGGTGGGATGGGATGGGGTCAAGTGCACAAGTGGTGAGGTGTGATTTGGAGAGATGAGCAAGCTCCCCTTCAGAGATTTTGGAGAGTGAAGTTATGGGGTTTGGGCATTGGTCTCTCATACAAAGGGGTTGTGGTGGTTGGACAACAAAGACTTGCCTTGTTTGGTCTATCTTATTTTTGAAGTGCGTGGCAAAGTACTCGGCAACGATTAGGGAACTCGGAGGGGGCAGTGGTGGGCGGAGGAGGAAGTTAAAAGTGTTAAACAACTGTTTGGGGTTGTGGGATAAGGAAGTTACTAGGGTTGTGAAGTAGGCCTGTTTAGCAGAGGTGAGAGCTGATTTGAATGCCAGTGTTGCTTGTTTGAGTGCAGTGAAATCATCTTGTGAATGCGTTTTCTTCCAACGCCGTTCTGCAGTTCTGGATACTTGCCGAAGCTTTTTAGTGATGTTATTGTGCCAGGGTTGTCTATTGGTTCGTCGCACTCTGCTATAGATGACAGGGTCGACCGTGTCAATAGCTGATGCAAGAGTGGCATTGTAGAAAGCAGTAGCAGTGTCTGTGTCGTGGAGTGAGGATATAGTGAACAGTGGTAGGATAGAGTCAGAGAGTGTGTTGGTGTCTAATGGTGCGAGGTTCCTGCGTGGGTGCGCATGGTGCTGGACATGGGTGACAGGTGAGGAGGACAGGGATGAGAAAGTGAGTAGATGGTGGTCAGATAGAGGGAGAGGGGAGGTTGTGAAGTTAGATAGGGGGCATAAACGGATGAAGACCAGGTCTAATGTGTGTCTGTCTGTGTGGGTGGCTGAGGAGGACCATTAAGTAAGTCCAAAGGATGAAGTAAGGGACAGGAGTTTGGAGGCTGCTGACTGGTGGGTGTCAATGGGGATGTTGAAGTCACCCATGATGATGGTGGGAATGTCAGCAGACAGAAAGTGAAGGAGCCAGGTGGAGAATTGGTCAATAAAGGCAGTGGTCGGGCCCGGAGGTCGGTATATGATGGCCATTTGGAGGTTGTAGGGGTAGTAGGTGCGGACAGAGTGGACTTCAAAAGAGGGGAGGATAAGGGAGGGTAGAGGTGGGATTAGGTTAAAGGTACAGTTAGAAGAAAGGAGAAGGCCCAGTCCTCCACCATGTTTGTTACCAGCGCGAGGAGTATTAGTGAAGTGGAGGCCACCGTAACATAGTGCAGCAGGAGAGGCTGTGTCAGAGGGTGTCAGCCATGTTTCGGTGATGCCCAGAAAGAAAAGATTACGAGAGGTAAAGAGGTCGTGAATCACGTGGAGTTTATTGCAGATGGAGCGGGCATTCCATAGTGATCCAGAGAGAGGGTGCAGGGGGGGTGGGCGTTATGGGCACGGATTTGAGGTGGGCAAGATTTCGGGTGTTTATATTGGGTTGGGAGCGATAGGAGGTGGTAGTAATAGGAGGTATGAGCTTTGGGGGCCCAGGGTTGAGAGATATGCCTCCAGCAGTGAGGAGAAGCAGAGAGAGACAGAGCAGGTGGGAGAAAGAGAGTAGGTGGCTTGTTTTTCATGTTTTATTAGGAGAGATCTGAGGTTGAGGAGCAGGTCAGCAGAGGTGGTCAGGTGGGGAGGCAAGAGGAAAGGAGAGATTATTACTTGGTTAGGAGGTGCTGAGCTTTGAGGATAGCGAAGGAGAGTGAGGAGTAAGGGAGCCAAAACTGTTAGAGCGTATTTCAGCATGATGAGAGTAAGTGTGGTGGAAAGGGAAAGAAATTCGGTACTTTTATTATCAGTGGTTAGTCTTACTGTCTGTTCACTTCTGGCTCATTTCTGGCATATTTCTGCTGTCATATTTGCTGTTATCTTTTTAGAGACATCCTTCTAGAGACAGACCAAGGTCCAGACTGACCTGTGTCTCTGAATTTACAACAAGCTAAGTACACATGAAATAGGCCAGGTGTGATCAGGAAGGAGGGGCAGCAGGGAGACTGGTCACAGACACAGGAGGAGATTAATTAGAAGTCAGAAGGGAAAATGCCAGGGGAAATAGATCCAAATGGAAAGATAAAGCCAAACTGTGTATTGGCATCAAGGAATTAAAATGAGAAAACATGCAGGGGAAGAGGAAAAAAAAAATCAGTCATAGCAGCAAGCAGACATACCAGGAAGGAATAGCAGGGTGAGGAAGATCAGGAAAGTTGGGTGATGGTGATGGGATTGGGGTAGCAGCCAATGGACATACCTGAGGATGAAGCAGACAAGTTGTTAGATTGATAGCAATAGCAAAGAATAGCAAAAATAAAAATGAAGCATCTATAGCAGGGGGTTATTTTTCTGGCATATTTCTGCTATCATATTTGTTGTTATCCTTTTAGAGACATCCTTCTAGAGACAGACCAAGTTAATTACAGTAACAGACAGCACAAAAAGTGGTAAACCGGCCTACAATGCCCAAACTTGGAGCACGCAGATATATGAGGGCTGTCACGGAAATACCACACTGGCAAATATGTGGCCTTTTTAATTTTTTTTTATGCTAAATAGTGCTGTAGATAAATAGAGTAAGAGACAGCAAAAAAAGTGGTACACTGGCCTACAATGACCAAACTTGGAGCACTGAGATATATGAGGGCTGTCACGGAAATACCACACTGGCTAATATGTGGCCTTTGAATATTTTTTTATGCTAAATAGTGCTGTATAGAATTACAGTAACAGACAGCAAAAAAAGTGGTCCTCCTGCCTACAATGACCAAACTTGGAGCACGCAGATATATGAGGGCTGTCACGGAAATACCACACTGGCAAATATATGGCCTTTTTATATTTTTTTATGCTAAATAGTGCTGTATATAATTAGAGTAACAGACAGCAAAAAGTGGTCCTCCGGGCTACTATGACCAAACTTGGAGTACGCAGATATATAAGGGCTGTCACCAGGGGCTGGCTAGAATTTTTCAGCCTGGGGCAATCACAAGGCAGTGGCCCTTAGTTACGGTGGCCCTCCTTTTCCCTAATAATCTCTGGCCACTGCATAAAAGTAGCAGAGATAACAGGTTTTAAAAACAGGCTGGTTCATAGATATGGGAACAGAACGGAGCTTGCTGCATAGATATGGTAGCAGAACCAAGCTTACTCCGGAGATATGGGAGCAGAACCGAGCTTACTCCAGAGATATGGGAGCAGAACCGAGCTTACTACTGAGATATGGGAGCAGAACCGAGCTTACTCCAGAGATATGGGAGCAGAACCGAGCTTACTACTGAGATATGGGAGCAGAACCGAGCTTACTCCAGAGATATGGGAGCAGAACCGTGCTTACTACTGAGATATGGGAGCAGAACGGAGCTTACTCCGGAGATATGGGAGCAGAACGGAGCTTACTGCAGAGATATGGTAGCAGAACAGAGCTTACTACACAGATATGGGAGCAAAACAGAGCTTACTACAGAAATATGGGTGCAGAATGTAGCTTACTACAGAGATAGGGGAGCAGAACAGAGCTTACTGCAGAGATATGGGAGCAGAACCGAGCTTACTACAGAGATATGGGAGCAAAACAGAGCTTACTACAGAAATATGGGAGCAGGACCGAGCTTACTACAGAGATATGGGAGCAAAACAGAGCTTACTACAGAGATATGGGAGCAAAACAGAGCTTACTACAGAGATATGGGAGCAGAACTGAGATTACTACAGAGATATGGGAGCAGAACAGAGCTTACTACTGAGATATGGGAGCAGAACCGAGCTTACTACAGAGATATGGGAGCAGAACCGAGCTTACTCCGGAGATATGGGTGCAGAACGGAGCTTACTGCAGAGATATGGGAGAAAAACAGAGCTTACTACAGAGATATGGGAGCAAAACAGAGCTTACTACAGAAATATGGGAGCAGAACCGAGCTTACTCCGGAGATATGGGAGCAGAACGGAGCTTACTGCAGAGATATGGGAGCAAAACAGAGCTTACTACAGAGATATGGGAGTAGAACTGAGCTTACTACAGAGATATGGGAGCAGAACCGAGCTTACTCCAGAGATATGGGAGCAGAACCGAGCTTACTCCGGAGATATGGGTGCAGAACGGAGCTTACTGCAGAGATATGGGAGCAAAACAGAGCTTACTACAGAGATATGGGAGCAAAACAGAGCTTACTACAGAAATATGGGAGCAGAACCGAGCTTACTCCGGAGATATGGGAGCAGAACGGAGCTTACTGCAGAGATATGGGAGCAAAACAGAGCTTACTACAGAGATATGGGAGTAGAACTGAGCTTACTACAGAGATATGGGAGCAGAACCGAGCTTACTACAGAGATATGGGAGCAAAACAGAGCTTACTACAGAGATAAGGGAACAGAACCGAGCTAAATAAGTCTACTACATGGAACCAAGCCTGCTACATAGAAACTGGAGCAGAACCGAGATTACGGCATACATACGGTACCATAATCTAGATTACTACATTGATACAGTACTAGAACCAAGTTTACTGCTTAGATATGGTGCCATAACGGAGCTTACTTACAAACATACATACAATACGGCTACACAGTGCCTAGTACTATCACCACTACACAGCGAATACATAATATTATAATATCACCATTACCTCTATATGAAACTACACTCTATACAAAGACCAATGATGCCACCATACACCCTTTACTATGACTGAATTACATTTAGCTGCTACTAAATTAAAAAAAAAAATGTTACCTAAAAAGAGCAATACTACAACCTAACAGTAACCGTATATTGGTAGATACCAGTTCCGCAGAACAAGTGATTACAGTACAGTTATATACAGTAACTTACACATGACGTTCTTTCTGATTCGGATCGTTCACATTTCTATCTGGCCCAGACCGACATGACAACTTCTCCAGCCAGGGCTCATCTGCACAGATTACAACAAAGGTACATTTGACTTCTCACATTTCTAGCGCCGTCCCCATCTATTCCCAAACTACAAAAACTCCCCACTCTGTGTGCACCTGCAGTGTGGACCACTGACCCCAATATTTAATCAATTGTGTAATTACTAGGCTTACTCCCACCCCCCAAAAATGAAAGTATCCCACAGAAAGTAGTAATGCCCCTACTGTGCAACGACATGCATGGGCCTTTGAAGGATATAATATCCCAAGTGCCCCCTTCCAGCAACAAATACCCTTGAGTGTTCACTTTAAGTAACACTGTCCCCCCCAAAAAAAGGATCCTGAGTGCCCCTATCAAAACTAATAATGTGCCCATTCATAACAAATAATGTCCTCTGAGCACCCACACAGCTCTGTATATACAGAATGATGGTCCTACAGCCCCAAATACCCATTTATTATACATTGAGGACCCCAAAACTCCCTATATATAGTAAAATGGCTACATAGCCCCCTATATACAATATGATGTCCCAACTGCCTCCTATATATAGTATGAGACTTTAAAGTTTCCTATATATACTATAGCTCCCCACAAATAGTATGTCTCCAAAACCCCCTATATATAGTATGATGGTCCCCTACAGCTCTCTAATTGCGATATTATGCACCTCACAGCTTCCTATATATAGTGTGATGATCCCGTATCCCCTCTATATATAGTATCATGTCCCTACCGCCCCCTATATGGAATATGGTGGCCCCACAGCCCCATATGATGATATATATATAGTATGAAGGTATCCCACTGCCCCATATATATATAGTATATGTACACTGTGTTCCAAATTATTATGCAAATTGGATTTAAGTGTCATAAAGATTTAGTTGTTTTGTTTTTCAAATAAACTCATGGATGGTATTGTGTCTCAGGGCTCAATAGATAACTGAAATAAATCTTTAACACATATGATAATTAGTTTTCCAGGTGATTCTAATTAAAGGAAACTACTTAAAAATGATGTTCCACATTATTAAGCAGGCCAAAGGTTTCAAGCAATATGAGAAATAAAAAGGATCTCTCTGCTGCTGAAAAGCGTTAAATAGTGCAATGCCTTGGACAAGGTATGAAAAATTAGATACTACACAAAAACTTTGTGATCATCATACTATGAAGAGATTTGTGACTGAAACAGAGCACAGACAGAGTTTATGCAGATAAAGGCATAATGAGGAAGGTTTCTGCCAGACAAATTAATTGGATCAAGAGAGCAGCTGCCAAAATACCATTACAAAGCAGCAAACAGTTATTTGAAGCTGCAGGTGCCTCTGGAGTCCCTCGAACCTCAAGGTGTATGATCCTTCAAAGGCTTACTGTGGTGCATAAACCTACTATTCAGCCACCCCTAAACAGTGTTCATGAGCAGAAACGGTTGCAGTGGGCCCAGATATACATGAAGACTAATTTTCAAACAGTCTTGTTTACTGATAAGTGTCGAGCAACCCTAGATGGTCCAGATGAATGGAGTATTGGATGGTTGGTGGATGGCCACCATGTCGCAACAAGGCTGCGACGTCAGCAAGGAGGTGGAGAAATCATGTTTTGGGCTGGAATCATGGGGAAACAGCTGGTGGGGCCCCTAAAGTTTCCTGAAGATGTGAAAATGACCTCTGTAAAGTAAATAGCGTTTCTGACTGACAACTTTCTTCTATGGTATAAAAAGCATAAACGTGCCTTCAGGAGAAAAATCATCTTCATGCTGACAATGCCCCATCTCATGCTGCAAAGAAACCTCTGAGTCATTGGCTGCTATGGGCATAAAAGGAGATAAACTCATGGTGTGGCCACCATCTTCGCCTGACCTCAACCCTATAGAAAACCTTTGGGGTATCATCCAGCACAAGATCTATGAGGGTGGGACAGGGGTGAATTAAGAGTAGCCAGGGCCCCGGGCTGTTCAGACACTGTGGGCCCCCCCGGTCATGTGACGGGGGTCATGTGATACCTGAACCAGATTATTCCAGAAAAATGGCCGTGCCCTACTCTACTGTAACCTATTAAATATTTGTTAAAATATGCAGTACAATTTAGGTATATTTTGACCAATATCACATACAAGGAACAAATACCACCGAACCATGACCAGACCACAAATTACAACCACAGTGATTGAATAATATCACATACAAGGAACAAATACCACCAAACCATGACCAGACCACAAATTACAACCACAGTGATCGAATAATATCACATACAAGGAACAAATACCACAGCACCATGTCAAGACCACATATTACCACCTCTTGGTGACCAAATAGCACATACAAGGGACAAACACCACAACACCATTTCCAGACCACATATTACCACCACATAGTGACGGAATACTACAACACTGATCAGTAATAAAAAAAAAACAAAGAACACAATATTATCACCATAAGTGCCAGTATTCACAGGAGATCTGTACTTAGTATGCAGTGTCAGTGTAGAGGTAATACAGAGATCACTGGTGACATTACACACAGGAGCTCTGTATATAGTATACAGTGTATAGTGTCAGTGTATAGGTAACACTGACTCACCAGTGACGTCTCTAGGTTAAGTCCTTCATCTTTCATCCAGCACAGACCGCCATCATTTCTTCCAGCCAGGACTCGTTTCTGCAGGAAATAACACAGTTATCTCAAGCTCCGCTTTCAGAACACATTACTTAATTTTTCACAACTTCTGCATTACACCACATGAATAAAAAAGGCTATATAGTGTCACTCTACACAGTAACAGGACCGCCCCCCATTTAAAACAGTATACTCAAAAAATAAAATAAATACATCACTACAGTAATAATATCCCTTAATTAGCTCCTATGGTAATAATATTCCCCATCCTGGCCCCGTTTATCTAATTCCTGGCTCCAGCCATATGTTCTCGCATCCTGCCCTCATGAGTATCCATTCTACTCCATATGATCTCCCCATCCTTCCCCATCTGTCTCCATCGTATCCATCCTGCCCCATGTCTTTCATTTTGCCCCGTGTCTCCAATCATGCCCCGTATCTACATTCTGCCCATGCCTCCAGCCCTGTCCCCAGTGTGTCCAGCAATCTGCCCCAGTGTGTCCAGCATATTACCCCCAGTGTGTCCAGCAATCTGCCCCAGTATGTCCATCATATTGCCCCAGTGTCCAGCAATCTGCCCCAGTGTGTCCAGCATATTACCACCAGTGTGTCCAGCAATCTGCCCCAGTATGTCCAGCATTGCCCCCAGTGTGTCCAGCATATTACCACCAGTGTGTCCAGCAATCTGCCCCAGTATGTCCAGCATCGCCTCCAGTGTGTCCTGTCCAGCAATATGCCCCAGTATGTCCAATTGTCCAGCATTGCCCACAGTGTGTCCAGCAATCTGCCCCAGTGTGTCCAGCATTGCCCCAGTGTCTCCAGCATTGCCCACAGTGTGTCCAGCAATCTGCCCCAGTGTGTCCAGCATTGCCCCATTGTCTCCAGCAGTCATCTTCCCCAGACTGTGTCCTCCAGCATTGCCCTCAGTGTGCCCACCAATCTTCCCCAGTGTCTCCAGCATTGCCCGCCCCAGTATCTCCAGCATTGCCCCAGTGTGTCCAGCAATCATCTGCCCCAGTGTGTCCTCCAGCATTGCCCCCAGTGTGTCCAGCAATCTGCCCCAGTATGTCCAGCATTGCCCCCAGTGTGTCCTGTCCAGCAATATGCCCCAGTATGTCCAATTGTCCAGCATTGCCCACAGTGTGTCCAGCAATCTGCCCCAGTGTGTCCAGCATTATCCCAGTGTCTCCAGCATTGCCCCAGTGTCTCCAGCATTGCCCAGTGTGACCAGCAATCTGCCCCAGTGTGTCCAGCATTGCCCCAGTGTCTCCAGCATTGCCCCAGTGTCTCCAGCAATCATCTGCCCCAGACTGTGTCCTCCAGGATTGCCCCCAGTGTGTCCAGCAATCTTCCCCAGTTTCTCCAGCATTGCCCCAGTGTCTCCAGCATTGCCCCAGTGTCTCCAGCAATCATCTGCCCCAGTGTGTCCTCCAGCATTGCCCCCAGTGTGTCCAGCAATCTGCCTCAGTGTCTCCAGCATTGCCCCAGTGTCTCCAGCGTTGCCCCAGTCAGTGTGTCCAGCAATCATCTGCCCCAGTGTGTCCTCCAGCATTGCCCCCAGTGTGTCCTCCAGCATTGCCCCAGTGTGTCCAGCAATCTGATCCAGTGTATCCAGCATTGCCCGTGTCTCCAGCATTGCCCACAGTGTGTCCAGCAATCTGCCCCAGTGTGTCCTCCAGCATTGCCCCCAGTTTTTCCAGCATTACCCCAGTGTCTCCAGCATTGCCCCAGTGTCTCCAGCATTGCCCACAGTGTGTCCAGCAATCAGCCCCAGTGTGTCCAGCATTGCCCCAGTCTCCAGCATTGCCCCAGTGTCTCCAGCATTGCCCCAGTGTCTCCAGCATTGCCCCCAGACAGTGTGTCCAGCAATCTGCCCCAGTGTGTCCAGCATAGTACCACCAGTGTGTCCAGCAATCTGCCCCAGTATGTCCAGCATTGCCCCCAGTGTGTCCAGCATATTACCACCAGTGTGTCCAGCAATCTGCCCCAGTATGTCCAGCATTGCCCCAGTGTGTCCAGCATATTACCACCAGTGTATCCAGCAATCTGCCCCAGTATGTCCAGCATTGCCCCCAGTGTGTCCTGTCCAGCAATATGCCCCAGTATGTCCAATTGTTCAGCATTGCCCACAGTGTGTCCAGCAATCTGCCCCAGTGTGTCCAGCATTGCCCCAGTGTCCTCCAGGATTGCCCCCAGTGTGTCCAGCAATCTGCCCCAGTGTGTCCAGCATTGCCCCAGTGTCTCCAGCATTGCCCCATTGTCTCCAGCAGTCATCTGCCCCAGACTGTGTCCTCCAGCATTACCCCCAGTGTGCCCAGCAATCTTCCCCAGTGTCTCCAGCATTGCCCGCCCCAGTATCTCCAGCATTGCCCCAGTGTGTCCAGCAATCATCTGCCCCAGTGTGTCCTCCAGCATTGCCCCCACTGTGTCCAGCAATCTGCCCCAGTATGTCCAGCATTGCCCCCAGTGTGTCCTGTCCAGCAATATGCCCCAGTATGTCCAATTGTCCAGCATTGCCCACAGTGTGTTCAGCAATCTGCCCCAGTGTGTCCAGCATTACCCCAGTGTCTCAAGCATTGCCCCAGTGTCTCCAGCATTGCCCACAGTGTATCCAGCAATCTGCCCCAGTGTGTCCAGCATTGCCCCAGTGTCTGCAGCATTGCCCCAATGTCTCCAGCAATCTTCTGCCCCAGACTGTGTCCTTCAGCATTGCCCCCAGTGTGTCCAGCAATCTGCCCCAGTGTCTCCAGCATTGCCCCAGTGTCTCCAGCATTGCCCCAGTGTCTCCAGCAATCATCTGCCACAGTGTGTCCTCCAGCATTGCCCCCAGTGTGTCCAGCATTACCCCAGTGTCTCCAGCATTGCCCCAGTGTCTCCAGCATTTCCCACAGTGTGTCCAGCAATCTGCCCCAGTGTGTCCAGCATTGCCCCAGTGTCTCCAGCATTGCCCCAATGTCTCGAGCAATCATCTGCCCCAGACTGTGTCCTCCAGCATTGCCCCCAGTGTGTCCAGCAATCTGCTCCAGTGTCTCCAGCATTGCCCCAGTGTCTCCAGCATTGCCCCAGTGTCTCCAGCAATCATCTGCCCCAGTGTGTCCTCCAGCATAGCCCCCAGAGTGTCCAGCAATCTGCCCCAGTGTCTCCAGCATTGCCCCAGAGTCTCCAGCATTGCCCCAGTCAGTGTGTCCAGCAATCATCTGCCCCAGTGTGTCCCCCAGCATTGCCCCCAGTGTGTCCAGCAATCTGCCCCAGTGTCTCCAGCATTGCCCCAGTGTCTCCAGCATTGCCCACAGTGTGTCCAGCAATCTGCCCCAGTGTGTCCTCCAGCATTTCCCCAGTGTGTCCAGCATTGCCAACAGTGTGTCCAGCAATCTGCCCCAGTGTGTCCAACATTGCCCCAGTGTCTCCAGCATTGCCCCAGTGTCTCCAGCAATCATCTGCCCCAGACTGTGTCCTCCAGCATTGCCCCCAGTGTGTCCAACAATCTGCCCCAGTGTCTCCAGCATTGCCCCAGTGTCTCCAGCATTGCCCCAGTGTCTCCAGCAATCATCTGCCCAGTGTGTCCTCCAGCATTGCCCCCAGTGTGTCCAGGAATCTGCCCCAGTGTCTCCAGCATTGCCCCAGTGTCTCCAGCATTTCCCACAGTGTGTCCAGCAATCTGCCCCAGTGTGTCCAGCATTGCCCCAGTATCTCCAGCATTGCCGAAGTTTGTCCAGCAATCATCTGCCACAGACGGTATCCTCCAGCATTGCCCACAGTGTGTCCAGCAATCTGCCCCAGTGTCTCCAGCATTGCCCCAGTGTCTCCAGCAATCATCTGCCCCAGTGTGTCCTCCAGCATTGCCCCCAGTGTGTCCAGCAATCTGCCCGTTTCTCCAGCATTGCCCCAGTGTCTCCAGCATTGCCCCAGTCAGTGTGTCCAGTAATCATCTGCCCCAGTGTGTCCTCCAACATTGCCCCGTGTGTCCAGCAATCTGCCTCAGTGTCTCCAGCATTGCCCCAGTGTCTCCAGCATTGCCCCAGTGTCTCCAGCAATCATCTGCCCCAGTGTGTCCTCCAGCATTGCCCCCAGTGTGTCCAGCCTTGCCCCAGTGTCTCCAGCATTGCCCCAGTGTCTCCAGCAATCATCTGCCCCAGTGTGTCCTCCAGCATTGCCCCCAGTGTGTCCAGCAATCTGCCCCAGTGTCTCCAGCATTGCCCCAGTGTCTCCAGCATTGCCCCACTCAGTGTGTCCAGCAATCATCTGCCCCAGTGTGTCCTCCAGCATTGCCCCCAGTGTGTCCTCCAGCATTGCCCCAGTGTGTCCAGCAATCTGATCCAGTGTATCCAGCATTGCCCGTGTCTCCAGCATTGCCCACAGTGTGTCCAGCAATCTGCCCCAGTGTGTCCTCCAGCATTGCCCCCAGTTTTTCCAGCATTACCCCAGTGTCTCCAGCATTGCCCCAGTGTCTCCAGCATTGCCCACAGTGTGTCCAGCAATCAGCCCCAGTGTGTCCAGCATTGCCCCAGTCTCCAGCATTGCCCCAGTGTCTCCAGCATTGCCCCAGTGTCTCCAGCATTGCCCCCAGACAGTGTGTCCAGCAATCTGCCCCAGTGTGTCCAGCATAGTACCACCAGTGTGTCCAGCAATCTGCCCCAGTATGTCCAGCATTGCCCCCAGTGTGTCCAGCATATTACCACCAGTGTGTCCAGCAATCTGCCCCAGTATGTCCAGCATTGCCCCAGTGTGTCCAGCATATTACCACCAGTGTATCCAGCAATCTGCCCCAGTATGTCCAGCATTGCCCCCAGTGTGTCCTGTCCAGCAATATGCCCCAGTATGTCCAATTGTTCAGCATTGCCCACAGTGTGTCCAGCAATCTGCCCCAGTGTGTCCAGCATTGCCCCAGTGTCCTCCAGGATTGCCCCCAGTGTGTCCAGCAATCTGCCCCAGTGTGTCCAGCATTGCCCCAGTGTCTCCAGCATTGCCCCATTGTCTCCAGCAGTCATCTGCCCCAGACTGTGTCCTCCAGCATTACCCCCAGTGTGCCCAGCAATCTTCCCCAGTGTCTCCAGCATTGCCCGCCCCAGTATCTCCAGCATTGCCCCAGTGTGTCCAGCAATCATCTGCCCCAGTGTGTCCTCCAGCATTGCCCCCACTGTGTCCAGCAATCTGCCCCAGTATGTCCAGCATTGCCCCCAGTGTGTCCTGTCCAGCAATATGCCCCAGTATGTCCAATTGTCCAGCATTGCCCACAGTGTGTTCAGCAATCTGCCCCAGTGTGTCCAGCATTACCCCAGTGTCTCAAGCATTGCCCCAGTGTCTCCAGCATTGCCCACAGTGTATCCAGCAATCTGCCCCAGTGTGTCCAGCATTGCCCCAGTGTCTGCAGCATTGCCCCAATGTCTCCAGCAATCTTCTGCCCCAGACTGTGTCCTCCAGCATTGCCCCCAGTGTGTCCAGCAATCTGCCCCAGTGTCTCCAGCATTGCCCCAGTGTCTCCAGCATTGCCCCAGTGTCTCCAGCAATCATCTGCCACAGTGTGTCCTCCAGCATTGCCCCCAGTGTGTCCAGCATTACCCCAGTGTCTCCAGCATTGCCCCAGTGTCTCCAGCATTTCCCACAGTGTGTCCAGCAATCTGCCCCAGTGTGTCCAGCATTGCCCCAGTGTCTCCAGCATTGCCCCAATGTCTCGAGCAATCATCTGCCCCAGACTGTGTCCTCCAGCATTGCCCCCAGTGTGTCCAGCAATCTGCTCCAGTGTCTCCAGCATTGCCCCAGTGTCTCCAGCATTGCCCCAGTGTCTCCAGCAATCATCTGCCCCAGTGTGTCCTCCAGCATAGCCCCCAGAGTGTCCAGCAATCTGCCCCAGTGTCTCCAGCATTGCCCCAGAGTCTCCAGCATTGCCCCAGTCAGTGTGTCCAGCAATCATCTGCCCCAGTGTGTCCCCCAGCATTGCCCCCAGTGTGTCCAGCAATCTGCCCCAGTGTCTCCAGCATTGCCCCAGTGTCTCCAGCATTGCCCACAGTGTGTCCAGCAATCTGCCCCAGTGTGTCCTCCAGCATTTCCCCAGTGTGTCCAGCATTGCCAACAGTGTGTCCAGCAATCTGCCCCAGTGTGTCCAACATTGCCCCAGTGTCTCCAGCATTGCCCCAGTGTCTCCAGCAATCATCTGCCCCAGACTGTGTCCTCCAGCATTGCCCCCAGTGTGTCCAACAATCTGCCCCAGTGTCTCCAGCATTGCCCCAGTGTCTCCAGCATTGCCCCAGTGTCTCCAGCAATCATCTGCCCAGTGTGTCCTCCAGCATTGCCCCCAGTGTGTCCAGGAATCTGCCCCAGTGTCTCCAGCATTGCCCCAGTGTCTCCAGCATTTCCCACAGTGTGTCCAGCAATCTGCCCCAGTGTGTCCAGCATTGCCCCAGTATCTCCAGCATTGCCGAAGTTTGTCCAGCAATCATCTGCCACAGACGGTATCCTCCAGCATTGCCCACAGTGTGTCCAGCAATCTGCCCCAGTGTCTCCAGCATTGCCCCAGTGTCTCCAGCAATCATCTGCCCCAGTGTGTCCTCCAGCATTGCCCCCAGTGTGTCCAGCAATCTGCCCGTTTCTCCAGCATTGCCCCAGTGTCTCCAGCATTGCCCCAGTCAGTGTGTCCAGTAATCATCTGCCCCAGTGTGTCCTCCAACATTGCCCCGTGTGTCCAGCAATCTGCCTCAGTGTCTCCAGCATTGCCCCAGTGTCTCCAGCATTGCCCCAGTGTCTCCAGCAATCATCTGCCCCAGTGTGTCCTCCAGCATTGCCCCCAGTGTGTCCAGCCTTGCCCCAGTGTCTCCAGCATTGCCCCAGTGTCTCCAGCAATCATCTGCCCCAGTGTGTCCTCCAGCATTGCCCCCAGTGTGTCCAGCAATCTGCCCCAGTGTCTCCAGCATTGCCCCAGTGTCTCCAGCATTGCCCCACTCAGTGTGTCCAGCAATCATCTGCCCCAGTGTGTCCTCCAGCATTGCCCCCAGTGTGTCCAGCAATCTGCCCCAGTGTCTCCAGCATTGCCCCACTCAGTGTGTCCAGCAATCATCTGCCCCAGTGTGTCCTCCTGCATTGCCCATAGTGTCTCCACCGTTAGGTTATCAAAAAAACAAACAAACAAAAAAAATGAGTTCTCCTCACCTTACCAGCGCTCCAGGCGTCGAGCTCCCTACAGCAGCGTGCACTCGCAGGCGTCTGACATGACGTCAGACGCCGGCGACGTGTGCGCTGCGCCTGGCCGACTTCAGCTGCCAGCCTCCAGTAGGCTGGCGGCTGTTGTTAACTATTGACGCCGGTAGGGGGCCGGTGAGCAGATGAGACGGGGCCCGATGCGGGCCCCCTCTCTCTGCCCACCGGGTCCGGGGGCCATCCCATAAATGATCATACGCCACCACTGCAGTCTGGCAGGGGCCGGTGCACTGACTGCAGACAGAAGTAATGCCCTGATGGCGGTGGCCGGTGGGCAATCTGTGCCGTAGCCCAGGGCCCCCCCACACCACTGGGCCCTGGGCTACCGCCCAGATTGACCCTCTTATAATCCGCCCCTGGGGGGAGGCAGTTCACATCAAAACAGCAGCTCTGGGAAGCTTTTCTGACTTCATGCAAAGACGTACAAGCAGAAACTCTCCAAAAACTCAAGAATGCAAGAATTGTGAAGGTGATATCAAAAAAGGGTTCCTATGTTAACATGTAACTTGGCCTGTTAGGATGTTTTTATAGTTAAATAGCTTTTTTGTTCAGTGAATGCGACCTCCTAATACTGCAAATTCCACAAATGAAGGGGAAATTTCGAGCTCCACATAGAAAAAAATCCCATAAAAACAATCAGAGCAAGGATGTGGTCATAAAAATTGCTTTATTAATTACATAAAACTCAGACTATACCATACAATAACAAAAAAATGCATATATATAAAAAATGTATCACAATTATATATAAAAAAATGTATAAGTGCCTGTAGTTAACTGATGTCCATATATGTAAATCCTGTGTCCGTTATAACATGTCAATATGGCCCATAAAAATACAAAAGATGAGAGAAAAAACAACTATGAAAAAAGTGTCAGATAAAAGCAGAAATCTGCGATAATGGGAGTGTAAACGATACTCAATCTAATGTGCAAATAGTGCATATATGTGAAGCAACCAAACACTGCAAGCGGCAGCAAACAATAAAGTGCATGAGCCAATGGGCAATATAAGGGGACACTTACTATATATATAAATCCGATTCCAGGGACCACCAGTCACTATCCAGGGCTCATGCACTTTATTGTTTGCTGCCGCTTGCAGTGTTTGGTTGCTTCACATATATGCACTATTTGCACATTAGATTGAGTATCGTTTACACTCCCATTATCGCAGATTTCTGCTTTTATCTGACACTTTTTTTCATAGTTGTTTTTTCTCTCATCTTTTGTATTTTTATGGGCCATATTGACATGTTATAACGGACACAGGATTTACATATATGGACATCAGTTAACTACAGGCACTTATACATTTTTTTATATATAATTGTGATACATTTTTTATATACCGTATATGCATTTTTTTGTTATTGTATGGTATAGTCTGAGTTTTATGTAATTAATAAAGCAATTTTTATGACCACATCCTTGCTCTGATTGTTTTTATGGGATTTTTTTCTATGTGGAGCTCGAAATTTCCCCTTCATTATATGTAGTGTCCCACTGCGATACTTACACACTGGATGTCCTTGGGGTAGTTCTATTTATCTATTAATATATATTGATATATATATATATATATATATTTTGGTTATTTTTTACCCTGTGTGCACTAGTGTGTTTTTTAAATTCCACAAATGAGCATTTTCAGTTCTTTAAAACATATCAAATGTTTAGAAATTCTACTGTGCTTAATAATTTGGAACAGTGCATTTTGAGTTTTTATTCATTTTGGAGATTACACTGTTATCATTGGGAGGTTTCTTCAATAAAATTTGATGTATACTCTAACGGGTGATGACTTTTATTAGACTGACTGTCATTTGCACTGACCATTTAGGAAAATCTGAGAAAAATGACATCTGCACAATAATTTGGAACATGGTTTAGTCGTGCGATGGCCCCAGTTCCCACAATAAATATAGGACGATGGCACAAGTTGCATATATATACAGTGGGGCAAAAAAGTATTTAGTCAGTCAGCAATAGTGCAAGTTCCACCACTTAAAAAGATGAGAGGCGTCTGTAATTTACATCATAGGTAGACCTCAACTATGGGAGACAAACTGAGAAAAAAAAATCCAGAAAATCACATTGTCTGTTTTTTTTAACATTTCATTTGCATATTATGGTGGAAAATAAGTATTTGGTCAGAAACAAACAATCAAGATTTCTGGCTCTCACAGACCTGTAACTTCTTCTTTAAGAGTCTCCTCTTTCCTCCACTCATTACCTGTAGTAATGGCACCTGTTTAAACTTGTTATCAGTATAAAAAAACACCTGTGCACACCTTCAAACAGTCTGACTCCAAACTCCACTATGGTGACGACCAAAGAGCTGTCAAAGGACACCAGAAACAAAATTGTAGCCCTGCACCAGGCTGGGAAGACTGAATCTGCAATAGCCAACCAGCTTGGAGTGAAGAAATCAACAGTGGGAGCAATAATTAGAAAATGGAAGACATACAAGACCACTGATAATCTCCCTCGATCTGGGTCTCCACGCAAAATCCCACCCCGTGGGGTCAGAATGATCACAAGAACGGTGAGCAAAAATCCCAGAACCACGCGGGGGGACCTAGTGAATGAACTGCAGAGAGCTGGGACCAATGTAACAAGGCCTACCATAAGTAACACACTACGCCACCATGGACTCAGATCCTGCAGTGTCAGACGTGTCCCACTGCTTAAGCCAGTATATGTCCGGGCCCGTCTGAAGTTTGCTAGAGAGCATTTGGATGATCCAGAGGAGTTTTGGGAGAATGTCCTATGGTCTGATGAAACCAAACTGGAACTATTTGGTAGAAACACAACTTGTCGTGTTTGGAGGAAAAAGAATACTGAGTTGCATCCATCAAACACCATACCTACTGTAAAGCATGGTGGTGGAAACATCATGCTTTGGGGCTGTTTCTCTGCAAAGGGGCCAGGACGACTGATCCGGGTACATGAAAGAATGAATGGGGCCATGTATCGTGAGATTTTGAGTGCAAACCTCCTTCCATTAGCAAGGGCATTGAAGATGAAACGTGGCTGGGTCGTTTAACATGACAATGATCCAAAGCACACCGCCAGGGCAACGTAGGAGTGGCTTCGTAAGAAGCATTTCAAGTTCCTGGAGTGGCCTAGCCAGTCTCCAGATCTCAACCCTATAGAAAACCTTTGGAGGGAGTTGAAAGTCCGTGTTGCCAAGCGAAAAGCCAAAAACATCACTGCTCTAGAGGAGATCTGCATGGAGGAATGGGCCAACATACCAACAACAGTGTGTGGCAACCTTGTGAAGACTTACAGAAAACGTTTGACCTCTGTCATTGCCAACAAAGGATATATTATAAAGTATTGAGATGAAATTTTGTTTCTGACCAAATACTTATTTTCCACCATAATATGCAAATAAAATGTTAAAAAAACAGACAATGTGATTTTCTGGATTTTTTTTTCTCAGTTTGTCTCCCATAGTTGAGGTCTACCTATGATGTAAATTACAGACGCCTCTCATCTTTTTAAGTGGTGGAACTTGCACTATTGCTGACTGACTAAATACTTTTTTGCCCCACTGTATATACTAGATTGTGGCCCGATTCTAACGCATCGGGTATTCTAGAATATGCATGTCCCTGTAATATATGGACAATGATGATTCCAGAATTCGCGGCAGACTGTGCCCGTCGCTGATTGGTCGAGGCAACCTTTATGACATCATCATCGCCATGGCAACCATTATGACATCATCGTCGCTGTGCCCGTTGCTGATTGGTCGAGGCCTCGACCAATCAGAGACACGGGATGTCTACGTCCTTTATTACATCATCGTCGCTGTGCCCGTTGCTGATTGGTCGAGGCCTGGCGGCCTCGACCAATCAGAGACGCGGGATTTCTACGTCGATGCTGTGCCGGTCTCTGATTGGTCGAGGCCTGGCGGCCTCGACCAATCAGAGAGCTGGGATTTCCAGGACAGACAGACAGACAGACGGAAAAACCCTTAGACAATTATATATATAGATGTATATATAAAAAAACAAAACAGGAACAGCATCAATACTACCGTAATAGTGGTGCAAAGTTTTCCAAACCAGGGGTCCAATGGTTTTAAATTATAGAAGTAAAAAAAGGAAAACAGCACACAAAAAAATAGAAAAAAGTGGGCTTTTAATGCCTGGATGGAGTGGCCGTATATATATATATATATATATATATATATATATATATATATATATATATATATATATATATATATGTGGCACCCCTAGGGGTATTTGCCACAAAAATAGTTACTGACAGTAAGTACAAATACTAAGATAGCAAGACTGCACTACCACCTCCGGCCAGAAGGGGGAGCTCCAGAGACTCCCCTTGATCCATTCTGGTCTGAGAGAAGAAATGGCAGTTGGGCTAAGGAGCTGATAGTGAGAGGTCATACAGTTGAATCTCTAACAGCCCTGTGACTGTTACCAGGCCTAAATCACCGGCCTGAGGAGGAGAGGGATAGAGAAAAAGGACATTGTGAGAACCGGGTAGCATTAATCACTACCCAGAACAGGCGCAAAGACGGATACCGGATCCGTGGCTGTATTCATTATATATAATACAGCAACCGGAAAAACGTGAGGTGATATCAGCTTCACTAGGGCCGGACGCAGCAACAGACACAGAGTTCAGCGGTACTCCCAGAGGGGGTAAACCGATAAAAGGACTCGGGTTGCCCGTCGAACCAGGACCCGGAGGGGACAGATTGGGCCGGTAGCCAGTTCACATACAGCAGCAGGGCCACACAGAAATTGCGCACAATAAGAGGCGAAGACCCCGGCAGGGTCAAAGTAACTCAGAGTTCCCATACAGACTCCGGTGACAGGACTGGTTGTAAATCCTTTTATGTTAAAGTAAACTGGTTTAACGTTTCAGTGCCTCAGTCTTTCATTTGGACAATAGCCATCTATCCAGGATCGGGATCGTCACCGCTGGGAGAACCTGCTGCTGATCAAGTAAGTGCCTGTCCCCTCATGATACCCCTTACACTGTGCATTGCCTGAGGCCACAGCACCGGGTCAAGCCACCCGTGACATCCCCCTCAAGAGACAGACTCCATTGGTCCGGTGCTGGGTATCCCGGTCTCCTGGGCGTCACAATTGGCGTCACGAACAGGATCTAGCCAGCCCGTATACCGGGTATTGTGTGCCGTGATTGGAGCCCAAAACTGTGAAAACTGGGATGAAAAATCTTGAAAATTGACTTTATTAAAGAAAAATCCATTCCCCATTGAAAACTATTGAAAGTGACTTTTCCCCATTGGTTATAATGGAGTAAAGATGGCCGCCATCCCCTGAGGTAATCACTTCATAACCGTTAGGCACGAGACTGTTAATTGAGCTACGCCATTACCTGAGCCCCAGTCTAACTGAAAAACTTCAGAATCCGCCATTACTGAGCGCGCGGCGGGCGGGAGCAGCAGGGGGTGTGTCATTGTGGGCAGCACCAAGCTGAGCGCTCTGACATCAGAGCAAGGGGAAAATCGATCCTGCTGCACAGCGGAACGAATCTACACTATCCCGACGGAAGCGGAGGACCGGAAGGGTCCGGATTAACTAAGGGGGCACAGTATGTCGCAGCACGGAGACGCCGCAGCACCCGGCAACGCTAATGCAGCTGAAAGACAGAGTGTCAATAGAGAGTCCGGTAGCACAGCGGTGCAAGGAGTGGCGCCCATCATGCCGGTGCTGATGCCATATACCCCGGGTGGCCCATGGCTTCCAATGTATGAAGGTGAGCCTAATACCCTTGACGATTTCAGAGAAAAGATGCTGGCCCATTTTGACATGTTCCCTGTGGGTGAAGTTCAGCGTGTTAGTCTCCTGATGATGCAGTTAAGTGGCCATGCTAAGCGAGAAGTCACAGCATGGGCAGCTGATCTAAAAGGCACTGTTGAACGCATATTTGCTGGATTAAAAGCTACATTTGAAACCACGGCCAGCAGCAAAGCTAAAATACGATTCTTTAATTGCAAACAAAAAGCTAATGAGGGCGTGAGAGACTTTGCCTTAAACCTGCAGGAAGCCCTTAAATCACTTACACTGGCTGAACCCATTTTTAACACCGGAGCGGATAAACTACTAAGAGATCAATTTATTGAGGGACTCTACACCCCTTCTCACCGGGGGCATGTGAGCATGCTTGTTTTTAAGAACCCTGAATTGACATTTGCCCAATTAAAGGAGAGCGCTATACGTCTCCAGCTGGCAGAGGCACCTCGGGATCAGGATCCTGCGCAACCCATGGCAGAGGCACCTCAACAACAGGGAGTGCCAGTGACATCAGCTATGTCTGGGGCCATTGCTAAGCCCCTGGGGCCCAGTACTAATGAGGCTCTTCAACAAAAGCTTGACTCTTTAGCTGATGTTGTTGCTTCAATGGCTAAAACCATGCAGGAGATGAGAGGACACAAGATGGAGTTGGCAAACTGTAGAGAGGATGTTCCATGGATGAGACCCCGGAGATACCCGACATGGAGAGGACGACCCCGCGACCGCTACCAACCGGATGGACAGCCCATTTGCCGCCGTTGCCAGCAGCCGGGCCACTTTGCACGAGATTGTGATTTAAACGGGAATCCCCTGGGAATGCGGGCCGCTTCGCAGGAATGAACTTTCAAGGCCCAACACCCTGGCACGACAGGTACATCGGAGGACGACCCATTATCCCTATCGTGCTGGACGGAATTCCCCTCAACGCTTTGCTGGACACAGGTTCCCAGATTTCATCTATACCGTATATCCTTTATAAGAGGTACTGGGCTGATGCAGATATTGATAAAGGTCCCTCTGATGTTGAACTAGATATATGGGCCAGTAATGGTAAGTTGGTACCGAAACTAGGATTCAGGGAGATGACCATAAAGATTGGTAAAGTAGAACTGAAGAAACAGGGTATAATTGTTGTTGATGTTGACCGGCGGAACTGTGAACCAACTGTATTGATAGGAATGAATGTGTTAGAGAACTGCTTTTCCGAAGTCATTTCTGTCTTACAGCAAATTGCTGAAACTGCCCAATCCTGCCAGCAGAGAGTTCTCCGGAGGGAAATAAAAGTATTGATGTTAAGGCAACAGGTAGAAGTTGCAGGTGGAGAAATCGGCAGTGTGAGGGTAAGTGATCCAACGTCTATTGTAATCCCACCAAAAACAGAAATGCTGGTATGGTGTAGAGCAGCCATTGGTACTAACGGACGAGATTATCAAGCCTTAATAGAACCAGTGTACACCGACAGCAGGCCCACTATACTCACAGCACGAGGGATAGTCGAGGTACACCGGGGACGAGTGCCGGTACGACTTTTGAACTGTGGAGAGGAAGAGGTCACTTTGCCAAGGTATGCTACAATGGCAAAGCTATATACTGTTGACAACAATGCCATCACAACCATTGAGCCCTTAGAACCAACCTGTCAGGTGGAAGGCAATGGCTCAGATGGAGAAATGGAGGATTGGTGCCAACAGCTACACATGGGCATAAATTCAACACCTACCCATCAAAAACAAGGGGTGTATAGGCTAGTGACGGAATATGAACAAGTCTTCAGTAAACACCCATTGGACTTCGGACGGATAGAAGGGGTAGAACACACAATCCCCACAGGTGACCATCCCCCAATAAAAGAAAGATATAGACCCATACCGCCCGCTCACTATCAATGTGCAAAAGATATGCTGAGGGAAATGAAACAGGCCGGGGTAATAAGAGACAGCTGTAGCCCCTGGGCGGCCCCTCTAGTGATTGTCAAAAAAAAGGACGGAACCATGAGAATGTGCGTAGACTACCGGAAGATTAATAACATCACCCATAAAGACGCCTACCCCTTGCCTAGGATAGAAGAGTCCTTAACTGCTTTGAAATCTGCTAATTATTTTTCCACCTTAGACTTAACAAGCGGGTATTGGCAAGTCCCTGTGGCTGAGAGAGATAAGGAAAAGACGGCATTCACCACACCAATGGGTCTATGTGAATTTAATCGCATGCCGTTCGGACTCTGCAACGCATCCGGTACCTTCCAGCGGCTGATGGAATGCTGCCTCGGACACAAGAACTTCGAGACCGTCCTCCTGTACCTAGATGATGTGATCGTCTACTCGAAGACTTTCGAACAACACTTAATAGACCTGGCAGAAGTGTTCGAAGCCTTATCCAGGTATGGCATGAAAGTCAAGCCATCCAAATGTCACATTCTCAAGCCAAAGGTACAGTACCTGGGACACATCGTGAGTTCGGAGGGAGTAGCACCAGATCCCGAGAAAATAAGCGCCATAAGGGATTGGCCAAGACCTACCAGCGCAAAAGAAGTGAGACAATTCCTGGGATTGGTGGGTTACTATCGCAGATTTATAAAAGGATTTACCAAGTTGGCAGCACCCTTGCAAGACACCTTGGTAGGGCAGACGAAGAAACCTTCAAACCGAAACCCTCCTTTTCAGTGGAACGACGAAAGGGAAGACTCCTTTGAACAACTAAAGAAGGCACTAACCGGAGAAGAGGTTCTGGCATACCCAGATTACCATCAACCTTTCATCCTCTACACCGATGCCAGTAATGTGGGGCTAGGAGCGGTGCTGTCACAAAAGCAAGAAGGTCGGGAGAAAGTCATCGCCTTTGCAAGTAGAAAGCTCCGGCCTACTGAAAGAAATTCAGAAAATTACAGCTCCTTCAAATTGGAACTACTGGCAGTAGTTTGGGCTGTGACGGAGCGTTTCAAACACTATCTGGCCGCTGCAGAATTTATTGTCTATACTGACAACAATCCGTTGACCCACCTGGACACAGCCAAATTAGGTGCGTTAGAACAGCGATGGATAGCCCGGTTATCTAATTACAACTTCATAATCAAGTATCGAGCAGGTCGCAAGAATGGAAATGCCGATGCCCTATCCCGGATGCCACACTTGAGAGATGTAGAAGAGGAAACGGGTGAGCTTGAAGAAATTGAACTACCAGCCTTCCATCGTCCCAAGGGAAAACATCATCAGTCAAGTACCTATCAGAAACAACAAGAGGTGAATTTTAATCCGTTAGCACACCATAGATGGGCTGACACCCAAGACAGCAATCCGGCTGTGAAGTTGGTGAAGGAACTGTTGACTGAGCAAAGTGCATATCCCGATGAGGATGCCCCAGAAGAGACGCATCAACTCTGGAAAGAGAGAGGCAAAATGTTCCTGTATCAAGGGAAGCTCTGTAGAAGATACACCAATCCGAAAACACATGAATTGGTTTGGCAGATTATTGTGCCTAAACAAGATGTGAAGATGGTCCTCGAAGCTTACCATAATGGTGCTGGTCACTTCGGTTGGAAAAAGTTAGAAGTACTTCTAAGAGAAAGATTTTATTGGGTCGGGATGAGAAAATCAATCGAACAGTGGTGCAGAAATTGTGGCCCGTGCAACCTCAGAAGAAACGATCAAAAGAACCAAAGAGCACCACTGCAGCCCATAATCACCAAACAACCACTTGAACTTGTAGCCATGGACCACGTGAAGTTGACACCAAGCCGGTCCGGCTATGTCTATGCCTTGACCATCGTGGACCATTATTCACGTTTCTTGGTAGTAGTACCCGTAAAAGATCTGACAGCAAAAACAGCAGCCAAAGCATTCCAAACGTACTTTTGTAGACCCCATGGATATCCGGAACAGGTTCTCACCGACCAAGGTACAGCCTTTGAATCAGAGATCTTCAGAGAATTCTGTAATATGTATGGTTGCAAAAAGATCCGGACGACGGCCTATCATCCACAAACAAACGGCTTATGCGAGAAGATGAACCATATTGTAATAGACCTACTAAAGACTTTACCTGAGACAGATAGGAATCAATGGCCAGAGAAATTGCCTGACTTGGTGGATCTGTATAATCATGTCCCGGTGAGCTCCACCAACTGCACCCCAGCTTACCTTATGCGTGTAAGACCCGGCCAATTACCAATCGATCTAGAAATGGGAATTCTGAAACCAGACGCAGAAGTTCAAGACTCCAATTGGGATATCATACGGCAAAAGCAGTATCGCCAAGTGCAAGAGAGTGTGGAAAGAAGCCTTCAGCAAACTAGAGAAAGACAAGAGCGAACTTTCAACCAGAATGCTCTAGCGACCCCATTAAGACCGGGTGACCAAGTGCTCAAGAGAAATCGTCGAACCAATAAACTAGACAATCAGTGGGAAGCCGTACCCTACACAGTTTTACCAACAAGAATGGATAATCCTAAAATGTGTCTCATTAGCAAAAACGGAGGCTTAACATCTGTACTAGTGTCAAGAGACAATCTTAAATTGTGTCCGGAAGCATTGAAAGAGCCAGAAGTTGTCCAGCCAGAACCAGAAGTTATTCAACCCATACAGGTTCAACCAGTAAAGGAAAAAGAAGAGGAAATGTATCACACCTGTATAGGAGACTTTCCCAAAACCCTACTAACATACCATGGTGCAGTAGTGGTTCCCATGGTGGCCTTTTACCCAACACCGAACCCAATACCAGAAGTCCCAAGACAGGAAGAGGCTGACCCCGTACTACAGGAGGTTCCAGGCCAGGAAGAACAGATTCCTGATCAGAGTAATCTCATTCACGGTGGACTTGCCAACTCCATAGTCATGGAATTATCTTTAGCAGAGCGGGCAGATACTACATCCGCAGTAGACAGTAGTACACCACATGAAGAGATACCGCTATTACGTAGATCACAGCGTAGTACCCAGGGCCAATTACCGGCCAGGTATGCAGATTACCAACTATAAAGCTCATAATGTGAATTGTATATATGTTATGCCATATATAGTTAAACAGAAAATGTAGTATAGTCATTGTTATCAGTCTGCAACGTTTAAGCCCAGTGCCTACAGAGACTTGTCTGTATGAACTTATTGCATATTCTTGAACTTTTTATCAGCCCGGAGGCACTAAATCAAAGCTCCGGAAAGACTGCTTTTTGAACTTTGCTTTTTGCTCTTTTTGAACTTTCTTTAGACTTTATATTGATAACTCCGTTGGAAAAATGGAACTAAATTCCTGGACACTAAGTACAGTGCCTTTCCTAATACCTTCAAGGATAGAACTGTATTAATGGACGCTATTTGAAGTGACTTTTTACAGAACTCTATTTTTGTTTCCTTGAGCGGTTTTTGTAACTTTTCATTTTTAAGACTCTGTACATATTAATTGTTATTTCAAAATGTTATTGTCCCACAGTCCCGGAGTACTGTTCTTAACTAAGGGGGAATGTGGCACCCCTAGGGGTATTTGCCACAAAAATAGTTACTGACAGTAAGTACAAATACTAAGATAGCAAGACTGCACTACCACCTCTGGCCAGAAGGGGGAGCTCCAGAGACTCCCCTTGATCCATTCTGGTCTGAGAGAAGAAATGGCAGTTGGGCTAAGGAGCTGAAAGTGAGAGGTCATACAGTTGAATCTCTAACAGCCCTGTGACTGTTACCAGGCCTAAATCACCGGCCTGAGGAGGAGAGGGATAGAGAAAAAGGACATTGTGAGAACCGGGTAGCATTAATCACTACCCAGAACAGGCGCAAAGACGGATACCGGATCCGTGGCTGTATTCATTATATATAATACAGCAACCGGAAAAACGTGAGGTGATATCAGCTTCACTAGGGCCGGACGCAGCAACAGACACAGAGTTCAGCGGTACTCCCAGAGGGGGTAAACCGATAAAAGGACTCGGGTTGCCTGTCGAACCAGGACCCGGAGGGGACAGATTGGGCCGGCAGCCAGTTCACATACAGCAGCAGGGCCACACAGAAATTGCGCACAATAAGAGGCGAAGACCCCGGCAGGGTCAAAGTAACTCAGAGTTCCCATACAGACTCCGGTGACAGGACTGGTTGTAAATCCTTTTATGTTAAAGTAAACTGGTTAAACGTTTCAGTGCCTCAGTCTTTCATTTGGACAATAGCCATCTATCCAGGATCGGGATCGTCACCGCTGGGAGAACCTGCTGCTGATCAAGTAAGTGCCTGTCCCCTCATGATACCCCTTACACTGTGCATTGCCTGAGGCCACAGCACCGGGTCAAGCCACCCGTGACATCCCCCTCAAGAGACAGACTCCATTGGTCCGGTGCTGGGTATCCCGGTCTCCTGGGCGTCACATATATATATATATATGTATATATATATATATATAATATATATATATAATATGATGGCCCCAGTTCTCCCCAAATACCTAGAATGATGACCCCAGTTCTCCCCATATATATAGTAGGATGGCCCCAGTTCTCCCCCATATTTTTCTCTTCCGGTCCGCAGAGCGGCATGAGGCAATAATGTTATTGCGCCGCCTGAGTGAGCACACTGAAGTCTCGGGAAGCTGCAGTCTGCAGCTTATGAGACAGACCAGGGTTTCCACTAGGAATTTCGGGGACCATTCTGGCAACATTTTCGGGTTCCCTTGAGACTCCGCCCAGGCTCCACCCCAGCTCCACCTCCACTGTCCCACTGCTCATTCTTGGAAAAACTAAACTTCTCCACCACATCCTCACCGATCAGATATTAACAGTTCCCATCAAACACCAGATCGAATTAATAACCAGCAGCTTTTGTTCTGGCCAAAAGAATTTTTAAGTTGACACCACAACACGGTAGACTCTTTCGGCCGGGCCCTACTCTACTCTAAACTATTAAAAATAAATATATTTTTATGGATTTTTCTTTAAGGGAATGAGTGACATACATTTACATTTTGTTTTAAACAACCATAAATACCACATACAGTACAAGGGACAAATATCGTCACACCATGACCAGACCACACATTACCACCACAGTGACCGAATAATATCACATACAAGGAACAAATACCGCCACACCATGACCAGATCACATATTACCACCACATAGTGACTGAATAATACCACTTACAAGGAACAAATATAGTGATGAGCGAGTATACTCGTTACTCAAGATTTCCCGAGCATGCTCGGGTGTTCTCCGAGTATTTTTTATATGTTAGCCAGCATAAGTACATGTGGGGGTTGCCTGGTTGCTAGGGAATCCCCACATGTAATCAAGCTGGCTAAGAGATGTAAATCATTCAGCTGCGGCGCTGAAAACTAAATCTCCGAGCACTAAAAAATACTCGGAGGACTCCCGAGCGTGCTCGGGAAATCTCGAGTAACGAGTATGCTCGCTCATCACTAAACAAATTCCAACGCACCATGTCCAGACCACATATTACCACCACCTGATGACCAATAATACCACATACAAGGAACAAATACCGCCACACCATGACCAGACCACATATTACCACCACATACTGACTGACTACTACAATACTGATCAAATGCTGAAGTCTAAGAGCGCCGTTTGTGCTCGAAACGCGTCCAGCGACTACATAGTAGCTTCCATCCAAATGATGTAATTTTTCGCTTGTCAGCAGTTTTCCATATTTTAATATGTTTAAATACATTTTTGTACTTTTTATTCCTGGAGCTGGATTTTTCTTTCCATGTGCACAAGCTTCAACTTCAGACAGAGATGTTTTTTCCTTGTTCTGACATTATGTGGACTACAGACGAATGTTTCTACTGGGTGAGCTGAAAAGTTTTTCTGTTTTTCTAGTGTACAGGTAATACAGTGATCACCACTGCCAGTGACATTATACACAAGAGCTCTGTATATAGTATACAGTGTATAGTGTCAGTGTACAGGTAAAACACTGACTCACCAGTGACGTCTGTAGCTGTCCTTCATCTTTGCTTTTCTTATTCATGCAGCACAGACTGCCGTCGCTTCTTCCAGCCAGGACTCGCCTCTGCATAAAATAACAGTTACCTAGAGAGCACCGCGTCCAGAGCACATTCCCCACTTTTTCCCTTTTTTCTACACTACACATCTGAATACAGAGGTCCACCCACAATCAATATATAATTGGTTATTATGCAACCTCATAGATTGCAAGCTTACGAGTCCCCCATCACGTGCAGACCCACTTACCTCCAACTTCATGTGCAGTCCCCCTTACCCCCACTTCATCATGTGCAGCCCAACTCCCCCACTTCATCATGTGCAGCCCAACTCCTCCTTCATCATGTGCAGTCCTCCTTAACCCCCAAATTCCATCATGTGCGGCCCCACTCACCTCATCATGTGCAGCCTCCTTTAACCCCCAAATTCCATCATGTGCGGCCCCACTCCCCTTCATCATGTGCAGCCTCCTTTAACTCCCAAACTCCATCATGTGTGGCCCCACTCCCCTTCATCATGTGCATTCTCTTTAACCCCCAAATTCCATCATGTTTGGCCCCAATTCCCTTCATCATGAACAGTCCTCCTTAACCCCAAATTCCATCATGTGTGGCCCCACTCCCCTTCATCACGTGCAGCCTCCTTTAACCCCCAAATTCCATCATGTGCAGCCCCACTCCCCTTCATCATGTGCAGTCTCCTTATCACCCAAATTCCATGTGTGGCCCCACTCCTCTTCATCATGTGCAGTCTCCATAACCCCCAAATTCCATCACGTGCAGCCTCCTTTAACGCCCCAAATTCCATCATGTGCAGCCTCTTTTAACCCCCAAATTCCATCATGTGCAGCCTCCTTTAACCCCCCAAATCCTATCATGTGCAGCCTACTTTAACCCCCAAATTCCAACATGTGCAGCCTCCTTTAACCCCCCCAAATTCCATCATGTGCAGCCTCCTTTAGCCCCCAAATTCCATCATGTGCAGCCTCCTTTAGCCCCCCAAATTCCATCATGTGCAGCCTCCTTTAACCCCCCAAATTCCATCATGTGCAGCCTCCTTTAACCCCCAAATTCCATCATGTGCAGTCTCCTTTCACCCTTCCCCGATCTTCATTTGCAGTTACCCACCATTTAATAAAAAAAAAAGTTATTTTCACACTTACATCACCACTCGCTCCCCTGCAGTGCCTCTCTGCTTCTAGCATCCTGGTCGGGACATGTCGGCGAGTGCGCGATGACATCATCGCGCACGCCTGACACCTGACCCGGAAGCATAGAGAGATCATGGAGGGAGCAGGAGCTGTGCAGCCGTCAAAGTGACAGCCGCGCACAACTCCCGGACTCGGCATGGACGTGGGCGCTGACTGTGACTGCTGCCGGCCGCGTCACAGTGCAGCGCACACGGCTGCGCATTTTGATGTGCGGCTGTACAGCTACCACCAGGCGGCCGGCCCTGAGCAGCTGCTGGGGGAGCGGCGCGGGGGGACATTTGCATCTTTGCCACCCGGCCCAGTCCGCCCCTGGCTGTCACGGAAATACCACACTGGCAAATATGTGGCCTTTTAAAATTTTCTGATGCTAAATAGTGCTGTATATAGTTAGGGTAACAGACAGCAAAAAAGTGGTACACCGGCCTACAATGCCCAAAGTTGGAGCACGCAGATATATGAGGGCTCTCACGGAAATACCACACTGGCAAATACTGTATGTGGCCTATTTTTGTTTTAAATTCCAAATAGTGCTGTATATAATTAGAGTAAGAGACAGCAAAAACAGTGGCAAAACGGCCTAAAATGCCAAAACTTGGAGCACGCAGATATATGAGGCCTTTTTTGGTGAATTTAAAACACACAAAAAAGTGCACTGATGTGGATATGCTGTGCCCTGCCTACCTTGCGCTGCAATATCGGGACCCACGAATTATCCCTAAAAAGGACTGTTGGTTTCTCAGGAGTTGTGGATTTAAGAGTTGCAGACCTACACTAACTATAAAAACCACGATTCTGACCCTATCTCGGCAGCAGCTCTCCCTATTCTCGCTGAATGCGGCCAGCAGGGCGGCGCCAGGTCTCTTATACTCGGGATGATGCTGTGCGGCCAGCCAATCACTGCACGACCACAACAAAGATGGCTGCGGCATTTCATGGCCTGGCAGACAATCCCTGCATTGTGATTGGGCCTCTAAAGTCCGCCAAAAATGCTGGGTGGAGACACCAGTTACCGCAGAATAATCCCGGAAATGCTCGGTGCTCACCGAGTACACCGAGCATAGTGATACTCGGGCGAGTAACGAGTAGTGGCGAGCACGTTCGCTCATCACTACTTATTACATTTAATTTAATAAAGACTAGAAATATTATCAAAAGTATGTGAGAAGATACAAAAAAAAGTTTAAAATTTTAGTGGAGAAAAATTAGTTATCTCTGATTTATCAGTCACTTATTAAATAAGTGACTGATAAATCAGAAATTTGTAATTTTTCTCCACTAAAATATTAAATTTTTTTGTATCTTCGCTCCTCTAATTATATTCTTCTGTCTCCTGCAGTGATCATTAATCTTTTAATTCACGCCTCAACGTGAATTCAGGGTAGTGGGCGCTTTATATAGAAATCTATGGAGGGAGAGCTTACGGAAAAAGACTCATGGAGACGCCCTGGCAGCTTCCTGGAGCTAGAAACTGCACATGGAAAAACTGCTGAAGAATGGTAAAATATAAAAGTCATGAAATGACCAGAAATATAGTTACTCTGATAGGTTATTTTGAAAATTCTGCAGAAGTATAATATATATACAGTATATATATATAAAAATTAAAAAAGGAAAACAGCACAAAAAACTGAAACAAAGTGGCACGCCTTTTGGGCGCTTTTGTCCACTTTTTTTTCAGTTTGTTGTGCTGTTTTCTTTTTAATTTTTATTTGGAAAACCATTTGATTATTGGTTGGGAAAGCTTTGCACGACAATCAATGTAGTATCAGATGCTGTTCCAATTTGTTTTCTCTCTCTCCCTATCTCTCTCTCTCTCTATATATATACTGCTCAAAAAAATAAAGGGATCAATGAAATCCCACATCCTAGATATCACTGGATGACATATTTCAGTTGCAAATCTTTATTCATTACATAGTGGAATGTGTTGAGAACAATAAAACATAAAAATGATCAATGTAAATAAAAATTAAAATCCCATGGAGGTCTGGATTTGGAATGATACTCAAAATCAAAGTGGAAAATCAAATTACAGGCTTATCCAACTTCAGTGGAAATGCCTCAAGACAAGGAAATGATGTTCAGTTGTGTGTGTTGCCTCCACATGCCTGTATGATCTCCCTACAACACGGGGGCATGCTCCTGATGAGGCGGCGGCTCAGTGGATAGCCCTGCAGCCTTACAGCGCTGGAGTCCTGGGTTCAAATCCCACCAAGGACAACATCTGCAAGGAGTTTCTATGTTCTCCCCGTGTTTGCGTGGGTTTCCTCCGGGTTCTCCAGTTTCCTCCCATATTCCAAAGACATACTGAAAGGGAATTTAGATTGTGAGCCCCAATGGGGACAGCGATGATTATGTGTGTAAAGCGCTGCAGAATATGTTAGCAAGATGGAAGAACTAGAAGCAGAAATATCTACAGGTAACTTTGACATAGTGGGAATAACCGAGACATGGTTAGATGAAAGCTATGACTGGGCAGTTAACTTACAGGGTTACAGTCTGTTTAGAAAGGATCGTAAAAATCGGAGAGGAGGAGGGGTTTGTCTCTATGTAAAGTCTTGTCTAAAGTTCACTTTAAGGGAGGATATTAGCGAAGGGAATGAGGATGTCGAGTCCATATGGGTTGAAATTCATGGAGGGAAAAATGGTAACAAAATTCTCATTGGGGTCTGTTACAAACCCCCAAATATAACAGAAAGCATGGAAAGTCTACTTCTAAAGCAGATAGATGAAGCTGCAACCCATAATGAGGTCCTGGTTATGGGGGACTTTAACTACCCGGATATTAACTGGGAAACAGAAACCTGTGAAACCCATAAAGGCAACAGGTTTCTGCTAATAACCAAGAAAAATTATCTTTCACAATTGGTGCAGAATCCAACCAGAGGAGCAGCACTTTTAGACCTAATACTATCTAATAGACCTGACAGAATAACAAATCTGCAGGTGGTTGGGCATTTAGGAAATAGCGACCACAATATTGTGCAGTTTCACCTGTCTTTCACTAGGGGGACTTGTCAGGGAGTCACAAAAACATTGAACTTTAGGAAGGCAAAGTTTGAACAGCTTAGAGATGCCCTTAATCTGGTAGACTGGGACAATATCCTCAGAAATGAGAATACAGATAATAAATGGGAAATGTTTAAGAACATCCTAAATAGGCAGTGTAAGCGGTTTATACCTTGTGGGAATAAAAGGACTAGAAATAGGAAAAACCCAATGTGGCTAAACAAAGAAGTAAGACAGGCAATTAACAGTAAAAAGAAAGCATTTGCACTACTAAAGCAGGATGGCACCATTGAAGCTCTAAAAAACTATAGGGAGAAAAATACTTTATCTAAAAAACTAATTAAAGCTGCCAAAAAGGAAACAGAGAAGCACATTGCTAAGGAGAGTAAAACTAATCCCAAACTGTTCTTCAACTATATCAATAGTAAAAGAATAAAAACTGAAAATGTAGGCCCCTTAAAAAATAGTGAGGAAAGAATGGTTGTAGATGACGAGGAAAAAGCTAACATATTAAACACCTTCTTCTCCACGGTATTCACGGTGGAAAATGAAATGCTAGGTGAAATCCCAAGAAACAATGAAAACCCCTATATTAAGGGTCACCAATCTAACCCAAGAAGAGGTGCGAAACCGGCTAAATAAGATTAAAATAGATAAATCTCCGGGTCCGGATGGCATACACCCACGAGTACTAAGAGAACTAAGTAATGTAATAGATAAACCATTATTTCTTATTTTTAGGGACTCTATAGCGACAGGATCTGTTCCGCAGGACTGGCGCATAGCAAATGTGGTGCCAATATTCAAAAAGGGCTCTAAAAGTGAACCAACCTGGAAATTATAGGCCAGTAAGTCTAACCTCTATTGTTGGTAAAATATTTGAAGGGTTTCTGAGGGATGTTATTCTGGATTATCTCAATGAGAATAACTGTTTAACTCCATATCAGCATGGGTTTATGAGAAATCGCTCCTGTCAAACCAATCTAATCAGTTTTTATGAAGAGGTAAGCTATAGGCTGGACCACGGTGAGTCATTGGACGTGGTATATCTCGATTTTTCCAAAGCGTTTGATACCGTGCCACACAAGAGGTTGGTACACAAAATGAGAATGCTTGGCCTGGGGGAAAATGTGTGTAAATGGGTTAGTAACTGGCTTAGTGATAGAAAGCAGAGGGTGGTTATAAATGGTATAGTCTCTAACTGGGTCGCTGTGACCAGTGGGGTACCGCAGGGGTCAGTATTGGGACCTGTTCTCTTCAACATATTCATTAATGATCTGGTAGAAGGTTTACACAGTAAAATATCGATATTTGCAGATGATACAAAACTATGTAAAGCAGTTAATACAAGAGAAGATAGTATTCTGCTACAGATGGATCTGGATAAGTTGGAAACTTGGGCTGAAAGGTGGCAGATGAGGTTTAACAATGATAAATGTAAGGTTATACACATGGGAAGAGGGAATCAATATCACCATTACACACTGAACGGGAAACCACTGGGTAAATCTGACAGGGAGAAGGACTTGGGGATCCTAGTTAATGATAAACTTACCTGGAGCAGCCAGTGCCAGGCAGCAGCTGCCAAGGCAAACAGGATCATGGGGTGCATTAAAAGAGGTCTGGATACACATGATGAGAGCATTATACTGCCTCTGTACAAATCCCTAGTTAGACCGCACATGGAGTACTGTGTCCAGTTTTGGGCACCGGTGCTCAGGAAGGATATAATGGAACTAGAGAGAGTACAAAGGAGGGCAACAAAATTAATAAAGGGGATGGGAGAACTACAATACCCAGATAGATTAGCGAAATTAGGATTATTTAGTCTAGAAAAAAGACGACTGAGGGGCGATCTAATAACCATGTATAAGTATATAAGGGGACAATACAAATATCTCGCTGAGGATCTGTTTATACCAAGGAAGGTGACGGGCACAAGGGGGCATTCTTTGCGTCTGGAGGAGAGAAGGTTTTTCCACCAACATAGAAGAGGATTCTTTACTGTTAGGGCAGTGAGAATCTGGAATTGCTTACCTGAGGAGGTGGTGATGGCGAACTCAGTCGAGGGGTTCAAGAGAGGCCTGGATGTCTTCCTGGAGCAGAACAATATTGTATCATACAATTATTAGGTTCTGTAGAAGGACGTAGATCTGGGTATTTATTATGATGGAATATAGGCTGAACTGGATGGACAAATGTCTTTTTTCGGCCTTACTAACTATGTTACTATGTTACTATGTATATAAAAATAAAATTATAAAACAATAAAGATTATTATTATGGTCTCCTGAGGGATCTCCTCCCAGACCTGGACTAAAGCATCCGCGAACTCCTGGACAGTCTGTGGTGCAACGTGAAGTTGGTGAATGGAGCGAGACATAATGTCCCAGATGTGTTCAATCGGATTCAGGTCTGGGGAACGGGTGAGCCAGTCCATAGGTTCAATGCCTTCATCTTGCAGCAACTGCTGACACTCGAGCCACATGAGGGCTGGCATTGTCCTGTATTAGGAGGAACCCAGGGCCAACCGCACCAGTATATGGTCTCACAAGGGGTCTCCACGGCGTCTCCAGACTCTGTCACTTCTGTCACATGTGCTCAGTGTGAACCTGCTTTCATCTGTAAAGAGCACAGGGCACCAGTGGCGAATTTGCCAATCCTGGTGTTCTGTGGCAAATGCCAAGCATCCTGCACGGTGTTGGGCTGTGAGCACAACCCCCATCTATGGATGTCAGACACTCAGACAATCCTCATAGAGTCGATTTCTAACCATTTGTGCAGGCACATGCACATTTGTAACCTCCTGGAGGTCATTTTGCAGGGCTCTGGCAGTGCTCCTCCTTTTCCTCCTTGCACAAAGGCTGAGGTAGCAGTCCTGCTGCTGGGTTGTTGCCCTTCTACGGACCCCTTCACATCTCTTGGTGTAATGGCCTGTCTCCTGGTTGCTGTTGTGAATTCTGTGGTCACAAGTGGTATTGCAGTCTCTGGGCGTCCTCCCTCAGGTGTTTTGGTGAGCTCGTTGGCTGCCTTGCTATTTAGCTCCACCTGAGTCTGTCTTCCTTGCTCCTTGTCAATGTTCCAGTGTTGGATCTGAGCTACTGCATCTTTCCTTGGGCCTGCTGCTCTGCTAGATAAGTGCTTCTAGTTTGTTTTCTGTTTTTTCTGTCCAGCTTGTTATTATCTTTTGCTGGAAGCTCTGAGAAGCAAAGGGGTGCACCGCCGTGCTGTTAGTTCGGCACGGTGGGTCTTTTTTGCCCCTTTGCGTGGTTTTCGTTTTAGGGTTTTTTGTAGACTGCATAGTTCTCTTTGCTATCCTCGCTCTGTCTAGAATATCGGGCCTCACTTTGCTGAATCTATTTCATTCCTACGTTTGTCTTTTCATCTTGCTAACAGTCATTATATGTGGGGGCTGCCTATTCCTTTGGGGTATTTCTCTGAGGTAAGTCAGGCTTGTATTTCTATCTTCAGGCTAGTCAGCTCCTCAGGCAGTGCCGAGTTGCATAGGTAGTGATAGGCGCAATCCACTGCTGCTTCCAGTTGTGTGAGGACAGTTCAGGTACTGCAGTCTACAGAGATTCCACGTCTCTGAGCTCGTCCTATTGTTTTGGGTTTTTGCCAGATCTCTGTATGTGCGCTGATTACTGCACGCTGTGTTGCCTGATTGCCAGCCATAACAGTACAAGGAGCCAATTCAATGATTTCCAATAGAGGGAAAAAAGAAATCCTGACATCATTTTTTTTTCTTAGCTCTGTCTTCAGTCTTTTTTTTCCCCTAGACATTAGAGTGCTTCAGGACACAGCTGTGGACATGGATATTCAGGCTCTGTGCTCCTCAATAGATAATCTCGTTGTAAATGTACAAAAGATTCAAGATACTATTGATCAGAAATCGATGCTAGAACCAAGAATTCCGATTCCTGATTTGTTTTTTGGTGACAGAACTAAGTTCCTGAGCTTCAGAAATAATTGTAAGCTATTTTTGGCCTTGAAACCTCATTCTTCTGGTAATCCTATTCAACAGGTTTTGATTATTATTTCTTTTTTGCGCGGCGACCCACAGGACTGGGCGTTTTCTCTTGCACCAGGAGATTCTGCATTGAGTAATATTGATGCATTTTTCCAGGCGCTGGGATTGCTTTACGATGAGCCTAATTCAGTGGATCAAGCTGAGAAAAATCTGCTGGCTTTATGCCAGGGTCAGGATGATGTAGAACTATATTGTCAGAAATTTAGAAAATGGTCAGTACTCACTCTGTGGAATGAATCTGCACTAGCGGCTTTGTTCAGAAAGGGTCTCTCTGAAGCTCTTAAGGATGTAATGGTGGGATTTCCTATGCCTGCTGGTTTGAATGAGTCTATGTCCTTGGCCATTCAGATCGGTCGTCGCTTGCGCGAGCGTAAATCTGTGCACCATCTGGCGGTATTGTCTGAGAGTAAGCCTGAGCCTATGCAGTGCAACAGGACTATGACTAAAGTAGAACGGCACGAACACAGACGTCTGAACAGACTGTGTTTCTATTGTGGTGATTCTACTCATGCTATTTCTAATTGTCCTAAACGCACTAGGCGGTTCGATAGCTCTGCCGTTATTGGTACTGTACAGTCCAAATTCCTTTTGTCCATTACCTTAATGTGCTCTTTGTCATCATATTCTGTCATGGCGTTTGTGGATTCAGGCGCTGCCCTGAATCTGATGGATTTGGATTATGCTAAACGTTGTGGATTTTTCTTGGAGCCTTTGCGGTGTCCTATTCCGTTGAGAGGAATTGATGCCACACCTCTGGCCAAGAATAAGCCTCAGTACTGGGCCCAGCTGACCATGTGCATGGCTCCTGCACATCAGGAAGTTATTCGCTTTTTGGTACTGCATAATTTGCATGATGTGGTCGTGTTGGGGTTGCCATGGCTACAAACCCATAATCCAGTATTGGATTGGAACTCTATGTCGGTAACCAGCTGGGGTTGTCAGGGAGTACATGGTGATGTTCCATTTTTGTCTATTTCGTCATCCATTCCTTCTGACATCCCAGAGTTCTTGTCGGACTTTCAGGATGTATTTGAAGAGTCCAAGTCTGATGCCCTTCCTCCGCATAGGAATTGTGATTGTGCTATCGATTTGATTCCTGGTAGTAAATTCCCTAAGGGTCGTTTATTTAATTTGTCCGTACCTGAACACACCGCTATGCGCAGTTATGTGAAGGAGTCCCTGGAGAAGGGACATATTCGCCCATCGTCGTCACCATTGGGAGCAGGGTTCTTTTTTGTAGCCAAGAAGGATGGTTCGCTAAGACCGTGTATTGATTACCGCCTTCTTAATAAGATCACTGTTAAGTTTCAGTATCCCTTGCCATTGATTTCTGACTTGTTTGCTCGGATTAAGGGGGCTAGTTGGTTTACTAAGATTGATCTTCGTGGTGCGTATAATCTGGTGAGAATCAGGCAGGGAGATGAATGGAAAACGGCATTTAATACGCCCGAGGGTCATTTTGAGTATCTGGTGATGCCGTTCGGACTTGCCAATGCTCCATCTGTTTTTCAGTCTTTTATGCATGACATTTTTCGTGAGTATCTGGATAAATTCTTGATTGTTTACTTGGATGACATTTTGATCTTCTCAGATGATTGGGAGTCTCATGTAAAGCAAGTCAGAATGGTTTTCCAGGTACTGCGTGCTAATTCCTTGTTTGTGAAGGGATCAAAGTGTCTCTTCGGTGTGCAGAAAGTTTCATTTTTGGGGTTCATCTTTTCCCCTTCTACTATCGAGATGGATCCGGTTAAGGTTCAGGCCATCCAGGATTGGACTCAGCCGACATCTCTAAAAAGTTTGCAGAAATTCCTGGGCTTTGCTAATTTTTATCGTCGCTTCATCTGTAATTTTTCTAGCATTGCCAGACCATTGACCGATTTGACCAAGAAGGGTGCTGATTTGGTTAATTGGTCTTCTGCTGCCGTGGAAGCTTTTCAGGAGTTGAAGCGTCGTTTTTGCTGTGCCCCTGTGTTGTGTCAACCTGATGTTTCTCTTCCGTTCCAGGTCGAGGTTGATGCTTCTGAGATTGGTGCAGGGGCGGTTTTGTCACAGAGAGGTTCTGGTTGCTCAGTGTTCAAACCATGTGCTTTCTTTTCCAGGAAATTTTCTGCTGCTGAGCGTAATTATGATGTGGGCAACCGAGAGTTGCTGGCCATGAAGTGGGCATTCGAGGAGTGGCGTCATTGGCTTGAGGGTGCTAAGCATCGCGTGGTGGTTTTGACTGATCATAAGAACCTTACTTATCTTGAGTCTGCCAAGCGCTTGAATCCTAGACAGGCCCGTTGGTCGTTATTTTTTGCTCGTTTTGATTTTGTGATTTCATACCTTCCGGGCTCTAAAAATGTGAAGGCGGATGCTCTGTCTAGGAGTTTTGTGCCCGACTCTCCGGGGTTATCTGAGCCGGCGAGTATCCTCAAGGAAGGAGTCATTGTGTCTGCCATCTCCCCTGATTTGCGGAGAGTGTTGCAGAAATTTCAGGCTAATAAACCTGATCGTTGTCCGGCCGAGAAACTGTTCGTCCCTGATAGGTGGACTAGTAAAGTTATCTCTGAACTTCATTGTTCAGTGCTGGCCGGTCATCCAGGAATCTTTGGTACCAGGGAGTTGGTTGCTAGATCCTTTTGGTGGCCGTCTCTGTCGCGGGATGTGCGTGCTTTTGTGCAGTCCTGTGGAATTTGTGCTAGGGCTAAGCCCTGCTGTTCACGTGCCAGTGGGTTGCTTTTGCCCTTGCCGGTCCCGAAGAGGCCTTGGACACATATTTCGATGGATTTCATTTCTGACCTTCCCGTTTCTCAAAAGATGTCTGTCATTTGGGTGGTCTGTGATCGCTTTTCTAAAATGGTCCATCTGGTGCCCTTGGTTAAATTGCCTTCCTCCTCTGATTTGGTGCCTTTGTTCTTCCAGCATGTGGTTCGTTTACATGGCATTCCTGAGAATATTGTTTCTGACAGAGGTTCCCAGTTTGTCTCAAGGTTCTGGCGAGCCTTTTGTGGTAGGATGGGCATTGACCTATCTTTTTCCTCGGCCTTCCATCCTCAGACTAATGGCCAGACCGAACGAACCAATCAGACCTTGGAAACATATCTGAGATGTTTTGTTTCCGCTGACCAGGATGATTGGGTGTCATTTTTGCCGTTGGCTGAGTTCGCCCTTAATAATCGGGCCAGCTCGGCTACCTTGGTCTCTCCATTTTTCTGCAATTCTGGGTTCCATCCTCGTTTCTCTTCAGGACAGGTTGAGTCTTCGGACTGTCCTGGTGTGGATTATGTGGTGGACAGGTTGCAGCAGATCTGGACTCAGGTAGTGGACAATTTGACCTTGTCCCAGGAGAAGGCTCAGCTTTTCGCTAATCGCAGACGCCGTGTGGGACCCCGACTTCGTGTTGGGGATCTGGTTTGGTTATCTTCTCGTCATATACCTATGAAGGTTTCCTCTCCTAAATTTAAACCTCGTTTTATTGGTCCGTATAGGATTTCTGAGATTCTCAATCCGGTGTCTTTTCGTCTGACCCTCCCAGACTCCTTTTCCATACATAATGTATTCCATAGGTCGTTGTTGAGGAGATACGTGGCACCTATGGTTCCATCTGTGGAGCCTCCTGCCCCTGTTTTGGTGGAGGGGGAATTGGAGTATATTGTGGAGAAGATTTTGGATTCTCGTGTCTCTAGACGGAAACTCCAGTATCTGGTCAAATGGAAGGGTTATGCTCAGGAAGATAATTCCTGGGTTTTTGCCTCTGATGTCCATGCCCCAGATCTTGTTCGTGCCTTTCATGTGGCTCATCCTGGTCGGCCTGGGGGTTCTGGTGAGGGTTCGGTGACCCCTCCTCAAGGGGGGGGTACTGTTGTGAATTCTGTGGTCACAAGTGGTATTGCAGTCTCTGGGCGTCCTCCCTCAGGTGTTTTGGTGAGCTCGTTGGCTGCCTTGCTATTTAGCTCCACCTGAGTCTGTCTTCCTTGCTCCTTGTCAATGTTCCAGTGTTGGATCTGAGCTACTGCATCTTTCCTTGGGCCTGCTGCTCTGCTAGATAAGTGCTTCTAGTTTGTTTTCTGTTTTTTCTGTCCAGCTTGTTATTATCTTTTGCTGGAAGCTCTGAGAAGCAAAGGGGTGCACCGCCGTGCTGTTAGTTCGGCACGGTGGGTCTTTTTTGCCCCTTTGCGTGGTTTTCGTTTTAGGGTTTTTTGTAGACTGCATAGTTCTCTTTGCTATCCTCGCTCTGTCTAGAATATCGGGCCTCACTTTGCTGAATCTATTTCATTCCTACGTTTGTCTTTTCATCTTGCTAACAGTCATTATATGTGGGGGCTGCCTATTCCTTTGGGGTATTTCTCTGAGGTAAGTCAGGCTTGTATTTCTATCTTCAGGCTAGTCAGCTCCTCAGGCAGTGCCGAGTTGCATAGGTAGTGATAGGCGCAATCCACTGCTGCTTCCAGTTGTGTGAGGACAGTTCAGGTACTGCAGTCTACAGAGATTCCACGTCTCTGAGCTCGTCCTATTGTTTTGGGTTTTTGCCAGATCTCTGTATGTGCGCTGATTACTGCACGCTGTGTTGCCTGATTGCCAGCCATAACAGGTTGCGCCTCCAGCCTCTGGACACAACGCTAACAGAAACAGCAAGCCTTCTTGCCACAGCTTGCATTGATGTGCCATCCTGGATGAGCTGCACTACCTGAGCCACTTGTGTGGGTTGTAGAGTCCGTCTCATATGCTACTATGAGTGTGAAAGCACAACCAACATTCAAAAGTGACCAAAACATCAGCCAGAAAGCATTGGTACTGAGATGTGGTCTGTGGTCCCCACCTGCAGAACCACTCCTTTATTGAGTGTGTCTTGATAATTGCCAATAATTTCCATCTGTTGTCTATTCCATTTGCACAACAGCATGTGAAATTGATTGTCAGTGTTGTTTATATATATATATATATATATATATATATATATACTAGATGGTGGCCCGATTCTAACGCACCGGGTATTCTAGAATATGTATGTACGTCGTGCTTAGCACAGCCACGTAGTATACAACACAGACAGCCACATAGTATATAGCACAGCCACATAGTATATAGCACAGCCACATATTATATAGCACAGCCACATAGTATATAGCACAGCCACATAGTATATAGCACAGCCACAGTGTATAGCACAGCCACATAGTGTATAGCACAGCCACATAGTATATAGCACAGCCACATAGTATAGAGCACAGCCACATAGTATATAGCACAGCCACATAGTATATAGCACAGCCACATAGTATATAGCACAGCCACATAGTATAAAGCACAGCCAAATAGTATACAGCAGCCATATAGTATATAGCAGCCACATAGTATATAGCAGCCACATACTATATAGCACAGCCCACGTAACACAAACATCCAAGTAGTTTTTAAGCACAGTCACATAGTATATAGCAGCCACGTAGTATATAGCAAAGCCCACGTAACACATAGCAAAGCCCATGCAGTATATAACACAGGCCACGTAGTATATAACACAGCCCACACAGTATATAACACTTCCCATGCAGTATATAACACAGCCCACAAAATATATAGCATAGCCCACGTAGTATATAACACGCATCGGGTATTCTAGAATATGTATGTATGTATGTTGCACTTAGCACAGCCATGTAGTATAGCACAGCCATGTAGTATATAACACAGCCACGTAGTATATAACACAGAGAGCCACGTAGTATGTAGCACAGCTGTTGTGAATTCTGTTTTCGGGCTCCCTCCTGTGGTCATGAATGGTACTTCGGCTGGTTCTGTCCATGGACTTTCTCTGATGCCTGTGGGTGTTTCTGAGTTTCCTTCCACAGGTGACGAGGCTAATTCGTTAGTGGGCTGCTCTATTTAACTCCACTTGGATCCTTGTCCGATGCCAGCTGTCAATGTTGTAGCATTGGTCTAGTTCGCTCCTGGATCTTCCTGGTTACCTGTTTTCTCCAGCATAAGCTAAGTTTCGCTTTGCTTTTTTCTTGTTTGCTATTTTTTCTGTCCAGCATGCTTATGTGAATTTTGCCTTGCTTGCTGGAAGCTCTGGGACGCAGAGGGGCGCCTCCGCTCCGTTAGTCGGTGCGGAAGGTATTTTTCCCTGCACTCTCTGTGTGGCTTATTTAGGGTTTTGTGCTGACTGCAAAGTGACCTTTCCTATCTTCTGTCTGTTTAGTAAGTCGGGCCTCTCTTTGCTAAATCTATTTCATCTGTGTTTGTGATTTCATCTTACTCACAGTCAATATATGTGGGGGGCTGCCTTTTCCTTTGGGGAATTTTCTCTGAGGCAAGATAGGCTTATTTTTCCAATCTCTAGGGCTAGCTAGTTCTGAGGCTGTGACGAGGCGCCTAGGTCATGATAGGAGCGCTCCACGGCTATTTCTAGTGTACGTGATAGGATTAGGGATTGCGGTCAGCAGAGGTTCCACTTCCCAGAGCTTGTCCTGTATTAATGTGCTATCAGGTCTTTTCTGGTGCTCTAACTACCAGGTCCACTATTTGTTCTAACCACCAGATCATAACAGTACAGCTGGCCAAAAGTATTGATGCATCTCAATAGAGGGATAAGTGAAGCTCTGAGACCATTTTTTTTTCTTTGCAGCGTGTTCTGTCTCACTTTTCCCCTTTACCTCTGGGTGGTTCAGAACACAGGTGTAGACATGGACATTCAAGGTCTGTCCTCTTTGATGGATAATCTCACTGTAAATGTACAAAAAATTCAAGATTCTGTGGTTCAGTATCCGATGTTAGAGCCTAGGATTCCAATTCCTGATTTATTTTTTGGTGATAGATCTAAGTTCTTGAATTTCAAAAATAATTGTAAATTGTTTCTAGCTTTGAAACCTCGCTCCTCAGGTGATCCTGCTCAACAAGTAAGGATCATTATTTCTTTGTTACGTGGTGACCCTCAAGACTGGGCATTTTCCCTTGCGCCAGGAGATCCGGCATTGCGTGATGTGGATGCGTTTTTCCTGGCGCTCGGATTGCTTTATGATGAACCTAATTCAGTGGATCAGGCAGAGAAAATCTTGCTGGCTCTGTGTCCGGGTCAGGATGAAGCCGAGATATATTGTCAGAAGTTTAGAAAGTGGTCTGTGCTCACTCAGTGGAATGAATGTGCCCTGGCAGCAATCTTCAGAAAGGGTCTCTCTGAAGCCCTTAAAGATGTCATGGTGGGATTTCCCATGCCTGCTGGTCTGAATGAGTCTATGTCCTTGGCCATTCAGATCGATCGGCGCTTGCGTGAGCGTAAAACTGTACACCATTTGGCGGTACTATCTGAGCATGGGCCTGAGCCTATGCAGTGTGATAGGACTTTGACCAGAGCTAAACGGCAGGAACACAGACGTCGGAATGGGCTGTGTTTTTACTGTGGTGATTCCACTCATGCTATCTCCGATTGTCCTAAGCGCACTAAGCGGTTCGCTAGGTCTGCCACCATTGGTACGGTACAGTCAAAATTTCTATTGTCCGTTACACTGATTTGTTCTTTGTCTTCCTACTCTGTTATGGCATTTGTGGATTCAGACGCTGCCCTGAATTTGATGGACTTGGAGTATGCTAGGCGCTGTGGTTTTTTCTTGGAGCCCTTGCAGCATCCTATTCCACTGAGAGGAATTGATGCTACACCTTTGGCCAAGAATAAGCCTCAGTACTGGACCCAATTGACCATGTGCATGGCTCCTGCACATCAGGAGGATATCCGTTTTTTGGTGTTACATAATCTGCATGATGTGGTCGTTTTAGGGTTACCATGGCTACAGGTCCATAATCCAGTATTGGACTGGAAATCTATGTCTGTGTCCAGCTGGGGTTGCCAGGAGGTACATGGTGATGTTCCATTTTTGTCAATTTCGTCTTCTACTCCTTCTGAAGTTCCGGAGTTTTTGTCGGATTATCAGGATGTATTTGATGAGCCCAAAGCCAGTGCCCTACCTCCTCATAGGGATTGCGATTGTGCAATTAATTTGATTCCTGGTAGTAAGTTTCCTAAGGGCCGATTGTTCAATTTATCTGTGCCAGAACACGCCGCTATGCGGAGTTATATAAAGGAATCCTTGGAGAAAGGCCATATTTGCCCATCGTCATCACCGTTGGGAGCAGGGTTCTTTTTTGTGGCCAAGAAGGATGGTTCTTTGAGACCTTGTATTGATTACCGCCTTCTTAATAAAATTACTGTCAAATTTCAGTATCCTTTGCCGTTGCTGTCCGACTTGTTTGCTCGTATTAAAGGGGCTAGTTGGTTTACCAAGATAGACCTTCGAGGGGCGTATAATCTTGTGCGTATTAAACGGGGCGATGAATGGAAAACAGCATTTAATACACCCGAGGGCCATTTTGAGTACCTGGTGATGCCATTCGGGCTTTCCAATGCTCCATCAGTATTTCAGTCCTTTATGCATGACATCTTCCGAGAGTACCTGGATAAATTCCTGATTGTGTATTTGGATGATATTTTGGTCTTTTCGGATGATTGGGAGTCTCATGTGAAGCAGGTCAGGATGGTGTTCCAGGTCCTTCATGCTAATTCCTTGTTTGTGAAGGGGTCAAAGTTTCTCTTTGGAGTTCAGAAGGTTTCATTTTTGGGGTTCATTTTTTCCCCTTCTACTGTCGAGATGGACCCTGTTAAAGTCCAGGCCATTCATGATTGGACTCAGCCGACATCTGTGAAGAGCCTGCAAAAGTTCCTGGGCTTTGCTAATTTTTATCGTCGCTTCATCGCTAATTTTTCTAGTGTTGCTAAACCGTTGACTGATTTGACCAAGAAGGGTGCTGATGTGGTCAATTGGTCTTCTGCGGCCGTGGATGCTTTTCAGGAAATGAAGCGTCGTTTTTCTTCTGCCCCTGTGTTGTGCCAGCCAGATGTTTCGCTCCCGTTTCAGGTTGAGGTTGATGCCTCTGAGATTGGAGCAGGGGCTGTTTTGTCGCAAAGAAGTTCTGATGGCTCGGGAATGAAGCCATGTGCTTTCTTTTCTAGAAAGTTTTCGCCTGCTGAGCGCAATTATGATGTTGGTAATCGAGAATTGTTGGCCATGAAGTGGGCATTCGAGGAGTGGCGTCATTGGCTTGAAGGAGCCAAGCATCGCGTGGTGGTCTTGACAGATCACAAAAATGTGACTTATCTTGAGTCTGCCAAATGGTTGAATCCGAGACAGGCTCGATGGGTGTTATTTTTCTCCCGTTTTGATTTTGTGGTTTCGTACCTTCCGGGCTCTAAGAATGTGAAGGCTGATGCCCTGTCAAGGAGTTTTGTGCCTGACTCTCCGGGTGTTTCTGAGCCGGCAGGTATTCTCAAAGAGGGGATAATTTTGTCTGCCATCTTGCCATCTCCCCTGATTTGCAGCGGGTGCTGCAAAAATTTCAGGCTGATAGACCTGACCGTTGCCCAGCAGAGAAACCGTTTGTCCCTGATAAATGGACTAGCAAACTTATCTCTGAGCTTCATTGTTCGGTGTTGGCTGGGCATCCTGGAATCTTTGGTACCAGAGATTTGGTGGCTAGATCCTTTTGGTGGCCTTCTTTGTCACGGGATGTGCGTTCTTTTGTGCAGTCCTGTGGGACTTGTGCTCGGGCTAAGCCCTGCTGTTCTCGTGCTAGTGGGTTGCTTTTGCCCTTGCCGGTCCCGAAGAGGCCCTGGACGCATATTTCTATGGATTTTATTTCGGATCTCCCCGTCTCTCAAAAGATGTCGGTCATTTGGGTGGTTTGTGATCGCTTTTCTAAGATGGTCCATTTGGTACCTTGTCTAAATTGCCTTCCTCCTCTGATTTGGTGCCACTGTTTTTCCAGCATGTGGTTCGTTTACATGGCATTCCGGAGAACATCGTTTCGGACAGAGGTTCTCAGTTTGTTTCGAGGTTTTAGCGATCCTTTTGTGCTAGGATGGGCATTGATTTGTCTTTTTCCTCGGCTTTCTATCCTCAGACAAATGGCCAAACCGAACGAACTAATCAGACGTTGGAAACATATCTGAGATGCTTTGTTTCTGCTGATCAGGATGATTGGGTGTCCTTTTTGCCGTTGGCTGAGTTTGCCCTTAATAATCGGGCCAGCTCGGCTACTTTGGTTTCGCCGTTTTTCTGCAATTCTGGTTTCCATCCTCGTTTCTCTTCAGGGCAGGTTGAGTCTTCAGACTGTCCTGGTGTAGATACTGTGGTGAATAGGTTGCAGCAGATTTGGACTCATGTGGTGGACAATTTGACATTGTCCCAGGAGAAGGCTCAACGTTTTGCTAACCGCCGGCGCTGTGTGGGTCCCCGACTTCGTGTTGGGGATTTAGTTTGGTTGTCGTCTCGTTATGTTCCTATGAAGGTTTCCTCTCCTAAGTTTAAGCCTCGTTTCATTGGTCCGTATAAAATTTCTGAGGTTATCAATCCTGTGTCATTTCGTTTGGCCCTTCCAGATTCTTTTGCCATCCATAATGTGTTCCATAGGTCGTTGTTGCGGAGATACGTGGCGTCTGTGGTTCCATCCGTTGACCCTCCTGCTCCGGTGTTGGTTGAGTGGGAGTTGGAGTATGTGGTGGAGAAGATTTTGGATTCTCGTATTTCGAGACGGAAACTCCAGTACTTGGTCAAGTGGAAGGGTTATGGTCAGGAGGATAATTCCTGGGTTTTTGCCTCTGATGTTCATGCTGCCGATCTGGTTTGTGCCTTTCATTTGGCTCATCCTGGTCGGCCTGGGGGCTCTGGTGAGGGTTCGGTGACCCCTCCTCAAGGGGTGGGTACTGTTGTGAATTCTGTTTTCGGGCTCCCTCCTGTGGTCATGAATGGTACTTCGGCTGGTTCTGTCCATGGACTTTCTCTGATGCCTGTGGGTGTTTCTGAGTTTCCTTCCACAGGTGACGAGGCTAATTCGTTAGTGGGCTGCTCTATTTAACTCCACTTGGATCCTTGTCCGATGCCAGCTGTCAATGTTGTAGCATTGGTCTAGTTCGCTCCTGGATCTTCCTGCTTACCTGTTTTCTCCAGCATAAGCTAAGTTTCGCTTTGCTTTTTTCTTGTTTGCTATTTTTTCTGTCCAGCATGCTTATGTGAATTTTGCCTTGCTTGCTGGAAGCTCTGGGACGCAGAGGGGCGCCTCCGCTCCGTTAGTCGGTGCGGAAGGTATTTTTCCCTGCACTCTCTGTGTGGCTTATTTAGGGTTTTGTGCTGACTGCAAAGTGACCTTTCCTATCTTCTGTCTGTTTAGTAAGTCGGGCCTCTCTTTGCTAAATCTATTTCATCTCTGTGTTTGTGATTTCATCTTACTCACAGTCAATATATGTGGGGGGCTGCCTTTTCCTTTGGGGTATTTTCTCTGAGGCAAGATAGGCTTATTTTTCCAATCTCTAGGGCTAGCTAGTTCTGAGGCTGTGACGAGGCGCCTAGGTCATGATAGGAGCGCTCCACGGCTATTTCTAGTGTACGTGATAGGATTAGGGATTGCGGTCAGCAGAGGTTCCACTTCCCAGAGCTTGTCCTGTATTAATGTGCTATCAGGTCTTTTCTGGTGCTCTAACTACCAGGTCCACTATTTGTTCTAACCACCAGATCATAACACACAGCCACGTAGTATATAGCAGCCACATAGTATATAGCAGCCACATAGTATATAGCACAGCCCACGTAACACAGACAGCCACGTAGTATATAGCAGCCACATAGTATATAGCACAGCCCACGTATTATATAGCACAGTCCACGCAGTATATAACACTGCCCACGTAGTAAATAGCAGCCAGGCAGTATATAACACATCCCACAGAATATATAGCACAGCCCACGTACTATATAACAGGCCACGTAGTATATAACACTGCCCACATAGTATATAGCAGCCAGGCAGTATATAACATAGCCCACGTAATATATAGCAGAGCCCATGTACTATATAACACAGCCCATGTAGTATATAACACAGGCCACACAGAATATAACACTGCCCACGTAGTATATAGCAGCCAGGCAGTATATAACACAGCCCACTTAATATATAGAACAGGCCACGCAATATATAACACAGCCCACGTAGTATATAACACAGCCCACTTAGTATATAGCAGCCACACAGTATATAACACAGCCCACATAGTATATAGCACAGCCCACATAGTATATAACACAGCCCATGCAGTATATAACACAGCTCACGCAGTATATAACACAGCCCAAGTAGTATATAGCAGTGTGGGCACCATATCCCTGTCAAAAAAATAAAAAATAGTTATATATTCACCCTTGGTCGTCCACCTGAAGCTGTCCCGACGAGTGTGATGCAGCCGCCAGCTTTCGTTCCCAGAGATGCACTGCGAAATTACCATGATGACTTAGTGGTCTTCTGGGTAATTTCGCAATGCATCTCTGGGAACGGAAGCTGGCGGCCGCATCGCGCGCATCGGTGGACGTCGGAAGGTGAGAATTATTATTATTTATTATTATAGCACCATTTATTACATGGCGCTTTACATGTGAGGAGGGGTATACATAATAAAAACAGGTACAATAATCTTGAACAATACAAGTCACAACTAGTACAGGAGGAGAGAGGACCCTGAGGAAAGAGGACCTGCCCGCGAGGGCTCACAATCTACAAGAATAGCACAATTTTTTATTATCTTTAACATTATATCTTTTTACTATTGATGCTGCATAGGCAGCATCAATAGTAAAAAGTTGGTCTGGGATGGGGCGACACACTGGCACTGACTGCAGGGGAGTAAAGAGGGGGCACTGACTGCAGGGGAGTAGGGAGGGGCCAATTCGCGTCCGGACTAAGCCTGTCGCTGAAAGGCCCGGGATTTCCGTTACAGACAAACAGACAGACGGAAGTTACAAAGAGACGGAAGTACCCCTTAGCCGATTATATATATATATATATATATATATATATATATATATATATATACACACACAGGGTGGGCCATGTATATGGATACACCTAAATAAAATGGGAATGGTTGGTGATATCAACTTCCTGTATGTGGCACATTAGTGTAAGGGAGGGGGAAAACTTTTCAAGATGGGTGGTAACCATGGCGGCCATTTTGAAGTTGGCCATTTTGGATCCAACTTTATTTTTTCCAATGGGAAGAGGGTCGTGTGACACATAAAACTTATTGAGAATTTCACAAGAAAAACAATGGTGTGCTTAGTTTTAACATAACTTTATTCTTTCAGGAGTTATTTACAAGTTTCTCTTTGTTTACAGCCATTGACATGTCACAGAGGTTAACACGAGGAGCGGATAGAAATTGTGTTGATGTCTGGTGAACGCAGTACATGGGTCAATGCAGCAGATTTCAATGCAAGACACCCTACGCAAGAAAACTGTCACCATTCCAATGTTATTTAGGTGTATCCATATAAATGGCCCACTGAAAAGTTTACCTCATCACTGAACATAATATTCTGTGTAAACAGAGGGTCCTGTTCTAATTTTTGTTTGGCCCATTCTGCAAATTCAGCGCACCGATCTGGGTCATCCTCGTTGAGATGCTGCAACAGTTGGATTTTGTAAAGGTGCCAATTGTGAGTAGCTAATATCCACCGAAGGGATGTTCGACTGATGCCAGATGAATTTCACTGCCACTAAATGACGAGGTGAGATATGGCGTGCTGAATCATGTTAGCAACTGCAAGAAATATATTTTGTTTTACTGCGGAACAGCTCTGCACACAGAACAATTTCACTGCCACTAAATGACAAGGTGGAATATGGTGTGCTGTATCACATTTAGCAATAGAATTTTTTTTTGTTTTAACTATGCAGCAGCTGTGCAGAAAGATGAAAAAGCAACATTTTCTGAGACCTATAGCGTCTCCGTTTTTCTGGATGTGGGGATGGGTGAGGACAAGCTGCTGTTTTTACTGATACCATTTTGGGGTTGAAACAATGTTTTGATCGACCTGTTATTGCAATGTTGCGGAGACCCAAAAAATATAATTTTGGGGTTTTGATTTTTTTTCTTGTTGCGCTGTTTACCGATCAGATTAATTTTGTTTATATTTTGATAGATCGGGCGTATCTCAGCGCGATACCAAATATGCGTATTTTTACATTTTTTAATTGTTATTTTGAATTGGTAAAAGGCAGGTGACTTTTATATTTTTAAAATGTTTTAAATATTTTTTTTAAATATTTTTTTTTTTACTTGCTTCAATAGTCTCCTTAGGAGACTTGAAGGTGTGATTATCGATCGCTTGTGCTATACATAGCAGGGCTTTAGCTGATGGGCGCGATTTGTTAAGTGCAAATTAAATGCTGCTGTCAGAGAATGACAATGGCATTTAACATATTAACAGCCGCTGGTGGATCGCGATTCCACCTGTTGATGTTAGGGGCAGACTCAGTCCAAGGAAAAAAAAAATCAGAAATGTGCACAGCCCCATAGAATAACATCGGTCCGAGCGCAATCCGATATTTTGTCGGATCGAATTTGGACCGAAAATACTGTCATCTGCACCTGCTCTAACACTGATTAATTCACATTGTTATAATTTCTCCATCTTCTCCATTGTGTCAGTGTGTGGAAACCGGACTACACTCAGATGTCATCTGAGTGCAGGCCAATGATTCGATTGTCAGATAAAACTTGGACCCGCTGCCTTTTTTTTTTTCCTTGTGACTAACCCAGTTGGAAGAAAAAAATCGGACATGTACGTGGCCCCATAGACTAACATTGATCCAAGTGCAATTGCATTCCATAGACTACCATTGGTTCTATTGCACTTGGAGGTAAAATATGGTGGTGTGCACAAGCCCTTATAGTAAGACATTGCATTGTATTACATGTACAATCAAAAGATCGCGTTTTGGGACTTAGAAAAAGATGCAAAAACAGTGCTTAAAAAACTAATAATAGAAATAATATTCCAAGGAAAAACCCAAGCTAAACATCATCTATCCATAACTGATATTGTAATGTGGTCGGGTGCAATCCATCATACTAATAAAACAGGACTATGCAAAAGTGGCGCACAGGTGTGGGAAGCGGCCTATTCATTAAGAGGCGCACGACTATTCCGAATTCGGAAAAAATGGTCATAAATGATCAAATTGGAAATGCAACTTGTTCTGCAAACAAGTCCTCATCAGAAAACAATTCTGCGCTATTAGGTTGTACCACGAATATTATTAGACTTGCTCTATAGGTTTAATGTGTACAAACATGATATTGTGAATCTCGGCCCGTAGTTTGTCATGTAATATGTGCCTTGCAGCGAGCTTTATAGCGCGGCCCGGTAAATGTTGATGTGGTGTTACATGTTTCTTGGTAGTTTGATACTGAGCCCGCCGAAGCCTTCATGAGACGTTATAACGTACAGCTGTCCGCACAGATACAATATCTATGCGGGATCCTTACTGCTAATTACGCTGCAGCTGTGCAAATTATAATTCTAAAATATGTTTCTTTATCGGTAGATCCGTTAATGATATTTCCAAATCTGTCAATATCTCTGCCTTAAGAAATCTATCTATACACACACAGCACTTTCTAAGTAAAGCCTCTCGGGTTCTATATCCAGGAATAGCCATGTGTAAGGGTGAGCTCTATAGAGGCCTTGGGGGAGGGAGACCCCCTCTATATATGGTCTGTACTCAGACCCCCAGCTTGGACCCTCACAAGGCTGGCCTGGCCAGTCCTGGCTTCTCTCCAAATATGGAGCTAAGTGAGTGTGGGATTTCCCTGATCACCACTACAGGGGGCTACCAATATAAATACATGTCTGCGGACAGCACTTGCCAGCTCACAGCTACACCTCCGCTCTCACTGCTGCAGCTAGGTAAGTCCTGTACAGCACCATCCAACCTTTCATAGAAAGCACTGCAAAGCATCCCCTACTATCCCTAGCAATGTCCATTATAATCCCCATCAGATTATTTGGAATCCCTTATCACTAGCAATATTCCTTATAATTCTTTATAATCCCCATCAGATTATTTGGAATCCCTTATCACTAGCAATATTCCTTATAATTATTTATAATCCCCATCAGATTATTTGGAATCCCTTATCACTAGCAATATTCCTTATAATTCTTTATAATCCCCATCAGATTATTTGGAACCCCTTATTATCACTAGCAATATTCCTTATAATTCTTTATAATCCCCATCAGATTATTTGGAATCCCTTATCACTAGCAATATTCCTTATAATTCTTTATAATCCCGATCAGATTATTTGGAACCCCTTATTATCACTAGCAATATTCCTTATAATTCTTTATAATCCCCATCAGATTATTTGGAACCCCTTATTATCACTAGCAATATTCCTTATAATTCTTTATAATCCCCATCAGATTATTTGGAGCCCCTTATTATCACTAGCAATATTCCTTATAATTCTTTATAATCCCCATCAGATTATTTGGAACCCCTTATTATCACTAGCAATATTCCTTATAATTATTTACAATCCCCATCAGATTATTTGGAATCCCTTATCACTAGCAATATTCCTTATAATTCCTATCAGATTCTTAGGAATCCCTTTTATTCCTATAAAATTATTATGAATCCCTTACCGTCCCTAACATATTAACAACCTCATATTATCCTAACAGATTATCCAGACTATCAGGAATCCCTTATTATCTCTATCAGATTGTTAGAAATCATTTATAATCCTTAACAGATTATTAGGAATCCCTTACAAATTATTAGAAATCCCTTAATATCCCTATGAGATTATTAGGAATTCCTTATAATCCCTAACAAATTATTAGGAATCCCTTAATATCCCTATCAGCATATCAATTAATCCCTTATAATCCTTATTGATATATTAGGAATCCTTTATAATCCCCGTCAGATTATTAGGAATCCTTTATAATCCCTATTAGACTTATAGGAATCATGATACCTATCAGTATATCAATTAATCCATTATAAACGATCCTGGTCAGTTAATCAGATATTCCTTATTAGAGGTTTCTTATTATCCCTAACATATTATTAGGAATCCAATATTATTCATAACAGATTATGCCTTATCAAATTATTAAAAATCACTTCCTATTAAGATATTAGAAATCCCTTACTTGAAGACCCTTTATTATCCCTATTATTAGGAATCCCTTAACATCCACACCAGCAAATTTAAGGCTTCCTTTTTATGCCCATCAATGTATCATTTCCCACTTTTTAAAAAAAAAATTTTTCAAGTCATAACCATTGGTGCAATTTGTAATTTTTTTTGCCAATATAATATCTTAAAAAAGGAATCATATATTCCTATATAAAATACTCTCTCAAGAGCCATTCTGTTTTTGCTGACAGTCGGTGTCTAGCAAAGCTGCCCGATATGATCAAGGTCCTAATGATACATGTTCTGAATAATAGATACAGATAAATATGTAAACCTATGTTCTTCCAACAACTAAATTCTGTAAAGCGTGAACTAGAAGCCAGGCTAATGGCTAATACATACGATCTGCAGAGCATCTTCTGTGCAGTCTCCCTTTACATTATCTGTAGCAAGCCGCAAAAGTCAACATAATCCCCAAAATAATTGCATTTTATAAATATTAATGACTCCATTAAATCACTTACCAACCCAAGAACCACATATTATTTTCCCTAAACCTAACACTGGCCTTATTCTAGCTAGTCTTAAAAAATGCCTCTGTAGTAGGCAAGAAAAATATAGAATTCCTTGCAAATTGCATATCATGTACATAAACTTTTGCTAATGATTAGGACCTTATCCCACTGGCTGAAAATGTTAGTAATGCAGGGTAAAAATTTAAGGAGTTAAATATATCCCCTCTTGCCAAACTTCCAATTTAACATCCTGAGAAGGACAGCTGAGTTAAGACGTAAAGGGACAACTGGTGTAAAAGGAGCAGATGGGACAAGAGGGAGGACAGGTGCAGCCGCCAGGCGAAGGCGAAATAGAACTATCAAAGCCTCTACTGTTACTTAAGCTCTTACTTAAGTGTATTCTCATTCTCTGCTCCCTTAATAGCCTCTCTCCAGACTCCACCATGTGTGACGACGACGAGACCACCGCCTTGGTGTGCGACAACGGTTCAGGACTTGTGAAGGCTGGCTTTGCCGGTGATGATGCTCCCCGTGCTGTGTTCCCCTCCATTGTTGGACGTCCTCGTCACCAGGTAATATTTTCAAACCTTTAGCTTTATTTCTCACATTATCCATTTGCGATATATTGTATCCATAAAGTGAATACAAAACAAATAAAAAGTTCCATTATATATATATATATATATTTATTTTTTTAATTGATGCTTGGGGATAATCTACTATTATATCATAAGCACTATTTCCCCATTAAAGTTGTAACCTATTGGAAACATGCATGTTATAACAATAGAGGGAAAATTGAAATAAATTACACTAGTTCTAGGCTTCCCTCGAATAATGGTGTTCAATGTGGACATACATGTTAATTTTGGTCATCAAAGCCTGGAATTGTATATATCTGCACTGAATTACCATCAATTTGCACAAAACAAATAATATAGAAACAAATTCCAACTTTCAGGGTTTTTTTCTCATAATTTTTTTAATGTCTCAACCCGAAAGTGTATTTTTTGGCGAAAAAAAATCAGATTTTTTTATTAAAAAAAAAAAAAAAAAAAAACCTGTAGCCACTATTACATGTACAAGTATCCCCTTCAGAGAAGAGGTTAAGACCTCTTGTGCCACCTATTGGAAGTAGCAATCAGAAAAGTCAATATCGATCCATTAAAGGGGTTTACATGATTTAGGATAAAAAAAAACAACCCAAATCAATTCCATTTTGCAGACGTGTTTCTGGTTATTTACCACTCATTAGTGCAAATAGTTAAATGGCAGCTCATATCTGCATTGTGATATTCGTCTCAACTACATTTATTTCCTCTCCAGGGTGTCATGGTTGGTATGGGTCAAAAAGACTCCTATGTTGGGGATGAAGCTCAAAGCAAAAGAGGTATCCTGACCCTTAAATACCCCATTGAACATGGTATCATCACCAACTGGGATGACATGGAAAAGATCTGGCACCACACCTTCTACAATGAACTTCGTGTAGCCCCAGAGGAACACCCCACCCTGCTTACTGAGGCTCCCCTGAACCCCAAAGCCAACCGTGAAAAGATGACACAGATCATGTTTGAGACCTTCAACGTCCCTGCAATGTATGTTGCCATCCAGGCTGTGCTGTCTCTGTACGCCTCTGGCCGTACCACAGGTAAGAACCGAAATATGGACATAGAATTGTATGATAATTTAGCATTTATGCAAATAGCCCCTTCAGAGAGGAAGAGGACTAGAACTCTAGTGCCATCTATTGGGGATGTAGCAATCCTAAACGTCAATATCAACCCTCGCTATGTCACTTATTAAAAAAAAAAAGTAGTGCAAAAGTAGTTCTGATTTGAGAAGCATCTAACCAGGAGATGTAAGGCGGGAATTTTCTTACTTGTGGAGAGTGTCGAGCTGGTGTGCGGAGACTTATAGGCCATTCAATGCTTCTCATGTCATTTAAATATGTAAATATCCTCTTGCTAGAGGAAGAGGACTAGAACGCCAGCGCCACTTCTTGAGGGGTAGCAATCCTAAAAGCCACTTAAGACGAATGTTTCTAAGACATAATTGTGCAATTTCATGTATGTATTTATCTATATACCCATAATAACAATCTTAAAACATCTCGACAGGTATTGTGCTGGACTCTGGAGATGGTGTCACCCACAACGTACCAATCTATGAAGGTTATGCCCTGCCCCATGCCATCCAGCGTCTGGACCTGGCTGGCCGTGACCTGACTGACTACCTCATGAAGATCCTGACTGAGAGAGGCTACTCTTTTGTCACAACTGGTAAGGACTGCTAACTTGAGAATCCAATAGACAGGAAATAATAATGTATAATTAATTTTCAAAGTATTTTATAACTTTTTTTTTTTTTTTTAAATAAAAGTATCGACTGCCTAATATGAACATCTTCATTTCTGGCGTTTCGCACTTTAATCACGCTTAAATTGTCCTCTTAAAGCTGAACGTGAAATTGTCCGTGACATCAAGGAAAAGCTGGCATACGTAGCTTTGGACTTTGAGAATGAGATGGCAACAGCTGCATCCTCCTCCTCTTTGGAGAAGAGCTATGAACTTCCAGACGGACAGGTTATCACCATTGGAAATGAAAGGTTCCGTTGCCCAGAAACCCTCTTCCAGCCATCCTTCATTGGTAAGAGGACAATTACGTTCATCGCATCTGCATCTAATTTGGTGTAATATTATTTGATCTCACACGACTGCGTTATGTTCCACCCTAGGAATGGAATCTGCAGGTATCCATGAAACCACCTACAACTCCATCATGAAGTGCGATATTGACATCCGCAAGGACCTTTACGCCAACAATGTACTCTCCGGTGGTACCACCATGTACCCTGGTATTGCTGACCGTATGCAGAAGGAAATCACAGCCTTGGCACCCAGCACCATGAAGATCAAGGTAAACATTAAATCCACACGTGTATCATATTTAATGCAGGGGGAAAGAAAAGGAACGCATCGGTGCAAATGAGCATCGTCTACTCACCAGCATGTGCTTTCATTTATGATCACAAGTGCTACGCAATAAAATTTGGTCAACTTTTTTTTTTTTTTTTAAGAGTTTTGTATTATGAGCAAGCACAGTTACAAAGTCAACTTTTAGATTTTTTGTAGACCTGGATCTGGGTATTTAAGGAAGAAAAAAAAATAAAGTTTAGTTACTGTTGAAATTTTTGTGAGTGAATACTGAAAAAACTTTATGGAACCAGTCAGTTGATTTATGCTATCCAAACCGCGGGGAGCATAAATCAGAGCCCAGCTTCATTAATGGAGCCAGGTATGTTGTTTTTTTTTTTTCTGAAATGCTGCAGGCTTTCAGAGAAAACTAATTTAAAGATCTGGCCATGGACCAAAGGTATAGATAAAACTAGTCCTTAGCTGCTCCAGGTGATTGATAGGTCTCTTCCGATGTACAAACAATGCGCTGGCGCTTCAGAGAAAAACATACCTGGCTGTAATCATGCACGGGCGGCATGAATCGATTGACAGGTTCCCTTTAAATATCAAAAGGCACCTTAGTAAAAGGTACATGTAGTTGAAACTTTTGTGCTAATTTGTTCATGTTTTTTTCTTTTGCAATGATGAATAATCCTTGGTCATTTTCTTTCCCGCAGATCATTGCACCACCTGAGCGTAAATACTCTGTCTGGATAGGAGGTTCCATCCTGGCTTCTCTCTCCACCTTCCAACAGATGTGGATCAGCAAGCAGGAATACGATGAGGCCGGCCCATCCATTGTGCACAGGAAGTGCTTCTAAATTCACTACCCACCGAATTATATTTTGCTATTTCTCTAGCAATTACAGAGATCATCTCCTATTCCTACAAATAATAAACTAAACCTTTTGAATATTTTTTTGTTTGTCATTCATACTTCAGATTGTGAAAGAGATAAAAAAAACTGGGCTAAATAAAGATAATAAAACTTTGGGGGTTTTCAATGATTATCCAACAATATTATTGAGTAGTAACATTGAAAATCCTATCAGCAAATTAAGGGCAACAGGTTAACTGCCTTAGGGGAAAAAAAAAAAATGGCTGCCAGGCAAGTGATTGGGTAGCCGATATTGGACGCAGTTGGGCATCCATCATGCACAGGAAAATACCTGATGGGTAAGATGGTTCTTATGAGCAATAGTGCTCTTCAGCTGAGTTCAAATAAGCATTTTTGGCGCCACCCATGCTACATGGTACAGTACTAGCATCTAAGATAAGGCTGACCGAAGACATAAATCCGTCAAGTTCAACCTATACCCCAACGTGTTGATCCAAAAGAATGCAAAAAAAAAAAAAAAACACCCTAAGGCTAAGTGCACGCAGAGTTGTTTTTTGTTGTTGTTGTTGTTGTATTCTCGGAGCAGAAAACTCAAAAAATTTTGGAGCAGGATTTGAAGTTTTTTCTCCAAAAACTAAACTCTGAGAGCACAGACCAATTGCCACATATTAGCAGAAATATTCCTCCTTCCCGACTCCTCGTCCATGGATCAATGTCCCATCCCAGAATCTAGTGCCCATAATTTATAATATTATAATTATAAAGGAATGCATCCAGGCCCTATAACTTTAGTGTCACAGGAGATCTAGATTTGATCTATGCATACAAAAATGCATGTTTTAACAGTATGTACAAAACCACGAATCCACTGCCACCTCAAATTCGGCAGTTTGCAAAAACAAATATGAAGAGAGCAGAATATTTTTTTTGTTGTTGTCGACATCCTTCACACTGTAATAGGGTACAGATGCAAAAAAAAAAAAAAAAGGGAAAATGCTCAGCCTTCAGTCAAATGCAAAGATGGTAAATTCATAGCGAGATATGACAGGATTGGTGGGTTTATTCCAGGGATATCGGTAGAGAAGGACTCCTTGCCTGCTGTAGCAGAGGCCATGGTCCTATCTAGTAATGATAATGTCCTGGACCTGAACAATCAAAGTCCTGGTCAACATCCGGGGTACAGATATAACTTAGACGACTCTGCTGAATGGAGGAGGCATTATGTCCTAACATGGCACATGCTCAGGGGCAGTATAGATTGTAGGGGCCTTCAGTGGTGTGTATGGTGTATGATATATACAAAGATCGCTTAGAATTATCTAATGTGTAAGAAGACTTTGTATTCTATCTCCATAGAATCACAACTATTGGTTACAGCCACAATGATCAGTGTTTGTTCTAACTTTTAGGTCTGAATTCTGATGCTCTACAGTATCCGCTCCTCTTCTTTAATTATTGAATTATGCGATACTCTAATGTCTGATATGGTTTGTACATGCACCCTCCAAATTGTAAAGTGCTGCAGAATACGCTTGCACTATAAAACAGGGAACAAATATCACACAAAATACGTCAGTATAACATTATCATTATTCCAGAACGAAAAAATAAATGATACCCATGCCAAATAGTTACCAAGTATCATCAGCTCTCAAGACAAAACAAAAAAGAAAGACAACCGCTTTAGGATGTGTTCACACTAAAGTCCCCGATTCATCATTTGCTTTTTTTTTTCCGTATAAATATAATTTTTCTTTTTTGACTTGTGGTTTTCACTGGCGGTTTATTTTTTTGGGTACCAAAATCATCAAAACACTGCATTTAATTAAAGAATTTTGTATAGAGTCCCAAATACGGTAGTTTTTTTCCTGCCTATAATAATTTTTGCTAGTTTTTAGTGCTGTCACTCAAAGTCAGGATCATCAAGTCACGACTTTCCTATTTTTGACACCTCAAACAAAGAGAGCAATCACCGGAGAAGGACATCATGGTCTGAAGAATAGAAGGAATAAGAAGAAGACCCAGCAACCTGATGGGTTGATAGTATCAAGATAACAGCGGATAAGACCATGGTGGACCTATCTAGGCTTGCACAAGATTGATCTTCTTATAGGAGCATCAAGACCTTGCCAAAGGGACTGGAGTAGACATGTGGCATTTCATGAATCAGGTCTAAAACATCAGAAATAAAACCCCAAAAATTAAACCTGGAAAAAAAAAAAAGGCACAAATCGTTTAGTGATTTTCTGATTTGCAACAAATTCACCAATTGAGAGATAGTCAGGCAAAAAAAAAAAAAAAAGAGAAAAACTGGCAGAAATGTAATGGTGAATCGTGGCCTGGAGTTCTGCAACCTGAAACCCTCCCACTAAAACTTTCAGTCTTTGGAATTCCTTGTCGCTTTTGCTCTAATAACTCGGCAAAAAAAAAAAACACAATGCGAGAACACCCTTTAAAAGAATTTTAAAAAACAAATGCCGTCACATAAAATGAAAATCAATCAGGGCGTTTTGAAGTCAAACAGGAATTTATTTACCGTTAAAAGGACTAATAGAGACATGAGTTACACGCATGTCCACAATAGTGTTGCATTAAACATCACCAGGTTTAAAAAAAAAAAAAAAAAAAAAAATACATAAAAAAAATACAAAAAAAAACAAACAAACAAAAAAAATTAGATAAAAGACAATCATTTTGTCCATTAGGATCCTCCACAGTCCTCAGGTGTCAATCCACCCCCTTCGTTCAATGGCAGCAGCCAGCACACTGTGCTGAATGTGAATGGGGGGCATCTCCAAACTTTGTTCTGCGGCTCAGAATCTCGTATGTGCAGTCATCACCACAGCAGCCCGATACACTGGGAGAAGTCTCGTCTATTTCGAACCTATAAACGTAGGAATTAAAAAGAAAAAATAAATAAATTCCAAAATGCACGTCAGATGGTGGGAGGTGAGCAACGGAAAGACATCAGACTTACTGTAAAGCATCTCTGAAGAACTGGTAAGCACCGTGATTGTGTTTAAAGACTGTGAGGACAACTTTCTTCATTTGTGTGCTGCAAATAAAAATGGATTCATTCCTTTATTTAATTATTTTTTATAGAGAGTAGAAAGCAAGAAACAAGAGAAGTGAGAATCGCACTGCAGTGAGGATTATGGCTGGGGGTCCAGAAACAGTGATAACAGGAAAAGGAGCCGCTGTCCAAATTCACACTGTCCCTTTGTTACCTGGACTAGTGTGAACATGCACTAAAAAAAAACCTTCTTTTAGCATGCAGCCAAAACCTTTCCCTATAGGTCACAATAGCTGTGAGCAAGCAACAGGTCTTTTATGCCTTGTTACATTCAATGGCTGCAGATGACAAGGGACAATAGGAAGATGGAAATCTGGGAGGCTGTTCTGTCTCATATATTGTGCCTATAGGAGACAAAGCAGGGGGAGATTGAAAACATAGCGCTATATTGTGGCTTCCACTGGAGGTATACATCGAGGTGCGTATTCTTCAATAGAAGCTTTGATATATATATATATATATATATATATATATATATATATATATACACACATACACACAGTACAGACTAAAATTTTGGACACATCCTCTCACTTAAAGATTTTTTCTGTATACTCATGACTATGAAAATTGTACATTCACACTGAAGGCATCAAAACTATGAATTAACACATGTGGAATTATATACTTAACAAAAATAGAATTAGACTTACTGGTAATTCGGTTTCTAGGAACCTTCCACGACAGCAAGGCATAGGAGGAGGTCTCCATTCCCTAATGAGGGACAGGAAGCACAAGAGGTTAAAGGCCCCTCCTACCTCCCATTCGCCAGTGACTTATAACGGATACCATAGCACTAGCTACCTTATTAAACCCAGGATTTATCCAAGGAAAGGGAAGCAATTAGTGCTGTCGTGGAAGGTTCCTAGAAACTGAATTACCGGTAAGTCTAATTCTATTTTCTCTAGTCACCTTCCACGACAGCATAGGAGGAGTACCAATCAATTCTGCACTAGGGGGGGATAATGGCTTGGAGAACTTTCCGGCCAAAGACTAGATCCCTATTGGTCAATAAGCCCAATCTGTAGTGTTTGGTAAAGGTATGAGGTGAAGACCATGTTGCGGCCCTGCAGATCTGCTCGATGGAAGCGCCTGCTTTTTCTGCCCATGAAACTGAAGTAGATCTTGTAGAGTGGGCCTTGACCCCGATTGGAGGTGTCAAGTTCAGCGCCAGATAGGTTTCATTTATGGCCCTCTTGATCCAACTAGATATAGTACTTTTTGCCACCTTCCTCCCCTTATTCTGACCTGACAGATGGACAAACAAGTTTTGATCAACTCTGAAAGAGCTAGTTTGTTCAAGGTAGTGTAGAATAGTTTGTTTAACATCAAGAGTATGGAACTCTTCTTCTTTTGGGTTTGCCGGATTCTGGCAGAAGGAAGGAAGAATAATGTTCCGTGAACGGTGAAAATCAGACACCACTTTCGGCAGAAAAGATGGATCAAGACGGAGAATTATAGAGTCATCTGTAATTACAGGTCCTTCTCAAAAAATTAGCATATAGTGTTAAATTTCATTATTTACCATAATGTAATGATTACAATTAAACTTTCATATATTATAGATTCATTATCCACCAACTGAAATTTGTCAGGTCTTTTATTGTTTTAATACTGATGATTTTGGCATACAACTCCTGATAACCCAAAAAACCTGTCTCAATAAATTAGCATATTTCACCCATCCAATCAAATAAAAGTGTTTTTTAATAACAAACAAAAAAACCAACAAATAATAATGTTCAGTTATGCACTCAATACTTGGTCGGGAATCCTTTGGCAGAAATGACTGCTTCAATGCGGCGTGGCATGGAGGTAATCAGCCTGTGACACTGCTGAGATGTTATGGAGGCCCAGGATGCTTCAATAGCGGCCTTAAGCTCATCCAGAGTGTTGGGTCTTGCGTCTCTCAACTTTCTCTTCACAATATCCCACAGATTCTCTATGGGGTTCAGGTCAGGAGAGTTGGCAGGCCAATTGAGCACAGTAATACCATGGTCAGTAAACCATTTACCAGTGGTTTTGGCACTGTGAGCAGGTGCCAGGTCGTGCTGAAAAATGAAATCTTCATCTCCATAAAGCATTTCAGCCGATGGAAGCATGAAGTGCTCCAAAATCTCCTGATAGCTAGCTGTATTGACCCTGCCCTTGATGAAACACAGTGGACCAACACCAGCAGCTGACATGGCACCCCACACCATCACGGACTGTGGGTACTTGACACTGGACTTCAGGCATTCTGGCATTTCCTTCTCCCCAGTCTTCCTCCAGACTCTGGCACCTTGATTTCCGAATGACATGCAAAATTTGCTTTCATCAGAAAAAAGTACTTGGGACCACTTAGCAACAGTCCAGTGCTGCTTCTCTGTAGCCCAGGTCAGGCGCCTCTGCCGCTGTTTATGGTTCAAAAGTGGCTTTACCTGGGGAATGCGGCACCTGTAGCCCATTTCCTGCACACGCCTGTGCACGGTGGCTCTGGATGTTTCCACACCAGACTCAGTCCACTGCTTCCTCAGGTTCCCCAAGGTCTGGAATCGGTCCTTCTCCACAATCTTCCTCAGGGTCCGGTCTCCTCTTCTCGTTGTACAGCGTTTTCTGCCACATTGTTTCCTTCCAACAGACTTACCATTGACGTGCCTTGATACAGCACTCTGGGAACAGCCTATTTGTTGAGAAATTTCTTTCTGGGTCTTACCCTCTTGCTTGAGGGTGTCAATGATGGCCTTCTTGACATCTGTCAGGTCGCTAGTCTTACCCATGATGGGGGTTTTGAGTAATGAACCAGGCAGGGAGTTTATAAAAGCCTCAGGTATATTTTGCATGTGTTTAGAGTTAATTAGTTGATTCAGAAGATTAGGGTAATAGGTCGTTTAGAGAACCTTTTCTTGATATGCTAATTTATTGAGGCAGGTTTTTTGGGTTATCAGGAGTTGTATGCCAAAATCATCAGTATTAAAACAATAAAAGACCTGACAAATTTCAGTTGGTGGATAATGAATCTATAATATATGAAAGTTTAATTGTAATCATTACATTATGGTAAATAATGAAATTTAACACTATATGCAAATTTTTTGAGAAGGACCTGTAATAGGGTTCTCTAACCGATAAGGCTTGCAGCTCCCCCACACATCTTGCTGTGGTAATCGCTACCAGAAAGGAAGCCTTGTATGACAGGGATTGAGAAGAACAGGAAGTCAAGGACTCGAATGGTGCTTGTGTGAGCCCCCCCTGAGGACTAGATTTAAGTCCCATGAGGGTACCATGGGTTGTTTCCTGGGCTGCGATCTTAGAGCTGATACCATAAATCTTCTGATCCAACGGTGGTTGGCCAGGTCCTTGTCAAAAACAGCGCTTAGAGCAAAAAACTGAACCTTTAGTGTGCTGGGTCTAAGGCCTAACTCTGACCCACACTGAAGGAAGTCCAATATTTGCAATATATTTGGATGGAGTGGATCTGGATTATTAGGTAGACAGAAAGACGAGAATGTTTTCCACACTTTACTGTATATTGCATTAGTAACAGGCTTCCTGGAACTTTGCAAAAAGTAGAAATTACAGCATCCTACAGCCCTTTAGCACTTAGGACCTAGGCCTCAGTAACGAGGCCGCTAGGTTCAACTTTTGGAGATTCTGATGTTGGAAGGGCCCCGGAAGGAGAAGATCGGCTTCAGCTGGCAGATCTGTAGTTCGATGATCAGATGAAACCAGCTTCTTTTCGGCCATGCTGGAGCCACTAGGATGGTTGGCAACTGTTCCTCTCGGATCTTCCGAAGGGTTTTCGCCAATATTGGGATTGGCGGGAAGGCGTCGGCTAATCGGAAATTCCATGGCTGGAAAAGAGCATCCACTCCTTTGGAATTGTCCCTGGGATTCAGGGAAAAAAAAGGTTTGGACCTGAGTATTTTGGTTTGAGGCGAACAAAATCGACTTCTGGCAGACCCCATCTGTCTACCAACATCCTGAAGACTCTTTTGTTCAGGCTCCATTCTCCTGGTTTAATGTCCTGGCGACTCAGGAAATCCGCCTACAGGTTGGAAGACCCCTTAAGTGGACGGCTGTGAGGGAGAGAAGGTGCTTTTCGGCCCAACAGAATATTCTGTTTGAGATGCTTCTTAGGCTGTTGAACCTTGAGCTCCCCTGGTGCCTGAGGTGAGCAACAGTAGTCGTGTTGTCTGAATAAACTTTGACATGACTTCCCGATATTAGGCTGTCTGCGGCTAGGAGAGCCTCCTCCACTGCTTTCATCTCACTGAAGTTGGAGGACCTGGCGCTTGTTGCCTGATTCCAGTGTACCTGGAAAGGAGTATGAAATATTATGGCCCTCCAGCCACGTTTGCTGGCGTCGACTGTAATTGTTACAAGGGGGGATTGGGACCAGCTCACACCCCTGCGGATATTCCTGGGGTTCAACAACCACGTTAGGGATGCCTACACGCGCCTCAGAGTGTGTACTCTTTTGTTTAGAGATGTCAGTCCCAGTTTGCGAGAATGTGGGTTTGAAGGACTCTGGAATGGGCCTGAGCCCAGGACACCGACTGAATACAGGCCGTCATGGAGCCTAGGACCGACATGCTTTTCCGTAGAGTTGGAGATCTGTCTTCTCTGAGATCTATAACCTTTTCTATTATAGCCCGGCGATGATCTTCCGGGAGAAACGATTTCTGTTTCACTGAGTCTAACAGCACCCCCAGAAACCTCCTTGATTTGGAAGGTTGTAGCTGGGACTTCCTCAGATTTGGGAGCCTCCCCAAGGTTCTGCGAATGTCGAGAGTTTTTGAAACATGATTGCTGAGAGTCTAAGCCGAGGGGGCTATAAGTAGCAGATCATCCAGATAAGGGACAATACAGACTCCCTGTCTCCGGATATGCGACACCGCCTCTGCCATTATCCTGGAGAATACTCTCGGCGCTGAAGAAATGCCGAAAGGGAGCACGTTGAATTGGAAGTGACTCACTTGTTGGTTGTACTGTATTGCAAATCTGAGATATTTCTTGTGCCAGGGATGAATCGGCACGAGAAAGTACGTATCCTTTAGGTCGATGGTTGTCATAAAATTTTTTTGACCTATCAGGGGAATAGCAGATTTCACCGATTCCATTTTGAATCTGCGGTATAGAATATGACGATTGAGATCTTTTAGATTTATTATGACTAGCGCCTCCCCTGATGGTTTCTTTACCAGGACGAGACGAGAGTAATGGCCTGAACCCCATTCCTCGGGGGGTACTGGGGAGATTGCATTTGATTTTAAGAGATCCTCAAGGCCTGTCATCATCATTGTATGTGCTCCCCTGGATGTCAAGGAGGTAATTCTCAGATTCCGAGGGGAAGGGGGGGGGGGGGGTAATATGAATTCTATGAGAAGGCCCTCTTGAATAACATTGAGAACCCACTGACAATTGGTAACGGCCAACCAATGTTGGATGAAATTTGAGAGCCTCCCCCCCCCACCGGGACGGAGTAATTTGTCCTGCTGCTGGGGAATGAGGATATTTTTCCTTTGCCCTTAGCATAGCTCCATCTCCCGGTTTTCCCTTTACCTCTTGTTTGAGGGTTATTAGATTGGGAGGCATGAAAAAAACGTTTTCTGACCGGCTTTTGTTCTGGAAGGGCATTTTTTCTATCTGTGGCCTTTTCCAGAATTTCATATAGAGCGGGACCAAAAAGATATATCGCCCGTAAAAGGAATTGAGCACAGCTTAATTTTTGAAGTAATGTCGCCACTCCACATCTTGAGCCAGAGGGCTCTACGGGCAGAACTAGATTGGACTAAGGATCTGGCCGCAATTCTAATAGACTCCATAGAGGCGTCCGCTAAAAAAGCTGAGGCCTTTTGGAGCATGGGAAGAGAATCCAATAGTTCCCCTCTCGAGGTACCCTGAGAAATATGTTTCTCCAGCTCATCCATCCATCGAGAGAGGGCTCTGGCAACAGAGGTAGCAGCAATATTGGATTTTAACCCGGAGGTGGATGTTTCCCATGACTTCTTCAATAAATTATCCATTTTTCTATCTAAAGGATCCCTCAACTGTGAGGAGTCCTCAAGTGGGAGAGAGGTTTTCTTTGCTACTCTCGCCACCTGAATGTCTACTTTAGGTATATCCCATGAAGGAGAACCCGCTACTAAGGGAAACCTGTGTTTCATTTCAGAGGCGGTGGATAGGCGTTTCCTTGGGAGCTCCCACTCCTGAGATATTAAATCTAGGATGTTTTTATGTACCGGGAACCCCATATGTATCTCCGATTTCAATCCTCCAAACATTTCATCCTGCATAGATTGAGGAACAGATTCCTCCTGTAACCCCATTGTGTTACGTACAGCCATTACTAGCTCATCAATATAATCAGAAGAGAAAAAATATTTTCTCGCTTCCGCAAATTTAGAAGTCGAAGATTCACCCCATCTCTCCGAAGAGGATCAATAAGAGTGATCAGACTCAGTGCCCGAGTCCTCAAATTGTATTTTCCTTTTTTCAGAAGGAGATGGACCCTGCAGCGGAGGTGGAGGATTGAAGGCGGCTAGAGAGGATTGTACTTCATGCTCGACTAGGGCACGGATTTCATCAAGGAGAGAAGGCTGTTCGGCTCTGCAACTTTATCCGTACACCCCCTGACACAGCTTCTTCTCCCATAGAGAGGGAAGCTTCAGATTGCGCATTTTGATGTCTTTTTGGCCAAGATTTTCTGGGCAGACTTGTCTCCCTGAAAAAGGGAGAGTGGAGAAAGAAAACAGGAGGGCCCTTACTATCTCTGGGCTCGGACCCACCCCGCAACAGGCTTACTGGAGCAGGGGCAGCGCTGGGCAGGAAGCACCATCCAATCTGAGAGGGACTAGTCTTACCTGGAAGTGTCTTCAGGCTGGTTTATATAGAAAAAACCCCAGCCCCCAGCGCAGCTGAAGCATGTTCCCCTCCTCCTCCCCGAGTCCTAGAGCAGGCCTCAATGTGGAACGGCGTGCTCTCTGCGGCGTCAGAGGTCCGGAGGCCGTAGGAGGCAGAAAATCCAGGAAGTGTATGCGTTCAAGCAAGTGGAACACAGGACCAGAAGTGACGCGCGCGCAGCGATGACGTCACTTCCAGGATGCCGAACACCGCAGCAGGAGAGGAAAAGGCGGTGAGCTCATGGAGGCCACCGCTGGGGACCACTGGCCCTCTTTACCCCAACAGAGGCGCAGGTGGGCCAGGAAGGTCCCGAATCCCAGGGAGACGGGAGCAGCAGAATGAGGAGGAAGGCAGAGCCCACGACCAACACTGCCTGGCAGGAAAAACCAGGTACACTGCAGTCGCCGGCCACGCAGCATACGAAAATCTCTCCATGCCCCATGGGGGACAGGAAAGACACTGGTGAATGGAAGGTAGGAAGAGCCTTTTAACCTCTTGTGCTTCCTGTCCCCCATAAGGGAATGGAGACATCCTCCTATGCTATGCTGTCGTGGAAGGTGACTAGAGAAAAAGTGTGAAACAACTGAAATTATATCTTATATTCTAGGTTCTTCAAAGTAGCCACCTTTTGCTTTGATGACTGCTTTGCACACTCTTGGCATTCTCTTGATGAGCTTCAAGAGCTAGTCATCAGGGATGGTCTTCCAACAATCTTGAAGGAGTTCCCAGAGATGCTTAGCACTTGTTGGCCCTTTTGCCTTCACTCTGCAGTCCAGCTCACCCCAAACCATCTCGATTGGGTTCAGGTCTGGTGACTATGGAGGCCAGGTCATCTGGTGTAGCACCCCATCACTCTCCTTCTTGGTCAAATAGCCCTTACACAGCCTGGAGGTGTGTTTGGGGACATTGACCTGTTGAAAAATAAATGATGGTCCAACTAAACGCAAACCGGATGGAATAGCATGCCACTGCAAGATGCTGTGGTAGCCATGATGGTTCAGTATGCCTTCAATTTTGAATAAATCCCCAACACTGTCACCAGCAAAGCACCCCCACACCATCACACCTCCTCCTCCATGCTTCACGGTGGGAACCAGGCATGTAGAGTCCATCCGTTCACCTTTTCTGTGTCGCACAAAGACACGGTTGGTTGAAACTAAAGATCTCAAATTTAGACCAAAATAGACCAAAGCACAGATTTCCACTGGTCTAATGTCCATTCCTTGTGTTCTTTAGCCCAAACAAGTCTCTTCTGCTTGTCGCCTGTCCTTAACAGTGGTTTCCTAGCAGCTCTTACCATGAAGGCCTGCTGCACAAAGTCTCCTCTTAACAGTTGTTGTAGAGATGTGTCTGCTGCTAGACCTCTGTGTGGCATTGACCTGGTCTCTAATCTGAGCTGCTGTTAACCTGCGATTTCTGAGGCTGGTGACTCGGATAAACTTATCCTCAGAAGCAGAGGTGACTCTTGGTCTTCCTTTCCTGGGGCGGTCCTCATGTGAGCCAGTTTCTTTTGTAGCGCTTGATGGTTTTTGCCACTGCACTTGGGGACACTTTCAAAGATTTCCCAATTTTTCGGACTGACTGACATTTATTTCTTAAAGTAATGATGGCCACTCGTTTTTCTTAACTTAGCTGCTTTTTTCTTGCCATAGTACAAATTCTAACAGTCTATTCAGTAGGACTATCAGCTGTGTATCCACCAGACTTCTGCACAACACAACTGATGGTCCCAACACCATTTAGAAGGCAAGAAATCCCACTTATAATACCTGACAGGGCACACCTGTGAAGTGAAAACCATTCCTGGTGACTACCTCTTGAAGCTCATCAAGAGAATGCCAGGAGTGTGCAAAGCAGTCATCAAAGCAAAAGGTGGCTACTTTGAAGAACCTAGAATATAAGACATAATTTCAGTTGTTTCACACTTTTTTGTTAAGTATATAATTCCACATGTGTTAATTCATAGTTTTGATGCCTTCAGTGTGAATGTACAATTTTCATAGTCATGAAAATACAGAAAAATCTTTAAATGAGAAGGTGTGTCCAAACTTTTGGCTGTATATCTACTATATAATTGTCTAAGGGTCACTTCCATCATTCTGTCTGTCACGGATATTCATTGGTCGCGGCCTCTGTCTGTCATGGAATCCAAGTTGCTGATTGGTCTCGCCAGCTGCCTGTCATGGCTGTCGCGACCAATCAGCGACGGCAACAGTCCGATTAGTCCCTCCCTACTCCCCTGCAGTCAGTGCCCGGCGCCCGCTCCATACTCCCCGCAGTCACCGCTCACACAGGGTTAATGCCAGCGGTAACGGACCGCGTTATGCTGCGGGTAACTCACTCCGTTACTGCCGCTATTAACCCTGTGTGACCAAGTTTTTACTATTGATGCTGCCTATGCAGCGTCAATAGTAAAAGGATCTAATGTTAAAAATAAAAAATCATTATATACTCACCTTCCGCCGCCTTTTCTGCTCCTCGCGACGCTCCGGTAACCGCTCCATGCAAGCAGCAAGTTCCGGTGGCAAGGATGGTATGCGACAAGGACCTACCATGACGTCACAGTCATGTGACCGCGACCTCATCACAGGTCCTGCACGTCTGCGTGAGAAGGACCTGCCTTGACGTCACGGTCATGTGCTACCAACCCTGGGACCGGAAGCTGCCAAGTGCACTGCACACACAGGCGACATGACTACAAGGGCTCCCTCGGAAGGTGAGTATATGTTTATTTTTTAACCTGTGACATACGTTGCTGGGCAATATACTACGTCACTGGGCAATATACTATGTAACTGGGCAATATACTACGTAACTGGGCAATATACTACGTGGCTGGGCAATATACTACGTGGCTGGGCAATATACTACGTGGCTGGGCAATATACTACGTGGCTGGGCAATATACTACGTGGCTGGGCAATATACTGCGTGGGCTGTGCAATATACTACGTGGACATGCAAACTCTAGAATACCCGATGCGTTAGAATCGGGTCACCATCTAGTGTGTGTGTGTGTGTGTGTGTGTGTGTGTGTGTGTGTGTGTGTGTGTGTGTGTGTGTGTGTGTATATATATATATTATTTTCACATGTACTATTGATTGATTAAACAATAACCGTTATTTTAGATTGATTAAACAATAACCGTTATTTTAATTTTTAATTAACTGTTGCTAGAACCCTTCAAACTTTAGAAATAGTATTCAATACTTTTGAGAGGTGGAAAGGAGTCACCGTGTTCCTATTGACGCATTGGCAGCGATTTATGTTTCAACAAAACAGAAATTAGATAGATAAACAATAAGTAAACAAATGTTAGTTTTTTTTCCTTTCTATATCTGTACAGTATGAGAATAAAGCACATTTATGGAAAGGTGCTTATCTATCAAACTCACCTATTTGCCATCAATTGCAAAATCTGTACCAGGAATTTTCCTACTCCTTTCCTGCGGACACGGATTTCTAACTGGACCTCATAACTGGAAAAGAAAAATTGCATGAAACATTTAACCCTGCTGTTCTGTTGGTCAAAAATGACCGACTTTGAACTTCAATATTCTTTAAAATATTCAAGATGCGGCTCTGAAACCCATGGCCGACCGACCCATCCTCATTTAAGTCAATCAACCACAAGTTTCAGAACCGCATCTTGAACACCCCAAAAAATACCAAAGTTCAAAATAGGTCTCCCCAGACCGAACAGAACAGCAGGGTTAAAAAGAGGTTATGCTGTCATACAATTTATAGGCACACAAAAAAAGAAGGTGTCCTGCGGCACCTGGCAGCTGCCTCTATGTATTGAGTAGTGCTATGTTCTGTAGCTATGTTCCATGTGTTCAAATTGGTGCACTTTTCATCTAATCATTAGGGATCCAGGTGTCTGACCACTAAAGATCTGAAAATGATGTCCTTTTCAATGAAAAAGTCAACCCCTTTATGGCGAACCTGTTATCTAATTTATGCTTCAAGCAGCATAAATCAGAGCAGCCAGGTATTTTGTTTTCTCTGAAATGCTGTGGTGTTTTACAGAATATTTAGTTAGAAAATCTGAGAACTATAGCCAAAGTCTACACAAGTCTGGTTCCACCCCCAGCCGATGCTGCTACAGGTGATTGACACCTGTGATTGCTTACTGCAAAGTCAAAAGTTTACATACACTAAAGGTACCTTCACACATAACGATTTCGTTAACGATATCGTTGCTTTTTGTGACGTAGCAATGATATCGTTAACAAAATCATTATGCTTGACAGCGACCAACGATCAGGCCCCTGCTGGGAGATCGTTGGTCGCTGGGAATGATCAGGACCTTTTTTTCGCCGGCGGCCGTAAAGCAGAGCACAGCGGTGACGTCACCACTGTGCTCTGCTTTACGGCCGGCGCTGACACAGTTAGTGCGGGAAGCTGACGCCGGGGTACGTGACAAACAACGGAATGTGAGTATGTACTGTTTTTTTTTTTTTTTACTTTTACAATGGTAACCAGGGTAAACATCGGGTTACTAAGCGCGGCCCTGCGCTTAGTAACCCGATGTTTACCCTGGTTACCCGGGGACTTCGGCATCGTTGGTCGCTGGAGAGAGCTGTCTGTGTGACAGCTCTCCAGCGACCACACAACGACTTACCAATGATCAGGTTGTATCGCTGGTGGTGATCGTTGGTAAATTGTTTAGTGTAACGGTACCTTAAGATTACCATGCCTTTAAAGAATTCTGGACTTTCCCTATGATGATGTCATGTGTTTGGAAGCTTCTGATTTTCTTCTGGTTTGTTTTTTGGCAACATCTGAGTTAATTAGAGACACACCAGTGGATGTATTTTAATGCACACCTGAAACACACTGCTTCTTTGTGTAGCATCATGGGGAAGTCTCAAGAAATCAGCCAAGTTATCAGGAAGAGTATTACGGTCTTGCACAAGTCTGGCTCATCCTTGGGTAGAATTTCAAGATACCTGAAGGTGCCTCGTTCATCTGTACAAACAATTATACGTAAGTACAAACAAGATGAGCCATCAATACCGTTCAGGAAGGAGATGGGTTCTGTGTCCCAGAGATGAACGTGCTTTGGTCCGACGTGTGCATATCAACCCAAGGACAAAAGCAAAAGACCTTGTGAAGATGATGGTGGCAACTGGCAAGATTGTGTCAATATCCGTAGTGAAATGAGTACTGTACCAACATGGGCTGAAAGGCCACTCTGCCAGGAAGAAGCCATTACTCCAAGAGAAACACAAAAAAGCCAGATTAATGTTTGCAAATGCACACAGGAACACAGGTCTTCATTTTGGAGACATGAACTGTGGTCTGATGAAACTAAAACTGAACTTTTTGGGCATAATGTCCATCGTTATGTTTGGAGGAAAAAGGGAGAAGCTTGGAAGCCTGAGAACACCATACCAACTGTGAAAAATGGTGGAGGCAGCATCATGTTGTGGGGTTGTTTTTGTGCAGGAGAGACTGGTGCAGTTCACAAAATAGATGGCATCACAAGAAAAGAAGATTATGTGACAATACTGAAGCAACATCTCAAGACATCAGCCAGGAAGTTAAAGCTTGGGTGGAAAGGGTTCTTTCAAATGGACAATGACCCGAAGCATACTGCCAAAATGGTAACAAAGTGGCTTAAGGATAACAAAGTCAATGCTTTGGAGTGGTCATCACAAAGCTCTGATCTCAATTATATTGAAAATCTATGTGAAAGCCTGAAAAGGCCGCTGCGAGCAAGATGACCTACAAATCTGAATCAGTTACACCAGTTTTGTCAGGAGGAATAGGCCCAAATTCCGACCAACAATTGTGAGAAGCTTGTGGAAGGAAATCCCAAAAATTTGACCCAAGTCATTCAGTTTAAGGGCAATGGTACCAAATACTAATGAAATGTATGTCAACTTTTGACTTTGCAGTAAGTAATAAAAATGCCTTAGTACATTCTCTATCATTAATTTCACATTAGGCAAATAATACTAATAGTACCTAAAACTGGAAAGGTTTATTCTGATTTCATATCAGATAATGAGAAAAACATGCAGATGTGTCTTTTTATATAGTGTATGGAAACTTCTGGTTTCAACTGTATATACAAACAGTGTAGCAAAAAACTTAACTTTTTTTCCAAATATACAGTCATGGCTGAAAATGTTGTCACCCTTGAGATTGTTCCAGAAAATGAAGTATTTCTCCTAGAAAATTAGTGCAATTACACATATTTATTTCCTCTGTGTGTATTGGAACACCACAAAAAAAAAAAGCAAATTGGACATAATTTCACACAGAACTCCAGATTGAGCTGGACAAAATCGTTGGCACCCTAAACTAAATATATGATGCACACCCTTTGGAATAAATAACTGCAATCAATCGCTTCCTATAACCATCTACAAGCTTCTTACACCTCTCAACTGGAATTTTGTACCACTCTTCCTTTTCAAACTGCTCCAGTCTCACATTTGAAGGCTTCTTCTCCCAACAGAAATTTTCAGACCTTTCCACAGGTGTTCAATGGGATTTAGATCCGGACTCATTGCTGCCACTTCAGAACTCTCCAGCGCTTAGTTTCAATCCATTTCTGGGTGCTTCTTGAAGTATGTTTGAGGGCATTGTCCTGCTGGAAGACCCATGACCTAGGAAGCAAAGCCAGTATTCTGACACAGGGCACTACAATGTGATCCAAAATACTTTGGTAACCTTCAGATTTCAAGATATCTTGTACACAGTCAAAGCACCCAGTGCCAGAGGCAACAAAACAACCACCAAAACATCTTTGAACCTCCACCATGTCTCACTGTAGGTACTTTGTTCTTTACCTTATAGGCTTCATTCCTTTTTTGGTAAACAGTAGAATGATGTGCTTTAACAAAAAGCTTTTTCTTGGTCTCATCTGTTCACAAGATGTTTTCCCAGAAAGATTTTGGCTTAGTCACATACATTTAGGTAAACCGCAGTCCAGCTTTTTTCTAGATCTCTGTGTTAGCAGTGTGGTCCTCCTGGGTCTCCTGCCATAGCATTTCATTTCATTCAAATGTTGACAGATAGGGTGCATCAGTGTCAGCGCACCCTGAGCCTGCCGGACAGATTGAATTTCTTTGGACCTTCATTGGGGCTGCTTATCCACGATCCGGACTATCCTGCGTTGCAACCTTCCATCAATTTTTCTCTGCCATCCACGTCCAGGGAGATTAGCTACAGTGCTAAAGGTTGTAAACTTGTTGATTATGTTGCGCAGGAACATAAAGATCTCTGGAAATGGACTTGTGACCTTGAGATTGTTAATTATTGTTTCAAGAATTTTGGTTCTCAAGTCATCAGACTGTTCTCTTCTCCCCTTTCAGTTCACCATGCTTTCTGTGACACACCATGCACACACAAAGCAAAGATTGAGTCCACTTCTCCCCTTTTTATCTGGTCTCCGGTGTGATTATTCATTTTAACAACAATTTTGGAAAGGTGCCAACAATTTTGTCCAGCCCATTTTTGGTATTTTGTGTGAAATTATGTCCAGTTTGCCTTTTTTCTGTTGTTTCAAGACACCCCCCAAAAAATAAACATGTGTATAACAAAATCTATGATTGCAGTAATTTTCTGGGAGAAATACTTCATTTTATGGAACAATTTCAAGGGTGTCATCACTTTTGGCCATGACTATTTGATTTACTTTAAGTGAGCTCATCTATTAAACCATCTTGTGAACTAATTTTAAAAAAGAGACCCTACAAAAAAAAAAAAATATCGGACAACCCTTATGTTCCTTACCAGTAGAGCACTTCATCTCCACATTCCACGTCAAATCTGAAGTGCACAAAAGCAACGGGCATGCTAAGCTCATCTCTGGCAATAAGATACCAGGCACGTTCGTCTGTCAGCTCCTCTCGTTTTTCTCTCTCTTTCCATCCCCATTCACTTTGTTCATAACTACAAAGACATCAAAGGAAGACGTTAACGGCTTTCCTTCCAGAGGCATCATCTGAGGTTCCCTTCAGGACTAATGACAGGGCGCAACATTGCAACTCAACTGCATTACCAATAATTATTGCAAATAGAGGACATTGTAGGCAGAAAAAGGCAGGATTCTTACAAAAGTCTAAACCTGGACTAGAGGGTTTATAACAGGTTAAAAAAGTAATTTTTTTTAACTTAATTTTAAAGTGTCTCACAGTCCCACTAAATCTTCCACAAACAGCAGACAGGTGACCCTAAGAATAAAAAAAACAAAAACAAAACAACAACAACAACCTGGTGACGGGTTTCTTTTAAGATCGGAAAGGACCGCCATGTCCAGACTGGCCCCGGATCTCCTGACATTAAGGACCTGATGCTGTCTTGGACATCATGGGCCGAACTCAGGCAGTGAATGTAGAACGTGCGAATCCGGCCTTACATGCGCATTTAACCCGTTTCTGCCATTAGACGTACTATTCCGTCCATGTGGGGCGGGCCCTACTTCCCAAGGACAGAATAGTACGTCATAGGCGATCGGCCGCGCTCACGGGGGGAGCGCGGCCGATCGCGGCCGGGTGTCAGCTGCTTATCGCAGCTGACATCCGGCACTATGTGCCAGGAGCGGTCACGGACCGCCCCCGGCACATTAACCCCCGGCACACCGCGATCAAACATGATCGCGATGTGCCGGCAGTGCAGAGAAGCATCGCGCAGGGAGGGGGCTCCCTGCGGGCTTCCCTGAGACCCCCGCAGCAACGCGATGTGATCGCGTTGCTCCGGGGGTCTCCTACCTTCCTCCCTGCAGCAAGTCCCGGATCCAAGATGGCCGCGGATCTGGGTCCTGCAGGGAGGGAGGTGCCTTACCAAGTGCCTGCTCAGAGCAGGCACTTGGTAATGCTGCAGCGCTCTGAGACAGATCGGTGATCTGTCAGAGTGCTGTGCAAACTGGCAGATCACCGATCTGTATTGTCCCCCCCCCTGGGACAAAGTAAAAAAGTTAAAAATTTTTTTTACAAGTGTGTAAAAAAAAAATAAAATCCTAAATAATGAAAAAAATATATATATTATTCCCATAAATACATTTCTTTATCTAAATAAAAAAAAAAACAATAAAAGTACACATATTTAGTATTGCCGCGTCCGTAACGACCCGACCAATAAAACTGTCCCACTAGTTAACCCCGTCAGTAAACACCGTAAGAAAAAAGAAAAAAAAACGAGACAAAAAACAACGCTTTATTATCATACCGCCAAACAAAAAGTGGAATAACACGCGATCAAAAAGACGGATATAAAAAACCATGGTACCGCTGAAAGCGTCATCTTGTCTCGCAAAAAACGAGCCGCTATACAGCAACATCAGCAAAAAAATAAAAAAAGTTATAGTCCTCAGAATAAAGCGATGCAAAAATAATTATTTTTTCTATAAAATAGATTTTATCGTATAAAAGCGCCAAAACATTAAAAAAATGATATAAATGAGGTGTCGCTGTAATCGTACTGACCCGAAGAATAAAACTGCTTTATCAATTTTACCAAACGCGGAACGGTATAAACGCCTCCCCAAAAAGAAATTCATGAATAGCTGGTTTTTGGTAATTCTGCCTCACAAAAATCGGAATAAAAAGCGATCAAAAAATGTCACGTGCCCGAAAATGTTACCAATAAAAACGTCAACTCGTCCCGCAAAAAACAAGACCTCACATGATTCTGTGGACCAAAATATGGAAAAATTATAGCTCTCAAAATGTGGTAACGCAAAAAATATTTTTTGCAATAAAAAGCGTCTTTCAGTGTGTGACGGCTGCCAATCATAAAAATCCGCTAAAAAACCCGCTATAAAAGTAAATCAAACCCCCCTTCATCACCCCCTTAGTTAGGGAAAAATAAAAAAATTAAAAAAATGTATTTATTTCCATTTTCCCATTAGGGTTAGGGCTAGGGTTAGGGTTAGGGTTTGGATTACATTTGCGGTTGGGAATAGGGTTGGGATTAGGGTTAGGGGTGTGTCTGGGTTAGAGGTGTGGTTAGGGTTACCGTTGGAATAAGGGTTAGGGGTGTGTTTGGATTAGGGTTTCAGTTATAATTGGGGGGTTTCCACTGTTTAGGCACATCAGGGGCTCTCCAAACGCGACATGGCGTCCGATCTCAATTCCAGCCAATTCTTCGTTGAAAAAGTAAAACAGTGCTTCTTCCCTTCCGAGCTCTCCCGTGTGTCCAAACAGGAGTTTACCCCAACATATGGGGTATCAGCGCACTCAGGACAAATTGGACAACAACTTTTGGGGTCCAATTTCTCCTGTTACCCTCGGGAAAATACAAAACTGGGGGCTAAAAAATAATTTTGGGGGGGAATTTTTTATTTTTATTTTCACGGCTCTGCGTTAGAAACTGTAGTGAAGCACTTGGGGGCTCAAAGTTCTCACAACACATCTAGATAAGTTCCTTGGGGGGGTCTAGTTTCCAATATGGGGTCACTTGTGGGGGGTTTCTACTGTTTAGGTACATTAGGGGCTCTGCAAACGCAATGTGACGCCTGCAGACCATTCCATCTAAGTCTGCATTCCAAATGGCGCTCCTTCCCTTCCGAGCCCTCCCATGCGCCCAAACGGTGGTTCCCCCCCACATATGGGGTATCAGCGTACTCAGGACAAATTGCACAACAACTTTTGGGGTCCAATTTCTCCTGTTACCCTCGGGAAAATACAAAACTAGGGACTAAAAAAATAATTTATGTGGGAAAAATTTTTTGTTTTATTTTTACGGCCCTGCATTATAAACTTCTGTGAAGCTCTTGGTGGGTCAAAGTGATCACCACACATCTAGATAAGTTCCTTAGGAGGTCTACTTTCCAAAATGGTGTCACTTGTGGGGGGTTTCAATGTTTAGGCACATCAGTGGCTCTCCAAACGCAACATGGCGTCTCATCTCAATTCCTGTGAATTTTGCATTGAAAAGTCAAACGGCGTTCCTTCCCTTCCGAGCTCTCCCATGCGCCCAAACAGTGGTTTACCCCCACATATGGGGTATCAGCGTACTCAGGACAAATTGTACAACCATTTTTGGTTCCAATTTCTTCTCTTACCATTGGGAAAATAAAAAATTGGGGGCGAAAAGATAATTTTTGTGAAAAAAAAAAATGATTTTTTATTTTTATGGTTCTGCATTCTAAACTTCTGTGAAGCACTTGGTGGGTCAAAGTGCTCACCACACATCTAGATAAGTTCCTTAGGGGGTCTACTTTCCAAAATGGTGTCACTTGTGGGGGGTTTCAATGTTTAGGCACATCAGTGGCTCTCCAAACGCAACATGGCGTCCCATCTCAATTCCAGTCAATTTTGCATTAAAAAGTCAAATGGCGCTCCTTCGCTTCCAAGCTCTGTCATGCGCCCAAACAGTGGTTTACCTCCACATATGGGGTATCGGGGTACTCAGGACAAATTGTACAACAATGTTTGGGGTCCATTTTCTCCTGTAACCCTTGGTAAAATAAAACAAATTGGAGCTGCAGTAAATTTTTTGTGAAAAAAAGTTAAATGTTCATATTTATTTAAACATTCCAAAAATTCCTGTGAAACACCTGAAGGGTTAATAAACTTCTTGAATTTGGTTTTGAGAACCTTGAGGGGTGCAGTTTTTAGAATGGTGTCACACTTGGGTATTTTTTATCATATAGACCCCTCAAAATGACTTCAAATGAGATGTGGTCCCTAAAATAAAATGGTGTTGTAAAAATGAGAAATTGCTGGTCAACTTTTAACCGTTATAACTCCCTAACAAAAAAAAATTTTGGTTCCAAAATTGTGCTGATGTAAAGTAGACATGTGGGAAATGTTACTTAGTAAGTATTTTGTGTGACATATCTCTGTGATTTAATTGCATAAAAACTCAAAGTTGGAAAATTGCGAAATTTTCAAAATTTTCGCAATATTTACGTTTTTTTCACAAATAAACGCAGGTAATATCAAAGAAATTTTACCACTATCATGAAGTACAATATGTCACGAGAAAACAATGTCAGAATCACAGGGATCCGTTGAAGCGTTCCAGAGTTATAACCTCATAAAGGGACAGTGGTCAGAATTGTAAAAATTGGCCTGGTCCATAATGTGCAAACCACCCTTGGGGGTAAAGGGGTTAAGAAACGTATCTTAAGAATAACACCTTTATCCTCAAGGAGCGAGGCAAAAACAGCTATGGATGGACTGAACTTACAACGTAATTATGTGCCCTGGCCACGGAGCCTTTTTATGATATTACAAAGAGATTCTTACAGCATTTGCATATTTGTCTTTGTGAGTTCAAAGGCCCAGTCTATGGTCTTGGGGTCCAAGTCGGTTACTCGGCAGCACTGTATAGTCAAATTCAACCTGAGAATGGAAAGAACGACCAAGGGGTTAGAAAAAAAGATGTCAGGTTAAATACAGGAAAACATTTTGTTATCCTTCCTTACAACCTACCCGTTTCTGTCAAATTTTTTAAAGACTGGAAAAGCTCCAAGAGGGTCACCAAGCTGCAGAGAGAAAAAAAAACAAAGGATAAAATTAACAAAAGGTGAGAAAATGTTGATAGGCAAGAAGATAAAGAATAAAAAAAAATTGTGACTAAAGGCAGCTTACCTGATTGGCCGCTTGCACCTTGGCGAACACAGCGGCCATGGCGGCGCGCTCCTCTTGGCGCTTTTGCTTTTTCTCTTTTGCCCTTACAGATTTTCTCTGAGGACGAAAAGGGAACAAAATCATTTAGAAGTACCGTATTTCTATAAATTTCAGATTTTTTTCAGATTTTTTGTTAAACAATTTTTAATTTGACGAAAACAGAAAAAATTTGAAAAGCATTTACATGTCATGTTTTTCAGAAGGTCCGGTTCTTAACAATTTTACATAGGAATACATTCAGGATAATCAATTTCTTTAACTGCAAATATGCAAGAAAGAAAAAAGGAACACATTAACTTCCTATCGAAAACCATATTATCCTCCGAGACCTCAGAAATCACAAGGTCCCTCGCAGTTCTTCATAGTTCTACCACGATATATATCTAAACACCCGCATCAACCCAGATAGTTCTGATTGTGTGTAACGGTGTTCAATCAAAGCTCTCCACTCTCTGAAAAAGCTTTGTTGTTTTTTTTCCTTAAGTTTTTCCGATTCTAATTTATCATGTATCATCAGCGTTTTCCGTGTCTCTGTTACTTCTGATAATTTTGGAGTCTGTTTTTCCGGCCAGTGTCTGAGAATACATTTAATAACCAAAAGAATTACATCTTTATATCCTGAGAAAGATCCAAGATGTGAGAGTTCATCTAAGACTTGTTGTATTGTGACTATCTGGCTCTGATAAAAATAATAACACTACAGTACTTCCCACAATTACTCCCGAAAAACAGTTTGAGACCAGCAAGTGTTGAGCGAAGGGTTAGATGGCTAAATCAAGCAATAAAAGCGATAGTGGACAACTCGGTCTCGTCCCTTTTTGTAACTCCAATGAGTGATCGTAAAACTAATCTCCTGCTCTATCCCCTCCATTTTATCCCATCTCAGGCCACGTGCACACGTTGCGGAAAGTGGTGTGGATTTTTCCACACTGATTTTGGTAAATCCGCAGATAAACAGCACTGTGGATTTACTACGTTTTTTTTGTGGATTTTGTGTGGATGCCACCTGCGGTTTTCTATTATGGAGCATGCTGTGGAATCCGCACAAAGAATTGACATGCTGCGGAATAAACAACGCTACGTTTCTGCGCGTTTTTTTTCTGCAGCATTGGCACTGCGGATTTTGTTTTCCATAGGTTTACATGGTACTGTAAACTCAGGGAAAACTGCTGCGAATCTGCAGCGTCAAATCCGCTGCGGGTCCGCAGCAAAATCCGCAATGTGTGCACATAGCCTCAGACTGCCAATACCGTTCTCATATTAAAGACTAGATGGTGGCCCGATTCTAACGCATCGGGTATTCTAGAACAGAGGTCCCCAACTCCAGTCCTCAAGGCCCACCAACAGGTCATGTTTTCAGGATTTCCTTTGCATTGCACAGGTGATGCAATTATTACCTGGGCAAGACTAAGGAAATCCTGAAAACATTACCTGTTGGTGGGCCTTGAGGACTGGAGTTGGGGACCTCTGTTCTAGAATATGCATGTAGTTTATTTATGAAGATTTCAGAATAATGCAATGAATACACAGGATTTGGGCGGCCGGGCGCGACCAATTAGCGAAACTTGGTTCAAATCCCGCGTCAATTCGCGTCCGGACTTCACCTGTCGCTGATTGTTCACGTCTTGCCGGCCGCGACCAATCACTGAAGCCAGGGCCAGCTGCAGGTTTTTGAGGGCCCCGGGCGAAAGAGTATCACAGCCCACGTAGTATATAGCACAGCTACGTAGTATATAACACAGGCACGTAGTATATAGCACAGGCACGTAGTATAAGCACAGGCACGTAGTATATAGCACAGGCACGTAGTATATAGCACAGGCACGTAGTATATAGCACAGGCACGTAGTATATAGCACAGGCACATAGTATATAGCACAGGCACATAGTATATAGTATATACCCTCAACCTACTGTCTCCTTCCCCATAATCCTGTAGAATGTAAGCCCGCAAGGGCAGGGTCCTCGCCCCTCTGTATCAGTCCGTCATTGTTAGGTTGTTTACTGTATGTGATATTTGTAACTTGTATGTAACCCCTTCTCATGTACAGCACCATGGAATCAATGGTGCTATATAAATAAATAATAATAATAATAATAATATAGCACAGGCACGTAGTATATAGCACAGGCACGTAGTATATAGCACAGGCACGTAGTATATAGCACAGGCACGTAGTATGTAGCACAGGCACGTAGTATATAGCACAGGCACGTAGTATATAGCACAGGCACGTAGTATATAGCACAGGCACGTAGTATATAGCACAGGCACGTAGCATATAGCACAGGAACGTAGCATATAGCACAGCCACGTAGCATATAGCACAGCCACGAAGCATATAGCACAGCCACGTAGCATATAGCACAGCCACGTAGCATATAGCACAGCCCCTTAGTATATAGCGCACCCCACGCAGTATATAACACAGCCCACGTAGTATATAGCACAGCCCACGTAGTATATAGCACAGGCCACGTAGTATATAGCACAGGCCACGCAGTATATAACACAGCCCACGTAGTATATAGCAAAGTGGCCACCATATCCCTGTTAAAAAAAGAATTAAAATAAAAAATAGTTATATACTCACCTTCCGTCGGCCACTGGAACCAGTCGAGGCCTTTACCGATGCTCCTCGTGACGCTCCTTTCCCAGTAATGCCTTGCAGCAATAACCCGTGATCATGTAGGCAGCATCAATAGTAAAAAGTTGGTCACACTTATAGGGTTAATAGCAGCGTTAACGGACTGTGTTACACCGCGTTATGCCGCAGTATGTTTAACGGACTGCTAAAACACTATGTTGGCGCTAAACTGGAGGGGAGTATGGAGGGGGCACTGACTGGAGGGGAGAAGGGGGGCAGCCAATTCGCAGCCGGACTGTGCCTGTCGCTGATTGGTCACGCAGGATTTACGTTGCAGACAGACAAACAGACGGAAGTACCCCATAGAGAAATATATAATATATATATATATATATATATATATATATATATATATACTAGATGGTGGCCCGATTCTAACGCATCGGGTATTCTAGAATATGCATGTCCACGTAGTATATTGCCCAGCCACGTAGTATATTGCACAGTCACGTAGTATATTGCCCAGTCACGTAGTATATTGCCCAGCCACGTAGTATATTGCACAGTCACGTAGTATATTGCCCAGTCACGTAGTATATTGCCCAGTCACATAGTATATTGCCCAGTCACATAGTATATTGCCCAGTCACATAGTATATTGCAGAGCCACGTAGTATATTGCCCAGCCACATAGTATAATGCCCAGCGACGGAGAATATTGCCCAGCCACATAGTATTTTGCCCAGGCACGTAGTATATTGCCCAGCACAGAGCCACGTAATATAGAGACTTAAAAAAAACAAAAAACATATACTCACCTTCCGAATGCCCGTTGGAATTCCTGCTATACTCACCATCCGCCGCCTTTCCCGCTGCTCGCCACGCTCCCGGGACCCGCTCCATTGCAAGCGGCTGCTTCCGGTCCCAGGGCTGGTGTGAGCAGGACCTATGATGACGTCGCGGTCACATGACCGTGATGTCACGGCAGGTCCTTGTCGCACACCAACCCTGGGACCCTGAAGCTGCCGCTTGCAATGGAGCGGTCCCGGGAGCGTGGCGAGGAGCGGCAAAGGGTGAGTATAGCAGGTTTTTTTTTTTATTATTTTTAACATGACCTATTTTTACTATTGATGCCGCATAGGCAGCATCAATAGTAAATAGTTGGGGACACACAGGATTAATAGCAGCGGTAACGGAGCGCGTTACACCGCGGGCCGTTACCGCTGCCATTAACCCTGTGTGAGCGGTGAGTGGAGGGGATTACGGAGCGGGCGCCGGGCAGTGAGTGCAGGGGAGTAGGGGAGGGACTAATCGGACTGTGCCCGTCGCTGATTGGTCGCGGCAGCCATGACAGGCAGCTGCCGAGATCAATCAGCGAATGACAGACAGACAGAAGGACAGACAGACAGACAGACGGAAGTGAGGTCTGGATACATATGATGAGAGCATTATACTGTCTCTGTACAAATCCCTGGTTATACCGCACATGGAGAACTGTGTACAGTTTTGGGCACCGGTGCTCAGGAAGGATATAATGGAACTAGAGAGAGTACAAAGGAGGGCAACAAAATTAACACAGGGGTTGGGGGAAATACAATACCCAGAGAGATTGGTAAAATTAAGATTATTTAGTCTAGAAAAAAGACGACTGAGGGGCGATCTAATAAGTATATAAGGGGACAATGCAAATATCTCTCCGAGTATCTGTTTATACCAACGAAGGTGACGGTCACAAGGGGGAATTCTCTGCGTCTGGAGGAGAAAAGGTTTTTCCACCAACATAGAAGAGGATTCTTTACTGTTAGGGCAGTGAGAATCTGGAATTGCTTGCCTGAGGAGGTGGTGATGGCGAACTCAGTCGAGGGGTTCAAGAGAGGCCTGGATGTCTTCCTGGAGCAGAACAATATTGTATCTTACAGTGATTAGTTTCTTTAGAAGGACGTAGATCTTGGGATTTATTCTGACAGAATGTAGGCTGAACTGGATGGACAAATGTCTTATTGGCCTTGCTATGTATGTTACTATGTTATATCTTCGATAAATCAAGACATTAAGATTGTCAAAAATACTGATTGGTTAGCAGATATACTACCCTCACTTATCCACACCACATAGGATTTGTAAAAAAAAAGGGCCGTAGTATATGTATGTATATATATATATATATATATATATATATATATATATATATATATATATATATATATATATATATATATATATATATATACACACACACACCAGGATCTGTTATATCTTTTCCATGTTTATGTAGCAACTGCATGTATGCCAGATTTCCTGATTTTAGGAGACTTTTCTTGTAACGTGTGATTAAATACTTGTATCAAAGTTTGTGCAAGATCTTCATTTAATAATTTATAGAGCTCACCCGTGAACCCATCAGAGCCCGGGCTCTGCTATCTACTATATAATTGTCTAAGGGTCACTTCCGTCTGTCTGTCTGTCCTTCTGTCATGGTTATTCATTCGCTGATTGGTCTCGGCAGCTGCCTGTCATGGCTGCCGCGACCAATCAGCGACAGCCACAGTCCGATTAGTCCCTCCCCTACTCCCCTCCACTCACTGCCCGGCGCCCGCTCCATAATCCCCTCCACTCACCGCTCACACAGGGTTAATGGCAGCGGTAACGGCCCGCGGTGTAACGTGCTCCGTTACCGCGGCTATTAACTCTGTGTGTCCCCAACTATTTACTATTGATGCTGCCTATGCAGCATCAATAGTAAAAATATGTCATGTTAAAAATATTAAAAAAAACAAAAAACCTGCTATACTCACCATCCGCCGCCTTTCCCGCTCCTCGCCACGCTCCCGGGACGGCTCCATTGCAAGCAGCAGCTTCCGGCCCCAGGGCTGGTGTGCGACAAGGACCTGCCGTGACATCACGGTCATGTGACCGTGACGTCATCATAGGTCCTGCTCACACCAGCCCTGGGACCGGAAGCTGACGCTTGCAATGGAGCCGTCCCGGGAGCGTCGCGAGGAGCGGTAAAGGCGGCGGATGGTGAGTATAGCAGGACTTCAACGGGCCTTCGGAAGCTGAGTATATGTTTATTTATTTTTTTAAAGTCTCTATACTACGTGGCTCTGTGCTGGGCAATATACTACGTGGCTGGGCAATATACTACGTGCCTGGGCAATATACTCCGTCGCTGGGCACTATGTGGCTCTGCTATATACTATGTGGCTGGGCAATATACTACGTCGCTGGGCAATATACAATGTGGCTGTGCAATATACTACGTGACTGGGCAATATACCGTACTACGCGGCTCTGCTATATACTATGTGGCTGGGCAATATACTACATCACTGGGCAATATACTACGTCGCTGGGCAATATACTATGTGGCTGGACAATATACTCGGTCGCTGGGCATTATACTACGTGGCTCTGCTATATACTATGTGGCTGGGCAATACACCGTACTACGTGGCTGGGCAATATACTACGTGGCTGGGCAATATACTACGTGGCTGGGCAATATACTACGTGGCTGGGCAATATACTACGTGGCTGGGCAATATACTACGTGACTGGGCAATATACTACGTGGCTGGGCAATATACTACGTGGCTGGGCAATATACTACGTGGTTGGGCAATATACTACGTGGCTCTTCTATATACTACGTGGCTGGGCAATATACTACGTGGACATGCATATTCTAGAATACCCGATGCGTTAGAATCGGGCCACCATCTAGTTTTTTAATATTTTGTATTGTCCTAACCACCTCCTCTTTTATCAGTGCTTTAAGTGAATCCTTATCTGAAACATTTATGGTAGGCAATGCCAGTGTATTTAGAAAACATTCACTCTCTATCTTCATCTGCTTTATCTTGTTTATAAAGCGTTGAGGAAAATTTGCTAAGAGTTTCATTTATTTTTGGGGGGTCATTTTGTAGTTTTCCACCAGAGTCCCTCAGGCTGTATGAATCTCTTTCCATGGGCCATCTTAGCCAGAATTGATCCTGCCTCATTCACATATTTAAAGAATTCAGCTGATTTCGGCTGTCCCTTTAATCTTCCAACCATAAATCAAATTACAATTTTGCTTTCACCCACCTATCACGATTCATTATATTGGGATATTTTAAGTAGGTTGTATATGAGCGTCTTGTTTCTTTGCTTGCCTTTTTGAAAGCCGCTAGTGTTTTATTTTCTATAGTTCTTACAAATCCCATTATTCTGCCTCTTAATACGGCTTTTATGGGCCCCATTATAAATGGGGATCCTCTTCATGTTCCTTATCGTTTAGACTAAATTCAAGCCACCATCTTTTAATAATCCTTTGAAAATTCTCGTCTTTTGTCAAATAAGTTGGAAATTTCCATAAAATATCCGTGCCTTTCAGGAAAATATCGGATAAAGAAAGTAAGATAGGTGAATGATCTGATATAACGAGATCCTGAATACTGATATTATAACTCTACTTATCAGACCTTTTGAAAATAAAAAATAGTCTATTATGGACCAAGTATAATAGTGGTAGTATATACCATATTTCCATATTTTTCGCTTTGTAAGATGCTTCGGATTATAAGACGCACCCCACATTTTGATTATTATAGCCAACCTGTTACTCTGAACGTTTTCTCCGCCCGACGGACCGTTTTTTTGCCGACGGATCCAGTGAAAGACGGATGAAACGGATGGCCATCCGTCACAATCCATCGCTAATAAAAGTCTATGAGAAAAAACAGAAAAATTTGCAGGATCCTGTTTTCTCAAAACTCGACGGATTGTGATGGGAGATGAAAGACGGAAGTGTGAAAGAGGCCTAAGTGGTATATCCGCATTGTACGACACCCCCCCATTATCCCCCCCAAAAAATTTTGGGAAAAAAAAGTGTGTCTTACAAAGCGAGAAATACAGTAAGTACATATACACACTTTATAACACCCCCCAAACAAAAGAAAATTAAAACACTTACAAAAATGAAAACGTCAGAGGATCAAAATATTTAGATATCACTTTTCTCGCGCACGAGTTAGGCTACGTTCACATTTGCGTTGTTGTGCGTTGCGTCGGCGACGCAACGCACAACGCATGCAAAAACGCATTGTTTTGTGATGCATGCGTTCATTTCTGGCCGATTTTGGACGCAAAAAAATGCAACTTGCTGCATCCTCTGCGCCCGGACGCTTGCGCCAGAAAAGATGCATGCGTCACAAAACGTAAGACAACGCATGTCCATGCGCCCCCATGTTAAATATAGGGGCGCATGATGCATGCGTCGCCGCGGTTGCGCCAGACGCACCGCAAATGTGAACGTAGCCTTAGAGAGGCCTCTGGATGTTTCTTACCGCTTCCACCCACTAATTTATTGTGGCGCAGCTACGTGGAGAAAAAAGAAAAACGTTTCTCCACTTTCTCCTTTGGCATGGCATCTGAGTGCGGTCCGATTTTTTCACAGACCCATTGACTTGCCAATTTTGATCTGACATGTCTCTACAACTTTCTGCAGACTGCTAGGTCAGAGAATAATCACAGAGATGTGAAAGGCCCCATAGGCCAGCACACGAACGAGTGCCATCCGCGAGAAAGAAAAAAAGCTTGTACGTGATAATCGGACATCTGATGAGGCCTAAGGATAGACCACCAGTATAAAAGTCCCGGCCTTATAACTATACCACTATCAATCACGGACAGCATCATTTAAACAAACCAGCTTTCATTCGCTGCACCTCCCTGGCAAAGTGATCATACGTAACCACGATGCTGAAATACAAATCCCAAAGTTTGCATCATCCACCATTCAGCATTTCGAAAACAAAGATGAAGGAGAATAAATATTGGTCAGATCAAAATATAAAATAATTACATTCACAGATTATAAAAAAATTAATGTTAAACACCAAACAGAAAATTATTTAAACACCTGAACTGTCATTTTTCCGTCGCTGCACTAACGCCCAAAAAATACACTAAAAAAAAACACACACACACAATCAAAACTTTGTATGTTCCCCAATAATGTATCAATAAAAACAGCAAGTAAAATAAATAAAATAACAAATATACAAGCATTCACACAGGTCCATAGATAGAAAAATAAAGTTAAGGGCGTCAGAAAATGGAAACAAAAATAAGAATTTTGTAAATGGAAAAAATACCGTATGTATTATTTTTAGCTACTTGTTATTCTGTAATGTCTTTATTGTCTGTACAAGTCCTCTCTAAAATGTAAAGTGCTGCGGAATATGTTGGCGCTATAGAAATAAAATTATTACTAATTGTTTAGTACAGATTTCCTGTGTACACACATCCCATATGCATAATATAAAATATTATCTATATATCCACACGCACTTTCAGTATATCTCCAAAAAGGAAAAAAAAACTTAGAATTATGGAAATCCCATGATGGATAGACATGTTACTGATATACAAACGATGGAAAAAATGGAAACAAAGTTTTCAAAACATCTTGATTTATTCAAACTCCCGGCACTTATAGCCTTAGCTGCTATTAATGGTGGCCCGATGGCGTTGTCCACAGTGGCTGGAATGGAGGTCTATCCTCTTCAGTGAGGAGTTCCACTCTGATCTTGGATGCACTTATTGTGGGTGTTTGGTCTGGAGGCCACCTATGAAGAGTCCTTCTTTTTGCTCTTCATGAGGGAACGTCACACCAGTCCTACTCCCAGGATTATGGTGTACGGTAGCCGGACCCCTCTAGTCTTCATTTCAGCTGCACTAACAGCTCGGCGTTAAGGTACCGTCACACTAAGCGACGCTGCAGCGATACCGACAACGATCCGGATCGCTGCAGCGTCGCTGTTTGGTCGCTGGAGAGCTGTCACACAGACCGCTCTCCAGCGACCAACGATGCCGGTAACCAGGGTAAACATCGGGTTACTAAGCGCAGGGCCGCGCTTAGTAACCCGATGTTTACCCTGGTTACCATCCTAAAAGTAAAAAAAAAACAACCACTACATACTTACCTACCGCTGTCTGTCCCCGGCGCTGTTCTGAAAGGCAATTCAGTATCACAATGGACATGGAGGTCAGAGCACATACAGTGATCTGACAATAACCCAAAATAATAGAACGAGCTCTGAGACGTGGGAACTCTGCAGACCGCAATCCCTGATCCTCTCCAAACACAACTAGAGGCAGCCGTGGATTGCGCCTAACGCTACCTATGCAACTCGGCACAGCCTGAGAATCTAACTAGCCTGAAGATAGAAAAAATAAGCCTACCTTGCCTCAGAGAAATACCCCAAAGGAAAAGGCAGCCCCCCACATATAATGACTGTGAGTAAGATGAAAAGACAAACGTAGGGATGAAATAGATTCAGCAAAGTGAGGCCCGATATTCTAGACAGAACGAGGATAGGAAAGATAACTTTGCGGTCTACACAAAACCCTAAAGAAAACCACGCAAAGGGGCAAAAAGACCCTCCGTACCGAACTAACGGCACGGAGGTACACCCTTTGCGTCCCAGAGCTTCCAGCAAAACAAATAGACAAGCTGGACAGAAAAAATAGCAACAAATAGCAAAGAAGCACTTAGCTATGCAGAGCAGCAGGCCACAGGAATGATCCAGAGAAACACAAGTCCAACACTGGAACATTGACAGGAAGCATGAATCAAAGCATTAGGTGGGGTTTAGTAGAGAAGCACCTAACGACCTCACCAGATCACCTGAGGGAGGAAACTCAGAAGCAGCAGTACCAGTTTCCTCCACAAACGGAAGCTCCCAGAGAGAATCAGCCGAAGTACCACTTGTGACCACAGGAGGGAGCTCTGCCACAGAATTCACAACAGTACCCCCCCCCTTGAGGAGGGGTTACCAAACCCTCACCAGAGCCCCCAGGCCGACCAGGATGAGCCACATGAAAGGCACGAACAAGATCGGGAGCATGGACATCAGAGGCAAAAACCCAGGAATTATCTTCCTGAGCATAACCCTTCCATTTAACCAGATACTGGAGTTTCCGTCTTGAAACACGAGAATCCAAAATCTTCTCCACAATATACTCCAATTCCCCCTCCACCAAAACCGGGGCAGGAGGGTCAACAGATGGAACCATAGGTGCCACGTATCTCCGCAACAATGACCTATGGAAGACATTATGTATGAAAAAAGAATCTGGGAGGGTCAGACGAAAAGACACAGGATTAATAACCTCAGAAATCCTATAAGGACCAATGAAACGAGGTTTAAACTTCGGAGAGGAAACCTTCATAGGAATGTGACGAGAAGATAACCAAACCAGATCCTCAACACGAAGTCGGGGACCCACACGGCGTCTGCGATTAGCGAAACGTTGAGCCTTCTCCTGGGACAAAGTCAAATTGTCCACTACATGAGTCCAAATCTGCTGCAACCTGTCCACCACAGTATCCACACCAGGACAGTCCGAAGACTCAACCTGTCCTGAAGAGAAACGAGGATGGAACCCAGAATTGCAGAAAAACGGCGAAACCAAGGTAGCCGAGCTGGCCCGATTATTAAGGGCGAACTCAGCCAAAGGCAAAAAGGACACCCAGTCATCCTGATCGGCAGAAACAAAGCATCTCAGATAGGTTTCCAAGGTCTGATTGGTTCGTTCGGTCTGGCCATTAGTCTGAGGATGAAAAGCCGAGGAAAAAGACAAGTCAATGCCCATCCTACCACAAAAGGCTCGCCAAAACCTCGAAACAAACTGGGAACCTCTGTCAGAAACGATATTCTCTGGAATGCCATGCAAACGAACCACATGCTGGAAGAACAATGGCACCAAATCAGAGGAGGAAGGCAACTTGGACAAGGGTACCAGATGGACCATCTTAGAAAAGCGATCACAGACCACCCAAATGACTGACATCTTTTGAGAGACGGGAAGATCTGAAATAAAATCCATAGAGATATGTGTCCAAGGTCTCTTCGGGACCGGCAAGGGCAAAAGCAACCCACTGGCACGAGAACAGCAAGGCTTAGCCCGAGCACAAATCCCACAGGACTGCACAAAAGAACGCACATCCCGCGACAGAGACGGCCACCAAAAGGATCTAGCCACTAACTCTCTGGTACCAAAGATTCCAGGATGACCAGCCAACACCGAACAATGAACCTCAGAGATCACTTTATTTCTCCACCTATCCGGGACAAACAGTTTCTCCGCTGGACAACGATAAGGTTTATTAGCCTGAAATTTTTGCAGCACCCGCCGCAAATCAGGGGAGATGGCAGACTCAATTACTCCTTCCTTGAGGATACCCGCCGGCTCAGATAAACCCGGAGAGTCGGGCACAAAACTCCTAGACAGAGCATCCGCCTTCACATTTTTAGAGCCCGGAAGGTACGAAATCACAAAGTCAAAACGGGCGAAAAACAGCGACCAACGAGCCTGTCTAGGATTCAAACGCTTAGCAGACTCGAGATAAGTCAGGTTCTTATGATCAATCAATACCACCACGCGATGCTTAGCTCCTTCAAGCCAATGACGCCACTCCTCGAATGCCCACTTCATGGCCAGCAACTCTCGGTTGCCCACATCATAATTACGCTCAGCAGGCGAAAACTTCCTGGAAAAAAAAGCGCATGGTTTCATCACTGAACAATCAGAACCTCTCTGTGACAAAACAGCCCCTGCTCCAATCTCAGAAGCATCAACCTCGACCTGGAACGGAAGAGAAACATCTGGTTGACACAACACAGGGGCAGAAGAAAAACGACGCTTCAACTCTTGAAAAGCTTCCACAGCAGCAGAAGACCAATTGACCAAATCAGCATCCTTCTTGGTCAAATCGGTCAATGGTTTGGCAATACTAGAAAAATTGCAGATGAAGCGACGATAAAAATTAGCAAAGCCCAGGAACTTTTGCAGACTTTTCAGAGATGTCGGCTGAGTCCAATCATGGATGGCTTGGACCTTAACAGGATCCATCTCGATATTAGAAGGGGAAAAGATGAACCCCAAAAATGAAACCTTCTGCACACCAAAGAGACACTTTGATCCCTTCACAAACAAAGAGTTAGCACGCAGGACCTGAAAAACCGTTCTGACCTGTTTCACATGAGACTCCCAATCATCCGAGAAGATCAAAATGTCATCCAAGTACACAATCAGGAATTTATCCAGGTACTCTCGGAAGATGTCATGCATAAAGGACTGAAACACTGATGGAGCATTGGCAAGTCCGAATGGCATCACTAGATACTCAAAATGACCCTCGGGCGTATTAAATGCAGTTTTCCATTCATCGCCTCGCCTGATTCGCACCAGATTATACGCACCACGAAGATCAATCTTGGTGAACCAACTAGCCCCCTTAATCCGAGCAAACAAATCAGATAACAAAGGCAAGGGGTACTGAAATTTAACAGTGATCTTATTAAGAAGGCGATAATCTATACAAGGTCTCAGCGAACCATCCTTTTTGGCTACAAAAAAGAACCCTGCTCCTAATGGCGACGATGACGGGCGAATATGCCCCTTCTCCAGGGATTCCTTCACATAACTGCGCATAGCGGTGTGCTCAGGCACGGATAAATTAAACAGTCGACCTTTTGGGAATTTACCACCAGGAATCAAATTGATAGCACAATCACAATCCCTATGCGAAGGTAGGGCATCGGACTTGGGCTCATCAAATACATCCCGGTAATCAGACAAGAACTCTGGAACCTCAGAAGGGGTGGATGACGAAATTGACAAAAATGGAACATCACCATGTACCCCCTGACAACCCCAGCTGGACACTGACATGGATTTCCAATCTAATACTGGATTATGGGCTTGTAGCCATGGCAACCCCAACACGACCACATCATGCAGATTATGCAACACCAGAAAGCGAATATCCTCCTGATGTGCAGGAGCCATGCACATGGTCAGCTGGGTCCAGTATTGAGGCTTATTCTTGGCCAAAGGCGTAGCATCAATACCTCTCAATGGAATAGGACACTGCAAGGGCTCCAAGAAAAACCCACAACGCTTAGCATATTCCAAGTCCATCAAATTCAGAGCAGCGCCTGAATCCACAATCGCCATGACAGAATATGATGACAAAGAGCAGATCAAGGTAACGGACAGAAGAAATTTTGACTGTACCGTACCAATGGTGGCAGACCTAGCGAACCGCTTAGTGCGCTTAGGACAATCAGAGATGGCATGAGTGGAATCACCACAGTAGAAACACAGCCCCTTCAAACGTCTGTGTTCTTGCCGTTCAACTCTGGTCAAAGTCCTATCGCACTGCATAGGCTCAGGTTTAAGCTCAGGTAATACCGCCAAATGGTGCACAGATTTACGCTCACGCAAGCGTCGACCGATCTGAATAGCCAAAGACATAGACTCATTCAAACCAGCAGGCATAGGAAATCCCACCATGACATCCTTAAGGGCTTCAGAGAGACCCTTTCTGAACATAGCTGCCAGCGCAGATTCATTCCATTGAGTGAGCACTGACCATTTTCTAAATTTCTGGCAATATACCTCTATCTCATCCTGACCCTGACAAAGAGCCAGCAAATTCTTTTCTGCCTGATCCACTGAATTAGGCTCATCGTACAGCAATCCGAGTGCCAGGAAAAACGCATTGATATTACTCAATGCAGGATCTCCTGGCGCAAGAGAAAATGCCCAGTCCTGAGGGTCGCCGCGCAAAAAAGAAATAATAATCAAAACCTGTTGAACTGGATCACCAGAGGAACGAGGTTTCAAGGCCAGAAATAACTTACAATTATTTTTGAAACTCAGAAACTTAGTTCTATCTCCAAAAAACAAATCAGGAATAGGAATTCTTGGTTCTAACATAGATTTCTGATCAATAGTGTCTTGAATCTTTTGTACTCTTGCCGAGAGCTGATCCACAAATGAAGACAGACTTCTAATGTCCATCGCTACACCTGTGTACTGAACCACCCAAATGTCTAGGGGAAAAAAAAGACAAAACACAAAGCCAAGAAAAAAAATGGTCTCAGAACTTCTTTTTTCCCTCTATTGAGAATCATTAGTACTTTTGGCTTCCTGTACTGTTCTGAAAGGCAATTCAGTATCACAATGGACATGGAGGTCAGAGCACATACAGTGATCTGACAATAACCCAAAATAATAGAACGACCTCTGAGACGTGGGAACTCTGCAGACCGCAATCCCTGATCCTCTCCAAACACAACTAGAGGCAGCCGTGGATTGCGCCTAACGCTACCTATGCAACTCGGCACAGCCTGAGAAACTAACTAGCCTGAAGATAGAAAAAATAAGCCTACCTTGCCTCAGAGAAATACCCCAAAGGAAAAGGCAGCCCCCCACATATAATGACTGTGAGTAAGATGAAAAGTAGGGATGAAATAGATTCAGCAAAGTGAGGCCCGATATTCTAGACAGAACGAGGATAGGAAAGATAACTTTGCGGTCTACACAAAACCCTAAAGAAAACCACGCAAAGGGGCAAAAAGACCCTCCGTACCGAACTAACGGCACGGAGGTACACCCTTTGCGTCCCAGAGCTTCCAGCAAAACGAATAGACAAGCTGGACAGAAAAAACAGCAACAAATAGCAAAGAAGCACTTAGCTATGCAGAGCAGCAGGCCACAGGAATGATCCAGAGAAACACAAGTCCAACACTGGAACATTGACAGGAAGCATGAATCAAAGCATTAGGTGGGGTTAAGTAGAGAAGCACCTAACGACCTCACCAGTCACCTGAGGAAGGAAACTCATAAGCAGCAGTACCAGTTTCCTCCACAAACGGAAGCTCCCAGAGAGAATCAGCCGAAGTACCACTTGTGACCACAGGAGGGAGCTCTGCCACAGAATTCACAACACGGCGCGCTCTGCTTCTCTGCACTCCTCCTGCACTGGCTGTGAGCGCCGGTCAGCCGGAAAGCAGAGCGGTGACGTCACCGCTCTGCTTTCCGCAGCTGTGCTCACAGCCAGTGCAGGAGGAGTGCAGAGAAGCAGAGCGCGCCGGGGACAGACAGCGGTAGGTAAGTATGTAGTGGTTGTTTTTTTTACTTTTAGGATGGTAACCAGGGTAAACATCGAGTTACTAAGCTCGGCCCTGCGCTTAGTAACCCGATGTTTACCCTGGTTACCAGCGAAGACATCGCTGAATCGGCGTCACACACGCCGATTCAGCGATGTCAGCGGGAGATCCAGCGACGAAAGAAAGTTCTGGACTTTCTTCCCCGACCAGCGACATCACAGCAGAGGCCTGATCGCTGCTGCCTGTCACACTGGACGATATCGCTAGCCAGGACGCTGCAACATCACGGATCGCTAGCGATATCGTCTAGTGTGACGGTACCTTTAGGGAAGAGTCAGAAGAATGTATAACTCGGAGGAGGATTGCAACGCTCAAACTGGCTGTCGGCTCTTCTTCCATGAGTCTGTTCCTCAATCTTGTTAGTGGCCTAAATGTGCGCCCATGGCTGCAGCGTCTCCAGACTTGTCTCCCATCGAGCACATCTGGGACCTCATTGGTCGGTGACTACACTTTCCTGCCAGCAGCGGATCTTGAGGATTTCTGTACTCAAGTGAATTCACCACAGCCGGACATTCCTCAGCTGACCATTGATAGCCGCATATATGGCGGCCAAGGCTGTAAGTGCGGGGATTTCTGCACATGACGCTTATACAAGATACTGAATAAATTGAAAATGTCGTTTCCATTTCTTCATCATGTATACAGCAGTAACCTGTCTGCATACTGCGACTTCCATAATTTTATGATTTTCCTTCTTGGTGTTGCAAAGTAGAAAAAAAAAGTATAATATATACTCTATAGTGTGCGTATAGGGGATCTAATATATAGGATCTGTGCAAAGTGTGTGTAGGGGATGTAAAAGGGTGTGTAGTGGAACAAATCTATAAGGTCTGCACAAAGTGTATATACAGGGAATCTAATATATAGGGTCTACATGTAGTGTATATACAGATCTAATCTATAGGGTCCGTACATGCAGTGTGTATAGGGATCTAATCTATAGTGTATATACATATAGTGTGTATAGGGGATCTATTAGGTCTGTATATAGTATGTATTGAAGATGTAATCGATAGGGTTGGTACACAGTGTGTATACAGGGGATCTAATTTTTAGGGTGTGTATATAGACCCTATAGTTTAGATCCCCTATAGACATTGTATGTGCAGACCCTATAGATTAGATCCCTATATACAAACACTACATGCAGACCCTATACATTAGATTCCCTATATACACACTTTGTACAGACCTTGTAGATTTGCTCCGCTACACACTATATGTACAAACCCTATTACATACCCTATACATACTATCTACAGATCCTATAGATTAAATCAGCTAAATGTACATCCTCTGCATATTGTATCCCCTAAACAGACTGTATTTACATACCCTATACATATATACACTACACGCAGACCATATGTTAGATCCCCTATATACACACCTTATAGAGGTGATACTACACAATGTGTACAGACCCTATATATTAGATACACACACCATATGTACAGACCCTAAACATTAGATCCCCTATATACACTGTGTACAGACCCTATAGATTATATACACACACGATATGTACAGAACCTATAGATTTCATCTGCTATACACAGTGTACAGACCCTATAGATTACATACTCTACATGTAGAGACCCTATAGATTACATTCCCTATATACAGTGTGTACAGACCCTATAGATTATATCCTCTACACTGTGTGCAGAATTATTAGGCAAGTTGTTTTTTGGATCACATGATACTTGTTATACATGTTGTCCTACTCCAAGCTGTTCAGGCTTGAGAGCCAACTACCAATTAAGTAAATGAGGTGATGTGCATCTCTGTAATGAGGAGGGGTGTTGTTTAATGACATCAAAACCCTATATAAGGTGTGCTTAATTATTAGGCAACTTCCTTTCCTTTGGCAAAATGGGTCAGAAGAGAGATTTGACGGACTCTGAAAAGTCCAAAATTGTGATATGTCTTGCAGAGGGATGCAGCAGTCTTGAAATTGCCAAACTTTTGAAGCGTGATCACCGAACAATCAAGCGTTTCATGGCAAATAGCCAACAGGGTCGCAAGAAGTGTGTTGTGCAAAAAAGGCGCAAAATAACTGCCCAGGAATTGAGGAAAATCAAGCGTGAAGCTGCCAAGATGCCATTTGCCACCAGTTTTGCCATATTTCAGAGCTGCAACGTTACTGGAGTAATAAAAAGCACAAGGTGTGCGATACTCAGGGACATGGCCAAGGTAAGGAAGGCTGAAAAACGACCACCTTTGAACAAGAAACATGAAATAAAACGTCAAGACTGGGCCAAGAAATATCTTAAGACTGACTTTTCACAGGTTTTATGGACTGATGAAATGAGAGTGACTCTTGATGGGCCAGAGGCTGGATCAGTAAAGGGCAGAGAGCTCCACTCCGGCCCAGACACCAGCAAGGTGGAGGTGGGGGACTGGTATGGGCTGGGATCATCAAAGATGAACTTGTGGGACCTTTTCGGGTTGAGGATGGAGTGAAGCTCAACTCCCAGACCTACTGCCAGTTTCTGGAAGACTTCAAGCAGTCGTACAAGAAGAAGTCAGTAATCATGATTTTCATGCAGGACAATGCTCCATCACATGCCTCCAACTACTCCACAGCGTGGCTGGCCAGTAAAGGTCTCAAAGAAGAAAACATAATGACATGGCCCCCTTGTTCTCCTGATCTGAACCCCATAGAGAACCTGTGGTCCCTCATAAAATGTGAGATCTACAGGGAGGGAAAACAGTACACCTCTCGGAGCAGTGTCTGGGAGGCTGTGGTGGCCGCTGCACGCAATGTTGGTCGTAAACAGATCAAGCAACTGACAGAATCTATGGATGGAGGCTGCTGAGTGTCATCATAAAGAAAGGTGGCTATATTGGGCACTCATTTTGGGGGGGTTTGTTTTTGCATGTCAGAAATGTTTATTTCTAAATTTTGTGCAGTTATATTGGTTTACCTGGTGAAAATAAACAAGTGAGATGGGAATATATTTGTTTTTTATTAAGTTGCCTAATAATTCTGCACAGTAACAGTTACCTGCACAAACAGATATCCTCCTAAGATAGCCAAATCTAAAAAAAAACCCACTCCAACTTCCAAAAATATTAAGCTTTGATATTTATGAGTCTTTTGGGTTGATTGAGAACATAGTTGTTGATCAATAATAAAAACAATCCTCTAAACTACAACTTGCCTAATAATTCTGCACACAGTGTATATGAACTGACTATATAGATCACATCCTCTATATATACAAACCCTATAGATCACATCCTCTATATACACTATGTGTACAGACCCTATAGATTACATCCTCTATGTGTACAGACCCTATAGATCACATCCTCTATATACACTATGTGTACAGACCATAGATCACATCCTCTATATATATACAGACCCTATGGATTACATCCTCTATATACACTATGTGTACAGACCCTATGGATTACATCCTCTATACACACTATATGTACAGACCCTATAGATTACATCCTCTATATACACTATGTGTACAGACCCTATAGATTACATCCTCTATACACACTATATGTACAGACCCTATAGATCACATCCTCTATATACACTATGTGTACAGACCATAGATCACATCCTCTATATATACAGACCCTATGGATTACATCCTCTATATACACTATGTGTACAGACCCTATGGATTACATCCTCTATATGTACAGACCCTATAGATTACATCCTCTATATACACTATATGTACAGACCCTATAGATCACATCCTCTATATACACTATATGTACAGACCCTATAGATCACATCCTGTATATACACTATGTGCACAGACCCTATGGATTACATCCTCTATATGTACAAACCCTATAGATCACATCCTCTATATACACTATGTGTACAGCCAATGGATCACATCCTCTATATATACAGACCCTATAGATTACACCCTCTATATACACTATATGTACAGACCCTATAGATCACATCCTCTATATACACTATGTGTACAGACCCTATAGATTACACCCTCTATATACACTATATGTACAGACCCTATAGATCACATCCTCTATACACACTATGTGTACAGACCCTATAGATCACATCCTCTATATACACTATGTGTACAGACCCTATGGATTACATCCTCTATATACACTATGTGTACAGACCATAGATTACATCCTCTATATACACTATGTGTACAGACCCTATAGATCACATCCTCTATATACACTATGTGTACAGACCATAGATCACATCCTCTATATACACTATGTGTACAGACCCTATGGATTACATCCTCTACATGTACAGACCCTATAGATCACATCCTCAATATACACTATGTGTACAGACCCTATAGATCACATCCTCAATATACACTATGTGTACAGACCCTATAGATCACATCCTCTATATACACTATGTGTACAGACCCTATAGATTACACCCTCTATATACACTATGTGTACAGACCCTATAGATCACATCCTCTATATACACTATGTGTACAGACCCTATAGATCACATCCTCTATATACACTGTGTACAGACCCTATAGATCACATCCTCTATATACACTATATATACAGACCCTATAGATCACAGCCTCTATATACACTATATGTACAGACCCTATAGATCACATCCTCTATATACACTATGTGTACAGACCATAGATCACATCCTCTATATACACTATATATACAGACCCTATAGATTACACCCTCTATATACACAATATCTGTACAGACCCTATAGATCACATCCTCTATATACACTATGTGTACAGACCATAGATCACATCCTCTATATACACTACATATACAGACCCTATAGATTACACCCTCTATATACACAATATCTGTACAGACCCTATAGATCACATCCTCTATATACACTATGTGTACAGACCCTATAGATCACATCCTCTATATACACTATGTGTACAGACCCTATAGATCACATCCTCTATATACACTATGTGTACAGACCCTATAGATCACATCCTCTATATACACTATATATACACAGACCCTATAGATCACATCCTCTATATACACTATATGTACAGACCCTATAGATCACATCCTCTATATACACTATGTGTACAGACCATAGATCACATCCTCTATATACACTATATATACAGACCCTATAGATTACACCCTCTATATACACAATATCTGTACAGACCCTATAGATCACATCCTCTATATACACTATGTGTACAGACCCTATAGATCACATCCTCTATATACACTATATATACAGACCCTATAGATTACACCCTCTATATACACAATATCTGTACAGACCCTATAGATCACATCCTCTATATACACTATATATACAGACCCTATAGATTACACCCTCTATATACACAATATCTGTACAGACCCTATAGATCACATCCTCTATATACACTATGTGTACAGACCCTATAGATTACACCCTCTATATACACTATATGTACAGACCCTATAGATCACATCCTCTATATACACAATATCTGTACAGACCCTATAGATCACATCCTCTATATACACTATGTGTACAGACCATAGATCACATCCTCTATATACACTATATATACAGACCCTATAGATTACACCCTCTATATACACAATATCTGTACAGACCCTATAGATCACATCCTCTATATACACTATATGTACAGACCCTATAGATCACATCCTCTATATACACTATGTGTACAGACCATAGATCACATCCTCTATATACACTATATATACAGAACCTATAGATTACACCCTCTATATACACAATATCTGTACAGACCCTATAGATCACATCCTCTATATACACTATATATACAGACCCTATAGATTACACCCTCTATATACACAATATCTGTACAGACCCTATAGATCACAGCCTCTATATACACTATGTGTACAGACCCTATAGATCACATCCTCTATATACAGACCCTATAGATCACATCCTCTATATACACTATGTGTACAGACCCATAGATCACATCCTCTATATACACTATGTGTACAGACCCTATAGATCACATCCTCTATATACACTATGTGTACAGACCCTATAGATCACATCCTCTATATACAGACCCTATAGATCACATCCTCTATATACAGACCCTATAGATCACATCCTCTATATACACTATATATACAGACCCTATAGATTACACCCTCTATATACACAATATCTGTACAGACCCTATAGATCACATCCTCTATATACACTATGTGTACAGACCATAGATCACATCCTCTATATACACTATATATACAGACCCTATAGATTACACCCTCTATATACACAATATCTGTACAGACCCTATAGATCACATCCTCTATATACAGACCCTATAGATCACATCCTCTATACACACACATCCCTGCACCGGGACCACAGCAGCCGCCGCCGCTCTCACTCCGGCTGACAATAACCCCAAGTAAAAGCCACGGCCAGTGCTCGGGGGCACAATCTACTGCCCCCCATTATATACCGGCATCCAAGCCCATCTGCCACAATCAAGACAACTACCCCCAACCTCTTCCATTGCCCATGTCCCCTCCCTCCTCACCCCCATGACGTAGCCGGTGACGTAAGACTCTCAATCCCGGTTCGGTTCGGTGCTGGAGGGGGAGCAGAGCAGGGTAAGGGGGCTCAGTGATGATATCATCACGCACCAGACCCAGCACGCCCACTTGTGTAGCTCGCGGCATAGCGAAGCTGAATGGAACGCAGAGCGTGACCTGCGTCTGCGTTTCAAACCTCGTCAGCAGTTGGCGGGGAAACTGAGAGATCCCGCCCACTCTGTCTGAGTCTTTGTCTGGGTGAGGGAACGCGTCGGGCGTGACGTCACATCATGGAGTGATACGACTATGAGGTGGCAGCTGGCGCAGCGCCACTTTGGGGTGCTGTTTCCATGGAGCTAGTGGTGAGGTGTAACCTAGGTAACTGTGTGAGGTACAGCCGGCTGACCACCACATGTAAGCGGCCATTTGTTTCTTTTTTAGCACTAGTGAAGGATGTGTGGAGCATTATTCCCTAGGAGTCATATGCGGCGGTTCCAAGGAGAATGTGTAGTAAGGGTCTGTCATGGCCGTCTTTTGCCAACTCACCTGGCGTGTCTTAAAGACTCTCAGAAAATGGGACAACGGGACAGATTTATTATTAGTCACCCTAATTCTGGAGTGTGCGCACCATGTTTTATAATTCAGAAAAAATAGACACTTTTTTTTTGTTTTCACGCTTGTCAAGGGGGTGTGGCTTAAAGGGGCTTTACTGGTTTGTAAACTGTCACCACTTTTGATTAAAACATAACTAAAAACCTGAACCCTGTATTTTACTCGCCCTCCTTGGATCCGGCACCGAGTCTCCGCCGCTGCTCCCTGTGTCAGTTATTGTCTCCATCGCTGACGTCACATCGACAGACAGCGCTGCAGCCAATCACTGAGCGCAGGGGCTCGTGCTGTCGGCTTGGGCAGAGTTCAGCAATGGGCTGTGGTCGATAAGACCCGAGGAGCAGCGGAGGAGACTCAGCGTTGGACCCGGGGAGGGGGGAAGTTAAGCGAAGTTTGTTTTTAACACAAACTGCGGCTGGGGGGGGATGGGTTTTCCATATTTTGATTTTACTTTATTTGTGTGTTGTCAGGTGGCATCTAATTCTTTTTTTAGTTTTCCACCCCAAAATATTTTTTCAAACTTTTTTTTGTTAGCCACTCCCGTCAGCCACACTTGAGATGGTTAAAAGGCCACACCCAGATAGCTAAAAAGACTAGATTTATTTTACATACAGGGAAGACTGGTCCATATGTCAGGAACAAAAAATAATGGCAGTCAGGAGAACATCAGCAGTTACACTAGGTGAAAAAAAAATTACATATGGTGTTCATGGCAAGTGACAGGTCCTCTTGAAGGCCCATGTTTTGAAGGTGTTAGACATTGGCATTGCTTAAACCAGGGGTGTCAAACTGCATTCCTCGAGGGCCTCAAACCATGCGTGTTTTCAAGATTTCCTTAGCATTGCACAAGGTGCTGGAATCATTCTCTGCAGGTGATTAAATTATCACCTGTACAATGCAAGGAAATCCTGAAAACATGACCTGTTTGCAGCCCTCGAGGAATGCAGTTTGACACCCCTGGCTTAAAGGGAACCTGTCAGCAGGATTGTGCTCCGTAACCAACAGAGAGTCAGGTTGGCGCAGTTATACCGATTACAATGATACCTGGTGATGAAATCCGTCTTGTGGTTCTTGTTTAATCTTTATTTTCAGTTAATGACTTTTTTGTGCTCTGGCAGGCTGTGAGGATGTGGTATCTGATTAGTTATTCATCAGTCTGGCTTTCTGACAGGTCACTGATCTGCCCCCTATTTTACATACTGAATATTATATGTATTGCTGAAAAAAAAATCACATTCAGCAGGCAGGTGGCACCTGGGCTGCAGCAGGATCGCATCCATAATATGCGTTACATTGTCATATTTGCAATCCAATAGATGCTACTGTGCAGGCGTTGCTGTCACCATCTTCGTGGAGACATTTCTTTTCTTAAGATTTAGACGCCTGCACGGTCAAATCTATCGATCGCTGATAGATGCTACTGCACAAGCAAGGCTGATGCCATTTTGAGACGATTTTTTTTTTCTATATAAATTTATATCAGCAAATAAAACCATTATACATGCGATCATGCTCCGGCGCCTGCCTGCTGAATTTTTTAATTTTTTTTTCCTTAAGTACGTATAATTTTCACTATGTAAAATAGGGGGCAGATCAGTGAGGGATCAGTGACCTGTCATAACCCATACAGATGAATATGTAATCAGCACCACATAAAACCCCCCCTACAGGCTGCCCCAGAGCGCAAGAATCTCATTAATGGAAAATAAAGATTAAACACAACCACAAGACGGATTTCATCACCCAGGTATCATTTTGCTCAGTATAACTGCACCAAACTGACATTGTAGGTTAGGCTTCTTTCACACTTCCGTTTTTTACAAACAGTCACAATCCGTCAAAATGTTGGAAAGATGGATCCTGTGCAGATTGCAAAAAACGGATGCACCGGGTCTGTTTTTTTTTTTTTTATGGATCCGTAATGGCTATGTGCACACGTTGTGTATGCGTCCGCCGCGTTTTTCCGCTGCGAAAACGCATACACAACACAACCCATGTTAAAAATAATAATAAAAAAAAAATCATGATATTGTTACCTACCGGCGTCCCGTGCAGCCTTCCCGCGGCTTTCCAATGCTCGCGATGCTGCCGGCAGCTCCCGTTCCCAGTAAAGCCTTGCGAGACAATGACTTGTGATGACGTATCGCTCTCACGAGACCGCTACGTCATTGGGTCATTTCGCAAGGCATCACTGGGAACGGGAGCTGCCAGCAGCATCGGGAAGGCTGCAGGGGACGCCGGAAGGTAAGAATATCATGATTTTTTTTTTTTTTCATTATTTTTAACATATCTTTTTACTATTGATGCTGCATGGGCAGCATCAATAGTAAAAAGAGAGCGAGAGAGAATTTCCCTGACTGGAAATTCTTCCTCGCATGCTCAGTTTCAAAAGACGGCATCCGTCGCTGGATTCCTGCTTTTGACAGTCAGAGACGGATCCTGCGTCCATATGCTTCCATTATAGCCAACGGCGGACAGCGCAGGATCCGTCGATGAGCGATTTTCCGACGTACACAAAAAACATTCCTCTGTGCATTGTCTCCGCTCGACGGACAGAGGTTTTACGACGGATCCAGCACACGACGGATGAAACGGAAGGCCATCCATCACAATCCGTCGCTAATACAAGTCTATGAGAAACGGATCCAGCAGAGACATTTGCTGGATCTGTTTTTTTTCACAAAACGACGCATTGTTGCGGAAAAAGAAAGACGGAAGTGTGAATTAGGACTTACTGTGCACAATCCTGCTGACAGGTTCCCTTTAACCTTCGTCCGGCTGAGTAGGTACAATTGTAACTATTCCGTTTTAAAGTTGCAATAACTTTTTTTTCCGAAAAGCCGTAGAGGGCTGAAATTTCGTGACATCGCTGCAGTTTTGGTCCAAAATATATTGGCCAAATTTCAATAAAATATATATGAAGGTACAATTGTACCTCTGCAGCCTGTTAACGTTGTAAAATTATGCAGCCTGACGAAGGTTAAAAAGCAATCAAAAGTGACTGCAGGTTTAAGCTCCCAAAGGGAAAAAGAAATGAAAAAACCCCCCACATTTTTAATAAAATAAATAAAATGCAATAATTGCCATTTTTGGTTCTCTCTCCCCTACTCTCCCCAAAAATGACACAACAGTTATCAAATAGCTATATTTCCCCCAACATTTATAAGTTTTATTGACCACCAGAACAGAGTTAACTTGCCATTATTACCACACTGTGAATACTGTAAAAAGCAGTAGCAGAATTGCTTTCACCCCATAAATATATTTTTCCTGTTTTTCATTACATTGTATGGTAAAGTAAAAGATTCCATAGAAAAATGTGTTCCTTTTTATACCCTTATATCAACAAAAACATGCTCTTGGAAGATGAGTTAAAGGTTAGTTAGCAACTGCATAGGGCCTTAGGGAAAAAAATGTTTTTTTATTGTAATATTAAGCTAAATAGGATGTAGATAATGCTATAAAAGGAGGAATTACAAGCATTTTTAAGTGTTTGCGCATGTTTCCCATATAATGTCCCTTGTCATTTACGTATAGCTTGGTAAACCTCATCTCCTTTAGGTGGCAGCAGACTACTGCACAGTGACCATTGGAGCCATAAATTGTCTTAATTCATACACAGGCATGCATTTTTATGACAATACAAATATATGGTATATATTATCTAGAAAGTGAAGCTTTAGGCTATGTTAACACTGGACGTTTTTTCAGCGTGTTTTTTTTTTTTCCCTGCAGCAGAACCTGCTCTCTTGGCAGGTAAGAAGCTGCAGAATAAAGCAGGTTTTGACTATTTTTTTTTCTTGTGGTGTTTTGCTACGTTTTTGTCATGCTACATTTGTCTCTTGTGCATACTGATAAAGTTTAGTGCAAAAAAAAAAATCTTTTTCTATTTAGGATTTATTTTTCTGCAGCAAAACCTGATCTCTTGGAAGGAAAGAAGCTGCAGAAAAAAAAGCATGTTTTTTTTTTCGAATTTTTTTTTTGTGTGTGTTTTTTTCCTGCCGTTTTGCTAGATTTGTCTCTTGTGCATGCTGATAAAGTTTATTGTTGAAAAAAAGTCCTATTCCTTAGAATCAGGTTTTGGCACAAGAAAACGCAGCAAAACCTGATACCTGCATTTTTGGTGTGTTTGAAAGAAGTGACATGCTCTATGTCCAAAAAACAAAGGAAAGCACAAAATACGGATGACAAAAAAAACAAGGTGTGTGAGATTTCTGAAGTCTCATGGACATTGCTGCTACTGTAAAATGCAGCGTAAAATTGGCATTAAAAAAACGTCTAGTATGAACATAACCTACCATATTTTGCGGATTATAAGACGCATCGGTTAATATAACGCACCCCAAATTTTGAGGAGAAAAAAAACTTTTTTTTAATAAAATGGTGGTGCTTCTTATAATCCATGTGTCTTATTGCTTACCGGGGGGGGGGGGGGGTGTGGCTGCGGTGAAGCGGGGTCCCAGGGTTGCCGTCTATAGATAGATATTAGATAAATCGTAGATAAATCGGTAGATAGATATTAGATAAATAAAAATAATAATAATCTTTATATAGCACCAACATATTCCGCAGCGCTTTACAGGTTTAACAGTTTCAAACACAACAGTCATAAGTAACAACGTTAACAATACAATAATTAAAGCAAAATCAGACGACCCTGCTCGTGAGAGCTTACAATCTACAATGAGGTGGGGGAGATACAAACTACACAGGTGTGTATTTACAATGATGTATTTACAATGATGGTACAGCCATCTTCAGGGGGTGGGGGAATAGATGGAGATAGTGAATGGGCCACACACACACACACACACACACACACACACACACACACACACACACACACACACACACACACACACACACACACACACACACACGGACTTTGATTAGGGAACGTGATAGGCCGCTCTGAACAAATGTGTTTTGAGCGAGCGCCTAAAACTATGCAAATTGTGGATGGTCCTAATATCTTGGGGTAGAGCATTCCAGAGGATTGGCGCAGTGCGGGAGAAGTCTTGTAGTCGGGAGTGGGCGGTACGGAATAGTGCAGAGGTTAGTCGAAAGTCTAATGGTGTAGATAAGCCCCCGATGTAACCTGAAAGATAAGAAAAACAAGTTAGGCTACGTTCACATTTGCGTTGTGTGATGTTGCGTCGGAGACGCAACGCACAGCGCAAACAAAAACGCAACAAAACACACGCTAAAACGCAGCGTTTTGCGACGCATGCGTCCTTTTTTGCCGAATTTTGGACGCAAAAAAAATGCAACTTGCTGCGTCCTCTGCGCTCTACGCTTGCGGCAAAAAAAAACGCATGCATCGCAAGACGCAGCACAACGCATGTCCATGCGCCCCCCATGTTAAATATAGGGGCGCATGACGTATGCGTCGCCGCGGCTGCGCCCGACGCAGCCCCGCAAAACGCTAATGTGAACGTAGCCTTAGATCATACTCACCCAGGGGCGGTTCTGGTGCCGTCCGGTCTGATAGGCGTTGCGGTCCGGCGCCTCCCATCTTCATGCGATGATGTCCTCTTCTTTGCTTCCTGTTGCGGCTCCTGCGCAGGTGTACTTTATCTGCCCTGTTGAGGGCAGAGCAAAGTACTGCAGTGCGCAGGCGCTGGGCCTCTCTGACCTTTCCAGGCGCCTGCGCATTGCAGTACTTTGCTGTGCCCTCAACAGGGCAGATAAAGTACGCCTGCGCAGGAGCCACAACAGGATGCAAGGAAGAGGATGTCATCGCATGAAGATGGGAGGCGCCAGACCGCGACGCCCATCGGACTGGATCGCACCGGGACTGCCCCTGGGTGAACATAATCTAACTTGTTTTTCTTATGTTTGTTTTTCTTATCTTTCAGGTTACATCGGGGGCTTATCTGCAGCATTACAGAATGCTGTAGATAAGCCCCTGATGGAAGTGGACGCAGCTTATAGGCCAAAAATGGGGTGACAGATTCCCTTTAACATAAATTTGAAGTGTATGAAGTCTTCTGGTGTGCGAGTTTTCCTCCATAAGCGTTCAGCACACCCAGAGCATCGCTGGAGAAATCGGGTTTTCGATGTGAGCCAGGGCTGTTTCACTCAGTGTTTGGAGGTTCTGAGGGTGAGGGGCGCTACTTGGTCCAGGGTGCTTCTAAAAGTGTCATCATAGTGATGTACAGCCAGATCAGGACAGGAAAAAGAGATTGGGGACAATGATGAGTGTAGGGAGTCTGAAATTGTATGAGGGTTAATAGCATGTAGATTTCTGAATGTGTGGTAGGTAGGAGTGTGCTGGAGTGGGCGAGTAATTGTGAGTGTGAAGGAGAGAATGTTGTGGTCAGAGAGGGGAAGCGGCGAGTTATCTAGGTAGGAGATTGAACAGAGCCGGACAAAGACCAGGTCAGGGGTGTTACCGTCTTTGTGTGTTTCAGAGGTTGAGAACTGTGAGAGGCCTAGAGAAGTGGTTAGTGATAGAAGCTGGGATGCAGATGTGGAAGTGGGGCTGTTAATGGGGATGTTGAAGTCTTCCAGGATAAGGGTTGGTAGTTCTGAGGACAGAAAGTGTGGCAACCAGGCAGAGAAATGGTCCAGGATAGATAGATGATAGTTAGATGATACTATAGCTAGATTGATAGATGGATATATAGATGGATCTATAGATGGCTAGATTGATAGATGGATCTACAGATGGCTAGATTGATAGATGGATCTATAGATGGCTAGATTGATAGATGGATCTATAGATGGCTAGATTGATAGATGGATCTATAGATGGCTAGATTGATAGATGGATCTATAGATGGCTAGATTGATAGATGGATCTATAGATGGCTAGATTGATAGATGGATCTATAGATGGCTAGATGGATCTATAGATAGATGGATAGATATATCGATGGATAATACCAAGCCCAATGTTTAGTAATAAACATAATAAAATGGTACATAGAGTTAAATAAAGACACACACACACACACACACTTGGAGTTAGGCTGGGGTCACACTTGTGAGAAACTCACACGAGTCTCGCACCTCAGTACCCGGCACTGCCGCCGGCACTTGGACCGGAGTGTTGATCTACATAGAAATACATGCAGCCGCACACTCCGATCCCAAGTGCCGGCGACAATGACGGGTATTGAGGTGTGAGACTCGTGGGAGTTTTTCACAAGTGTGACCCTGCCCTTAAACGCAATATCTGTTTAATTTAAAATTAAAAAAATGTTGTGGGCTCCCGCGCAATTTTCTGTGACAGAGAGGGAAAGCCAGCGACTGGGGGCCGATGTTTATAGCTTAGAAAGAGGGTAATACCCATGGATCTTCCCAGGCTATGAATATCAGCCCACAGCTGTATGTTTAGTCTTTAGTGGCTATTAAAATAGGGGGACCCCCCAAAAAAATTACGTGGGGTCCCCCTATAATTAATAGCCAGAAAGGCTATGCAGACAGCTACGGACTGATATTCAAAGCCTAGAGTGGGGCCATGGATATTGCCCCTCCCCCCCCCCCCCCCCCCCCGGCTACAAATACCAGCTCCCATCTGCCCCAGGATTGGCGCATCTGTAAGATGTGCCAGTTCTGGAACTTAGCCTTTCTCTTCCCACTGCCCTGTAGTGGTGGCACATGGGGTAATAAGGGGCTAATGTCACCTTTGATTGTAAGGTGACATCAATCCGGCTTAGTATTAGAGAGGCGTCAATAAGACATCTATCCATTACTAATCCTATAGTAGTGAAAGCGTTAAAGACACAGAAAAAAGTATTTTAACCCCTTAATCCCATATGACGTACTATCCCGTTGAGGTGACCTGGGACTTAATTCCCAGTAACGGGATAGTACGTCATATGCGATCGGCCGCTCTCATGGGGGCAGCGCGGCCGGGTGTCAGCTGACTATCACAGCTGACATCCGGCACTGTGTGCCAGGAGCGGTCACGGACCGCTCCTGGCACATTAACCCCCGGCACACTGCGATCAAAGATGATCGCAGTGTTCCGGCGGTATAGGGAAGCATCATGCAGGGAGGGGGCTCACTGCGTGCTTCCCTGAGGCCCTCGGAGCAACGTGATGTGATTGCATTGCTCCGAGGGTCTCCTACCTCCTCCCTGCAGGCCTCGAATCCAATATGGCCACGGGGCTGCTTCCGGGTCCTGCAGGGGGGTGGCTTGCAAGCTCCTGCTCAGAGAAAGGGCTTGCAAGCGTCCCTGCAGTGCCTGTCAGATCGCTGATCTGACACAGTGCTCTGCAGTCCGCAGCAAAGTGAAGGACCGCATCCAATCCAGGTGAAGTATAAAAAGTCCTTTATTGCGCCAAATGCAACGTTTCATCCATATAGGTCTTTAAGCATGCTCGGAAAAGACCTATATGGTTGAAACGTTGCATATGGCACAATAAAGGACTTTTTATACTTCACCTGGATTGGATGCTGTCCTTCACTCTGCTGTGGTATGTACTTTTCCATTTGGGTCCAGTGGAACTAGGACGGGCATCCCTATATCAGTTGTGCTGTCGGCTATTTTCTAATATTTGGACAGTGCTCTGCACCCCCCGGGGCAATGTTATAAAGTGAAAAAAAAAATATTTGCACATTTAAAAAAAAAATAAAAATAAAATATATATATATATATATATATATATATATATATAGCTCCCATAAATACATTTCTTCATCTAAAAAAGACCAAAACAATAAAAGTACATATATTTAGTATCACCGCGTCCGTAACGACCCGTCCTATAAGGGTATGTGCACACGTAGCGCTTTCTCTGCGGATCCGCAGCGTTTTTTGCGGTGCAGAAACGCTGCAGATCCGCAATTGATTTACAGTACAATGTAAATCAATGAGAAAAAAAAATGCTGTGCACACTTTGCGGAAAATCCGCTGCGGAAACGCTGCGGTTTAAAAGAGGTAGCATGTCACTTCTTTTTTGCGAAACTGCAGCGTTTTTGTACCCATTCCATTATAGAAATCCGCAGGGGTAAAAAACGCAGCACATCCGCAAAAAAAACTGCGGAACCGCACAAACGCAACAAATCCGCAGGTGCGTTTTCTGCCAGGAGAGGCAGAATCCGCAACAGAAAATCCTAAGGCTAATCCGCAACGTGTGCACATAGCCTCAAACTCTCCCACTAGTTAACCCCTTCAGTGATCACCGTAAAAAAAAAGGCAAAAAACGCTTTATCATACCGCCGAACAAAAAGTGGAATAACAAACGATCAAAAAGATGGATATAAATAACCATGGTACCGCTGAAAACGTCATCTTGTCCTGCAAAAAACGACCCGCCCTACAGTATCATCAGCAAAAAAAGTTAGTCCCCAGAGTAAAGCGATGCAAAAATATTTATCTTTTCTATAAAATAGTTTTTATAGTATAAAAGCGCCAAAACATAAAAAATTATATAAATGAGATATCGCTGTAATCGTAGTGACCCAAAGAATAAAACTGCTTTATCAATTTTACCAAACGTGGAACAGTATAAAAGCCCTCCCTTCCCCTCCCCCCCCCCCAAAAAAAAAAAAAAACACACAAAAAAAAAAACTAAAAGAAATTCTTGAATAGCTGGTTTTTGGTCATTCTGCCTCACAGAAATTGGAATAAAAAGCGATACAAAAAAAGTCACATGCCCGAAAATGGTACCAATAAAAACGTGAACTCGTCCCGCAAAAAACAAGCCCTCTCATGACTCTATGGACCAAATTATTGAAAAATTATAGCGCTCAAAATGTGGAGACGCAAAAACTATTTTTTGCAATAAACAGCGTCTTTTAGTGTGTGACAGCTGCCAATCACAAAAATCCGCTAAAAAAAAAAAACTGCTATAAAAGTAAATCAAACCCCCCTTCATGACCCCCTTAGTTAGGGAAAAATAATAAAATTAAAAAAATGTATTTATTTCCATTTTCCCATTAGGGTTGGGGCTAGGGTTAGGTTGGGGTTAGGGCTACAGTTAGGGTTGGGGCTAAAGTTACTGTTTGGATTACATTTATGGTTGGGATTAAGGTTAGGGGTGTGGTTAGGGTTATGGTTGGGATTAGGGTTAGGAGTGTGTTGGAGTTAGGGTTGGGATTAGGGTCAGGGGTCTGTTGGGGTTAGGGGTGTGGTTAGGGTTATGGGTAGAGTTGGGATTAGGGTTAGGGGTGTGTTTGGATTAGGGTTTCAGTTAGAATTGGGGGCTTCCACTATTTAGGCACATCAGGGGCTCTCCAAACGCGACATGGTGTCCGATCTCAATTCCAGCCAATTCTGCATTGAAAAAGTAAAACAGTGCTCCTTCCCTTCCGAGCTCTCCCGTGCGCCCAAACAGGGGTTTACCCTAACATATGGGGTATCAGCGTACTCAGGACAAATTGGACAACAACTTTTGGGGTCCAATTTCTCTTATTGCCCTTGGGTAAATACAAAACTGAGGGCTAAAAAATAATTTTTGTGGAAAAAAAATATTTTTTACTTTCACGGCTTCATTATAAACTGTAGTGTTTCACTACAGTTTATAACGAAGCCGTGAAAATAAAAAATATTTTTTTCCCACAAAAATTATTTTTCTCTAGTCCCCTTCCACGACGGCATATGGAGGTTGTCTCTTTGCCCTAATGGGGAACAGGAAACACAAGAGAGGTTAAAAGCACCTCCCACTCGCCAGTGTCTTTCCTGTTCCCCATGGGACAAGGAGAGGTTCCTATATGCTGTAGTAGCCGGTGACTACAGGCATTCTTTCAGGTCTTACCTGTTTTTCAGCCGGGCAGCTGGGGTCGCCTTGTGCCTCTCCGTGGGCTGCTCTCGTCGTCCTGCTTGGCAGGTACCTCGGGACCCTTCCCGGCCTTCCTGCGCCCCCACGAGGGTAAAGCAGGCCGGGATCCCCAATCGCCAGCCGGGATCCTCTCTGAAGCTTCCCGGCTTCCTCCCTCCATGCTGCTCGGTTCGGCGTTCCGGAAGTGACGTCAGCGGTCGCGCGCGCATCACTTCCGGTTTTCGTATCACCCTGAAGCTGGCACTTCCGGGTTTCGACGGCGGCGGTGTCGGTGCTAATGGCGTCCCACACGTGGATCCTGGAGGAGGAGGAGGGGAAATCCTACCGCTGGAGGCAGGTGCTAGGAGAGCTACTCCATAAAAGCCTGCTGAATCACCACTGAAGGTAAGACTATAATCTCTTCAGTATGGATGGTTCTTTGTGCCCTGCATCTGCAGAGCCCAGCGCTGCCCCTGCTACTGTGAGTATGCAGGGTCTGGATCCGGGAGGTAGTTTTTCTTAGGGGTAGCTCCTCATTCTTCTCTCCCTCTGTTTCAGGGAGAAAAGTCTGCCCCTAGAGCTACTATTAGGAAGAAGTGTCCGGTCTGTTCTACAAAGCTCCCTCCTACCTGGGATAAAAAACTCTGCCAGCCATGCACTGACAGGATAGTTAAAGCCAAGCAACCATCCCTTCTAGATGAGATACGCTCTCTTGTTAAACAGGAGGTACAATCTTCCTTAGCAGCTTTTACACCTCCACCCCCACCTCCGCCACCACATTCCCCAGCTAAGAAGAGGAAGATTCAGGTCGTAGAATCTGATTCGGATTCAGACCACTCGGTTTCTTCATCTGCTGGCTGGGAAGATCCAGCATCCCCTAAGGCTGAGGTCAGGAAATACCTCTTCTCCTCGGATTATATTAAGGACCTGGTGTCTGCTGTTCGTAACACTATGGGGCTTGAAGAGGAACCTGTACCACAGTCCATACAGGATCATATGTTTGGTGGTCTTAGATCGGAGAAAAAGGCAGGATTCCCAGTTCATGCTAATGTTATTAATATGATTGAGCAAGAGTGGGAACTCCCTGAAAAGCGCCTTAGTATGTCTTCTGAGATGAAACATAGATTTCCTCTAGAAGGCGACCTTGTCAAACTTGACATTCCCAAGGTGGATGTGCAGGTGGCCAGAGTCGCCAAAAAAACAGCACTCCCCTTTGAGGATGCGTCGCAGTTAAAAGACCCTATGGACAGGAAGATTGAGAGTCTCCTGAAGAAGTCCTGGGGGAGTCTTCTTCTGTCCTCAAGGCAAATATCGCCTCTACCTGTGTAGCGAGGACCCTTTCCTGCTGGCTGGAGAAATTAGAATCGCACATTTCTCAGGGTACCTCTAGAAGTGAGATGTTGGATTCTCTCCCTATCTTACATAAGGCTACTGGTTTTCTGGCGGATGCTTCTCTGGAGTCCGTTAGAATTGCCGCCAGATCTTTAGTGCTCTCTAACTCTGCCAGAAGAGCTCTCTGGCTTAAACTATTGAGTGGTGACATCACGTCTAAGGCCAAGTTATGTGCCATCCCCTTTAAGGGAGACTGTGTTTGGTCCAGCTTTAGACGACATTTTGGATAAGGCGACCGACAAGAAAAAGGCGCTCCCGGAGCAAAAACAACCGAGGAAACGTTTTTTTCATGCCCCACTGTCTCAGCCCTCTCAGCAGAGGGGTAAAGGCAAGACCGGCAGGTGGAGCTATGCTAAAGGCAGAGGGAAAAATATCTTCGTCCCTCAACAACAGCAGCAGCAGCAGTCATTCCAGCAAGATAAACAATGACTCCGACCCGGTGGGGGGAAGACTCTCAAAATATGTGGATCAGTGGGAAAATATCACCAGCTCCCACTGGGTCCTTAATGTTATCAAGGAGGGCCTATTGATCGAGTTAACTTCTCCCCCCCCCCCCTCAGGGTCTAAAGATTACTACCCCCTCAATGAGGGATCACAAATTGTTAACATTGGGTCTCAGAGACCTTTTAAAATCAAATGTGATCTCCCCAGTTCCACAATCAGAATGGGGTCAGGGACATTATTCCCGTTTATTCCTGGTACCCAAACCATCGGGGGAAGTACGTATCATCATAAATCTAAAAGGTCTGAATCAATATGTAAAATATCGAAGATTCAAGATGGAGTCTGTAAAATCAGCCATTCCTTTTTATAGATCAGCACGCCTTTATGGCGACAATCGACCTGAAGGATGCGTATTTTCATATCCCTATTCACCCGAGACACAAAAAATATCTCAGGTTTGCGATTCAGGGGAATCATCAGGTGGAGCACTATCAGTTTGGAGTCCTTCCCTTCGGAATCTCATCAGCTCCGAGAGTATTCTCCAAAATAATGGCGGAGGCAGTGTCATTCATTGGGAGTCAAGGGGTTTGTATAGTGCCCTATCTGGACGATCTGCTGATAGTGGCTCCCACCAAAATGACCCTGGTATCTCATGTGTCAACCACATTAGAGATATTGAAGTCTCTGGGCTGGATACCGAACATAAAGAAATCCCAGCTTCAACCCTCAAAAACCAGAAAGTTTTTGGGAGTAATTCTGGACTCGGGGAAAAAACAGATGTCCTTCCTTCCAGAAGATCAGACTACCATTAGTAGTAAAGATCAAGAAATACAAAGAGATGAGATCTCCCACACTCCGGGAAGGAATGTCGCTATTAGGCTCCATGACAGCCTGCATTCAGTCGGTGGCTTGGGCTCAAGCCCACTCAAGAATTCTCCAGACCCATGTGCTAGACAATTGGGATGGTCGTCCTGGCTCTTTAAACAAAAGGATTCACACTCCAGGTCGAGTGAAAGCAGCCTTAACGTGGTGGATGAAATCCGAAAACCTTCGCAGGGGTGTGAGTTGGATTCTATTCCTGTTAACCACGATCAAATCAGATGCCAGCAAGAGGGGCTGGGGAGCCATGATAAATCATGTTCCCTATCAGGGTCTTTGGGACCCGTCAATCAGAGAGAGATCGTCAAACTTCCGAGAACTCAAAGCTGTGGAAGAAGCTCTCCTAGCAGCAAATCGTCAGCTCTCTGGACAACATGTCCAGATATACTCGGACAACATGACCACGGTGGCTCATATCAGACATCAGGGCAGTACAAAATTCACCAGTCTAAATAAGATCTCTGCCCGAATTTTTGCCTGGGCCGAGAAACACTTACTGTCCCTGACGGCAACTCACCTAAAAGGTACTGCCAATTTTCAGGCAGATTATCTGAGCCGACAGGATTTTCACCCAGGCGAATGGAGTCTGGATCGGCAAACATTCAACTTACTGGTAAACAGATGGGGTCTCCCGGAGGTCGACCTTTTTGCTTCTCACCAAAATGTGAAAGTAGAAACATTTTTTTCCCTGGATCCAAGAGGAAATCCCAGAGAAGTAGACGCCTTACTTCAAGATTGGCACTTTCATCTGGCTTATGCATTTCCGCCCATCCCGATTCTTGCAAGGGTGCTACGGAAAATTCGGATAGAAAAGACTCCGACTATTTTAGTTGCTCCATTTTGGCCCAAGAGAAGTTGGTTCAACCTGATTATCCAACTACAGGTGGACGGACCGGTAATGTTACCGATAAAGGTCAATCTCCTTTCTCAGGGCCCAGTTCTTCACTCAGACCCTCAGAAATGGAATTTAGCGGCGTGGTTTCTGAAGCCAATGTGCTGAGAGCGAAAGGGTTATCAAACCCTGTTATAGCTATTCTACAAAAATCCAGAAAACCGGTAACAAATGCTATTTATAATAAAATTTTGAAAAAATGTTCATCTTTTTGTCTGCCTAATCCTCCAGACCCTCTCATGCCAGATATACCTAAGATATTAGACTTTTTACAAAGAGGCCTAGAAATTGGTCTGAAACCCAGTACTCTGAAGGTCCAGGTCTCTGCGCTCAGTTCCATCTTTGATCAAGATCTAGCAGGACATCGCTGGATTAAGTTTCATGACCTCAGCAAATAGAATAAACCCTAGGAAGCAAGTTATAGTTCCTCCATGGGATCTCAATATTGTGCTTCAAGGCCTTACAGGTCCACCATTTGAACCTTTTGTCTACCTGTTCCCCACAAAATCTCGCCTACAAAACGGTTTTCTTGGTAGCTATTACTTCAGCTAGAAGAGTGGGTGAATTACAGGCCTTCTCTATTAGATAACCTTATCTACTGGTTAGAGAAGACTCAATAATACTCCGTCTTGATCCCTCTTTCCTCCCAAAAGTGGTCTCTGAATTCCATCGTTCTCAAGAAATAGTGTTACCAACCTTTTGCAATAATCCTGCAAACTCTGAGGAAAGAAGATTTAATACTCTCGATGTTAGGCGTATCCTGCTACATTACTTGGATCAAACCCGTGCCTTTAGAGTTGATCACAACCTTTTTGTCCACTCCTCAGGTCAAAATAAAGGGAAGAAGGTAGCCAAGAGTACCATTGCTACATGGATTAAAAAAGCCATAACAGAAGCTTACCTTGCTCAAAATAAACTACCTCCAGTAGGAATCAAGGCCCATTCAACTAGATCTACGTCGGTCCCCTGGGCAGAGAGAGCAGGCGCATCTCCAGAGCAGATCTGCAGGGCAGCTACGTGGTCGTCACTCCATACCTTCTCCAAACATTATAGGTTGGATGTATTATCCAATAGAGATTTAGTCTTCGGCCGCAAGGTTCTTCAGGCCGTTGTCCCTCCCTAGTGCCAATTAGTTGGTATTCCTCCATATGCCGTCGTGGAAGGTGACTAGAGAAAATAGAATTATTCTTACCGTCAATTCGGTTTCTAGGAACCTTCCACGACGGCGCTAATTTCCCACCCTCTATATTTCCTGGATTAATTCTGGGACTCAGAAGGTAAACCGGTGCTATGGTTTCAGTTATAAGTCACTGGCGAGTGGGAGGTGCTTTTAACCTCTCTTGTGTTTCCTGTTCCCCATTAGGGCAAAGAGACAACCTCCATATGCCGTCGTGGAAGGTTCCTAGAAACCGAATTAACGGTAAGAATAATTCTATTTTTAGCCCTCAGTTTTGTATTTTCCCAAGGGCAATAAGAGAAACTAGACCCCAAAAGTTGTTGAGGGTTCAAAGTTCTCACAAAGCATCTAGATAAGTTCCTTGGGGTCTAGTTTCCAATATGGGGTCACTTGTGGGGGGTTTCTACTGTTTGGGTACATCAGGGGCTCTGCAAATGCAATGTGACGCCTGCAGACCAATCCATCTAAGTCTGCATTCCAAAAGGCGCTCCTTCCCTTCTGAGCTCTGCCATGAGCCTAAACGGTGGTTCCCCCCCACATATGGGGTATCAGCATACTCAGGACAAATTGGACAACAACTTTTGGGGTCCAATTTCTCTTGTTACCCTTGGGAAAATAAAATTTTGGGGGCTAAAAAAAAATTTTTGTGGAAAAAAAAAAAGATTTTTTTATTTTCACGGCTCTGCGTTATAAACTGTAGTGAAACACTTGGGGGTTCAAAGCTTTCACAACACATCTAGATAAGTTCCTTATGGGGTCTACTTTCCAAAATGGTGTCACTTGTGGGGGGTTTCAATGTTTAGGCACATCAGGGGCTCTCCAAACGCGACATGGTGTCCCAGCTCAATTCCAGTCAATTTTGCATTGAAAAGTGTAACTGCGCTCCTTCCCTTCCGAGCTCCACCATGCACCCAAACAGTGGTTTACCCCCACATGTGGGGTATCGGCGTACTCAGAACAAATGGCACAACAACTTTTGGGGTACAATTTCTTCTCTTACCCTTGGGAAAATAAAAAAATTGGGGGCAAAAAGATCATTTTTGTGAAAAAATGATTTTTTATTTTTACAGCTCAACATTATAAACTTATGTGAAGCACTTGGTGGGTCAAAGTGCGCACCACACATCTAGATGTCACTTGTGGGGGGTTTCAATGTTTAGGCACATCAGGGGCTCTCCAAACGCAATATGGTGTCCCATCTCAATTCCAGTCAAGTTTGCATTGAAAAGTCAAACCATGCTCTACCATGCGCCCAAACAGTGGTTTACCCCCACATATGGGGTATCGGCGTACTCAGGACAAATTGTACAACAACTTTTGGGGTCCATTTTCTCCTGTTACCCTTGGTAAAATAAGTTGGAGCTGAAGTAAATTTTTTGTGAAAAAAGTTAAATGTTCGTTTTTTTTTTTGTTTTTTTTTTTAAACATTCCAAAAATTCCTGTGAAACACCTGAAGGATTAATAAATTTCTTGAATGTGGTTTTGAGTACCTTGAGGGGTGCAGTTTTTAGAATGGTGTCACACTTGGTTATTTTCTATCATGTAGACCCCTCAAAATGACTTCAAATGTGATGTGGTCCCTAAAGAAAAAAAAAAAAAAATGGTGTTGTAAAAATGAGAAATTGCTGGTCAACTTTTAACCCTTATAACTCCCTAACAAAAAAAAAAACGTGGGTTCCAAAATTGTGCTGATGTAAAGTACATGTTGGAAATGTTACTTAAGTATTTTGTGTGACATATCTCCGTGAGTTAAGGGCATAAAAATTCGAAATTGGAAAATTGCGACATTTTTGCCAAATTTCCATTTTTTTTTCACAAATAAGCGCAGGTCATATCAAATAAATTTTACCACTATCATGAAGTACAATATGTCACGAGAAAACATTGTCAGTCATCAGGATCTGTTGAAGCGTTCCAGAGTTATAACCTCATAAAGGAACAGTGGTCAGAATTGTAAACATTGGCCTGGTCATTAAAGTGCAAACCACCCTTGGGGATTAGGGGGTTAATATTCTTAATTTCACTATACTTACGACCACGCCAAATTCCCCAAAGGCATCGTTCACCTGCAAAAAATAAAAAATAAAATAAACCAACAGTATACTAGCTGTTCTGACGTAGTCCAATTAATAATGAGTGTCCCACGACAATCTCCCCTATCAAACAGTGACATCGGGTGATGTCACTGCTCTACAGGGCGTCCCACCAAGCACTGACAGGAGATAATGGCTCCTGCAGTACATTGCTGAAGAGGTTACCTGAGTTCAGGCTCACTTTACGGCAATACTGTGTGGGAATTTTCTCACACAGCGCTGCTAGTGAGAGAATGAACTCGGATGACCTCTCTCCCGGCAGAGGGATACATCACAGAGGATTACCTCCACCTTTCAGTTTATCACGGAGGCCCTGTAGAGCACTGATCACTGTTCTACCTGGGATATCGTCATGGGACACTCGTTATTAACTGGACTACGGCGGAAAGGTAAGTATAGGTTGGTTTATTATATTGTTTTCATTACAGGTGATTTGTCTGATGGGACTACTTTCCTATCATCGGCTAGCTGTCACTGTGAGCATTCATAGCCGGGTGGGAGCAGTAGTCCCATCAGACAATGGCTGCTTACACAGACGCGCACACACACACAGACCCGCACGCACATATACACGCAGACCCCCGCACACAGACATGCACATCTTCTCCGCACACACAGCCCCGCAGACACACACAGATAAACGCAGACCCCCCGCACACACACAGTCTCCACACACACAGTCTCCGCCCACACACTCTTCCTCCCGATCTGCAGCGTTTCTCGCACCCACATCCGCAGCAAATCCGCAGATCTTTTTTACACCTGCGGTTTTGCTGCAGATGTGCCTGACTCAATGGGTGCAGAAACACTGCAGATCCACAAAAAGAATTGAAATGCTTCAGAAAATAAAACGCTGCAAATCTGCTCTGATTTTTCCGCAGCATGTGCACAACAATTCTTCATTTCACATAGAATAACATTGGTTGTGCACGACACTGCGGATTTGATTCAATTCCGCGCGTCCAAAAGCAATGCGGATCTGGGGTGGAACCTGGGCAGTGTCTTAAGGGGGCCTGAAAATGTTGCCAGTATAGGGCCAGAAATTCCTGGTGGCAGCCCTGCCCCTGACTGACAGCTGTGTCTCAATGCAAAGAGAGTGTCAGTCAGGGCTGAGGGCACGGTTACATGTGCCACTATAGAGAGGTGACAAACAGAATGCTGGCTGGGAGAATAAAGTTAATTTTCTCCCCACTGCATTCGGCTGTGTGCAATTAACCTGCAGATTAACCCCATATCTGCTGGTTAATAGCGTTATTTCTGGTTACAAGTTCCCTTTAAAACCTGGGGAAGCTAGATCACCCTTTTATCTCAGACAATTAAAGCAAACCTTCATGAATACTTCCCAACAACTATATTGTATCAAAACATATTAGATGGTGCCCCTCCAATACCCAGTGAATTATAACAAGCCTATTGCACAGTGAAGGGAAAAGCGAGGGGTATGAGAAGTTGTCCAAGTAATGGAAAATGTCTTGAATAGCTGCTGCTATAGAAAAACCAAAAAAATCATCCTGCATACAGATGACAGGTCAGGAAAAATGCCACAATAAAACTGGCTGAATATTTGTTTTTAAATATGCGTGTACCTACCTTAATACCTGTCACTTGCTTCCAGGTCTGACTGTCCTTGTAAGGTGTATATTGTAAGAATGAAGAACCCAACTGTAAGTTGACAATAACCTGTTCTTATTATTTGTCTGGAACGTGCTTGAAAATCCTCAATTTGAAAAGTTTAAAAACTATTAACTGACCTTAATAGGTCTTTATTTAAAAAAAAAAAAAAAAGTATTTAATTTTGTAATTTTCACAGTAGCCACTGTGGCTGTTGTAGACTCCATCATGTCCTTCAGGAAGCATTTTCAGCAGGCTGCTTATAATAAGGGGTAGGTTTATAATGACAGGTAAGGGTAACACCTCTATAGTCAGCTAACAGAGGATCCACAATCCAAACAGGTAATATCACAGCTCCCACTCTCTTTACAATTACCTTTGCACATGCTCATTAGATGCTTCAATACAAAAATAGGCTTATTGTCTTTTCATTGTGGGTAATCTACATGTGAATTTCCTGAAACTAAGCTAATCTAATGAAGCCCCAGTGGCCAGTGTGAAAATTTCAAAATGTTTCTGTAATCCATAAAACAGATTGTGTGTGTGTGTGTGTGTGTGTGTGTGTGTGGTTGGGGTGGGAGAGAACATATTCTAAAAATAGATTGAATACAAAACCTGATTTTAAATGATAGGTTATTTCCTGATGATAGCGTCCCTTTAAAAGTTAACAGTTCTATATAATTTCTAAATTGCATTCTAGCTAGTGGTGCTTATCATACAGTTTATGCATTTCTGTGTGCAATTCCTCATCCTCCCCTATTTCGTTTGCTGCGCTTTTCTCCCTAGTGAGCGTTCCTCTCTGTTGTCTGTGAGTGCATGTTTGTATGTTTGGTATTTAAATTTATCCCTGTACGTCCTCCCTTGTTAGTCTGGTTTGTATATGAACATAAACTATTACTCCTCACTTCCCGGCGTGGGGAGGTGCACAGATATAGGACTAATTCCGGAGGTCAGCAAGGTACGTGGCCTCCGTGTCTTCACCATCCGAAGTGATACAGGGAACAGGGATAGCTAGGGTGCCCTTAGCGTTGGGGACAGGGAAGGAGCGCCTTGCCCCGGGTATTCAGCGTACAGAGTTGTGACACACACCTTTGTTTGGATATGGTGGCCATCCACCAACTAACCATTATTCCATGGGCGGTCTGATCCGATGGGTGTCACAGGTCCGGGTCCGGTGCCTTCCATCTTCTTGCGATGCTGCCCTCCTTGCTTCACAGGCTCCCCGGCATCGTGCTCCTGCGCAGGCGTACTTATCTGCACTGTTGAGGGCAGAGCGAAGTACTTCAGTGCGCAGGCACTGGGCCTCTCAGATGCTGGGGAGCCATGAAGCAAGCAGGAGGGCGGCGATCATAAGAAAATGGGAGGCGCCGGATCCAGACCTGCGACACCCATCGGATCGGACCGCCCTACGGGTGAGTATATTAAAACTTATATTTCTTATCTTTCAGGTCAGATCGGGGTTTATCTAGAGCAGTATAGAATACTGCAGATAAGCCCTGAAAAGGCGGTGGCCACATCTTATAACGGCCAAACCTGGTGACAGGTTCGCTTTAAGGTTGGTCTTCATGTATGAGCAGCTGGGTCAGGAGTTGAAGAGGGCAATAATGAATATATGGACAAGAGTCTTCCTATTTTTACATAGAGCAGAGAAAACAGAAGAATTAGCTGGGTAAAAAAGAAAAATGAGCAATTGTATGTACACAGCGCTATATAATATGATGACTGCAATGTATTAAGAGGATAAAAACTTTCGGAGGAGTGCTTCTTTAAATTGCATATGAATTATGATTACCTACAATATTAAAATGTTGCTAATTCGTAAAAAAATGCCCTGCCAATAGTTATCAATTAGATTTTCTAGTTTTAGTTTTTCTAGTTTTGACATGTAACCTCATTACAATGTGCAGATTTGAGCCCAGAACCCCAGCGCTGCAAAGCAACAGTGGAAACCCCTGAACCACCATTCTGCCCTCACTGATAATATCTTGTTATTTCTCTGTATTTATATTGAAAAGGTTAATGTTTGCTTGTTTGTATGGGTCTTTTATTTTTTTTTTTCTTTCCTGCCACTAAGCAATATTCCTTCTGGTTTTTTTTTCTTTTCATTAAATTGGATGTTTTTGCCAGCATCCACATTTTACGCTCAAGTTGTAGTCTATTATTGATACTAACACATTGTTGACTATATACTGTATACTATCTTTGGTCTATGCTTTCCTGGATCAAAATAATTACCCAACAGGAATCGATTTGATGTCATGTAATTATTAATCGCCCAAGTGAGTTTAAGATTTAGATAACTTTTGGAATATGATGACGATAATAATAAACATAAGTCTAAATGATGCTAACCCCCTTCCACTGAGGAATCAACAAATTGTCAATAAATTGGTCATAACAAGTAATGGATGATTTAAAGATTGAACTCAATATAGATTAAATTTTCCTTCGACCAAACAACCCAGATTTGCAAGGGAGGGGGAGAACCTCAATCCCATTGGGGAGTCTTCTTTTTGTAAATGTAATTATTGAAAGCAAAGTAATTCAGTTTCTACAAATGCTGAATAGCACTGTTAACAAAATGCTTCATATTTTCAGAGTACTGACAACAATTTTGTAGCTTGAATTCTATAGCCATAACTGCTACATCATGGGGGGTGGATACAGGAATAAAGTGCTTCAACATCACATGTAATCCAATTGAAGTCTGGAGGCCAGGAAAATCCATAGGTTTTGTGTACATCATCACCACTGTCCTTTTTAAATCTAATGGAATTAGTCGAAAAAAAGGTTGTAGTTGGATGTCATAATTAAGAGATCTTGTCACCGCTTTCATAATTCTCAATGGATGTGTAAAAATGTTCTTGTGTAGTTTGGAAGTGGCCTGGAGTTTTGGAGTTATACTTGAATTATTTTGTGTTGAGTTTACCCAGAGAAGTGCCTTCTTATAGGATTCTGTATAAACATCCTTGAAAATCTTTTTATTCTTTATTGTTGCAACCACTATATTGCACAGGTTTTGCACAGAACCTGTTCCTTTCACCTGCAGCCACAAAGCCCTAACTGGTAAAACGCCAGTGTATTTTCATTTTTTCAGTCACTCCCTAGGTGCGCCAATCTGTTTTTCTAGTGTATAATCCTTGAAAATCTACTGTTTTTTTTGTTTTTACTTACGATGGGTATTATTGTTATCCAATATTTGATAAGCTAAATTCACCATATAATGTTGTGTTCAATATCACTAAGGCACCTCCTTTGGTGGCATTTCAAATAATTGACGTTATTTTATAGGTCATTAATATCATATTTAGCTCTATGGATTTACAAAAATGCATAAAAAAACACGTATTTTCAGCTGCGTTTTTCTGCCAAGAGATGCAGATACCTTGCAGAAATTTCTGCAAGCCAAATACGCAACGTGCGCACATTGCCTTAGATAGCAATTCTATTTGTTCGAAGGAAAGCAATAGAAGACTGGACAACAACAATATTGAGTGAATCTTCTAATTTATTTGCCTTTTTTGTAGTCTCATATTTTCATCTTCCACCATTCTGTGTATGCTTTTTTTTTTTTATTTGTCTTATTGCTTGTAGGTTCCTTTTAAAAAATAAATAAATAAAAAAAAAAAAAAAGGTGAATATTGTACTTACTTGACAGAATAACTTTGAGTCCAAAAATTGATTTCAGATAATATCTGAAGACATATGCAGATTGACTGTTGTTATATTTAAAATGTAAGCGTCGGTTCAATTTTTTTTCTCGTTAATCAGAAGTGCACATCAAAATAAGTAACTTTGAAGCAAAGTTACCAGGGAAATGTGCTTCTTTCACCTCCTGGATTGATCTTTCTCTCAATTTTTTCAGTAAACGCTGTAAAATCTGTATTCAGTGAAGACAGAATTACCCATTACTGAGATAATGACAGTTTGTGCTTTTAAAGTTTGGTGGAGAGAAGGAATGAGAGGCAGACAGACATTTTGCCGCAATTTTGAAATGAGTCCTTTAACTTTGAGTACAAACTATTACCACACTAATGGGAAAATCTGTTTCCACTGGAAACAGATTTTACCTGTGAATTGAAAATTTTGAGAATAAATGATTGGTTCAGGAAAAGAAAGAAGCCCGAATATTTTAATAAGATCTATGACAATGTGTGTTATTTCATGTATACTATTGATTTATGGCAGACAAATTCAAACAGTTACTCTTTAAATCCACTTCTTATTGGCCTTGATTTAGAGGTTGATGATGATCTAAAGTTTTTTTTTTTATATACCTTCCAAGAATATAAACCTTTTTCAAATAGTCTTCCATGTCTCTGGAACTGACTTTTTTTTCATCTGAATAATGATTTACCATAGTTTCAAAGATAGTTTTTATGTTATTTGCATTGCTTGAAATTTACTTTTTACAGAGTAATGGCCTTTCTGATTTGTACAAGTTTCAACTTCTTCGCAGCTATGGTAGTTATCAGAGATATTCGTTCCAAAGAATACTTTGAAAGAATATACCATTTAGTTTTAAACTGTGTGGAGTAAAGATACATTAGGTGTTTTGTTGATTCTTAAATAGGAAGTACCGTAATCATTCTTTTCTATGTATTTTCTTAGAGTCATGTAATCTCACCTTAGCGCCTGTTTACACACGTTTTTGCCGTGGACAAAAAAACAGCTTTTTACAGTACCAGTAAAATGAGATTTCTGAAATTTCATGCACATTCTGCTTTTTTTTTTTTTGTAGGTGTTGTTCATACTTACAAATTTTGCAATAAAGGTAACACATCTCTGCTGCAAGTTGTTACCAGACTGCATATACTTCTGTGTTATTCATGTGATTAATTGCATCCCTGCTGGATATCAGATTCCTATGCATCATCTGCTGTGCTCGGTTGTAATGTCACACCTGACTCTGCTTCATCTTGCACTTCCAGCTCCGCCTTGCCTGTCTCCCAACTTGCCTACCCTGCTGACTGTGCCCACTATAAATTAATGTGCCATCCGGCAAGATCTGCTCAGCTGGTTAATCAACTAGGTCTGTGCTGCTTACCTAAACCTACAGCTTAGAACATCCACTTCACCAACGAGCCTATATTAGAATAGCAAGACCATGGACTCTGCTAAACAGGTTTACTTCACAACCCTCATGTCTTCCCTATCCTACAACCCCAAAAAGTTATTCAAAACCTTTAACTTCCTCCTCCGCCCCCCACTACCCCCTCCAACCTCCCTCATCTCTGCTGAGGACTTTGCCACACACTTTAAAAATAAGTTCGACCAAACAAGGCAAGTCTTCATTCTTCAACCACCACAACCCCTTTGTATACCAGACCAATGCCCAAACCCCATAACCTCTCTATCCAACCGCACTGAAGGTGGGGCTTAATTGTCTCCTCTCCAAAGCGCACCTCACCACCTGTGCGCTCGACCCCATCCCATCCCACCTTTTCCCCAACCTCAACACCACTCTTATCCCATCCCTAACCCACCTCTTCAACCTATCACTAACTTCTGGCACCTTCCCTTCTGCTTTCAAACACACCACAATCACACCTATCCTTAAAAAGCCAACCCTCGATCCAGCTATTGCCCAATATCGCTGCTCCCATTCGCTTCCAAACTCCTGGAGCAGCATGTCCACGCTGAACTTTCTCCCACCACTCATCTAACTTGCTCTTTGACAATCACAATCTACAATCTGGTTTACGCCCCCATCACTCAACTGAGACAGCCCTGACCAAAATCACTAACGACCTACTTACAGCCAAAGCTAACGGACAATACTCTGTTCTCCTCCTTCTAGACTTGTCCTTTGTTTTTGACACAGTTGACCACTGCCTCCTACTACAGATCCTCTCCTCTTTTGGCATCAAAGTCCTCGCCCTATCTTGGATCTCCTCATACCTTTCCAACCGCACATTCAGCGTCTCCCACTCACACGCTACCTCCTCATCCCACCCTCCCTCTGTTGGAGTCCCCCAAGGCTCTGTTCTAGGACCCCTACTCTTCTCAATCTATACACTTGGCCTGGGACAACTCCTAAAATCTCATGGATTCCAGTACCACTTTTATGCTGATGACACTCAGATCTACCTTTCTGGCCCAGACATCACCTCTCTGCTGTCCATAATCCTGGAGTGTCTATCAGCCATATCCTCCTTCTTCTCTCGCTTCCTCAAACTCAGTGTGGACAAATCTGAACTCGTCATCTTTCCTCCATCCCATAGATCTTCCTTACCTGACCTATCTATCGCAATTAACGACATCTCGCTTTCCCCCGTATCGGGAAGTCCGCTGCCTCGGAGTAACCCTTGACTCTGTCCTGTCCTTCAAACAGCACATCAAAGCTCTTTCCACCTCCTGTCGCCTCCAGCTCAAAAATATCTCCAGAATCCGTCCTTTCCTCAACCGTCAATCTACTAAAATGCTTGTGCATGCCCTCATCTCCCGCCTTGACTACTGCAACATCCTTTTCTGTGGCCTCCCTGCTTACACACTTTTACCTCTCCAGTCCATCCTTAACTCTGCTGCCCGACTAATTCATCTCTCTCCTCGCTACTCCTCCGCTTCCCCCCTCTGCAAATCTTTTCACTGGCTCCCACTCCCTCAGCGTATCCAGTTCAAATTACTAATACTGACTTACAAAACCATCCACAACCTGTCTCCTCCATATATCTGTGAACTAATCTCCCGATATCTTCCCTCACGTAATCTCCAGTCCTCCCCAAGACCTCCTTCTCTACTCCACACTTATTCGCTCCTCGCCCAACTGCCTCCAAGACTTCTCCCGAATATCCCCCCCATTCTCTGGAATTCTTTGCCCCAACACGTCCGACTATCAACCACATTCGGATCCTTCAGACGGAACCTGAAAGCCTACAGCCTGCACTGACCCCGCTGCCTCCTCCTAACCACTACTGAAGCTACCGCCTCGCCAACACTGGAGCTCCTGCAACCCTCAACCTATTGTCTCCTTCCCCACCATCCTGTAGAATGAAAGCCCGCAAGGGCAGGGTCCTCGCCACCTCTGTATCAGTCTGTAATTGTTAGTTTGCTTACTGTAAGTGATTATTTGTATGTAACATCTCCTCATGTACAGCACCATGGAAGCAATGGTGCTATATAAATAATAATTCCAAAGTTGTAATGGCATCAATACTAATGCTTTTGGATATCAAGGAGTTAAAGGTAACTGAACTGGATATGTAATTTGCTGTGAGCCAGTGGGAGGTTCTACAGGCTGTGCGTGACTTCTCAGCCTGTATGGACGCATTGCCTCAAATCACTGCTATTACACCTTCAGTTCCTCAACTGCCACAGTTGCGTTCTTATCCAGGACATTTTTCTTGAAGACCATCTCCACATCTGCCTATTACTGTCCATTTAAAGTACATACAATGGCCTGCTGGACCTTTGCAAACCAATACACCATATTGGAACCATTTGAACTTTGCCCCCAACATTTTTTTTTCTGTGTGATTTGAAAGTAGCATATATTTATTCTTTATCTATAGACACTTTGGATTTGGCTGTACCATTATGGGAACAAGACAAGACAATCATATAGTTGATTCTCTACCATCCTACTTGACAACTAACTTCTGTAGAGTGTTTGACAAATCAGGTAATGTTCATTCAACTACCGACTACGTGCTCTGGCTTTGACAAAGAACTAACCTTATGCCATCCAGTTTTCTCAATTGACGTAGAACAATCACACACACACACACACACACACACACACACACACACACACACACACACACACACACACACGTGTGAGAAAAGGAAGAGATCCCAAAATAAAAGTAAAATAATAATTATTAATCAGTTGTAAAAACACATACAAATATATAAATTATTCACGCCCCCGGAAGAAGCAGGAGGCGAAATGCGCGTCGGGGTGAGGGGACACCACGGGCACCAGCACTTGCACCAGGTAATTGCATTCTACCATGTGAGGTTTTGGGACAGATGGTAACATATGTGGTCTAAGAATAAGAGGGTTGGACACGTGTAAATAACCTAAAAACATTTGGAGAATTTATGGAGGTGGATTGTTTAACCCATTAGCCACTGTGCTCTCTCTCTCTCTCATTGTTTTGGCGGTGTCTAATTTGTATTTGCCATATGTTGGTATTTATTTAGACCATTTTATATGTATTCAAGACACTTGGAATCCCCCTAATTACATACATTACCCTGGGTAGTTATAGGCACAATACACCTGTATTGTAGCATATGTGTTCTGGTGTGGGTTTTTTTTTTTTTTTTTTTGTGGTGTCCCCTATGGTACTTTTTTTTTACTTTTTATTTTGGGATATCTTCCTTTTCTCACACACGTGTGTGTGTGTGTGTGTGTGTGTGTGTGTGTGTGTGTGTGTGAGAGAGATTGAGTTGTTGTATTGTCATGAACTGCCCTTGATTTAGTGGAATATAAGTTATGTTGACCTAGAACAATGACCAACTCTTGGTTATCTATCTAGTCGGGCCAATGTTAAAACTTCCTGATAGGGATGGATTTACCATCTTTGGCTCTGGAACTATCTCCAAAAATGGATCCACAATTTCTGGTGGTCGTATGAGTGACTAGTGGAAGACCATGTTCTACATTTAAGATTGCCATTATGAATATCTTGTTATGCCTTTCAGTTTGTACAACATGCACCGTTCTGTGTTCCAGCATTTCATCAATTAAATATTCTACAATGTTCTGAATCAGTATGTATTCGTCTATCTGGATGAAATCCTATTCTTCTCCAGGGCCCTGGATTTTCATAGTCTTCATGTTCGCTTGTTTTGAAAAGACTGTGATAGAATCATCTTTATGCCAAGCTGGAAGAATGTATTTTTGAGTCATGAATTACAGATTCTTGGCTTTATCAGATATCCTATCATCTGGAGGTCTGTTTATAGTTCCAGAGAAAGTTTCTGCTACTTTGGCCACAACCTGCTGGTCTCCAAGTCCTTCACAGATTCCTCGTCTTTGCAAATATCTGTTGCTAATTTATTAAAAATTATTCTCAAGTGGTAGCTTCGTTCTTCGTTTACAGCCCTCACTCTGAAGGGCTCTAATGGTTGAATTCTACTGTTCAAATCTTAAAGCAGTTTAAAGCTTGTTTTTCCACTTCTCCTGATCTACACCTTACTGATGTTGACAGGCCGTTCTTCTTGAAGTGGATGTCTTTCCTGTTATAGAAGCAGTTCCATCTCAAAATTCATCTACATCGAGAAATCCTCTATGCCAGTTTTTCTGCAAGAATTTTGTTCCGGCAGAGCGGAATTATTCTAAAGGTAATTGTGAATTCTTAGAATAAAATTAGTTCTTCAGGAATGGCATGTGCTTGAAAGTTAGTGTCCCAGTTACCATCTAATTGGAATATAAAAAAAAAATCTGGATATCGTCAGTCGGCCTGTAGGTTGATTCCCCATCAAGCTCGATGGTCACTCTTCGTGGTTTGACTTCATCCTCACCGTCCTCTCAGGAAAAAAATCACATGGCTGATGCCCTGTCCACATCCTTTAATCTATTTGTTGCCTCCGAAGAAGCACATGTAATTGAAGCTGATTTTATTTTTGCTTCAATTTCTTCCTTCCTGTTCTCTACGGACCGAGACCGTACTGAGGGGGTATCCCGAAAGGAGAGTGACAACAGACTTGTGTCCCCTAAATTGGCCCCAAAGTCCCCTCGTGTCGCAGCTATTAAGTGTTGGCGGACATGTGGCTACCAACTGCCCCTTAACGACTGAACCCATGGACTGCAGGTATATTCACCGAGTGTCTATGTGCGCCCCGCCCGTGTGCACTGCAACTACAGTCAATGAAGGCAGCGAGCCCCAAATGTGCTAGGTAATCGTCAACGGGTACTATACGGAGGCTTTCTTGGACACTGGGAGCTTAGTGACTCTGGTCCATGGGTTCCTTCTTGCTGGGGACAACCCCACTGTACATAAAGTGGGGGTGGTGTGCATAAATGGGGAGCTCGGAGAATGCCCGACTGCGAAGGTTAATTTTTCTACACCGTGTGGGGACATTAAACATGTGGTGGGAGTGGTGAAGACCCTTTCCTATGGGACTGTGTTGGGAAGAGACTTGCCCCTGTTCTGGTCCCTGTGGGAAACTAGGGTTAACTCTCACAAGGTAAATGTTATTCCAGGCGTGGAACCCGAAGATCCCAAGTCAGGGATACCTGCCGTAGGGGTTGCCCACCTAGGGACAGACACTCACCCCGATAGGTTTCCCCTAGAGGTATTGGCAGGCAAGGTCGGGGAGACCCCACCGATCCCTGAGCTGGAGGTGTCTCCTGGTAAGCTCGGTACAGCTCAGCTCCAGTGTCCCACCCTGGCCTACGCACGAGGAATTAATGGAGTAGCTCAGCAACCTGGTGCTGAAACTTTTTCCCCGCATGGCTATCCACCGGGAGCTGTTATACCGGGTGGATTAAGTCCGGGTAGAGGTGGTGGAACAGCTGGTGGTGCCCAATCCTACCGTCAGGCGGTGCTCGACATGGCTTACACCCACATGCTAGGAGGGCACTTGGGGGCCAAAAAGACTCAGGAATGCATTCTGCAGCTTTTTTTTTTTTTTTTGGCCTGGGGTCTATGCGGAGGTCCAGAGGTACTCTGACACTTGTCCAGAGTGCCAACTATCCTCAACCACTGCCAACAACCGGAGTCTGTTGCTACCTCTCCCATTATAGTGGTACCATTTGAGCGGATAGCAATGGATCTGGTAGGCCCCATGGTGAAATCCGCCCGGGGCCACCAACATATTCTGGTCGTAGTGGATTACGCCACGTGGTACCCAGAGGTGATACCACTTCGCCACACCTCGGCCAAGCTAATCGAGCTGTTTGCAATGTTTTGTCGCCTTGGGCTTATGTCCAAGGTGTCCAGGGAGCTATGTATGCTGCTCTGGATTAAACAGCTACGTACGTCAGTGTACCATCCATAAACCGACGGGTTGGTGGAGAGGTTTAATAAGACCCTCAAAGCCATGCACAAAAAGGTGGTCGCCAAGGATGGGAGGGATTGGAACATATTGTTGCCCCATCTGATGATCGCTATCTGTGAGGTACCACAGGGTTCCACAGGTTTTTCCCCGTTTGAGCTCTTGTATGGCAGTCATCCGAGGGGACTGCTCGATGTAGCTAAGGAGATATGGGAACAGGAGCCTACTCCGCATTGAAGCTTAATTGAGCACGTGGCAAGCATGCAGGCCTGGATTGCGGCAGTACGGCCCATTGTAAAGGAGCAGCTGATGGATGCCTAGGCTGAGCAGAGCTGCATGTACAATGAAAGAGCCACGGTCAGGACCTTTAAAGAAGGGGACGGGGTGTTGGTACTAGTGCCCACCCCAGAGAGTAAGCTCATGGCCAAGTGGCAAAGGCCATATGAGATATGGGGGAAGGTAGAAGTAAATTATAGGGTGTACCAACCTGGAAAAAGGAAACCCGAGCAATTATACCATGTCAAAATGCCACAAGCCTGGAAGGACTGGGAATGTTTGGGCACAGAGGCGATTCTGGTCGTACCACAGGGGAACCCACTGGCAGCGGCCAAGGACACTGTTGGGGGTAAGGTTAAAATTTATGATGCTCTAAGTAAACAGCAGCGACGGGAGGAGCGGGCTCTGGTGCAACAGAATACAGACGTATTCTCAGCTGGCGGGGCGGACCTCGGTGATCCAGCATGACAGTCACCGAGCCCCAGGTAAGGGTACGGATGATGCCATACTGGGTGCCAGAAGCCCAGAGACAAGTCATCGCAGCTAAAGTGAAGCAAATGCTTCAGTTGGGAGTCATCGAGGAGTCCCGGAGTGAGTGAGCGAGCTTAGCCCCATTGTGCGGATTCCAAAGCCAGACCGATCTTTACGTTTTTGTTATGACTTCAGGAAGTTGAATGAGGTATCTAAGTTTCACCTTTATCCAATGCCCCGGGTGGACGAGCTAACAGAGAATGGGGGAGGAGGCTATTAGGTGGGCCTTGGAGTCCCCACGCTACTCTTTGCTCAGGCGTCAGTTTCATTTAGTAACAGACCATTCACCTCTCGTCTGGATGAGAAACGCAAAAAAGAGGAATGCTCGGGTCACCAGATGGTTCCTGTCCTTAGAAAACTTTAGTTTCTTGGTGGAACATCGGGCAGGGAAGTCACAGGGAAATACAGATGCCCTGTCATGGGCCCCCTGTATGGTGACAAATGTTCAACCCCACAAGTTTGAACAGAGGGGGGTATGTGAGGCAGTGACCGGTGTTATATGCGAGTGTCGCTATGTGTCCCCCAGGATGTGCAAAGAAGCAGATTAAGACTATGGGAGTTAATTGCATTCACAAGTATAGCTGTGGCTGCAATGCAGAATAAAACTGAGTGTTGGCTTTGGGCAAACTATTTGTTCAAGGCAGATTTAGGAAAATCTGTCATGGGCTTTTATTTTTGAAACTGACTACAGGAAGGTAGTGGGGTTGGTCCATTTCCTCCCCCTGGCCAGGTTTTACATGTGGCCTACAGCCACAGGTTATTGTGTAAACTGTTATGATCTGGTGGTTTAGGAGCAACATGGAACGAGCTCTGAAGGACGTGGTAACTGTACTGACCGCAGTCCCTAAGCTCAACACAACACTAGAAGTAGCCGTGGAATGCTCCTAACTCTCCCTAGGCATCTCGTCACAGCCTAAGAGCTAACTACCCCTAAAGATAGAAGCAGGAAAGCTATCTTGCCTCAGAGAAAATTCCCAAAGGATAGATTAACCCCCAAAAATAATGACTGTGAGTGGAGAGGGAAAAGACATACACAGAATGAAACCAGGATGAGCACAGGAGGCCAGTCTAGCTAAATAGATAGGACAGGATGGAATACTGTGCGGTCAGTATAAAACACTACAAAAATCCACGCAGTTTACAAAAATCTCCTCACCTGACTAAAGGTGTGGAGGGTAAATCTGCTTCCCAGAGCTTCCAGCAAGACAGAATTAATTCATACTGATAAGCTGGACAAACAAAGAGAACCCAGAACGGATAAGTCCACAATCTATGGACAGAAAAGAGCAAGCAAAAACTTAGCTTTTTTCTGAACTGGTCAGGATAACAGGGAAATCCAAAGAGATGTGAATCCAACCAGGAACCATTTACAAGTGGCACTGGCTGAAGGAAAGAGCCAGGCCTAAATAGCATAGCAGAAGAGAAGATAAAAGAGTTTGTATGTTCTCTCCGTGTTTGCGTGGGTTTCCTCCGGGCACTCCAGTTTCCTCCCACATTCCAAAGACATACTGATAGGGATTCTAGAATGTGAGCCCCATCGGGGACAGTGATGATAATGTGTGCAAAACTGTAAAGCGCTGCGGAATATGTTAGCGCTATATAAAAATAAAGATTATTATTATTATAAGTGGAGGCAGCTGATGACCGCTAACTCCAAGGAGCAGCCATACCACTTGAAACCACAAGAGGGAGCCCAAGAGCAGAAGTCACAAAGTGCCACTTACAACCACCGGAGGAAGCCCAAGAGCGGAATTCACAACAGTAAACCCATGAAGCAGAGGTTTGGGTGTGCAAGTTTTTTTTGGTCTTGCAGGCAGAGCAGTTGTTGTCTCTGCAGAGCATTACCTGTGTGAGGCAACACAGGGCCAAGCGGAACCAAAAAGCCTACTGGAGGCGGACATGTAGACGTAATACTGTGTCTATGTATACCCCTAAAATTGATGCATGGCAGAGTACATGTTCACTCTGTCGGTACTATTCTAATCTCTGGCCCCATCTGTGCATATGCAGGAGGGTGCAGACTTTGGCCCCGACGGGTGGCAATGTGAAAGTGCCCAGAGTGAACACCCTGCTGTAAATAGATGCCATTTAGGCCCATCATGGAGTGTCAGGGTGGGGACAGATGACAATTTTAGCAGTATTAATACCCCTTATAGTTTGTCTGCAAGGTTTATTCTGTGGTACCAGTGAGGAAAGTGATGATTGCGGATGGCAGTAACGTGTCTGGCTTTGAATTGGGTGCACTGATGAAAATGTATAAATAAGCGTCAGGTAACTGTAATTATGAGTGCAATTTATATGCCTTTTTGGGAGGAGGCTTGCTTCTTATAACCAATCCAATGAGGTACCAATGTTTTGTGTCATAACTGCTAACTTTCAGTGTATGACTCCACATTACTAGAGTTTCCTGTAGGGGGAAGGGTTGGTTTGTCTGTCCCTACAGGGTAGCTGGGACAAGGACAGCTCAGGAGAGAGATGGGGGTAGAGGGCAGGACAGCTGGCCATGAAAGTCCTGAATGATGTCTGTTTAACCCAATCTGTGCTGGTAATGTGTTATGACTCAGAGAGCAGATGGTCTTTTGTAAAACATAGAGTTCTTGTTTAAAACAAAAGAATGGTAAATCTTCTTAGTCCTTTATGAGACCTTTTTTTGCCTTTACTATTTGTATTGTTTTTATATTACGGACACAAAAAATATCTTACCTAGATTTAAAACTGCCCATCTTATAATGTGCCCTACATGCAACCCTGTATGCAACAAGCTGTGATGCACATAGCTGACATCAGCCTTTTTTTATTTTAACTAAATCTTGCATTAGTGAGCCCTGGGTTCATATGACGGTATTCAGTTCTCTTTTTTCCCCTTTATGACTATTTTTGTTAGGTACTAACAACTGCATAAACTCAAGACACTGTGTTTTGGTGACATTCTGACTCCGTCATGTAACATCACAATTTTTACACCAGCAAAGTTGTGTAGATCCTTATGCCTTACAAATTATGTTCTGTTTACAACTCATCAGCTCCATACATGACTGTTCACTTGATGCCTAATATATTCATCTCCTTAATAATTGCTATTCACATTACCAGTTTGAATGTTATGGCTGATGGGTGTACATGCATCTATTATGGGGTTCAGCCCAGCTTATTTGCCTTACAACTAAACACACCGGTTAGTAAATTACAAAGCAACAGCAAACTATTAACCTGATATATATATATATATATATCTTTTTGTTGTACCACATTGTTGAACCACAATAATTGGTTGCAAGAAAGCCTAGTTCCCAGTCCCATTGTAAGTAGTTGAGCCTGTCTTGACTGCCACATCCTGCAGACAGCTGATGAGACTATTGACCAGTGCTGTTGTCCCTCTTGCACTATACATTTATTTTTTATTTGGTGATTTAAAAAATATATATTTTTACAATTTTTAACTTTAAAAAAAGAATCTTTTTTTTTTATATTCACTCCCTTTATGAGACTTTCACTTTCTGCAATCTGATCGCAGTTCTAATGCATTGTAATGCACCAGCATTGAAATGCATTAGAACTATCAGCCCTTCAGACACAAGTTACCGTATATACTCGAGTATAAGCCGACCCCCTAATTTTGCCACAAAAAACTGGGAAAACTTAATGACTCAAGTATAAGCCTAGGTTGGGAAATGCAGCAGCTACTGGTAAATTTCAAAAATAAAAATAGATACCAATAAAAGTAAAATTAATTAAGACATCCATAGTTTAAGTGTTTTTGAAAAACCATATTTAATCAGGAGCCCCATATAATGCTCCATACAGTTCATGATGGGCCCCATAAGATGCTCCATACAAAACTATGCCACATATAATGCTGCATTACAAGTTCATTATGGCCCCATAAGATGCTCCATACAACTGTGCCACATGTGATGCTCCATATAAAAATGTGCCACACATAATGCTCCATACAGTTCATTATGGCCCCATAACACGCTCCATATAAAAATATGCCTCATGTAATGCTGCTGCAATTAAAAAAAAAAAATCACATACTCACCTCTCATGCTGCCCGCTGCTCCTCAGGGTCCCGTCTCCCCGGTTTGACTGTTCAGGCAGAGGGCGGCGCGCACACTAATACGGCATCGCGCCCTCTGACCTGAGCAGTTACTGCAGAGGACAGGAAAGATGGGGCGACGGTGGAATGCGGACAGGTGAATATGAAATACTCACCTGCTCCTGGCGCGGTCTCTGGCAGTTTCTCCCGGACAGATGATCTCAGGCGCCCGCAGCTTCTTCCTCTGTTCAGCGGTCACTGGTACCGCTCATTACAGTAATGAATATGCGGCTTCACCCCTATGGGAGTGGAGTTCATATTCATTACTTTAATGAGTGGTACCACGTGACTGCTGAACAGAGGAAGAGCTGCAGGCGCCTGGAGACCATGGGACGTGCAGGGACAGAGCCAGGAGCAGGTAAGTATGCTACAGTCGTCTCTCCCCCTCACCCGCCGACCCCACCGCTGACCATGATTCTAGTATAAGCCGAGAGGGGAACTTTCAGTCTAAAAAATTGGGCTGAAAATCTCGGCTTATACTCAAGTTTATAGGGTAGTTAGATCATGCATTGCGCATGATTGAACTAACTTGCTAGTGCCTGGTGACCCGGATATCATCATGATGCCATCGGATCACTATGGCAACGATCAGGCTAAATGCTGCTATCTCTTCCGAAAGCAGAATTTAGGGGGTTAGAGTGCCGGGAGCAATGCGGGCACAGCTCCTGCATTGTGCGTGCACTGCCTCTGTGTGCACAAAATTGCCATTACGTATCCATACGTCCAAAGCCCATAAGTAGCTAGCGACCTGGACTTATGACTACACTTAACCTGGGGAAGGTTTAAGGCCCTGGCTGCCTCCAGACACCTCCCCTGGAAGCTTATTGCAAGTAATTACAGAAAAAAAAACAAAATGAGCAGTAAAAATTTACCACACCCAATAGCAGTCACATGTTCTGCCTCCATGGAAGGTATCATCCACTGCAAGGGTCTTGTATTCATATGCATGTGTATCAGACATTCAGGATGTTAAAATGAGACATCATTAGTGTTACACCTCCAATTACAAAGATTACAAACAAAATGTCAAGAAACAATTAATAACACTGATAAACTATAGAAAATATATTTTTTTCTATAAAATAGTTTTTGTGTAAAAGCGCCAAAACACAGAAAAAATATATAAATGTAGTATCGCTGTAATCGTACTGACCCAAAGAAAAAAGCTGCCTTAACAATTTTACCACACTGAACAGCATAGAAAAACAAAAAAAATTATTTCTAAATTGCTAGTGTTTGTTCATTCTGCCTCTCAAAAATTGGAATAGAAATTGATCAAAAAATATCATGTGACCAAAAATGGTACCAATAAAAACATAAACTCATCCGGCAAAGAACAAGCTGTCACATGACTGTCGTCAGAAATATGGAAAAATAGCTCTCAAAATACGGCGATGCAAAAACATTTTGCAAAAGTATCATTTAGTTTGACAACAGCCAAACATAAAAAAAAAACTACATAAATCTGGTATAACTGTAATCGCACCGACCCGAAGAATAAAATAGACTAATCACTTATACCGCATGAGGAATGGCGAAAAAAATTAAAACCAATTATTCACCTGCTGTTGATTTGTTCACTCTACCTCCCAAAGATCGTAGGATGGCTCAGGGAAATTACCTGCAGTGAGGCAGATGGAGGCACTGTTGATGCCGCCTGACCTGTGATCCGGCTGTGTCAGGCTTCTTAGGCGTGCATAAAAGCGTGGTCCGCCACAGTTTTGTGCACCTCTGAAAAGGACAATGCTGAACAGAGGCCAGATGGAGTCCGGAGTAACTCTGCTGTCTCATTATAGTGAATGGATCACTCAGTGGTTTAATTTGAATCACATTAGCTGGAGATTTAGATTGAAACCCTAATGCAAGTGCTCAGCATAGAGCACCGGATAAATGTGATCCCAAGCATGTAAAATGTTCCTTAAAAAAATAAATAAGCTTCAAATTCACGAAAAAGCAAGTCTCTTCTCAGGTCCATCATCTGTCAATGGAAATATAGAGGCTTCCACGTTACTGGTAGTATAAAGGCTGTGGAAAAGCAAAATTGCTCCTCACCCCCAAAAGAAATCCAGCAAATTCTGTGCTCCCAAATCCAAATGTTCCCCCTCCCTTCTGAGCCCCACAGTGTACCTAAACCACTTTTGGCGTCCACATGTTTGGCATTTCTGTAGCGATGAGAGCCCGCCTAATTTATGGGTGCATATCTCCAAAAGCATGAGTTGGGCATAATGTACTGGTCACTACAATGGCAGTTTGCAATTTTCACTCACCAACCTCCACTTCTGCTTGTTTCTGGAAAACGCCCATGTAGCCAAAATGGTTACTACAATGTCGGGATCACACTCAGTCGGAGCAGCCTTTGGAAGTGGGGAATCACCAGAAATAATACACAAGACACGTCTTGTATAGTGTATCACTGGGAAGTCTCTGAAGCACGCCTGCCTTCAAGGTGCTATCCCTTCTTTATATAGTTGTTTCAGTAGGTTTAGTGGTTATACAAGTTTTGCATGTTTAAACAACGAGACAAAACAGGAAAGAAAGAAAAGAAAAGAAAAGAAAAGAAAACAGTTTCGTGGGCGGCAGTTTCACAACAAACAGTACAAAGGCAATTCCACAGACAAGAAAAACAGGATTTCATACTATAGCTAAAATGTCCTTGAATGGACAGGTCAATATTTATCACAAATTCTTTTTTTTATTTTTGTTCATTGAGGTAATCATTTTTGTTCTGCTCTTCACAATCCCCCCTTTGACATATTCCATTCAAAACCTTGTCGATCATTTTAGTCATTCTTTTTGTGATATTACAAAAAAAACTTTATATTCTCGCATCCATTACACAAAATTTATTTGTGCATACCGAGATACCCTTGAGTACAACCTTGAATAATACATATATAATTACAATAACCATAACTGTATGTATTAGGCTTTGCATAATCCCGGTAACCCACCCACCGATCCCTCTGAACCAATTGGCCGGGTTAAGAAAAGAAAAGGTATCTGACCACCAGCTATCCTTATTTTGGTCATTGTCTTTGTCATACTGATCCCTGAGTCGTTGTACGTCTTTTAATTTAAATCTCATACTCATAGTACTATTCGGGTCTATATAATGACAGCAGGTGGGTCCGATGATTTGACACATACCCCCTTGTGAGGCAGTTAGGTAATCCAATACCAGGGTATGTTGGTTAGTGACTATTATAAGCTGATTCTGTACAGCTATACTAGTATTTAATATGTCCAATATATCCCAAATCTGATCATCTAGATAATCCGTTGCTCTAACTAATTTATCCCACATTTGTGTTAACATAGGATAAATAAAAATGGTACTAGCAATTTTGTTGGGAATTCCCATTTGTACTATATGCGGCCTCCCTGAGGGACGTGGTGAGTTATCTGCAGCTCTTTTATACAGTGTGTGCTTGGGCACGGCTTGCATATTCACTTGTTTATTTGAAATTATGAAAGTAGCCGGGGTTAGGCGTCCTAATGTACAAGTACCCTTTATACCTACGGGAAGCCATTTATATGCTCCTTCTCCGCATATCCAAAATGTACCCTCAGGCAGATCCCACAAAGCTGAGTGCTGCAATACCAATCTGTGAGCCAAATCCACAAAACTAGATACATTCTGAAGCATACACCAAGAGGGTTTTTGTCCCAAGGGGCTACAGTACCCGGCTGCGGGATTCCCACATACATGCATTCCGTTGACATACTCATTGGATTCATTACAAACCAGGTTCCCCGGCTTACTTGTACAACTGTTTGCATCACCTTGGGGGAACAACTCAGAATGTTCCCATTTTCTATTATGTATGTATCTTTCCAATACTGTAGGTTTGAAAGCATCAGAGGAAGGGGTGGTTGTACTGAAACTGAGCTGTAGATTTTCAGTGGGGACCTGTCCTAAATCAGTTAATCCAGTCTTATTCCTAGGTACCCATTTTCCTCCCTTGAATGCTAAATATTGTAAGTTGTCTATTTTTCCTGTAAGATTGCCCTGCCACCAAGGAAATTCTACCCATCCCACAATTGGTATGGCGATTGTAGTATTCCATAGTCTAGTATTGCCAGGTTGGTTGTTGGCCAGGTTGTCTGAACAATTAGGCCAAGCGAATATTTCTTCAGCTGACACGGAACTGCTAGAAAAGGTATACTTGTGGCTGATACTGGTGAATGGGTACAGATCCAACAATCTGCCAGGGGTTGCGTATTATTTAACAAGTCATGCACTAATTTTCTATGATGTTGTACGAATCTATTGTTCAAAGGGGCTAGAGAATTCAGTCTTTCCCATGCCTCCGTTGAGGTTAACATTATTAACATCAATATCATGAGTCTTATACTGCTTTTTTGCAATGGCTTGCATGTATCCATGATGCCTTTCCTTCAAGCTTGACTGCTGTTGGAGTTGTTAACAGGACTTGGAAAGGTCCGTCAAATCTCGGTTCCAGAGTCTTTCTGGTGTGTCTTTTCACGTAGACTTGATCACCAGGTTCCAACTTGTGGCCTCCTTCGAGATTTTCTGGATCTGGAAGGGAAGCAAAAACTTGCGAATGCACTTTAGTTAAACGTTTTTGTAATTCTTGTACATAAGCAGTTAAAGTCTCAGTATTCAACATCAGTTGTTGTGGAAAATAACAACCCAAATTTGCTGCTCTACCAAAAAGAATCTCATGTGGTGACAGCTTAGCCTTCCCCCTTGGGGTGTTTCGGATGGAATACAGGGCAAGTGGTAGACACTCGGTCCAAGGCTTTCCTGTTTCTGCCATGGCCTTCTGGATTTTTAATTTTATTGTCCCATTTAATCTTTCCACTTTACCTGAACTCTGTGGATGATATGGAGTGTGAAACTGGTTTTCTACTCCCAACATTTTCATAACATTCTGGAATATTTCCCCAGTAAAATGGGTACCCCTATCTGACTCGATCACCTCAGGCATGCCGTAACGGGGTATCAGTTCATGTGCTATTTTAATGGCAGTAGTTTTTGCCGAGGCTTTACGAACTGGATAAGCCTCTGGCCACCCTGAGAACATGTCCACACACACAAGCACATATTCGTATCCATTGTACCTAGGAAGTTGGATGTAGTCGATCTGGAGTCTTTGAAAGGGATACAGTGGTCTTACATGATGCTTGGTTGGGGTTTTAATGGCCTGACCTGGATTGTGTGCCAGGCATATAGCGCATGCAGCACACATGTTCCGAGCAAAATTACCAAAGCCTGGAGCCAACCACCTTTCTTTTACCTTGACCGTCATACCATTTGCCGACACATGCGTGGGTAGGTGGAGGTCACTTGCCACTGCGGGGTACCAGGCTCTGGGTAAACACAACAAAGTTCCTTTTTTCCATAATCCTTGCTGATCTTCTGCCCCTTTTTTTCTGCCACTGCCCTCGTTCTTCGTCGTCTACCTGTTTCTGAGCTTCCTTCAATCTTTCCTCATCATCTTCAGAGCTATCTAGTGTGTGGGCATGATGTAAGGGTTTACGTGCTGCCTGTTTTGCTGCCTTATCGGCTTTATCGTTACCCCTGGCTTCCTCGGTGTCGAGTCTCACATGTGCAGCTACCTTTATCACCGCTATTTCTTTAGTTTCTTGTGCTGCCTCCAGAATCTGTCTAATGAGGGAGGCATGTTTAACAGGTTGGCCTGAAGCAGTCATATAACCTCTGGCTCTCCATATTACGCCAAAATCGAAAATAATGCCATGTGCATATCTAGAATCAGTGTATATGTTTGCTGTCTGATCTTTGGCTATTTTTAGAGCTTCAACTAATGCCGTAAGTTCTGCTTCTTGTGCAGACTGATTAGCAGGGAGAGGTTCTGCTTTCAGCACTTCATGCTGAGTTACTACCGCATAACCTGTATGAAATTGTCCATTCATATCTGCATATCTACTGCTATCTATGAAAAGTTCAAATGTAGCATTACAGAGTGGCTTGTCACGTACATTACATAAGCCCTAAGTCTCTTGTTCCATTAATTGTACACAATCATGCATTGACTTTGATGGGTCAAAGGAGTTGGAGAGTGCAGTTTCAAAGGAGTTGGAGAGTGCAGTTTCCTCAGGTATGGTACCCCCCTCAGACTCTAAAGGGAGCAAAGACGCGAGATTAAGAGTCTGAATCCTGGCAAAGGAAATGTTGGGCGGCAGTAGTAGGGAACATTGGAGACGGAGGTGTCTGGCCATTGAAATATGTTTAGGTTTGACCTGGTTAAGAATGCCATGTACATCATGAGTGGTCTGAACTAGAAGTGGGTGATCAAGAACAATCTCAGAAGCTTTATCTAATAACAGTGAAATTGCGGCTACTACTCTTACACAAGAAGGTGCGGCTCTAGCTACAGGGTCCAGATGAGCTGATATGTATGCCACAGGTCTCTGTTTGGTTCATGTTTTTGTGTGAGCACCCCTGTAGCATGTGAGGATATCTCAGCTGCCATCAATTGAAAAGGTTTAGTGTAGTCTGGGAGTCCCAAAGCCGGAGCTGATACCAGTGCTGTTTTCAAAGAGGAAAATGACTGTTTAGCCTCTTCACTGAGTGAATATGGTGTGTTGGCAATACAGTCATATAAAGGCTGCATGAGTTGACTTGCATGTATGATCCACTGTCTACAGTGTGAAACAATACCTAGGAAAGCACGCAGCTGTTTGTGATTCCTGGGTTCAAGCATGTTACGGATGGCTTCCGTACGTTGAGGTGTGAGGTGTCTGATGCCCTGTGATATGCAGTGACCTAAAAACACGACTGTTTGTTGACAAGCCTGGAGTTTCTGTCTATTTACTTTACAGCCTTCTTGCGCTAGGAAAATTAAGAAATTAACAGTAATCTACATACTGTAGAATGACTACTCCTGGTTCTGGGATGAAATTTTTTAGCACGGTCTGCATTGCTTCAGAGTACAAAGTTGGTGAGTGTACCATACCTTGTGGCAATCTTGTGGCAATCTTGTCCATGCTAATTGTTTACCCTTGAATGTAAAGGCAAACAAATGCCAACAGTTCTTATGTAGTGGCACAGAAAAAAATGCGTTTGATAAGTCAATTACCGTAAAATATGCAGCAGTGCTGGGAATTTGAGACAGTAAGGTATGAGGATTCGGTACCACAGGGGTGACCGGTGCCAAAACCTTATTGATTTCCCGTAAGTCGTGCACCATGCGATATTTCACCATAGTTTCTTTGGAGGACACTTTCTTTTTAACAGGATATAAGGGTGTATTGGCGGGTGACCTGATTTCTACCAAAACACCTTGTAACACATAATCCTGAATTTGTTGAGAAATCGCCTGTTCTTGCTGGGCGCTGATGGGGTATTGCCTAAGCTGAGGTAATATGGTTCCCGGGGCAGTTTCTAACAGTATAGGAGCTACTGATAAAAATCCTACATCAGTGTCTCCTTTTGCCCATAGGCTGTCAGGAACCCGAGACAAGTCAATTTTTGCTTGTTGAGTGTAAATTTCGGGAAAATCCTCCATTGCCTGTATTCTAACATATGGTTCCAGAGTTTCTGCATCTTCAGGGATGGTCAGCATAACTGTGCCATCTTCTCTAAAATGGATGTTTGCATGCATTTTACTTAAGACATCAGTACCCAACAAGCAGGTAGGTGCACCTTTAGCAAATAAAAATTTGGATACAAAAGTTTTAGGGCCAAAGCTCACATTTAAAGGTTTTGTAAAGGGCAACGCCTGAATTTTACCATCATACCCTTCTGCATATGTAACCTTTGAGGATATATTGTCAGGATATGGTAAAAAGTCCTGATTTAAAATGGAGGATGTTGCTCCCGTATCTATCAGAAAAGGTACATTTTTACCCTCAACTTCAACTTGTATTATTGGTCTTCTAGAAGGAAGAGAGACCTGCATAACTTTCAGTCATTCTGAGCTGTCTGTTTGATCAGGCACTGGGTTATTTATCCTATTTTTGGGTACAAAGGTTCCTGAATCTATATCTGCTTTTCTCTTCCTACATTCCCTTTGGAAATGTCCTGGCTTCTTACAGTAATGACAAGTAAACTTTTGATTAGCAGAGCCAGTATTAGCCTGTGCAATTCTTACTGGCTTAGAATTTTCTCTTAAGTCCATTTCTATCCCTACAGCTTTCTGTCTAGCCAGGTGTGGGTCTTCCAAGGTTCTCCAATCAGGGGTTGCGGCCTTAAGCTTTTCCTTCACTTTTGGAGACAATCCATCTATAAAGGTTTTTGTAACTAACCTCATCATTCCTGGAGCGGTTAGATCCATGCCTTCATCTCTGAAATTATTTTCTACACTTAGATAATATTCGTCTACTGATTGTCCAGATTTCTGAGCCACCACTCCCGTTGTTCCTCTCTGCCTCTGTCTCTCCCTCATGAAAACCATTAAGTGATCTACAAATTGTGTACCTGATTCTATCGTTTGTAAGGCACCATCTCCTGCTTGGGGCCTATGTACCTGTAGATTTGCTAATAGCTCCTGGAAGAGTCCAGGAGCCATTTTCATTCTACATAATTCTTCTCCATCTGCCCAAACTCCAGCGTGAGTCTGCATAATTTTCTGTATATATTGTGCAAATCTAACTGGACACTGGGTGGGATCTGGTGCGTTATGCAAGAGAGACATGCCTTCAGCGGGGGACCAAGGGAAATATTGTCGAGTTTGGTGATATCTAGTTCCCATTACTCCGTCAGCACCAGGTTCCCTAAAGGGTCTTGGTACTACCCTAACAGGGGCAAGTACAGCGCCATGTCTAGGTGTACCACAGGCTAGGCAATCATTTCTCCAGTCTGGATTTTGTTGTCCACAGTGCGGACATACCCATCCTCCTGGTCCTGCTAAACTTTGAGGTGGTGTTTGGAGAAAAGATGGGGCATGTGGGTTAAGGTATGGGGGTGGGGTATTTTTAGATTCCACATTTTGTTTTTCTCCACAGCCTGTGGGTCTAATACACCACTTTTTACTCTGTTGATTATATGTCCATCCCTCATTTTCTGCTACCCTAGAGACATCAATCAATGCTTGGATCTGATCTATCCATTTCTTGTCTCTGATTATGCCTTTTTTCCTTTCCTGAATTCCTTCCCATAGTTTTCTACTAAAAGCTTCTGCCCTAGTAACTCCAAACTTACTAAAAATCTTTTTCAGCCCCTTAGTGGCATCTTCACCACTTCTCTCCTTTATGATAGTATAGATATCTAATTCTTCTGGTTCCGACTTTGTTTGCTTATTCCCCATTTTCTTATCCTGAGCTTTCTTGCCCTAGGTGGCGTTTGGGTATGAGAATACCTCGTTACCTTCTTCCTAAGGAGCTAGGATGTCTTTTTCTTGCCCTAGGTGGCGTTTGGGTATGAGAATACCTCGTTGCCTTCTTCCTAAGGAGCTAGGATGTTTAAACTGTGTTGATGTAAGAAAATCCTGATTCCTACACCTATAGCAAAAAACACAAATGCAACCAGACAGAAAAAGAAAAAGAACATACAACGTATCTTGTCCCAGGCTAATTTATCTGTCCTGGGCTCATACTATCATACACTTATCCGTCACCAGGTTTTTGTCAAAGACAGGATCAGAGATTGAACATAGGCGCGGAGGTCTCCCCGAAAGGACGCAACCACGTTGCCCAGTGGGACAGTCACTTCTTCTGTTTCAACCCCCTGGGCGGCTTATAGGGCTATTCCCAACTTCCACACACCTTCTATTCACATTCACTCTCATTCAATGCCGTACTCCGTGAGGTGATCAATTCCTAAATAGTTCAAGAACCCGAGCTATAGGTATCCTCCTCTACTAGAACTACCCGCTAAAGAACACGACACAGAAAATCTTACGGACAGTGCAGGGCAGATATAAGAGATCTAACAGTGTCTCTTACCTGGCCAGGTTTTTGTTCATCTGCCGTCCATTATCCCAGATTCTCTTTTCGTTCGTATTCTGCCGGTGTTCTTGAAGGAATACACAGACCTCGGGTCCCTGTTCGGGCGCCAGGAAATGTCGGGATCACACTCAGTCGGAGCAGCCTTTGGAAGTGGGGAATCACCAGAAATAATACACAAGACACGTCTTGTATAGTGTATCACTGGGAAGTCTCTGAAGCACGCCTGCCTTCAAGGTGCTATCCCTTCTTTATATAGTTGTTTCAGTAGGTTTAGTGGTTATACAAGTTTTGCATGTTTAAACAAAGAGACAAAACAGGAAAGAAAGAAAAGAAAACAGTTTCGTGGGCGGCAGTTTCACAACAAACAGTACAAAGGCAATTCCACAGACAAGAAAAACAGGATTTCATACTATAGCTAAAATGTCCTTGAATGGACAGGTCAATATTTATCACAAATTCTTTTTTTTTATTTTTGTTCATTGAGGTAATCATTTTTGTTCTGCTCTTCACGACAACCTGTAGGGATATAATTTCCAAAATGGGGTCACTTAAAGGGGGATTCTGCTCGTCTAGCAGTTAGGGGCTCTGTATATGGAGTCTGCATACTATTCTAGGTAAATTTGCGCTCCAGGAGGCAAATAGCGCTCATTCCCTCCGGAGTCTCACTGTAAGGCTAAGCAGTACTGTGCAGCCACATCTAGGTTATTTCTACATTCGGCAGAAATTATGGGACAAATTTTGGTGCAATTTTTACCCATTTTCCAGTGTGATAATGTAAAATCTGGGTCTAAAACAAAATTTTGATGGTTTAAAAAGGCAGTAATTTTTTGTCTTCACTGACCAATGGTATAAAATACCGTGAAAAACACCAAAAAAGGACACATTCAAGAAAAAACACCAAAAGCAGTCAAAGATGCTTACCTGTCTAAATAGGCCTCAATACAAATGCACAAGCATTTGTATTGAGGCCTATTTAGACAGGTAAGCATCTTTGCCTGTTTTTGGTGTTTTTATAAAATACTGTGACCCACCTGTGGTGTCAATATGATCACTGCACCCCTAGATGAATTAAATGAGAGGTGTAGTTTGTAAAATGGGATCTCATATGGGGGGTTCTGCTGTTCTGGCACCTTATGGGTTCTGCCAATGTGATTCAATCCAGCAATATCTAAACTCCAATATGGTGCTTCTTCCCTTGAGCTGTGCACTGTGCGTCAAAAGTAGTTTTATACCACATATGGGGTATTGGCATCCTCAGAAATTGCACAACAAATTTTCGGGTCCATCTTCTCCTGCTATCCTTGTGAAAATAAAAAAAATTGGGGCTAAAACAACATTTTTAGGTGGAAAAAAAACTTTGTTGTTTTTTTTTTTTATTTCCACAGAACAACGTTGTAAAATTCTGTGAAGCACCTGTGGGTTCAAGATGCTCACCACACATCTACATAAATTCCTTGAGGGGTCTAGTTTCCAAAACGGGGTCACATATGGAGGTTTTCTACTATTTAGACACATCAGAGGCTCTCCAAACGCAACATGACACCGGTAGACTATTCCATCAAAGTTTGGTTTCTAAAACATCACTCCTTTTTTATTTAGCCCTGTTGTGCGCCCAAGCAGTAGTTTTCCCCCACATATGGAGTATCTGCGTACTTGGGAGAAATTGCACAACAAGTTTTTGGGTTCCAATTTCTCCTGTTACCTTATAAAAATAAAATAAATCGGTACAAAAATAACATTTTTAGGGGAAAAATGTTTTTTTTTTTTTCAAAACTTCCTGTGAAACACCTGAAAGGTTAATGAACTTTGAGTGTGGTTTTGAGCACCTTGAGGTAATATAGACCCCTCAAAGTCACTTCAAATCTAATGTGGTCGTTATAAAAAAAATTGTTTTGTAAATTTAGTTGAAAAACTTATAAATTGCTGGTCAACTTTTAATCCTTAACTTCCTAACAAAAAATATTGTTGAAAAAATTGTGTTGATGTAACGTAGACATGTTGGAAATTTTATTTAGTAACTATTTTGTGTGACATGACTGATTTTAAGGGCATAAAAATAAAAAAATGAAAATGGGGAAAGGTTTCAACATTTTTGCCAGATTTTCATTTTTTTTCTTACAAACACAAGTTATATCAAAGAAATGTTACCACTATCCTAAAGTACAATATGTCATGAAAAAACAAACTCTGAATTAGTGGGATCCGTTGAAGCGTTGCAGAGTTGCCACTAAAGAGACACTGGTCAGAATTGTAAAATTTGGCCTGGTCATGAAGGTGCAAACAGGCTTGGGGGCTGATGGGTGTTAACCCCTTAATCCCATTGGACGTACTATCCCGTCAAGGTGACCTGGGACTTAATTCCTAGTGACGGGATAGTACGTCCAGCGCGATCAGCTGCGCTCACGGGGGGGAGCACGGCCGATTGCGGCCGGGTTTCAGCTGACTATCGCAGCTGACATCCGGCACTATGTGCCAGGAGCAGTCACGGACCACCCCTAGCACATTAACCCCCGGCACACTGCGATCAAACATGATTGCAGTGTTCTGGCGGTATAGGGAAGCATCGCGCAGGGAGCGGGCTTCCCTGAGACCCTCGGAGCAACTTGATTCGATCGCGTTGCTCCGAGGGTCTCCTACCTTCCTCTCCCTGCAGGCCCCGGATCCAAAATGGCCACGGGGCTGCATCCGGGTCCTGCAGGGAGGTGGCTTATCAGCCTTCCTGCTGTGCATGTCAGATCGCTGATCTGACACGGTGCACAGCAAAGTGTCAGATCAGCGATCTGTCACTTTTACTGCTGTCCCCCCTGGGTAAAGTAAAAAATAAAAAATTTACATGTGTAAAAAAAAAAAAAAATCCTAAATAAATAATAATAAAAAAAAATATTGTTCCAATAAATACATTCCTTTATCTAAATAAAAAAACAATAAAAGTACACATATTTAGTATTGCCGCGTCCGTAACGACCCGACCTATAAAACTGTCCCACTAGTTAACCCCTTCATTGAACAACGTAAAAAAAGAGGCAAAAAACTACGCTTTATTATCCTACCGCCGAACAAAAAGTGGAATAGCACGCGATCAAAAAGACGGATATAAATAACCATGGTACCGCTGAAAACGTCATCTTGTCCCGCAAAAAAACGAGCCGCCATACAGCATCATCAGCGAAAAAAATTAAAAAGTTATAGTCCTCAGAATAAAGCAATGCAAAAATAATTTTTCTATAAATAATAATCTTTTTATATAGCGCTAACATATTCCGCAGCGCTTTACAGGTTGCACACATTATTGTTGCTGTCCCCATTGGGGCTCACAATCTATCAGTCTGGTTGTGGGCCACCTTGCCTGCAACGTTGTTAACAGAATCGGTGTTCTCAAGACACCCATAAGAGTTGTGACAAAGCACAAGTCGCTGACTCAGTCACTTACCCCACCAGGCCACCGATATCATTAGAAATATTGGTCTTGTAGTAAATCTTGATTTCCTCCTATCCAGGGTAATATTAGTAATACTGTATATTCCATCTGGTGCTTGGAGATGGGGACAGCATGGGCCTATGTGATTTCAAATGCCAGGGCTGAATTTCAGCCCCAGTCCGTACCTGCAGAGGGCTATTAATCGCATGTAGGGTGTGTTAACATTCTTGAATCAAAGTTGTTTACCTACAATTTTGGAAAGGTGTCAACAATTTTGTCAGGCCCATTTTTGGAATTTGTTTGAAATTATGCCCAATTTTGTCTTCTTTTTTTCTATTTTGTGCTGTTACAATAAACACAAAGGAAATAAACATGTATAACTAAACATGTGTAATTATAATTTTCTGGGGAAAAATCATTCATTTTCAGTAACCCTTTCACGGGTGCCAACATACATACATGACTTTATAAATATTTTTTTTTTAAACTAAGATGATCTTCTGGATATACATTATATTCTGTGGGGGACTGTATTAGATTCTATAGGGGCCTACATTATATTCCATGGGGGGGCTGTATTAGATTCTATGGGGGCCTACATTTATATTCTATGGGGGGGCTACATTGTATTCTATGGGGGGGCTGCATTATACTATCTGAGGAGGGCTACATTGTATTCTATGGAGGGGCTATATTATATTCTATGGTGGGCTGAATTATATCCTATAGGGGCTGCATTATACTCTGAGGGGGCTTCATTATACTCTGAGGGGGCTACCATATATTCTATGGAGGAGCTGCATTATACTATATGAGCGGGCTGCATTATATTCTATGGGAGTTACATTATATTGTATGGTGGGCTGCATTATACTCAGGGGGCTACATTATATTCTGTGGGGTGGCTGCATTATACTCTGGGGTGGCAGCATTATACTATATGTGGGCTGCATTATACTGTATCGAGGACTATGGGGAATACATTATACTATATGAAGAACTATGGGGTGCATTATACTATGGGAAGTGAATTGTACTACCTGGATGACTATGGTGGTGCATTATACTATATGGAACACTGATGAGTGTATTATACTATATGAAGGACTGAGCAGTGTATTTTAATATATGGAGGACTGTGAGGAGTGTATTATACTATATGGAGGACTATGAGGAGTGTATTATACTATATGGAGGACTGAGTGTATGTATTATAATAATAATAATAATATACTATATGGAGGACTATGAGGAGTGTATTGTACTATATGTAGGCCTATGGGTAGTGTATAATACTATATGGAGGACTGATGAGTGTATTATACTATATTGAGGCCTGAGGAGTGTATAATACTATATGGAGGACCGAGGAGTGTATTTTAATATATGGAGAGTGTATTATACCATATTGAGGACTATGGGGAGTATATTCTACTATGTGGAGGACTATGGGGCACATTATATTATATGGAGGAGTATGGGGTGTGCATCTATATATATGAGGCATCGTGATTACTCGCTAATCCCGCCCCCTGCACAGTAGCTCCACCCATCACCACACACAACCCCACCCCATTACCACACAATCCCGCCCCCACCACAATACCACACACAATCCGCACCACATCACCACACACAATCCTGCCCCCCACCACATCACCACACATAATCCCGCCCCCACCACATCACCACACATAACCCCGCCCCCCAAAAACAGCACACACAATCCCGCCCCCAACACATCACCACACAATCCTGCCCCATCACCACACATAATCCCGCCCGCCCACTACATCTCCACACATAATCCCACCACATCACCATGCACAATCCCGCCCCAACCCCATTACCGCACATGATCCCGCCCCCCCACCACATCACACATAATCCCGCCCCCCCACATTAGCACACGAGGCTCCGTCCCCACACATTAGCACACGAGGCTCCGTCCCCACACATTAGCACACGAGGCTCCGTCCCCACACATTAGCACACGAGGCTCCGTCCCCACACATTAGCACACGAGGCTCCGTCCCCACACATTAGCACACGAGGCTCCGTCCCCACACATTAGCACACGAGGCTCCGTCCCCACACATTAGCACACGAGGCTCCGTCCCCACACATTAGCACACGAGGCTCCGTCCCCACACATTACCACACGAGGCTCCGTCCCCACACATGTGATTGTGTTTACAGAGAAATTTTAACTTAATTTATGTTTCGATATGAAATTTGTATAGATGCTGGAATGAATAAAATACGCACATCTTACTGAATCCAGTTTGTTTTTGATTTTACACTGTGAATAAAATGTATTATTCAGATTTTTAATGATTATTATTGTTATTAACTTCATTTTAAGTTAACACCTGTGTAAGTGCTATTGAATGTTGTCATTATTTACTTTAGTTTAATCACCAGCAGCGTTAATTAGATAGCAATGATCGTGCCAAGCGTTAGCTGGCTGGAAACAGCTAGTTTTACAATATGGAGGACTGTGGTGCACTTTATACTGTGTGGAGGACTATGGGGTGTATTATACTAAGCAAGCAAAATGCTGCACATTCATCGAGTGATTGTTTATTGGGAACAAAAATCCTTGTTCTCAGCAGCACATCGCTGGTGTAACCACCTGTAGATGTTCTGCTGATAACATGATACTGTATGGGGACAGATTGATCTGTTAAGGTACCGTCACACTAAACGATATCGCTAGCGATCCGTGACGTTGCAGCGTCCTGGCTAGCGATATCGTTCAGTTTGACACACAGCAGCGATCAGAATTCTGCTGTGATGTCGTTGGTCGCTGCAGAAAGTCCAGCACTTTATTTCGTCGCTGGACGTCCCGCTGACATCGCTGAATTGGCGTGTGTGACGCTGATTCAGCGATGTCTTAGCTGGTAACCAGGGTAAACATCGGGTTACTAAGCGCAGGGCCACGCTTAGTAACCCGATGTTTACCCTGGTTACCAGCGTAAAAAACAAACACTACATACTTACCTTCCGCTGTCTGTCCCTCGGCGCTCTGCTTCTCTGCCCTGTATAAGCACAGCGGCCGGAAAGCAGAGCGGTGACGTCACCGCTGTGCTTTCTGGCCGCTGTGCTCACAGCCAGTGCAGGAAGCAGAGCGCCGAGGGACAGACAGCGGAAGGTAAGTATGTAGTGTTTGTTTGTTTTTTACTTTTACGCTGGTAACCAGGGTAAACATCGGGTTACTAAGCGCGGCCCTGCGCTTAGTAACCCGATGTTTACCCTGGTTACCGGCCTCGTTGGTCGCTGGAGAGCTGTCTGTGTGACAGCTCTCCAGCGACCAAACAGCGACGCTGCAGCGCTCTGGATCGTTGTCGGTATCGCTGCAGCGTCGCTTAGTGTGACGGTACCTTTAGTGATTGTTCTGTTCCCATCATTCTTTCTCAGTTGGCGTAAAAAGGCCGGGAAACAAGCGTTGAACGATTTCAATATTGTTGATCACACTCGTTTAGCGGCCTGAGATCAGCGCATGTAAATACAACAGAAATGCTTCTGTGTGATGTGCAATATGTGAGCATTTGGGGCCCCATTTTAACCCCTTAGTGACCGAGCCAAATTTTTGAAATCTGACCAGTGTCACTTTATGTGGTAATAACTCTGCAACGCTTCAACAAATCCCAGTGATTTTGAGATTGTTTTTTCGTGACACATTATACTTTATGATATTGGTACATTTTGTTCAACATTTTTTGTGTTTATTTATAAAAAATATCAAAAATTTGAGAAAAATGTTAAAAAATTAGCAATTTTCTAAATTTGAATGATTATCCCTTTAATCCAGATGGTCATACCACAGCAAACCATTAATAAATAACATTTCCCACATGTCTGCTTTACATCAGGACCATTTGTAAAATATTATTTTATTTTGTTAGCAGTTTAGGAGGTTTAAAAATGTAGCAGCAATTTTTCATTTTTTCAAAGAAATTTACAAAATTTATTTTTTTAGGGACTTATCCATGTTTGAAGTGACTTTAGGGGTCCCATATATTGGGAAACCCACAAACGTGATACCATTTTAAAAACAGCACCCCCTGACATATCAAAAACTGCGGTCAGGTAGTTTATTAACCCTTCAGGTGCGTTACAGGAATTAATGCAAAGTGGTATGACAGAAATGAAAATGTGTATTTTTACCACCTAAATGTCTCTAACTTCTAAACAGATTACTATAGCCGTCAGACTCTAAGGCCGCTATTTGGCCATGAATTGCCATGGCAAACATCAGGACAACAAAATCATGATATGAGGGTACCAATTGGGACAAAGAAGAAGCCCCCACGCTCTGTTAACCATTTAGAATGATGTAGTCACTATTGACAGCAGCATCTAAGGGGTTAAACAGATTTAGATGGTGCAAATACTGATCGTGGCTGGTACAGCAAGTTGTCAGCTATAGTGTAAAACTGACAGATGCTGGATTGTCACCTGTATGGGGAGGCTATTCTCTTATATCTCAGGTCAGTTAAAAGGCGTATTGGCGGTCATTAAGGGGTTAAACTTTTTCCTAGGGCCCCACTTTGCCTAAGAAGGGCCCTGTCAACAGCACACATTTCTTGCAGTTCTATATTATGTTTTCATAGGCACTATTGATTACTGCATTAAGGTGGCTCTGTAAGGTGCAGTATTTTTTTTTCTCTTTCTCTGTAATACCATTTATTCTCACAAATGTATATAAAGCCATTATCAAATACTTTGCCTATGTGCAAAAATTGCAGATATATATATCTATATATAGTGATTATGGCAACCATATTACGCATCTGCACCAAAAGTACCGGTATGTGAATATTGACGAATTCTTGCAATCTATTTACATTCTCCTCTTTTCTCCCATCACCTATCTAGGTTTCTGTGATTTCCTCCCCTGCCTATAGCTTTGCTTCTGCAGAGGAGATTTTTAGTCTGCTGGCTGCATCTTTTTATACCTCCTCCCACTGCACACCTCTTCTCCCTTCCCCCTCCAGTGTCTCTGGGGAATGATGGTGAGTGGGAGATAGATCTTTAATCATCAGTGTCATAACATCACTTTTACACTGACCAAATAATGGGAGACATACAATATACGGGCAAAAGTACAAAATATTTTGCTCAGTCACCCAAAAGATAATTTGTGAGGTCACACTCTGATGTTAGGGAGCGGGCCAGGCTCACAATTGTTTCTAGTTTATTCCAAAGGTGTTGAATAGGGTTGAGGTCAGAGCCAGCAAGTTCTCCTCCCCGCCCCCCATGGCCTCTATGAAACTTGTGCATGGGGAACAGAAAATAACCAAACAGTTCCCACAAAAGTTGGAAGAATACGATTGTTCAAAATGTCTTGCGCTGATGTATTAAAGGGACACTGTCACCTGAATTTGGAGGGAACAATCTTCAGCCATGGAGGCGGGGTTTTTGGGTGTTTGATTCACCCTTTCCTTACCCGCTGGCTGCATGCTGGCTGCAATATTGGATTGAAGTTCATTCTCTGTCCTCCATAGTACACGCCTGCACAAGACAAGATTGCACCTTGTGCAGGCATGTACTACGGAGGACAGAGAATGAACTTCAATATTGCAGCCAGCATGCAGCCAGCGGGTAAGGAAAGGGTGAATCAAAAACCCCAAAACCCCGCCTCCATGGCTGAAGATTGTTCCCTCCAAATTCAGGTGACAGTGTCCCTTTAAGATTTCTCTTCACTGGAACTAAGTGGTGTAGGCTAGCCCTGAAAAAAAAAGTCCATAGCATTATCCCTCCTCCACCAGATTTTGTAGTCAGGCAAGTTACTTTATCCTGTTGGATAGAGAAGTGTGATCCTTCACTCCACAGAACACTTTCCCACTGCTCCAGATCCCAGTGGCTGGTTTATAGCATTCCGTCTGATGCTTGGCATTGCGCTTGGTGATTTAAGGCTTGTATTCAGTTGATATACCATGACGTTCCTGGCGCACAGTTTTTATGCTGATGCCTGAGGGGTTGGATCTCTTGAGAGATGGTGACTTTTCTGCACTTGGTGATCCCACTCTTCTGTAATGTTACGTGGCCTCCACTTCATGGCGGAGTTGCTTTGGCTCCTTCCACTTCCCAATAATATCGCTTACAAATGATGTTGGAATATTTAGGAGGGGAGAAATGTCATGAACGGTCTTGTTGCATCGGTGGCACCTATTACTGGACTGCGCTGGTGTCCAGGAGCTCTGCACAACCAGCCGTTCTGTCGCAGATGTTAGTGAAGGTGATTGCATTGCGAGGACTACCTGCGGTAATGGGATCATCCGGATGAAAATCACAGTTCTTGTTATGGAAACAAGTTGCATTTACACCTAAATAAAATGTGTTCTCTTGCATTCCATCTTATGTCAACATTACATTTTGGACCACTACCCAGCTTGCAGTGCCCTGGTAAGGGAAGGTGTGTGTGTGTTTGTATATTTTTTTTTTTGTGCTTCCACACACTGAACTGGAAATGCCAGGTTTAGAAAAGAAAATAAAGGGCAAAAGTTCACTTTTTGTAAGATTCAATTAAGATAGAGAGAGGACATGATGGTTGAGACAATAGACAGACAATCACTGGTGTTTTGTCATATGGTGGGGTGATGTCATGGGAAGAAGTATTTAATTGGAAGTAATTAGTGTGGAGATGATATTTCCAATTGAGGCTGTGGAGAGAGACGAGAAGAGTGGACCTGAGACTGAAATCTGAGGAATCCCCAATAGAAAGGGGAAAAGGAGAATAAGTAAAGCCGGGAAAATGAGACGTGTTATGAGCAGTTTGGGAGCTATGGAGAAACACAAGACGAGAGAACAATATCCTATAGTAATGGGAATGACCCGTATTGTTTCCTTCTCTTAACTCTGCATGACAGTACTTAATGTAATAAACACAAAAGAAAAAAAGACTCGACCAATGATGGTATGCACACCCATAAAATATGTGAAAATATCAAAAAATGTTTAATTACACCTCAAAAAACATGACAAACAAAACCATGAAATAACACTGCATGGATAAAGTGCTATATACAGTGGGGCAAAAAAGTATTTAGTCAGTCAGCAATAGTGCAAGTTCTACCACTTAAAAAGATGAGAGGCGTCTGTAATTTACATCATAGGTAGACCTCAACTATGGGAGACAAACTGAGAAAAAAAAATCCAGAAAATCACATTGTCTGTTTTTTTAACAATTTATTTGCATATTATGGTGGAAAATAAGTATTTGGTCAGAAACAAAATTTCATCTCAATACTTTGTAATATATCCTTTGTTGGCAATGACAGAGGTCAAACGTTTTCTGTAAGCCTTCACAAGGTTGCCACACACTGTTGTTGGTATGTTGGCCCATTTCTCCATGCAGATCTCCTCTAGAGCAGTGATGTTTTTGGCTTTTCGCTTGGCAACACGGACTTTCAACTCCCTCCAAAGGTTTTCTATAGGGTTGAGATCTGGAGACTGGCTAGGCCACTCCAGGACCTTGAAATGCTTCTTACGAAGCCACTCCTTCGTTGCCCTGGCGGTGTGCTTTGGATCATTGTCATGTTGAAAGACCCAGCCACGTTTCATCTTCAATGCCCTTGCTGATGGAAGGAGGTTTGCACTCAAAATCTCACGATACATGGCCCCATTCATTCTTTCATGTACCCGGATCAGTCGTCCTGGCCCCTTTGCAGAGAAACAGCCCCAAAGCATGATGTTTCCACCACCATGCTTTACAGTAGGTATGGTGTTTGATGGATGCAACTCAGTATTCTTTTTCCTCCAAACACGACAAGTTGTGTTTCTACCAAACAGTTCCAGTTTGGTTTCATCAGACCATAGGACATTCTCCCAAAACTCCTCTGGATCATCCAAATGCTCTCTAGCAAACTTCAGACGGGCCCGGACATGTACTGGCTTAAGCAGTGGGACACGTCTGGCACTGCAGGATCTGAGTCCATGGTGGCGTAGTGTGTTACTTATGGTAGGCCTTGTTACATTGGTCCCAGCTCTCTGCAGTTCATTCACTAGGTCCCCCCGCGTGGTTCTGGGATTTTTGCTCACCGTTCTTGAGATCATTCTGACCCCACGGGGTGGGATTTTGCGTGGAGCCCCAGATCGAGGGAGATTATCAGTGGTCTTTTATGTCTTCCATTTTCTAATTATTGCTCCCACTGTTGATTTCTTCACTCCAAGCTGGTTGGCTATTGCAGATTCAGTCTTCCCAGCCTGGTGCAGGGCTACAATTTTGTTTCTGGTGTCCTTTGACAGCTCTTTGGTCTTCACCATAGTGGAGTTTGGAGTCAGACTGTTTGAGGGTGTGCACAGGTGTCTTTTTATACTGATAACAAGTTTAAACAGGTGCCATTACTACAGGTAATGAGTGGAGGAAAGAGGAGACTCTTAAAGAAGAAGTTACAGGTCTGTGAGAGCCAGAAATCTTGATTGTTTGTTTCTGACCAAATACTTATTTTCCACCATAATATGCAAATAAAATGTTAAAAAAACAGACAATGTGATTTTCTGGATTTTTTTTTCTCAGTTTGTCTCCCATAGTTGAGGTCTACCTATGATGTAAATTACAGACGCCTCTCATCTTTTTAAGTGGTGGAACTTGCACTATTGCTGACTGACTAAATACTTTTTTGCCCCACTGTATATACAAGATGTATCCTGTCTAAACATGTAACGGTCCAATATGACATACATGAATATATAAAGGGCGAACAAATGCATACGTAACCCGTAGTCATGCACTGACAGATAATTTAGCAATAAAATTACTGCAATTCAGTGTTTGGTATATAACAATATAAAGTGTTATATCAGCATGCTGTTTAGCCAAGATGATAGAATACCAGGATAGGTATATAAATTATTTATTATTATACATTTTTATAGCGCCATTTATTCCATGGCGCTTTACATGTGAATACGGGGCAAATATAGACAAATACATTAAACATGAGCAGATAACAAGGCACACGAGTACATAAGGAGGGAGGACCCTGCCCGCGAGGGCTCACAGTCTGCAGGGGGTGGGTGAGGATACACTAGGAGAGGGAAGAGCTGGCTGTGCGGCTGTTCAGTAGGTTGAAATGCGGGGTACAAGCATGTGCCAGAGAGCCTCAAATAGGCATACACTGGTACTCCCCTGCAATCAAATAATAACCCAATGGGTGCCAAGATGTAAGAAAAAATGGGGGGGAGTAAAGAGAGGAAAAAATATTCCAAAGGAACGGCATGAACACTGAACACTTACGAAGCTGCGTTCGCAGCGATACGCGTGGGGCTCTCGCCTCACCCCTTAAGCCTGTCTCCTGTCTCCATTAGGTATGTGGGCTCATGGTATACCATTGTTCAGTGTTCATGCCGTTCCGTACTTTTTTCCACCTGGTTTTTGTTTTCCCTTTTATATATGTTATGTGACAATTTTTATGATTAATAAAATTCTGTTTATCATGATTCTTTGAGTTGTGCATTATGTTGTAGGTTTAATATCATTTTGTGATGCATGCTATACGTTACTGTTGTATATATGTGTATTCTTTATGTTTTTTGAGGTGTAATTAAATATTTTTTGATATTTTCACATATTTTATGGGTGTGCATACCATCATTGGTCGAGTCTTTTTTCTTTTGTGTTTATAGCATTCCATTTACTGACCAGATTTTGCACCCCATCTCCATTTGTTGTGCAGGGGTGCACCACTTATATCAATTATCCCAAGTACTTAATGTAAATCTTTTATCTTGCCACGCAGTGACTGTAGTTCGTTTTTTCTTTCTTTTTTTTTTTTTAGGCGTTATTATTATTGATTTATCTAACTCGTGCCATAAGTTTAGGTTTAAATCACTTCCCCACCATGGTTCCAAATTCTCATTTATTTCTAGTGTGTTATCACCTAAGCATTTTATTATCTCCTTTTAGTCTTTCCACTTCATCACTTTCCCCAGTGTTTCTCTGTACTATCCATGGTTAATTGTTTCTATCATATCCATTCTCTAAACTTACGGTAATATATGCCTCAATAATCGTAAAAAGTTTTTCCACTTTTTGTAGAGTGGACCCCAAAAGATTCCTGTAATGTAAAATAACAAATCCAGTCAGTTGGTACTTCCGGTCCAGCTCCTGGCTCTCCAATGCTGCTATGGTGTCTTTGCTTTGGCCGTAGCATGCCAACATGGCAGAGCTGATAACTGGCTGCAGAGATGATCTGAGCTGTTGATTTTTTTATTTTTTTATTTTTTTTTTTTTTATGGCTCCACTGCAGCCAATATACAGAGACCCTGAGTAGTGGTAGGGAGCTGGAGTCATGGAGAGTGAGAACTGTCTGGCTTTGCTATTTAACGTTACGTGAATTGTTTGGAGTACACTTTTCTATGAAAAAAAAAAAGATTGAAAGCTCCTTTAAGCTCCCCATACACATGGGGGCGTTCTGGGGTGTGGCTTTTCTCCCATATTGGTCGTCAGAAGTTCGATGTACCGAATGCTTCTGTCCCGCAACTTAATCTGTCAATGGAGAGTCGTGAGCCCCCAATACGCATTAAAGTGACAAATCCCGCCATTATCGACGTGTTCAGATGACTTGAGTTTAACCCCTTCCCGACCTTTGACGCATACGCTGCGTCATGAAAGTCGGTGCCATTCCGACCCATGACGCAGCATATGCGTCATGGAAAGATCGCGTCCCTGCAGGCCGGGTGAAAGGGTTAACTCCCATTTCACCCGATCTGCAGGGACAGGGGGAGTGGTAGTTTAGCCCAGGGGGGGTGGCTTCACCCCCTCGTGGCTACGATCGCTCTGATTGGCTGTTGAAAGTGAAACTGCCAATCAGAGCGATTTGTAATATTTCACCTAAAAAACTGGTGAAATATTACAATCCAGCCATGGCCGATGCTGCAATATCATCGGCCATGGCTGGAAACACTTATGTGCACCCACCCCACCCCTCCGATCGCCCCCCCAGCCCCCCGATCTGTGGTCCGCTCCCCTCCGTCCTGTGCTCCGCTCCCCCGTCCTCCTGTCCGCTTCCCCCGTGCACCAATCACACCCCCCGCGCTCCAATCAAACCCCCCCCGTGCTCCGATCCACCCCACCGCACAGCGATCCCTCACCCCGTGCTCCAATCCTCCCCCGTGCTCCAATCCTCCCTCCCGTGTTCCGATCCACCCCCCCAATGCTCCGATCCACCCCCCGTGCTCCGACGCCCCCCCCCCCGTGCCCTGATCTCCCCCCCTTATACTTACCTGGCCGCCCGAGGTCCGTCCGTCTTCTTTCCTGGGCGCCGCCATCTTCCAAAATGGCGGGCGCATGTGCAGTGCGCCCGCCGAATCTGCCGGCCGGCAGATTCAATCCAGAGTGAATTTTGATCACTGAGATAGGTTATATCTCAGTGATCAAAATAAAAAAAATAGTAAATGACCCCCCCCCCCCCCTTTGTCACCCCCATAGATAGGGACAATAAAAAAAATAAAGAATTTTTTTTTTTTTCACTAAGGTTGGGGTAAGAACTAGGGTTAGGGTTAGGGGTAGGGTTAGGGGTAGGGTTAGGGGTAGGGTTAGGGTTAGGGTTTCGGTATGTGCACACATATTCTGGTCCTATGCGGATTTTTCCGCAGCGGATTTGAAAAATCCACAGTGCTAAACCGCTGCCGATTTATCGTGGATTTACCGCGGTTTTTCTGCGCATTTCACTGCGGTTTTACAACTGCGATTTTCTATTGGAGCAGTTGTAAAACCGCTGCGGAATCCGCAGAAACAAGTGACATGCTGCGGAATGTAAACCGCTGCGTTTCCGTGCAGTTTTTCCGCAGCATGTGTACAGCGATTTTTGGTTCCCATAGGTTCACATTGAACTGTAAACTCATGGGAAACTGCTGCGGATCCGCAGCATTTTCTGCAGCGTGTGCACATACCTTTAGAATTAGGCTATGTGCACACGGTGCGGATTTGGCTGAGGATCCGCAGCAGTGTTCCATCAGGTTTACAGTACCATGTAAACATATGGAAAACCAAATCCGCTGTGCCCATGGTGCGGAAAATACCGCACGGGAACGCTGCGTTGTATTTTCCGCAGCATGCCAATTCTTTGTGCGGATTCCGCAGCGTTTTACACCTGTTCCTCAATAGGAATCCGCAGGTGAAATCCGCACAAAAAACACTGGAAATCCGCGGAAAATCCGCAGGTAAAACGTAGTGCCTTTTACCCGCGGATTTTTCAAAAATGGTGCTGAAAAATCTCATACGAATCCGCAACGTTGGCACATAGCCTTAGGGTTGGGTTGGAATTAGGGTTGTGGTTAGGGTTAGGGGTGTGTTGGGGTTAGGGTTGTGGTTAGGGGTGTGTTGGGGTTAGGGTTGTGATTAGGGTTATGGCTACAGTTGGGATTAGGGTTAGGGGTGTGTTGGGGTTAGTGTTGGAGGTAGAATTGAGGGGTTTCCACTGTTTAGGCACTTCAGGGGGTCTCCAAACGCAACATGGCGCCACCATTGATTCCAGCCAATCTTGTATTCAAAAATTCAAATGGTGCTCCCTCACTTCCGAACCCCGACGTGTGCCCAAACAGTGGTTTACCCCCACATATGGGGTACCAGCATACTCAGGACAAACTGCGCAACAATTACTGGGGTCCAATTTCTCCTGTAACCCTTGGGAAAATAAAAAATTCTGGGCTAAAAAATTATTTTTGAGGAAAGAAAACGTATTTATTATTTTCACGGCTCTGCGTTATAAACTTCTGTAAAGCACTTGGGGGTTGAAAGTGCTCACCACACATCTAGATAAGTTCCTTTGGGGGTCTAGTTTCCAAAATGGGGTCACTTGTGGGGGGTTTCTACTGTTTAGGCACACCAGGGGCTCTGCAAACGCAACGTGACGCCCGCAGACCATTCCATCAAAGTCTGCATTTCAAAAGTCACTACTTCCCTTCTGAGCCCCCACGTGTGCCCAAACAGTGGTTTACCCCCACACATGGGGTATCAGCGTACTCAGGAGAAACTGGACAACAACTTTTGTGGTCCAATTTCTCCTGTAACCCTTGGGAAAATAAAAAATTCTGGGCTAAAAAATTATTTTGAGGAAAGAAAACGTATTTATTATTTTCACTGCTCTGTGTTATGAACTTCTGTGAAGCACTTGGGGGTTCAAAGTGCTCACCTCACATCTAGATAAGTTCCTTTCGGGGTCTAGTTTCCAAAATGGGGACACTTGTGGGGGGTTTCTACTGTTTAGCCACATCAGGGGCTCTGCAAACGCAATGTGACGCCCACAGAGCATTCCATCAAAGTCTGCATTTCAAAACGTCACTACTTCACTTCCGAGCCCCAGCATGTGCCTAAACAGTGGTTTACCCCCACATATGGGGTATCAGCGTACTCAGGAGAAACTGGACAACAACTTTTGGGGTCAAATTTCTCCTGTTACCCTTGGGAAAATAAAAAATTGCGGGCTAAAATTCATTTTTGAGAAAATAATTTTTTTTTTTTATTTTCATGGCTCTGCGTTATAAACTTCTGTGAAGCACTTGAGGGTTCAAAGTGCTCACTACACATCTAGATTAGTTCCTTTGGGGGTCTAGTTTCCAAAATGGGGTAATTTGTGGGGGATCTCCAATGTTTAGGCACACAGGGGCTCTCCAAACGCGACATGGTGTCCGCTAATGATTGGAGATAATTTTCCATTTAAAAAGCCAAATGGCGTGCCTTCCCTTCTGAGCCCTGCCGTGCGCCCAAACAGTGGTTTACCCCCACATATGGGGTATCTGCATACTCAGGACAAACTGGACAACAACATTTGTGGTCCAATTTCTCCTATTACCATTGGCAAAATAGGAAATTCCAGGCTAAAAAATCATTTTTGAGAAAAGAAAAATTATTTTTTATTTTCATGGCTCTGCATTATAAACTTCTGTGAAGCACCTGGGGGTTTAAAGTGCTCAGTATGCATCTAGATAAGTTCCTTGGGGGGTCTAGTTTCCAAAATGGGGTCACTTGTGGGGGAGCTCCATTGCATAGGCACACAGGGGCTCTCCAAATGCGACATGGTGTCCGCTAACAATTGGAGCTAATTTTCCATTCAAAAAGTTAAAAGGCGCGCCTTCCCTTCTGAGCCCTGCCGTGTGCCCAAACAGTGGTTTACCCCCACATATGAGGTATCGGCGTACTCGGGAGAAATTGCTCAACAAATTTTAGGATCCATTTTATCCTGTTGCCCATGTGAAAATGAAAAAATTGAGGCGAAGATAAATTTTTTGTGAAAAAAAAGTACTTTTTCATTTTTACGGATCAATTTGTGAAGCGCCTGAGGGTTTAAAGTGCTCACTAGGCATCTAGATAAGTTCCTTGGGGGGTCCAGTTTCCAAAATGGGGTCACTTGTGGGGGAGCTCCAATGTTTCAGCACACAGGGTCTCTCCAAACGCGACATGGTGTCCGCTAACGATGGAGATAATTTTTCATTCAAAAAGTCAAATGGCGCTCCTTCCCTTCCGAGCCTTACCATGTGCCCAAACAGTGGTTTACCCCCACATGTGAAGTATCGGTGTACTCAGGAGAAATTGCCAAACAAATTTTAGGATCCATTTTATCCTGTTGTCCATGTGAAAATGAAAAAATTGAGGCTAAAAAACTTTTTTTGTGAAAAAAAAGTACTTTTTCATTTTTACGGATCAATTTGTGAAGCACCTGGGGGTTTAAAGGGCTCACTATGCATCTAGATAAGTTCCTTGGGGCGTCTAGTTTCCAAAATGGGGTCACTTGTGGGGGAGCTCCAATTTTTAGGCACACGGGGGCTCTCCAAATGTGACATGGTGTCCGCTAAAGAGTGCAGCCAATTTTTCATTCAAAAAGTCAAATGGCGCTCCTTCCCTTCCAAGCCCTGCCGTGCGCCCAAACAGTGGTTTACCCCCACATATGAGGTATCAGCGTACTCAGGACAAATTGGACAACAACTTACGTGGTTCAGTTTCTCCTTTTACCATTGGGAAAATAAAAAAATTGTTGCTGAAAAATCATTTTTGTGACTAAAAAGTTAAATGTTCATTTTTTCCTTCCATGTTGCTTTTGCTGCTGTGAAGCACCTGAAGGGTTAATAAACTTCCTGAATGTGGTTTTGTGCACCTTGAGGGGTGCAGTTTTTAGAATGGTGTCACTTTTGGGTATTTTCAGCCATATAGACCCCTCAAACTGACTTCAAATGTGAGGTGGTCCCTAAAAAAAATGGTTTTGTAAATTTCGTTGTAAAAATGAGAAATCGCTGGTCAAATTTTAACCCTTATAACTTCCTAGCAAAAAAAAATTTTGTTTCCAAAATTGTGCTGATGTAAAGTAGACGTGTGGGAAATGTTATTTATTAACTATTTTGTGTCACATAACTCTCTGGTTTAACAGAATAAAAATTCAAAATGTGAAAATTGCGAAATTTTCCAAATTTTCGCCAAATTTCCGTTTTTATCACAAATAAACACAGAATTTATTGACCTAAATTTACCACTAACATGAAGCCCAATATGTCACGAAAAAACAATCTCAGAACCGCTAAGATCCATTGAAGCGTTCCTGAGTTATTACCTCATGAAGGGACACTGGTCAGAATTGCAAAAAACGGCAAGGTCTTTAAGGTCAAAATAGGCTGGGTCATGAAGGGGTTAATGTGTATGGGGGCCTTTAGACTGCTCTTTTGTATACTTCTTTATTTAATCTTCCTGCAGCCCTCTTGGTTTCTGTTTACATGCCGATGGTCTATGACGCCGGTACAGTTGAATGCAATGATGGAGGAGAGCGCGTCTGCTGTCGCTCCCTCTCCCATCATTCCCTGCTCTGCCTCTTGACACTGCGGGTGCGCGATGACGTCATATCATTGCGCACCTGCTGTGTGTCGGGTGGGCAGACTGCAGCTGTGGAGACCGGAGCCTGGAGCAGCAAGGGGAAAGGTGAGTAGAGTGTTTTTTTTTCTTCTTATATATACATCAATGAGTGATAACTGGAGGGAGGGGGGGGGGGGGGCTGCATTACATTCTATGGGGGCTGTGCTGCATTACATTCTATGGGGGCTGGCTGCAATACATTCTATGGGGGCTGTGCTGTATTACATTCTATGGGGGCTGTGCTGTATTACATTCTATGGGGACTGGCTGAATTACATTCTATGGGGATGTGCTGAATTACATTCTATGGGGCTGTGCTGCATTACATTCTATGGGGCCTGTGCTGTATTACATTTTATGGTGCCTGTGCTGTATTACATTTTATGGGGCTGTGCTGCATTACATTCTATGGGGCCTGTGCTGTATTACATTTTATGGTGCCTGTGCTGTATTACATTCTATGGGGCTGTGCTGCATTACATTCTATGGGAACTGTGCTGCATTACATTCTATTGGGGCTGGCTGCAATACATTCTATGGGGGCTGGCTGCAATACATTCTATGGGGGCTGTGCTGTATTACATTCTATGGGGGCTGTGCTGTATTACATTTTATGGGGGCTGTGCTGTATTACATTTTATGGGGCCTGTGCTGTATTACATTTTATGGGGCCTGTGCTGTATTACATTTTATGGGGCCTGTGCTGTATTACATTTTATGGGGCCTGTGCTGTATTACATTTTATGGGGCCTGTGCTGTATTACATTTTATGGGGCCTGTGCTGTATTACATTTTATGGGGCCTGTGCTGTATTACATTTTATGGGGCCTGTGCTGTATTACATTTTATGGGGCCTGTGCTGTATTACATTCTATGGGGCCTGTGCTGTATTACATTCTATGGGGCTGTGCTGCATTACATTCTATAGGGCCTGTGCTGTATTACATTCTATGGGGGCAGGCTGCATTACATTCTATGGGGGCTGTGCGGTATTACATTCTATGGGGACTGAGCTGTAATGCTGGATACAGCTGTAATTGTTATATAGTCGTGTTACACTCCCCTCACTTCTTGTAACCTACAAGCGTACAAAGATATTATACAGTCACCATGCGACAAGTGGGCCTGTGTAACTTCAAATGCCAGAGCTAAATTTTAATCCCAGTCCGGCCCTGCAGCTGATTCTTTCTGTGAGAATAAACCATTTCCCTGCCTGATTTTAAACCCTGCTTTACTTCAAAGGATAATTTGCCATCACATGTTGTAATACCTGTATATCCCCCCCCCCCTCCAAACCATCCCCCCCAGCTGTGGTACAGTTGTGTGAAAGTGTTTGGCCCCTTCTGATTTCCTTTTCTTTTGCATGTTTGTCACACTTCCATTTTTCAGATCACCAAACAAATTTAAATATTAGCCAAAAATAACACAAGTAAACACAAAATGCAGTTTTTCAATGAAGGTCTTTATTATTCAGGGAAAAAGAAATCCAAACCTATAGATCCATGTGTGAAAAAGTGATAGCCCCTAAACCTAATAACTGGTTGAGCCGCCCTTAGCAGCAACAACTGTAATCAAGCATTTGCGATAACTGGCAATGAGTCTCTTACAACGCTCTGGAGGAATTTTGGCCCACTCATATATGCAGAATTGTTGTAATTCAGCCACATTGGAGGGTTTCCGAGCATGAACTGTCTTTTTAAGGTAATTTCACAACATCTCAATTGGATCACGGTCAGGACTGTGACTAGGTCACTCCAAAGTCTTAATTTTGTTTTCTTAAGTCATTCAGAGGTGGACTTGCTGGTGTGTTTTGGATCATTGTCCTGCTGCTTAACCAAAGTGTGCTTCAGCTTGAGGTTACGAACAGATGGACGGACATTCTATTTCAGTATTTCCATTTACAACAGCAAGTCCTGCAGGTCCTGAAAAAGCAAAATGGCCCCAGACCATCACACTACCACCAACATATTTTACTGTTTGTATGATGTTCATTTCCTGAAATGCTGTTACTTCTACACCAGGTGTAATGGGCCCCCCACTGAAGAAGCCAGTCAGGCGAAACGGCGCTGTCGGGGCAGCCAAGGAGCGTCTCTAACCAGGACAGTTGTTATGTAAGTATTTAGGAAAAACCTTTTTTCCATATATATTATTGGCAGCTAGTATACTAGTTATCTATAGGGCAACCGTTAACTGATTTTATTAAATGCAGTCATTGGGCCACAGCTGGCTATTTATTGCAGTTCCCCCTAAATCTGTGCACTATGCTATATACACTGGGTGGAATTGCTTTAGCAGGTTGCTGTTTGGTATGATTTCAAGATTTATATATATGTACATGTTGCGGAATTTAAATTGCTGCTAGGTATATTCTTTACTTGTATTGGTGGTCGCTCCAGGCTATATGTAAATACGGAAATTTCCCTTGCTGAATATTGTTTTTTAATATTACAATTAAAGTTATATATTTTTTTTAATTATTTCAGTGTTTATGCTTCTTTGTCCCTGTGGATTTCACATGGGATTTTGTTTTTTTGTTTTTTACACAAACAAACCGTTGTAATGGGACATACACCTTCCAAAAGGAGAAACTTTTGTGTCGAATCAGCCCATAGAGTATTCTCCAAAAAAGTTTTGGATCAATATGTTTTCTGGCAAAACTGAGGTGAGCCTTTATGTTCTTATTGCTCAGCAGTGGTTTTAGTCTTGGAACTCTGCCATGCAGGCCATTTTTATCCAGTCTCTTTCTTATGGTGGAGTCATGAGCACTGACGTTAACTGAGGGAAGTGAGGCCTATAGTTCTTTAGATGTTGTTGTTGTTTTGTGACCTCTTGAATGAATCGTCGCTGCGCTCTTGGGGTAATGCTGATCCACCTCTGCTCCATGTTTTTGCCATTTTGCGGATGTCTCCCTGTGGTATGCTGGAGTCCCAAAGCTTTAGAAATGGCTTTATAACCTTTTCCAGACTGATAGATCTCAATTACCGTATATACTCGAATATAAGCCGATATTTTCAGCCCATTTTTTAGGGCTGAAAGTCCCCCTCTCGGCTTACACTCTAGTCATACCCAGGGGTCGGCAGGGGAGGGGGAGCAGGGGCTGTCTAATTATACTCACCTGCTCCTGGCGTGGTACATGCAGGTCCCTGGCTCCCCGGCGCCCCAGCTTCTTCCTGTACTGAGCGGTCACATGGTACCACTCATTACTGTAATGAGTAATAGGGGTGGAGCCGCATATTCATTACTGTAATGAGCGGTAACGGTGACCGCTCAGTACAGGAAGAAGCTGTGGCGCCGGGGAAGCAGGGACCTGCAGGTACCGTGCCAGGAGCAGGTGAGTATAACGGGGAGGGGAGCGTTGCGCTGCGCGATATTCACCTGCTCCCCGTTCCGGATGCGTCTTCTGCAGTGACGCTCAGGTCAGAGGGCGCGGTGACATCGTTAGTGCGCGCCCTCTGCCTGAACGTCAGTGCAGAAGACGCTGAAGATGGAGCGGCACCGGAATGAGGAAATGAGGAAAGGTGAATATTGAAAGTGCCGGGGGCCTGAGCAACGAGAGGTGAGTATGTGATTTTTTTTTAATTTATTTATTTTTTTATCGCCGCAACAGCAAATGGGGCAACTGTCTGTATGGAGCATCTTATGGGGCCATAACGTTTGGGCAGCACTATATGGGGCAAGTGTCTGTATGGTGCATCTTATGGGGCCATAATTCACGTTTGTGCAGCATTACATGGGGCAAATGTCTGTATGGAGTATCTTATGGGGCCATAACGTTTGTGCAGCACTATATGGGGCAAATATCTTTATGGAGCATCTTATGGGGCCATAATCAACATTTGTGCAGCATTATATTGGGCAAATGTGTCTATGGAGCATCTTATGGGGCCATTATTAACCTTTATGCAGGATTATATGGGGCATATTTTAATATGGAGCATCTTACGGGGGCCATCATAAACTTTATGGAGCATTATATGGGGCTCCTGATTCAATATGGATATTCACAAACACTTAACCTACTGATGTCTCAATTAATTTTACTTTTATTGGTATCTATTTTTACTTTCGACATTTACCGGTAGCTGCTGCATTTCCCACCCTAGGCTTATACTCGAGTCATTAAGTTTTCCCAGTTTTTTGTGGCAAAATTAGGGGGCGTCGACTTATACTCGGGTCGGCTTATACTCGAGTATATACGGTACTACGTGGCTGGCCAATATACTACGTGGCTGGCCAATATACTACATGGACATGCATATTCTAGAACCACGCCCATTTGACCATTTGACCAGCGTGATTGACAGGCGAAAACGGCGACTTTAGTAAGGTATTTCGGCAGCATAGGTGGGGAATCAGGGGACAAAAAAATACACTATTGTAAAGCACAGCTCAGGCCCTATTTAACGGTATTTTTATCTCATATTGAAAAAACGGGGTGACAGGTTCCCTTTAAAAAAAAATGAACATTTAACTTTTTTTCACAAAAATTTAATTCAGCTCAAATTTGTTCTATTTTACCAAGGGTAAAAGGAGAAAATGGACCCCAAAATTTGTTGTACAATTTGGTCTGAGTACACTGATATCCCATATGTGGGGGTAAACCACTGTTTGGGTGCACGGCAGAGCTCAGAAGGGAAGGAGCGCCATTTGACTTTTCAATGCAAAGTTGACTGGAATTGAGATGGGACGCCATGTTGCGTTTGGAGAGCCCCTGATGTGCCTAAATATTGAAACCCACCACAAGTGACACCATTTTGGAAAGTAGACACCCTAAGGAACTTTTCTAGATGTGTGGTGAGCACTTTGACCTACCAAGTGCTTCACAGAAGTTTATAATGCAGAGCCGTCAAAATAAAAAATCATATTTTTTTCACAAATATGATCTTTTCGCCCCCAATTTTTTATTTTCCCATGGGTAAGAGATGAAATTGGACCCCAAAAGTTGTTGTGCCATTTGTTCTGAGTACGTCGATACCCCATATGTGGGGGTAAACCACTTTTTGGGCACATGGCAGAGCTCAGAAGGGAAGGAGCGCCATTTGACTTTTCAGTGCAAAATTGACTGGAATTGAGATGGGACGCCATGTTGCGTTTGGAGAGCCACTGATGTGCCTAAACATTGAAACCCCCCACAAGTGACAACATTTTGGAAAGTAGACCCCCTAATGAACTTTTCTAGATGTGTTTTGACACCTTTGAACCCCCAAGTGTTTCACTACAGTTTATAACGCAGAGCCGTGAAAATAAAAAATCTTTTTCCCACAAAAATTATTTTTTAGCCCCCAGTTTTGTATTTTCCCAAGGGTAACAGGAGAAATTGGACCACAAATTTGTCCAATTTGTCCTGAGTACGCTGATACCCCATATGTGGGGGGGAACCACTGTTTGGGCGCATGGCGGAGCTCGGAAGGGAATTTGGAATGCAGACTTAGATGGATTGTCTGCAGGCGTCACGTTGCATTTCCAGAGCCCCTGATGTACCTAAACAGTAGAAACTCCCCACAAGTGACACATTTTGAAAACTTAGACCCCCAAGGAACTTATCTAGATGTGTTCTGAGAACTTTGAACCCCCAAGTGTTTCACTACAGTTTATAACGCAGAGCCGTGAAAATACAAAAATAATTTTTTTTCCACAAAAATGTTTTTTTTTAGCCCCCCAAAATTATTTTTCCCAAGGGTAACTAGAGAAATTGGACCCCAATAGTTGTTCAGTTTGTCCTGAGTACGCTGATACCCCATATGTTGGGGTAAACCCCTGTTTTGGCGCACGGGAGAGCTCGTAAGGGATGGCGCCCTGTTTTCCTTTTTAACGCAGAATCGGCTGGAATTGAGATCGGACGCCATGTTGCGTTTGGAGAGCCCTGATGTGCCTAAACAGTGGAAACCCCCAATTCTAACTGAAACCCTATTCCAAACACACCCCTAACCCTAATCCCAATCATAACCCTAACCCTGACACACCCCTAATCCCAACCGTAAATGTAATCCAAACCGTAAATGTAATCCTAACCCTAACTTTAGCCCCAGCCCTAACTCTAACTTTAATTTTAGCCCCAACCCTAACTGTAGCCCTATCCTTAACTTTAGCCCCAGCCCTTACCGTAACTTTAGCCCCAGCCCTTACCGTAACTTTAGCCCCAGCCCTTACCGTAACTTTAGCCCCAGCCCTTACCCTAACTTTAGCCCCAGCCATAACCCTAACCCTAACTTTATCCCCAACCCTAACTGAAGCCCTAACCCTCGCCCCAACCGCTCCTGGCACATAGTGCCGGATGCCAGCTGTGATAGTCAGCTGACACCCGGCCGCGCTCCCCCCGTGAGTGCAGCCGATCACATATGACGTATTATCCTGTCACTGGGAATTAAGTCCCAGGTCACCTTGACGGGATAGTACGTCATATGGGATTAAGGGGTTAATGGAAAGTTGAGTAGAAGGAAATAGTGTGGTACAAAAAGGTGCACAAGCAACCGGGATAACTGCAGTCTTGAAAAAAAAATTAAGAAAAGGCCATTCAAAAATTTGGTGTAGATTCGCAAGGAGTGGACTGCTGCTGGCGTCATTGCTTCAAGAGCCACCACACACAGATGTATCCAGGACTTGGTCTACATGTGTCACATTCCTTCTGTCAAGCCACTCATGACCAATAGACAACGCCAGAAGCGTCTTACCTGGGCCAAGGAGAAAAAGAACTGGACTGTTGCTCAGTCGTCCAAGGCATTGCTTTCAGATGAAAGTAAATTTTGCATTTCATTTAGAAATCAAGGTCCCAGAGACTGGAAGAAGAGCGAAGAGGTCACAATCCAAGCTGCTGAGGTCTAGTGTGAAGTTTCCACAATCAGTGATGGTTTGGGGAGCCATGTCATCTGCTGGTGTAGGTACACTGTGTTTTATCAAGACCAAAGTCAGCACAGCCGTCTAACACGAAGTTTTAGAGCACTTAATGCTTCCCTCTGCCGACAAGCTTTTTGGAGATAGAAACTTTATTCTCCAGCAGGACTTGGCACCTGTCCACACTGCCAAAAGTACCAATACCTGGTTTACAAACAATAGAATCACTGTGCTTGATTGGCCAGCAAACTCACCTGACCTTAACCCTATAGAGACTCTATGGAGTATTGTCAGACACCAGACCCAACAATGCAGACGAGCTGAAGGCTGCTATCAAAGCAACCTGGGCTTCCATAACACCTCAGCATTGCCACAGGCTGATCACCTCCATGCCACACCACATTGATGCAGTAATTGATGCAAAAGGATCCCCGACCAAGTATGGAGTGCATTTACTGAACATTCTTTTAGTAGGTCAACATTTCAGACTTTAAAATCCTTTTTCAAGCTGGTGTTCTAAAGTATTCTAATTTACTGAGATAATGACTTTTGGGTTTTCATTGGCTGTAAGCCATAATCATCAACATTGACAGAAATAAACACTTGAAATAGATCACTCTGTTTGTAATGACTATATAATGTGTTTCATTTTTTGTATTGAAGAACTTAAATTAACTTTTTAATGAAATTCTAATTTTGTGAGAAACACTGGGAGACTAGGTCTCAGCTGTATGGAGGAGACAGGTTGTGGATGGCTTTGTATGCCATGGTCAGGGTTTTGAACTGGAGTCTCTGGGCAATGGGGAGCCAGTCAAGAGATTGGCAGAGAGGAGAGGCTGGGGTTTAGTGGGGGGACTGGTGGATTAGTCGAGCAGCAGAGTTTAGGATAGATAGAAAGGGTGCAACATTGTTAGAAGGGAGGCCGCAGAGTAGGAGGTTGCAGTAGAAGGCGGAAGATGATGAGGGCATTGCACTCATGTTTTTGCAGATTCTTTGTTAATGAATGTACAGATCTGGGAAATATTTTTGAGTTGGAGTCTGCAGGAGGTTGAAAGGGCTTGGATATATGGTTCGAAGGAGAGAGCAGAGTCCAGGGTTACACCGAGCAGTGAGCTTTTGGGACTAGGGCGAGTGAGCAGCTCTTGACTTTGATAGTTCTGTTGGGGGGAGATTGAGTGAGATGGGGGAAAGATGATGAATTTTGTCCATGCTAAGTTTTAGATATCGAACAGAGAAGGATGAAATGGCAGACAATGTGGGATTCTGGTTATTAAGGGGGTGATATCGGGTCCAGAGAGGTAGATCTGTGTGTCTTCAGCATAGAGATGCTACTGAAACCCGTGGGACTCTATGAACTGTCTAAGGTGTAAATGGAGAAGTGCAGGGGTTCTAGAATTACAGATTGGGGATGAGATGAGGAGGTGGTTTGTGAGTGAGGGTACCGTCACACTATACGATTTACTTACGATCACGACCAGCGATACGACCTGGCCGTGATCGTAGGTAAATCGTAGTGTGGTCGCTGGGGAGCTGTCACACAGACAGCTCTCCAGCGACCAACGATGCCGAGGTCCCCGGGTAACCAGGGTAAACATCGGGTTACTAAGCGCAGGACCGCGCTTAGTAACCCGATGTTTACCCTGGTTACCAGCGTAAAAAAAAACAAACAGCACATACTTACATTCTGGTGTCCGTCAGGTCCCTTGCCGTCTCTGCTTCCCGCACTCAGTGACTGCCGGCCGTAAAGTGAAAGTGAAAGCACACGTCACCGCTGTGCTCTGCTTTCACTTTACGGCCGGCAGTCACAGTGCGGGAAGCAGACGGCAAGGGACCTGACGGACACCAGAATGTAAGTATGTGCTGTTTTTTTTTTTTTTAGTTTTACGCTTGTAACCAGGGTAAACATCGGGTTACTAAGCGCGGCCCTGCGCTTAGTAACCCGATGTTTACCCTGGTTACAAGCGAACACATCGCTAGATCGGTGTCACACACATCGATCTAGCGATGGCAGCGGGAGATCCAGCGATGAAAGAAAGTTCCAAACGATCTGCTACGACGTACGATTCTCAGCAGGATCCCTGATCGCTGCTGTGTGTCAGACACAGCGATATCGAAACGATATCGCTGGAACGTAACGAATCGTACCGTCGTAGCGATCGAAATGGCAGTGTGTGACGGTACCCTGAGAGACGATGAATGTCCGGTCTGCTAGATATGAAGAGATCCAAGAGAGGGCTAAGTCTGTGATGCCAAGAGATGAAATAATCTTTAGTAAGAATGATCCACTGTGTCAAAGGCCGAGGACAGGTCCAGGAGGAGGACAGAGTTGTGTCACTTGGCTTTGTCGGTTAGTAGGTCATTGGTGAGTTTAGTTGGGGCACTTTTGGTGTAATGATGCGGTCAGAAGCCAGATTGTAACCGGTCAAAGAGGAAGAAGGAGGAGAGCTGGGAGGACAGTTCAAGTATACATAAGAGGGGCTCCACAGAAAGATTTACCATGGGTCATTCATTAGAGAGTTGGTTTTTGTCAACCAAGACATGTGGCTGGTGATTCTCTCCCCCCCTCAACATGTTTTCTATTAGACTTGGGCCAATTCCCCAACTTGTTGCTTGGAGAGGAGATTCCTGCAGAGGTTCTTGTCCAGTAGCACAGTGGATGGAGCCAAATCTCTCTATTCTGGCACCTTCTAGAAGTTGCATGATTTTCAACTATGGCACGGAAGTCCTGTGGAAGGCAGCCTTCTTTTCTGAGTTGCTATATAGTTCTGCATTACGGTAAGCAGTTGGAAAATGATTCATTATGAGGAAACTTGTGAGCATGCTCTGTGACGTGGAAGAGGAGACGAGAGGAGGATCCGAGTTGTCATCACCTATTGACCGTGGTGTCATCTATAATATAACGCTGGGAGCGTCACTCTGTCCGAAGCCTTTATAGACTGCGCGGGCGCAAGCGCCGGCGCAGTCTGGCCCCCACAGAGTGACGCTCCCAGGAGATCGCGGTATGCGTAAGCACTGAACACATACCGCGATCTCCACCGGAGAGTCAGGGACCGCCAGGAGGGTAAGTATATTCACCTTTCCCCGTTCCAGCGCTGCGTGCGGCTCCATCTCCTGGGTCCTCTGCTGTGACAGTTCAGAGGGCGCGATGACGCGCTTAATGCATGCCGGCGCCGCCCTCTGACTTACCAGTGACAGGCAGAGGAGCCGGAGTGTGTCTTCAAGAAAATGGCGCCGGAAAGCGCGGACTGCGCAGGCGCCGATTCCTGCTGCCGGAATCGGCACCTGCGCAGTCCGCGCTTTCCGGCGCCATTTTCTTGAAGACACACTGCAGGTGTGTCTTCAAGAAAATGGCGCCGGAAAGCACGGACTGCACAAGCGCAGATTCCGGCAGCAGGAGGACGAAGAAAATGGGCAGAAAGGAATGGCGTAAGTAACAAATTGCTGTGGCATGAAGCTGTGGCGCTTCATGCCACAGCAATTTGTTATTTACGCCACCTGATTCCTTTCCGCCGCCATTTTCTTGGTCCTGCTGCCGGAATCGCCACCTGCGCAGTCCGCGCTTTCCGGCGCCATTTTCTTTAAGACACACTGCAGTGTGTCTTCAAGAAAATGGCGCCGGAAAGCGCGGACTGCGCAGGCGCCGATTCCGCCAGCAGGAACACCAAGAAAATGGCGGCGGAAAGGAATCAGGTGGCGCAAGTAACAAATTGCTGTGGCATGAGGCTGTGGCACTTCATGCCACAGCTATTTGTTACTTACGCCACCTGATACGGGGCATATACTATGGAGCATCTTATGGAGCAGCGTATGGGGCATATGGATGGGAGCAGCAAATTAAAGAACGGTGCCGCAGGATGGGAGCAGCACATGACAGAACGGGGGCGCAGGATGGGAGCAGCACATGACAGAACGGGGGCGCAGGATGGGAGCAGCACATGACAGAACGGGGGCGCAGGATGGGAGCAGCAAATGACAGAACGGGGGCGCAGGATGGGAGCAGCACATGACAGAACGGGGGTGCAGGATGGGAGCAGCAAATGACAGAACGGGGGCGCAGGATGGGAGCAGCACATGACAGAACGGGGGCGCAGGATGGAGCAGCACATGACAGGATGGGGATGCAGGATGGAGCAGCACATGACAGGATGGGGACGCAGGATGGAGCAGCACATGACAGGATGGAGACCATATACCAATATAAATGCTCGCCACCCGGGCGTAGAACGGGTTCAATAGCTAGTCTATTATAATCTGCCTTGGCAACAGACTGCAAACTGCCATCATTTGTCTGTAGCAACCTGGTGATTTGAGTCACACAACAGCATACCTTAGACAAGAAAAACAGCCAAACTGCAGACGGGTCTTATGCAAGTCGCATGTCACTTGGATTAAAGGGAGTCTGTTGCCCCAAAACTCAATTTAAACTGAGCCCATACATATATGGGGAACTTAGTATTCTACAAATCATGCATTTACTGTATAAATGCGTCTTTCTGCTGTGCATAAAAATGTTCTTTATTTCCATATGCGAATTATGGTGACAGTGCACCCTTGGCATGGCTCAGCAACTCTAGTGCACCATGTAGCCTCCTGAATTTGAATATCTCTGTAGTGTGCATCCGCAGCAGTGAGAGGAGAGCTGTGAGCACACACTCCAATGTAGGAACTTTGACAGGAGAAAGCTGGTGCTGCACTCACTTACCCAGACAGTGCAGGCTCTAGGCAAGCCAACACTGTCCATTACTAGAGAGGGAGGTGGGGGTATCCAAACTGGTGGGGGTGGACTGGGTGCACTGAAATTGCTCTACCAAGGGTACACTGAGCCCCCCTGATCAGCATAACGGCATAAACAGTATTTTATTGCACAAACGGGGTTCAGATTCATACAGTATATGGTATGATTTGTATTGGTGCCAAGTCCTCCATACAAGTATGTGCTCAGTTTAAATTGTATTTTGGGGGTGACCGACTCCCTTTTAAAGTCTATAAAGGCAAAGTTGTGTGTAACTTACATCATGAAACGCATGTGACCTCACGGTCTTTAGATGCGATGTCACACTACACGTCACCATGTAGCAGCTAACTGTAACTGTGCAGCAAACAGAGTTCATTGTCCTTTCCATATTTATTGAGCCTCAAATAACCTTATTCAATCGCACACAAATTGAAGTGCTGATAAATTGACAAACGCAAAATTCACTTTTTGGTCTAATGCACCAAAAAAAGTGTTCAGCATTATACAGCTACATTTTATCATGCCTTTTTGATTTATGCCATATTTCTCTTGAGGAAAAGAATTGCACCCAGCATAGTGGTAATATTGATAAGATTAGTGTCACCACCACAGCTTTTACTGTATAAAGAGCAATGCCCACTGAGGGTACGTGCACACATCTTTTCCAGGCAAATTTAGCCTGGAATACTATTGAAAAAGCGATCCGAAACCCCCATAAAAGAATGAGCATCATGCACTCCAATGTAAAAGAGACTGCATATGTGGAGCGCCCCCAGTAGGGCAGTGGGGTACTCGGTACCGGGTCCTGCAGTTCACAGGGGGATGTCACGGTGGCTGACCCGGTCCGTGGCCCTAGGGGCGTCCGTTGATAAAAGAAGGGAAAAGTCTTTAAAGGGGAAATGTTCGTGATGCCACCTGTGGTATTCGGTCAGGGTGACCGGCGCTGCTTAGGGGTCCGCTGGGGTGATGTTATGGCAGCTGGATGGTATACCTTCCCACAGGTGAAGTGTGTCCCCAGGGCTTCCCAGAGTGTAGATGGTGGATGGTCTGAGGCGCAGTGAAGAACGAGGACAAAAGGTTGCCGCCTCTTTACCTTTTTACTGAATGCTTCAGCGTCCACAGTCCAGAGCACCAGATCACAGGGCTGGCAGAGTCCAGCGGTCTGAAGGCAATTCCAGAGTCCCCTTATCCAGGTAGAAATCAGTAGCCTTCCTCTAACGCCTGAGTGTTGTAGTCCCTCCTTGCTGAGCTTCTTGGTAAGGTCCTCACAACTGTTGTTGGTGTTATAGATGTTAACTCTTTCTCTGTCCCCCAGATGGATAGGAACAACCCGTATGACTGATGGCCTGAGGCTTTTTACAGGGACCCTATCACACCCCAGCCCCCACAAGTCGCCACCGCACGTCGGGCAGGCGCAGCTCTGTGGCCTTCTATCTAGGCCTCTGACAGGATCCCACCCCTGTCAGGGACCACTCTGTCTGCAGATCTTAGATGTCCCTCCTTTCCCCTGTCTGCCTGACAGGTGCTGCCTGGGTGAAGCCCAGTCAGCTTCTGCCTAACTTCCTATCCAGCCCACCAGTGGTAGTAGTGTTAGGACCCGCTAGTTCAGAAACTAGAGGGGTAATGTCGTTAGCCTTAGTCGTGGCTGCAGGTTCACATCGCTTAACGTTCTTAGCGTACCAGCCTAGCTCACTCCAATGGCGGGTGTAGGTCACATGGTCCCCTCTGCACAAGCTTCGGTTAGGGTGTCCGTCGCGGAACTGGGCTTCCACGTTATAGCTAGTAACAAAGATTTTGGTTTGCAGTCCTGGCTCCTGTATAAAGCCCCAACCCCTTTTCGGGTGAAAGGCTAATACTGTCCCTTGCTTCACTGAGCTCTTAATGCAGCGTTTGGTTTTATGATTCTGCACCTTAAGGTACCTTCACACATAACGATATTGTTAACGATATCGTTGCTATTTGTGACGTAGCAACGATATCGTTAATGAAATCGTTATGTGTGACAGCGACCAACGATCCGGCCCCTGCTGGGAGATCGTTGGTCGCTGAATAAAGTCCAGAACTTTATTTCGTCGCTGGACTCCCTGGAGACATCGCTGGATCGGCGTGTGTGACACCGATCCAGCGATGTCTTCACTGGTAACCAGGGTAAACATCGGGTAACTAAGCGCAGGGCCGCACTTAGTAACCCGATGTTTACCCTGGTTACCATGCTAAAAGTAAAAAAAAACAAACAGTACATACTTACCTACAGCTGTCTGTCCTCCAGCGCTGTGCTCTGCACTCCTCCTGTACTGGCTGTGAGCCGGAAAGCAGAGCGGTGACGTCACCGCTCTGCTTTCCGGCTCACAGACAGTACAGAAGGAGAGCAGAGAAGCAGAGCGCAGCGCTGGAGGACAGACAGCGGTAGGTAAGTATGTACTGTTTGTTTTTTTTTACTTTTAGGATGGTAACCAGGGTAAACATCGGGTTACTAAGCGCGGCCCTGCGCTTAGTTACCCGATGTTTACCCTGGTTACCGGCATCGTTGGTCGCTGGAGAGCGGTCTGTGTGACAGCTCTCCAGCGACCAAACAGCGACGCTGCAGCGATCCGGATCGTTGTCGGTATCGCTGCAGCGTCGCTAAATGTGAAGGGGCCTTTACTTTGGGCAATCTGTTCCGTTTCCTTTCAATTTTTCCAGTGTGAGTAGGCATTGTTTGTACTCCTCCCAGGTGAGTATTGTCAATATAGGAACCGCTCACTCCGTCTCTCGGGGCGTCCCAGCGAAAGATCACCCCCTCAGGGCTCACATCTACTGGTATGCCCTCGTTCACTAGGTGCGGGAATGGTGTCTCTTTAGTGGCGCGGGGAGTCGTTGGGACTGGAGCGGCGGCTGGTGGTTGGGCACAGTCTGGGCGGGGAGCGGTCACTGGAGCAGGATCGGCAGGCGGGGAAGAGCGGTCGCAAGAGCAGGATCGGTCGGTGGGGCAGGGGCGTTTTCTGTACCTGCGTCTGATGTGGTTCCACCAATGTCGATCTGTTCCGCTGATGATGCTGGAGTCTGCTGCTGCCCGGACCGCAATTCTTCCAGCGCAATCTTCCTGCACAGGGCCGACTTCCATTTCTTCACTGCTGTCGGCTCTGTGTCCGGGAGTTGGTGCCTCTGCTCCTCCGCCGGCGACTCTAGGAAGTCCGGATACTCCAGCAGTGGCGAGTTCGGGTTCGCCTCCAGTGGTTCGAGACAGCTCTGGGTCACTTCGTCGTCGCCCAGGTATCCGCTGGTCGCCATCTCTGCTCCTGGGTCTTCGGCAGCACACGCACGCTGTTCCTCTATTTTCTGGGGGCGGAGCTCCTTGGCTCCTGGGCACGTCGTCATCTCGTAGCAGTAGTCGGAGGGGGCGGTCGTCACTTTTGGTGCCACTTTGGTAGTCTCCTCCCATGTTGGCACGCCCTTTTTCTCCTGCGCTCCTCGTGGCGCTGTAATGGCGGTGGTTTTGGTGGGAATTTTGGCGGCAAATGGCAATACACAGTCTTTAAGCACAAACCGTTCAAATACGATTCTGGCACAGTTCTTAGGCGCACATGACCCGATTTTCAGGCTTAAGTAGATCCTGTTCGTGACGCCAAAGTTTGGAGCGCCCCCAGTAGGGCCGTGGGGTACTCCATACCGGGTCCTGCAGTTCACAGAGGGATGTCACGGTGGCTGACCCGGTCCGTGGCCCTAGGGGCGTCCGTTGATAAAAGGGGGAAAGGTCTTTAAAAGGGAAATGTTCGTGATGCCACCTGTGGTATTTGGTCAGGGTGACCGACGCTGCTTAGGGGTCCGCTGGGGTGATGTTATAGCAGCTAGATGGTATACCTTCCCACAGGTGAAGTGTATCCCCAGGGCTTCCCATAGTGTAGATGGTGGATGGTGTGAGGTGCAGTGAAGAACGAGGACAAAAGGTTGCAGCCTCTTTACCTTTTTACTGAATGCTTCAGCGTCCACAGTCCAGAGCACCAGATCACAGGGCTGGCAGAGTCCGGCCGGTTTGAAGGCAATTCCAGAGTCCCCTTATCCAGGTAGAAATCAGTAGCCTTCCTCTAACGCCTGAGTGTTGTAGTCCCTCCCTGCTGAGCTTCTTGGTAAGTTCCTCACAACTGTTGTTGGTGTTCTAGATGTTAAGTCTTTCTCTCTGTCCCCCAGATGGATAGGAAAAACCCGTATGACTGATGGCCTGAGGCTTTTTACAGGGACCCTATCACACCCCAGCCCCCACAAGTCGCCACCGGGCCTCCTGGGTATAAGGTCGAGCAGCCAACGTGGAATTAACTGTCCTGCCAGTCTCTGAAGTAAAGCCTTCTGCGCCTCAGAAAGGAGGCAGCCTTTTACAGGGCAGAACTCCTTCTGGTTTCCTCCCCTGTGCTATGACTTCATTTCTCACCCGCTACAACACAATTCTCTTCGAGTCCTTTCTTAGGATGCTGTCGCACGTTGGGCAGGCGCAGCTCCGTGGCCTTCTATCTAGGCCTCTGACAGTATCCCACCCCTGTCAGGGACCACTCTGTCTGCAGCTCTTAGATGTTCCTCCTTTCCCCTGTCTGCCTAACAGGTGCTGCCTGGGTGAAGCCCAGTCGGCTTCTGCCTAACTTCATATCCAGCCCACCAGTTTTACCTAATTGTGAAGAGTGCCCTAATAGATAGGAGCAAAGCTCCCCCTGGCGGACTGGAGTGTGAAGTGTGGTGTATGGTTTGTGATACCTGGTAAGAAGATTTCCTTTATTGCCATCAGACGTAACATCACTCCCCCCTAGAGGAGAATGATAGTACTGCAACGACCAGGACCCTGGGGCGCTGCATATGTTCAGTTTTTAGAAATTCTTTTAACTGTTGCACACTTCCAAATCTGCTAAAGATAGTAAGACACAACCAGTAGTGAAGAGCGAGCATGCTCGCCACTCAAGTGTCTTCGGGGTGCTCAAGTGCCATTCTCTAGTCCCCGGGGATTGCCTACCATACACAGTAATGCCGTTGCCAACATAGCTACAATATTGTATGGCAGGCAATTCCTACATGATTAATGGCTGTCTAACCGCAGCAAATCATGCGAGGCAGAGACTGAGCATGGCGCTCGAGCACCAGCGATACTCTAGAAGTACCCGAGTACCCCGAAGATGGTAGCTCATCACTAATGACTAGTCCATTCTTCTGCCAGCTTCCACTTTTAAGCCGCTCACTATTAATACATGCAGTCTAAAAAATATATATATATATACTGCTGCAAAACAAGTCCATGGGAGACGTAAAAAATCTGCTTCAGGAAAAACATCACTGGCGTTTTCCTGAAGCATCTTCTGCTTTAAAACCTCAACGCTGTGTGCACATACCTTAATGCTATTTCCTTAGTGTTGTCTACCCACTGAGTCTCTTTACCACCCACTCCAATATTTTTTTTTCTGCAGATCTATGTGTGTGACCAGGGTTTGTTGCCACCCACTGTATCTGTGCATAATCTATAATCTATCATCCATATCAGCTTCTGAAATAAATCTGCATTAGTGATATGTCTCCATACCAGCCACTGCTGTACAAGAGCTCAGATGTCCGTTTCTTTTGTACTAATGCTATGTGTTTTTCACAGATAACATTCGTACCTATGTCGTAACCACCATCTATGCAGCATTTCACATGGCTGTTTTTTTTTTTCCATAAAAGCACAGAGACCTGTTCGATATTGATCCTGGTATCAGATCAAACTCTCCAACGCAAGTCAATGGATCGCACTCAGATGCCATCCATATGCTGTTTGTTTTTCACAGACTGTTTGATAGGAGAAGCTGGAGAAACCAACCATCGGTGTTTTGTTTTTTTTTTTCATACAAGAAAAACAGAGCAAACTGATGGTACTGATCAAAAACACTGATGAATTTTTTTTTCTGCCTACGAGAAACATAACTAACGTACATAGGAGCCCTTAGTGTGTGTTAGTCCATCCCCCTATGCCTGGTTCTCTGGCGTCTGTGATCATGTCTGCATGCTAGCCACTATTATGTCAAACTGCATGTTCAAGACGTTATGGTGGCCACCCTGTTTTCTATGAATGAGACCTTTCCAATCATGGCTGTATTTGAGCGCCTGATCTTGTTTCTGTACCAGCCACCACTATATCGGAGCTGTGTTATGATCTCCTATCATTTGTTAGTTTGATGCTAAATTAATTCAACTATTTTATATCCGTTTTCTATATTTTTTTTTTTCACAACTACATATGGCCAGATCATTATTAGGGATTAGATTGTCTAATAGTATGTTAATATACACCTATATAAGAGGGACATCCCAAATCAACCTGTAAAATAGTGAGTAAAGCCTTGTGACTTAGGTTATGTCCCCATGATGGGTTTTTGACACTGCATATTTTCTGTGCACAAAAAAAGTGTCTTATAGTTCTAGCAAAGTAGATGGGATTTATAGAAGTCTCATGCCCACTGTACTACGGTGTGTGTTTGAATTACACAAGGCAATTTCTCTTGCGGGTATGCCAAATTTTATATTTGGATTTTCCCCATACAATTGCATTAGATGCGAAAAATCCACACATAAAAATTCATATGTGTACTTCGCAGTGGAAATGCACCAATTACGCATGTAATCTGCACATGACTGTTTTAATAAAGTTTTGGCAAAGCCCAAATATCAATGTATCAACAACAAAGCTGCTTTATTTAAATGCATGATATGGCAGAGACAAAAATCGCAACCTGAAAATGCATGAAAAAAATGCAAGTAATAGAATTTACCTGATAGGTGCTCAAATGCTGCAGAAAATCTCCAAAATCAAATACTCATTGTGAGAACATAGACTAAATATCCATTTATACAACCTCTGATCATCCATTTGCTGGTCGGTGGTTAATAGCCTGTTTATACAAGCAGCCCGCTCATCAGATGCTCACTGAACTATCGGTAATAAATACTATCGGTAATAGATCGCTCACTGCGCATAAGTTGCCATTGTTCAGCAATGCGATGCCTGTTTATACAAGACAATGTGCTACCAAAAACAATAAGCTTTTGTGCAGCACAAAAGATAATTTTACCAATGAATGAGCATTTTAGAGCTCATTCCCACTTGCGATGAAACTGGACAAATGCAATCCGATTAAAAATCAGATTGCAGTCGCACCAATGTTATTCTATCATTGTGTGTTCATCTGCGTTTTTTTTTCCAGTTCAGATAGGATCACGATCGGACTGGAAAAAACTTACGGCATTCTGCGATTGTAATCGGAAATTGGATCGCATCCTGCAATAAAGTCAACGGGTGCTAGAAAAAAAAATTTATAAAAAAAAAAAATAGCACAGCACTCTGACCATGCGAGTTCTGTCCGATTTTTACACACAAATCTTCTTGGAAAAGCCGGCAATTCATGTGCCGTGTACAGTAAAATCACAGCATGACAGGTTAGAATAGAAAACATAATCGCTATATACACATAGGATAGGTAGATATACACGTGGTGAAAATTGTTGGTACCCCTCGGTTAATGACAGAAAAACCCACAATGGTCACAGAAATAACTTGAATCTGACAAAAGTAAAAATAAATAATAGATCTACGAAAATGAACAAATGAAAGTCAGACATCACTTTTAAAACATACTTCCACAGAAAATAAAAAAATAAAAATAAAAAAATTACTCACGAAATAGACCTGGATAGAAATGATGGTACCCCTGGAAATGTGACAAAAGGGACATGTTAAATCAAGGTGTGTCCACTAACTAGCATCACAGGTGTCTACAATCTTGGAATCAGTGAGTGGCCTGTATATAGGGCTACAGATCCTCACTGTGCTGTTTGGGGACATGGTTTGTATCACACTCAACATGGACCAGAGGAGGCGAAGGAAAGAGTTGTCTCAGGAGATTAGAAAGAAAATTATAGACAAACGTGTTAAATGTAAAAGTTATAAAACCATTTCCAAGCAGCTTGATGTTCCTGTGACTACAGTTGCACATATTATTCAGAAATTTAAGATCCATGGGACTGTAGCCAACTTCACTGGACGTGGCCGCAGGAGGAAAATTGATGACAAATCAAAGACACCGATATTTAGAATGGTAACAAAAATCCAGAAAAACTTCTACACAGATTAAAGGTGAACTTCAAGCTCAAGGAACATCATTGTCTGTTGTTGTATGAGCCAAAGTGGACATCATGGGAGACGACCGAGGAGGACACCATTGTAAAAAAAAAAAATCCTAAAAATGTCAGACTGGAAATTGCCAAACTACATGTTGACAAGCCACAAAGCTTCTGGGAGAATGTCCTATGGACAGATGAGACAAAAATTTAACTTTTTGGCAATGCACATCAGCTCTATGTTCACAGATGGAAAAATGAAGCATATCAAGAAAAGAACACTGTCCCTATTTTGAAACATGGAGGAGGCTGTTATGTTCTGGGGCTGCTTTGCTGCATCTGCCAAAGGGTGTCTAGAATTTGTGCAGGATACAATGAAATCTCAAGACTATGAAGGGATTCTAGAGAGAAATGTGCAGCCCAGTGTCAGAAAGCTTGGTCTCAGTCGCAGGTCATGGGTCTTGCAACAGGATAATGACCCAAAACACACAGCTAAAAACACCCAAGAATGGCTAAGAGGAAAACATTGGACTATTCTGAAGTGGCCTTCTATGAGCCCTGACCTAAATCCTATTGAGAATCCTTGGAAAGAGCTGAAACATGCCGTCTGGAAAAGGCAACCTTCAAACACGAGACAACTGGAGCAGTTTGCTCTTGAGGAGTGGGCAAAATACCTGCCGAGAGGAGCAGAAGTTTCATTGACAGTTACAGGAAACGTTTGATTGCAGTGATCGCCTCAAAAGATTGTGCAACATTAAGTTAAGGGTATCACCATTTCTGTCCAGGCCTTTTTCATGAGTTTTTTTTATTTTTTTTTTAATTCTGTGGAAGCATGGTTAAAAAGCAATGTCTAACTTTCATTTGTTCATCTTCATATATTTCTTATCTATTATTACTTTTGTCAGATTCAAGTTAGTTCTGTGAGCATTGTGGGTTTTTCTGTCAAACGAGGGGTACCAACAATTTTGACCACGTGTGTGTGTGTGTGTGTATATAGATGACACGCACATACACACACACACACACACACACACACACACACACACACACACACACACACACACACTTCATAGTAGAAAAGCCAGCAATTCAGTAAATACACATAGAATACATAGATATATAGATGTCAGTGACTATACAATTAATACAGTGTGTGTAGTTTACTGTACATGTATTTCATTATTAAAGGGAACCTGTCACCCCGAAATTCGCGGGTGAGGTAAGCCCACCGGCATCAGGGGCTTATCTACAGCATTCTGTAATGCTGTAGATAAGCCCCCGATGTTACCTCAAAGAGGAGAAAAAGACGTTATATTCTACTCACCCAGGGGCGGTCCTGCTGCTGGTCAGGTCAAACGGGCGTCTCCGGTCCGCTGCGGCGCCTCCCATCTTTATTACAAGACGTCCTCTTCTGATCTTCAGCCACGGCTCCGGCGCAGGCGTACTTTGCTCTGCCCTGTTGAGGGCAGACAAAGTACTGCAGTGCACAGGCGCCGGGCCTCTGACCTTTCCGGCGCCTGCGCACTGCAGTACTATCCTCTGCCCTCAACAGGGCAGAGCAAAGTACGCCTGCGCCGGAGCCGTGCGTCAAGGGGTCAGCAGGAGGACCTAGGACACTTGTCACTATGGGTGAGTGATGGCATCCGGTCTAGATGTGTGGGGGGTGTGGGGATCTTTGTAATGAAGGTAGCATCCGCAGATGTTCATACGTAGAGCCTGGATGTTAGACCCAGGTAGATTGTACCTTTTCCCCCCCTCCTCACCAGACTCCGGATTAGCTGCACCTACATATACAGTGGGGCAAAAAAGTATTTAGTCAGTCAGCAATAGTGCAAGTTCCACCACTTAAAAAGATGAGAGGCATCTGTAATTTACATCATAGGTAGACCTCAACTATGGGAGACAAACTGAGAAAAAAAAATCCAGAAAATCACATTGTCTGTTTTTTTATCATTTTATTTGCATATTATGGTGGAAAATAAGTATTTGGTCAGAAACAAAATTTCATCTCAATACTTTGCCAACAAAGGATATATTACAATGACAGAGGTCAAACGTTTTCTGTAAGTCTTCACAAGGTTGCCACACACTGTTGGTATGTTGGCCCATTCCTCCATGCAGATCTCCTCTAGAGCAGTGATGTTTTTGGCTTTTCGCTTGGCAACACGGACTTTCAACTCCCTCCAAAGGTTTTCTATAGGGTTGAGATCTGGAGACTGGCTAGGCCACTCCAGGACCTTGAAATGCTTCTTACGAAGCCACTCCTTCGTTGCCCTGGTGGTGTGCTTTGGATCATTGTCATGTTGAAAGACCCAGCCACGTTTCATCTTCAATGCCCTTGCTGATGGAAGGAGGTTTGCACTCAAAATCTCACGATACATGGCCCCATTCATTCTTTCATGTACCCGGATCAGTCGTCCTGGCCCCTTTGCAGAGAAACAGCCCCAAAGCATGATGTTTCCACCACCATGCTTTACAGTAGGTATGGTGTTTGATGGATGCAGCTCGGTATTCTTTTTCCTCCAAACACGACAAGTTGTGTTTCTACCAAACAGTTCCAGTTTGGTTTCATCAGACCATAGGACATTCTCCCAAAACTCCTCTGGATCATCCAAATGCTCTCTAGCAAACCTCAGACGGGCCCGGACATGTACTGGCTTAAGCAGTGGGACACGTCTGGCACTGCAGGATCTGAGTCCATGGTGGCTTAGTGTGTTACATATGGTAGGCCTTGTTACATTGGTCCCAGCTCTCTGCAGTTCATTCACTAGGTCCCCCCGCGTGGTTCTGGGATTTTTGCTCACCGTTCGTGTGATCATTCTGACCCCACGGGGTGGGATTTTGCGTGGAGCCCCAGATCGAGGGAGATTATCAGTGGTCTTATGTCTTCCATTTTCTAATTATTGCTCCCACTGTTGATTTCTTCACTCCAAGCTGGTTGGCTATTGCAGATTCAGTCTTCCCAGCCTGGTGCAGGTCTACAATTTTGTTTCTGGTGTCCTTTGACAGCTCTTTGGTCTTCACCATAGTGGAGTTTGGAGTCAGACTGTTTGAGGGTGTGCACAGGTGTATTTTTATACTGATAACAAGTTTAAACAGGTGCCATTACTACAGGTAATGAGTGGAGGAAAGAGGAGACTCTTAAAGAAGAAGTTACAGGTCTGTGAGAGCCAGAAATCTTGATTGTTTGTTTCTGACCAAATACTTATTTTCCACCATAATATGCAAATAAAATGATAAAAAAACAGACAATGTGATTTTCTGGATTTTTTTTTCTCAGTTTGTCTCCCATAGTTGAGGTCTACCTATGATGCAAATTACAGACGCCTCTCATCTTTTTAAGTGGTGGAACTTGCACTATTGCTGACTGACTAAATACTTTTTTGCCCCACTGTATTGCATTATTGATCCATAGAGTCTGCTGTGCTAGTAGGTTCCCTTTATATAATAATTTTTCCTCTTTATTGTATTGTGCCCTTTGATTGGGCTGCTTTTGTATGTCTTAATGTATCAATAAAATGATTGTTTTACTTTTGCAATCGGTTGGTGCTTTTTGTACTCCATGTTCTCTAGTTTTTTAAAGTGGGCACATAGCCTTAGGGTTAGGGTTGGAATTAGGGCTAGGGTTGGAAATAGGGTTAAGATTAGGCTTGTGGTTAGGGTTAGGGGTGTGTTGGGGTTAAAGTTGTGGTTAGGGTTGGGATTGGAGTTACGGGTGTATTGGGGTTAGGGTTGTGGTTAGGGGTGTGTTGGGGTTTCGGTTGTGATTAGGGTTATGGCTACAGTTGGGATTAGGGTTAGGGGTGTGTTGGGGTAAGTGAAGTTAGAATTGAGGGGTTTCCACTGTTTAGGCACATCAGGGGTCTCCAACAAGGCGCCACCATTGATTCCAGCCAATCTTTCATTCAAAAAGTCAAATGGTGCTCCCTCCCTTCCGAGCCCTGACGTGCACCCAAACAGTGGTTTACCCCCACATATGGGGTACCAGCGTACTCAGGACAAACTGGGCAACAATTATTGGGGTCCAATTTCTCCTGTTACCCTTGCGAAAATAAAAAATTGCTTGCTAAAACATAATTTTTGAGGAAAGAAAATTTTTTTATTTTCACGGCTCTGCGTTATAAACTTCTGTGAAGCACTTGGGGGTTGAAAGTGCTCACCACACATCAAGATAAGTTCCTTGGGGATCTAGTTTCCAAAATGGGGTTACATGTGGGGGTTTCTACTGTTTAGGACCATCAGGGGCTCTGCAAATGCAACGTGACGCCCGCAGACCATTCCATCAAAGTCTGCATTTCAAAACGTCACTACTTCCCTTCCGAGCCCCTACGTGTGCCCAAACAGTGGTCCCCCCCCACATATGGGGTATCGGCGTACTCAGGACAAACTGAGCAACAAATGTTGGGGTCCACTTCTCCTGTTACCCTTGTGAATATAAAAAATTGCTTACTAAAACATAATTTTTGAGGAAAGAAAAATGATTTTTTATTTTCACGGCATGGGAGGTTTAGTTTCCAAAATGTGGTCACATGTGGGGGAGCTCCAATGTTTAGACACACAGGGGCTCTCCAAACGTGACATGGTGTCCGCTAACAATTGGAGCTAATTTTTCATTCAAAAAGTCAAATGGCGCTCCTTCCCTTCCGAGCCTTGCCGCGTGCCCAAACAGTGGTTTACCCCCACTAGTGCGGTATCAGTATACTCAGGAGAAATTGCCCAATAAATTTTAGGATCCATTTTATCCTGTTGCCCCCATGTGAAAATGAACAAATTGAGGCTAAATTAAATTTTTTGTGAAATTTTTTTCGGATCAATTTGTGACGCACCTGGGGGTTCAAAGTGCTCACTATGCATCTAGATAAGCTCCTTGGGGGGTCTAGTTTCCAAAATGGGGTCACTTGTGGGGGAGCTTGTTGTGAATTCCGCTCTTGGGCTCCCTCCGGTGGTTGTAAGTGGCACTTTTGTGAGTTTTGCTCTTGGGCTCCCTCTTGTGGTTTCAAGTGGTATGGCTGCTCCTTGGATTTAGCTGTCAGCAGCTGCTTCCACTGATTGTCTTTTCTGCTCGGCTATTTATGCCTGGCTCTTTCCTTCAGCCAGTGCCACTTGTAAATGGTTCCTGGTTGGATTCACATCTTTGGATTTCCCTGTTATCCTGACCAGTTCAGCAAAGCTAAGTTCTTGCTTGCTCTTTTCTGTCCACAGATTGTGGACTTATCCGTTCTGTGCATTCAATGTTTGTCCAGCTTATCAGTATGGATTTATTCTGTGTTGCTGGAAGCTCTGGGAAACAGATTTACCCTCCACACCTTTAGTTAGGTGTGGAGATTTTTGTAAATTCTGTGTGGACTTTTTGTAGTGTTTTATACTGACCGCACAGTATTCCATCCTGTCCTTTCTATCAAGCTAGACTGGCCTCCTGTGCTCATCCTGGTTTCATTCTGTGTATGTCTTTTTCCCTCTCCTCTCTGTCATTATTTGTGGGGGGCTAATCTATCCTTTGGGGATTTTCTCTGAGGCAAGATAGCTTTCCTGTTTCTATCTTTAGGGGTAGTTAGATCTTAGGCTGTGACGAAGTGCCTAGGGAGAGTTAGGAGCATCCCACAGCTACTTCTAGTGTTGTGTTGAGCTTATGGACTGCGGTCAGTACAGTTACCACTTCCTTCTGAGCTCGTTCCATGTTGCTCCCAAACCACCAGATCATAACAGGAGCTCCAATGTTAAGGTACACAGGGGCTCTCCAAGCGCGACATGGTGTCCGCTAAAGATTGGAGCCAATTTTTCATTGAAAAAGTCAAATGGCGCTCCTTCCCTTCCGAGCCCTGCCGTGCGCCCAAACAGTGGTTCCCACTCCCCCACATATGGGGTATCGGCGTACTCAGGACAAATTGTACAATAACTTTCGTGGTTCAGTTTCTGTTTTTACCCTTGGGAAAATAAAAAAATTGTTGCTAAAACATCATTTTTGTGACTAAAAAGTTAAATGTTCATTTTTTCCTTCCATGTTGCTTCTGCTTCTGTGAAGTACCTGAAGGGTTAATAAACTTCTTGAATGTAGTTTTGAGTACCTTGAGGGGTGCAGTTTTTAGAATGGTGTCACTTTTGGGTATTTTCAGCCATACAGACCCCTCAAACTGACTTCAAATGTGAGGTGGTCCCTAAAAAAAATGGTTTTGTAAATTTCGTTGTAAAAATGAGAAATCGCTGGTCAAATTTTAACCCTTATAACTTCCTAGCAAAAATAAAATTTGTTTCCAAAATTGTGCTGATGTAAAGTAGACATGTGGGAAATGTTATTTGTTAACTATTTTGTGTCACATAACTCTCTGGTTTAACAGAATAAAAATTTAAAATTTGAAAATTGCAAAATGTTCAAAATTTTAGCCAAATTTCCATTTTTTCACAAATAAACGCAAAAATTATTGACCTAAATTTACCACTAACATGAAGCCCAATATGTCACGAAAAAAGTCTCCGAACCGCTAGGATCCGTTGAAGCGTTCCCGAGTTATTACCTCATAAAGGGACACTGGTCAGAATTGCAAAAAACGGCCAGGTCATTAAGGTCAAAATAGGCTGGGTCATGAAGGGGTTAAGGGTACTTATGCCTCAGCGCCATTTTTTAATGGCCGTAAGAAATAAGTGTATAGCGCCCCCCAGCATTGGAATTATTTCTTGATCTTGGTTGCCAGGGGTAGCTGAGACCCCAGAGAACATGTTTCGGGTCGGTTTTTACTGACCCCAGTGTTGTGATCACTGTTAACAGAATAATGGTGACCGCAAAAAAAAAAAATCTGATTTCCCATTTAATTTCTCCTCTGATGTGATCACACATCAGAGGAAAGCGAAATGGGGTCCCCCAATTCCCCCCCCCCCCAGTATCTCTGATGTCCCTGGATCCTCCTACATCTCCCCATGACGTCCCCCAGCCGACGGTGGCGTCTTCTGCGCAGAAAATGGCAAGTGCATGCGCAGTGTGCGCGCCGAAATCTGCCGGTCGGCATCTGGCAACAATAGGACATTTATAATAATAATTATAATAATATATAATAATAATAATTTTTATTTATATAGCGCCAACATATTCCGCAGCGCTTTACAAATTATAGACGGGAATTGTACAGACAATAGACATTACAGCATAACAGAAATATAGTTCAATACAGATACCAGGAGGAGTAAGGGCCCTGCTCGCAAGCTTACAAACTATGAGGAAAAGGGGAGACACGAGAGGTGGATGATAACAATTGCTTTAGTTATTCGGACCAGCCATAGTGTAAGGCTCAGGTGTTCATGTAAAGCTGCATGAACCAGTTATCTGCCTAAGTATGTAGCAGTACAGACACAGAAGGCTAATACTGCATAAAGTGTATGAGAACATGATGCGAGGAACCTTTTTTTTTTTTTTTTTTTTTTTATAAATAGGCCACACAGGGATCGTTAGGTTAATGCATTGAGGCGGTAGGCCAGTCTGAACAAATGAGTTTTTAGGGTACGCTCAAAACCTAGGTAGTGAATTCCAAAGAATCGGCGCAGCACGTGTAAAGTCTTGGAGACGGGAGTGGGAGGTTCTGATTATTGAGGATGCTAACCTGAGGTCATTAGCGGAGCGGAGGGCACGGGTAGGGTGGTAGACTGATACCAGGGAGGAGATGTAGGGTGGTGCTGAGCCATGGAGTGCTTTGTGGATAAGGGTAGTAGTTTTGTACTGGATTCTGGAGTGGATGGGTAGCCAGTGTAATGACTGGCACAGGGTAGAGGCATCGGTGTAACGGTTGGTGAGGAATATGATCCTGGCTGCAGCATTCAGGACAGATTGCTATTGGTTCATTTTGATCACTGTGATAGACCATATCACAGTGATCAAAATAAAACAAAATAATAAATCTAACCCCCCTTTATCACCCCCTTAGTTAGGTAAATAATAAAATAAAATTTTTTATTTATTTCCATTTTTCCATTAGAGTTAGGCTAAACATAGGGTTGGGGTTAGGGGTGGGTTGGGATTAGGGTTGAAGTTAGAATTGGGTTTTTTTCACTGTTTAGGTACATCAGGGGATCTCAAAACGTGACATGGCACGACCATTGATTACAGCCAATTTTGCAGGGCATTGCAGCCCCATCCTGAATGGAGCGGAGATGCTCAGATTTCACCTCATTCATTGCAAATTGGACTGTTTGAGAGAGCTAAGCACAAGTTTTGGGTAGTCGCATAGACGATGAATGGCGTGGAGGTTCAGCATGAACACCTTCGCTCCATCCAAAATAGAGCTGCAGAGCCCTATTTTTGGGATCACTGTGGGTCCTAGAAGCTGGACCCTCACTATTCCGCACGTTATCCCCTATCCTTTAGGGCAGGGGTGGAGAATCTTTTTTCTGTCAAGGGCCATTTGGATATTTATACCATCCTTCGGGGGCCGTATAAACTCTGCCCACATAGTACATCCTGACTCTGGCACTGGTTTCAGGACGTAATCTTTCATTGCATGCCCTTCAGTGTTCAGTAGTGAAGTGTGTGTGTGTGTGTGTGTGTGTGTGTTAACAGAACAAGAAGAAATTAATGAGCTGGTTGTAATCAAAATACACCTCCCTGCCCAAGAATGTGGTCCCTGAGAATCTGCTCGGGGGTCTGATAAAAGGTCATCGAGGGCCGTATATGGCCCTGGGGCCTGAGGTTCCCCAGCCCTGCTTTAGGGGATAGCTTTTTTTTTGGGGGGGGGGAGGGGGAATAGCCTTTTAATTAAGTACAACCAAGGGTGGTAGAACACAGCGTCACAAAGTGTTGAAAGGTAACAAACAATGCAATGTGCAAAATATATCTGGTATCAAGTTAAACAAAGCTACAGGCGGCAACAGTACATAAAGAGCAACTGCCCACAAAGTGTCAAGAAGAAATCATCAATAGAGATAACATCCATAGTATGACCCCAGCAGTAATACATAATGGGTCAATGCCCAGGAAGGTATAAAGTATCAAAGGTGAACTATCAGTAGTAGATCCAACAAAGTAAACCTCATAAATGGCAAATATATAAAAGAAGTAATAAAAAAAAATCAATACAAACCTAACATATGTCCAGTGTAGCTGTGCATGTTCCATCTCACCATCCAATGTGCTTTTTGCCAATGCTTTTTCTACTCCAATAAAGAAATATTATTTTATACATGTTTTTTTGTTAGTGTTTTGCGTTTGGACTATTGTAGGCGTTCGATGTCCAATAGTATGTGTAAAGGTAGTGATATTTGCTGTGTGATAGTCCTCATATTCATCAGATCCATGACCTGAGAACATTTTACCAATTTTATGACAATGGTTATTATGACTGTGGTGTGTGAACATTTGGGGTAGTTGTCCACCTCCCATATTTCAGTGGCTCTTTAGATAATAAAAGCAGTGATGTGATAGGAGGCCATGCACAACTACTCCACTTTTTCTGTTCACTAGATTTGATACATCCGCTTCTTTGTGTGTGATTGAATCATTATGGGGGTCTTCCATCCAGGAACAAGTCTTTTTATATTATTGGCCAATTTAATCTGTTATATTAGCCCTAGTAAAGCAAAAAAAAAATCTGTAAGTGTTAGTGACCAGCATACAAATGCTTATTATGTAGTCCCAGTTCTGTTGGGTGTACTGTAGTCTCGCAGAAGAAAAACTTGCGGTTTATGTTATGTATATGTATTAGACTTCTAATGATTCTCGTTTATATCATCCTTCTGGATATATGGGATCCGTGTCGTAAGCATGTACGCTCTCTGAAATGGATGTCTCCGTTGTCAGTCAACCCTTTGATTAACCCCCTCAATGCCATGGGGTCTGTTGATACAATGGCAGAGTATCACTTTTGCAGCCCTTATACCCACTTTTCAATGTAAGAGTACAATGAACGTTATGCCCATAGCTTCTATATCATGTCCATTTCAGATTGTATTGCCTTTTAGTCTTTGAACTGGCATGTCTGTGCCCTAGTGATCAGTATATATATATATATATATATATATATATATATATATATATATATATATATATATATATATATATATATATATATATATATATATATATATATAATTTTTTTTTTTTTTTTTAGAGAACCCTGCCCAGCAATAATGAACGCGTTCATATGACTCTTAGCATGACAGTAATTTCTTCTTTGCATGTCTTTATTTCCTCTCTTGAGATTCAGCTCTGTCTACCCCACTAGAAATATGAAAATATGCACGTCTGCTCCTCCACATCCATGCTCAGCCACCCCCAGACAAAGGTGCCTCCCTTCTGTCCATGCTGGGCTTACAGTCACCGATTTTAGCCCCCAATTATACAGATGCTCACCATTAATTAGTCCAAGCTGGACATTTTACACATGGGGAATATCTCTGCCGTTCCTATTCCAAGAAAAGAAAAATAAATCCTGATTCTCCCCCTCGATCACCATTTACGATCATAGCAATGATAGTGATTGATTTAGAAACATTTATATAAGAGTCCAATACTGATTTTGGCCGATAGTTGAACATTTAAATAAAGCATTATAATTGTCTCAAGGTTTTGGTAGTCTGGAAGGTGGCAAAAAACGCCTTCGCACATACCCATTCTTTTCTGAGTTCAATGCTGAATGTTCATGCTTTCAATTCTGGCTCTGAGGAATCGATCTAGATCTTCCAAATAATGTCACAATCTGCACGATGTTGAATCACAATTCCTGATGTATGTAGTAAATACTTGTATCAGAAATGGCACCATTTCTAAAGAGGCATCTTCTTCCCTTTCTTATACATTATCTACATCATTCGTTTTAATACATAGTATAAATTTTTTTCAAATTGCTGAAAATATGGCTTATTTAGTATGCTACCATACTCCAAAAAAGGCCTATTTTTTCCCCCTAAAAGCAGTGTCAACTTCCTCAGTATGCAATCTGACACCTCCACAGATCCTGAAGCATGGCAGACCCTCCCTCCCTCTGTGTGCAGCACATCTTTCCTCTGTGATCCATGCACATTTTGCATGCGGTGGTGCTGCAGGCACTGTACTGAATCCCCCCTGTGTACACCCTGTTACTGTCTGATAAAGTCAACCCTTGCACAACCTAATCACATATAGGCACATGCACTGATCTCATTTCTGTATTTAGGCACCAATGCTGGGATTTAAATAACTCTCATGCATTAGTGACTCGCTGGAAGAGAAGGAGTTAATTTAAAAGATGCCTGGCCAGCGGTGAAGCAGGAACCCTTAAGGGTTAAAACCCCTCACTGGAAGGATAAAAAATAGTCCCTCTAAGCCCCTGAATCTTTTTAGATGGATAGATATAAAGTAGGGGATCCTTACATAATGAACCTTTATAAGTAATCTTTTGGCGGGGAAAAAATAAAACTACAAAAATGATACATTGTATCAGTGTGTGGATAGAAAAATAACAGGAAAAGGAGATTTCATTATAGGGATACAACTGGTCAGGATACTGGAAGGAAGCATGCTGGAAGGGGGATGGGCGCACATTATGGGACTATTATACATGGATTATTAATAGGGGCACAAATGTGCTGGAGGAATAAGCACTTAGGCTATGTGCACATGTAGGAAAAAGAGGTGCAGAATTTTCTGCACAAAATCCGCATCTCCTGGCATATTCCGCAGCCGCGGATTTTATGCGGAATTGCTGCGGATTTTGTCACTGCGGATTTTTAACATGGAGGGGTGCAGAAACGCTGCAGATCCGCACAAAAGAAGTGACATGCACTTCTTTGAAATCCGCAGCAATTCCGCACTGATTTTTTTGGCACCGTCTGCACATCTTTTTTTTTTCCCCCATTAACTAACATTGTACTGTACATGACAATGCGGATCTGCAGCGTTTCTGTGCGGTAAAATCCGCTGCGGATCCGCAGCAAATCCACATCGTGTGCACATAGCCTTATAGATGGAGGTATGTTGTGGTCTCTAGCATACAGAAGTCTGGTGAAGGAGAAAAGGGAATTTGTGACCTGGAAGATTTAGCACTTGGAAATCTGATTTCAGGAGTTATTTTTGCCAGACCCTTCTGTTCTGTAATTATTGAGGCGCCAAATTATGTTGTATGCATCCATTATTTATCTATCTATCTATCTATCTATCTATCTATCTATCTATCTATCTATCTATCTATCTCAAATGAGTTCTATGGATGCCATCGCAAGCTTCACTTTCTCTGCAGTAGCTCAGCAGGCAAGCCAAGCCTAGCAATACAGATCGTCATAGGGATAATGAAGTCTTAAAGGGGTTATCCATACTATGTGCATGTCTTTACACAGTTTCTTCCCCTCCTGGAACCTAGCATTATCAAACAATGCTATGTTTCAGGCCAAAACACATTTTTTGACCCCCACTGTTATTTTTGTGTGTGTAAAATGGATGTAATTTCATGAAGGCTCATCTCATTGTGCCTCTGTAAAAAAACAAAACAAAAACAAAAAAAAAACCTCGAAGCTTCTATGGGGAACCTGAAAAAAATGCATGTAAAAAAATGCAATCACTGCAATCCCAGCGTTTCTGTGCTAAAATGTATTAAAAATGCTATGTGAAGTCCACATCAAAAATGCTTAAAAAGGGAAAATGCAAAAAAAAAAAAATAATAATAATCAGAGCACATTGCTAGTGTGTGTTGGTGCAGAAAAAAAAAATAACCTGCAGCATTTGTGCAAAAGTGAACATGGCCTAAATGAGCATGATCACTATTAAAGCTATCATTATTGTTAAAGGGGTTGTAAACTACCGGACATCCCATTTTTGAATGCCACCTGTGTCTAAAATAAGAAAAAAATAAAGTAAGAAAGAAACACTTGCCTTCCACCAGCACCACTCCACCTCTCCAAGCGCTGTGTCCCCCAGTAATCTTGTGACAATGTCACGTGAGCGCGGCAGCTGATAGGATGCAGCCTTCACAGTACCGTCAGAGCAGCAGCGCCAGTCCAGGAGGTAAACGTGTTTTTTTTTTTTTTTTTTTTTTCCCTCTGCATACTGGGGGCATTCAAAAGGGGTTGTCCAGGGTTATTCCTTAGATAGCTTAGTGCTAGGGACCTGACTGCTGGGAACCCCAGTTCTCCGGAGAATAGAGTGAAGATGCGCATGGTCGAACTCTGCTCCATTCTTTGTCTATGGGACTGCCGAAAATAGAATCATAGAAAAGAATGTTAGAGTTGGAAGGGACCTCCAGGGTCCAACCCCCCCTGCCCAATGCAGGATTCGCTACACCGTCTAAGACTGATGTCTGTCCAGCCTCTGTTTGAAGACTTCCATTGAAGGAGAACTCACCACCTCTCATGGCAGCCTGTTCCACTCATTGATCACCCTCAGGCTGCCGTCACACTGGCAGTATTTGATCAGTATTTTACATCAGTATTTGTAAGCCAAATCCAGGAGTGGAACAAATAGAGGAAAAGTACAATAGACACATATGCACCATTTCTGCATTTATCTCCCACTCCTGGTTTTGGCTTACGAATACTGATGTAAAATACTGACCAAATACTGATCGTGTGACGGCAGCCTCACTGTCAAAAAGTTTTTTTCTAATATCTAATCTGTATCTTCTCCCTTTCAGTTTCATTCCATTGCTCCTCGTGTTTCCTTGTGCAGATGAGAATAAGGATGATCCCTCTACACTGTGACATCCCTTCAAATTTTGGAGACAGATATTAAGTCTCCTCTTAGCCTTCTTTTTTTGCAAGCTAAACATTCCCAGATCTACCTCTCTGGCCCAGACGTCACCGCTCTGCTGTCTAGAATCCCAGAGTGCCTATCAGCCATATCCTCCTTCTTCTCCTCTCGCTTCCTCAAACTCAATGTGGACAAATCTGAACTCATCATCTTTCCTCCATCCCACAAAGCTTCCTTACCTGACCTATCTATCGCAGTCAATGACATCACACTTCCCCCGTACCAGAAGTCCGCTGCCTCGGAGTAACCTTCGACTCTGCCCTGTCCTTCAAACCACACATCTAAGCTCTTTCCACCTCCTGTCGCCTCCAGCTCAAAAATATCTCCAGGATCCGTCCTTTCCTCAACCCCCAATCTACTAAAATGCTTGTGCATGCCCTCATCATCTCCCGCCTTGACTACTGCAACATCCTTTTCTGTGGCCTCCCTGCTAACACCCTTGCACCTCTCCAGTCCATCCTTAACCCTGCTGCCCGACTAATCCATCTCTCTCCTCGCTACTCCTCCGCTTCCCCCCTCTGCAAGTCTCTTCACTGGCTCCCATTCCCTCAGCGTATCCAGTTCAAATTACTAATACTGACCCACAAAGCCATCCATAACCTGTCTCCTCCATATATCTCTGACCTAATCTCCCGATATCTTCCCTCACGCAATCTCCGGTCCTCCCAAGACCTCCTTCTCTCCTCCACACTTATTTGCTCCTCATCCAATCGCCTCCAAGACTTCTCCCGAATATCCCCCATCCTCTGGAATTCTTTGCCCCAACACGTCCGACTATCAACCACAGTCGGATCCTTCAGACGGAACCTGAAAACCCACCTCTTCAGGAAAGACTACAGCCTGCACTGACCCCGCTGCCGCCTCATCACTATCGAAGCTACCGCCTCGCCAACACCGGAGCTACCGCCTCACCAACACCGGAGCTACCGCCTCACCAACACCGGAGCTCCTGCAACCCTCAACCTACTGTCTCCTTCCCCATAATCCTGTAGAATGTAAGCCCGCAAGGGCAGGGTCCTTGCCCCTCTGTATCAGTCTGTCATTGTTAGTTTGTTTACTGTATGTGATATCTGTAACTTGTATGTAACCCCTTCTCATGTACAGCACCATGGAATCAATGGTGCTATATAAATAAATAATAATAATCCTGCGACCGTTTCTCATAGGACATACTTTGCAGTCCGCTCACCATTCTGGTAGGCCTTCACTGAACTTGCTCCAGTTTTTCAATGTTTTTTTTTTTTTTTTTTTTAAATGTGCACACAACTGGACACAGAAGTCCAGATGAGGAGTAGAGGGGAGGATAGTTACTTCACGTGATCTAGACTTGTGTAGTTTGTGATCTATTAGTATGCCCAAGTCTTTTTCACACGTGCTGTTTCTTAGTTCTGATCTTCCCATTCTGTTCATGTAATTTTCCTTTTCCATTTGTAGAGTCTTGCTTTTCTCCTTGTTAAATACCATTTTAAAGGTACCGTCACACTCAGCAACTTTGCAACGAGAACGACAACGATCCGTGACGTTGCAGCGTCCTGGATAGCGATCACGTTGTGTTTGACACGCAGCAGCGATCTGGATCCCGCTGTGCCATCGCTGGTCGGAGCTAGAAGTCCAGAACTTTATTTCGTCGCCAGGTCGGCGTGTATCGTCATGTTTGATATCAAAAGCAACGACGCCAGAAACGTTTTACATGGAGCTAACAACCAGCGAGAACGAGAAGTGAGTCGCCGTTACGTCACTGGATCGCTCCTGCATCGTTCTGGAGCTGCTGTGGTTGGCGTCTCTACAGCGACCTAAACAGCGATGCTCCAGCGATATAGACAACGAGCCGATATCGCTGCAGCGTCGCTGAGTGTGACGGTACCTTAATAGTCGCTGCCCATTGTTCAAGCTTATCTAGATCCTTCTGAATTCTTTGTCTTCTCTAGTGTTATCTATCCATCCTAGCTTTGCATTGGCTGCAAATTTGATTAGTTTACCTTCTGTTCCTTTATCTAGATCATTTAATTAAAATGTTGAACACTGGGGTCAGGACACAGCCTTGTGGTACCCCACTTGAAACACTCTTCCAATTGGATGTGCAACGATTTATTACCACTCTGAGTACGATCACTGAGCCAGTTATGAATCCACCTAACCGTAGCTCGTACTGGGTCATTTTTTCAATAAGGATAGTATGAGATACTTTATCAAATGCTTTGCTGATGTTGGGATATACTTTATCTACCGCATTTCCCTTATCTACCCAAATAGCAGAGCAGTCCCATACATAATGAATGGAACGGAGGTCGAGCATGTGCAGCTCTGCTCCATTTTCAGGATCATTGGGAGTCAGACCCCAGGGATGTAACTAAAATGGGTGCAGGGGTTGCAGTCTCACCCGGCCCTGGATCCTAAGGGGCCCCAAAAGCTTCCTTTAGCCCATATGAGATCAGTTCTATTAAAGATCTGTGACAGGGAAGAGCCCGTTGGATATCTGTCACTGGGGTCCCTACACCGCAAGTTATGCCCATGGTTATCCTCAATCCTTTGTATAGGGGATAATTTGCTTTATCTTTTTTTTTAAGTTATGACCCTTTATTAATGTCCTCTACAGGTAACTGGAGGGGTTTGATTCGCTATTAAGGGAACTACTTTTCTGTAAAAAAAAAAAAAAAAGTCCATTCAGGAAATATATCTTTGTGTGAATAGACAGATCTGAGGGTTGTCGGCCGATCCTACACAATGAGCGACATAATGGAAGAAACAAAGTAACAGACACTGGAAAATAGGGATAGAGGAGGTGGTGTTAAAAAAAAGGCGTTTGGAAGGAAAGGGACTGAATGGCAGGGGGAGGAGGAGAGAGGGTCCTGGCGTGCTGGGGGGTGCGGGAGGTCACACTGGGTGATGCTGCCGGCAGCTGTGCACTCACATGGTGGGAGACAGGGCAGTGTGCACGGCGGAGGGATGCCTCCGCGGGAGTGAGGCGGCGGGCCGGATCCTGATACTGAGCAGGCTGCTGCTGTGTGTGGCTGCCTCTCATTGTGGCTGAGCGGCACAGGGACCCGCCGGACTCCCCTTCCTGGGACACTTTCTCCATCCATCCCATGCACTGAGCTGGGGCTTCCAGGGGAGACATTGCCTCTGCAAACTTTTCTGTGTGCCGCACAGGAGGCAGAGCTCCAGGTATAGAGAACACTGCTGCTATGTGATCGCCTCTCCGGAGATCTGAACTCTCACATCCCCCCGATTCCTCACCTAAAAGCCGTGTCACCGGCGTCCTTTGTTATCAGGGTCTATTGCTCTCCCCGTCCTGCGCTGGATACAATCATTTCCGCTCATTTTATGTTTGTTTGTTTTTAAACCACTTAAGAAAAAAAAACCAAACAAAAAACTTTGTATCTACTGTGAGTAACAGGCATTTACCATTCGTGGTCATCGCTGTCCTCCATACTTTACCCTACAACTCTGCTCTCCAATAAAAGAGGCCATATAAAGCAATAAATGGGCTCCATGTGAAGTGATGGCCTGACCGGGGTCTAGACTTTGTTACATTGTAACTTTTGTTCATTGTTTATTTTTGTGTGTTTTTTTTTTGAGGATTTTCAAGGTGATCTGGCATTCTTGGCAAGAACTGAAGGGTTGAAGGAGCCAGCAATGCCCTCGGTGATGGAAAAGTCTCCAGGCTCCACCGCAATCCTCTCTCGTAACAGAGCCAAATCAGACAGCATGGGAAGCAATTCCGAGGAGGACAGCAGCGAGGATGAAGCGCCAAGGGGTGAGGGTTCAGGAATCTCTCAAAAATGGACATGTCTTAGGGCTTATTGTCTTGCTAAAAGGCTGCTCTGGTAATTAATGGGTTAAGGATTTCCTTGGAGCTACCTGGAACTAAAAGGATTAAAGTCTGCTTTGCATTACTGTGGCATGGAAGGCGTTAAAGGGAATGGGTTTACCCCCAGCTTTAAGAAGGGGAAGGGTTAAGGACTGTCCACCCTCTGAGAGGGAATGGGTTAATGGCTGCTTTACAGGCCCCTGCAGGGGTCCAGGGCCCCAGTGCTGCTCCAATGGGTTTAGTAGCAGCTGCTTTACGGCTACATAGCCAGAAAGGGTTAATCCCGCTGGTAGCCATTGAGGGTTTCCCTACAGCCGCCTCGCAGAAAATGGGTTAACGTCTGCTTTCCTGCTCTCTAAAGGAAATGGGTTAGGTTTGGCTATAGCTTCCCAAAAGGTAGAAAAGGATAAGGTTTGCCTGGTACCCCCTGGAAGGAAATAGATTAAGGGCTGACATGTAATTTTCTGGGGAGAAAAATGAAGGAATGAGTACTGTCATGCTGTTCCCTGGCAGGAAATGTGTTTGGGGGGATTCCTAACCGCCATCTAGCAGGAGAGATGGGGGGCCGCTTTCTGGTAGGACAAGGACTGAATGCAGCCACACAGGTCTCCAATAAGATGAAGGCTGAGTGCAGCTCTGGCAGGACAATGGCTAAACGCTGCCGCCGCTGCTGTTTGGCAGGGGAAGGGTTTGAGAGCTGCAATTGCAGGATTACCTTGTGATGGGGTTAGTTGGTGCCATGCATCAGTGTAATTAATGATGGGAAGTGATGCAGTGCGAGGCTGTGATGGGGATTATTATATGGACTGTTTTGGGGATGAGTTAGACATAAAGCTCCTTGTGTGACTGTTAGGAGTCCCTGTATGCTGGGATGGTTCCTTATTAGCCTGCAGGCCATATTTTATATCTGTCTGGTCTTTGTTAGTTAATTAACCCCTTACTGGAGCTTTGTTAGCTTGCAGCTGCCCATGGTATATGCTGGCTATTATAGCTCTTCTTGCTTCCTAATATGTTCCTATCCCTCATTCTCTATATCCTGTGTGTCTTTAGTGCTTGGTCCATCTAATTTCCATGTCTTCTATTCTCTTTTCTAGAAGCACCTGCCCTCTGGACTTTCTCTGCTTTATCTTTCTGCTTACAATGACCTCTGTCTCTTAAGTACTTGTAGATCACACATCTACTGATCTCTTTGGGTCTGCATAGCTTCCTGGGTGGATCTCTCCCATGAGTTGATGCCAGCTAGCCTCCACCCCCATGACTACTTGACGTTGTGTGTTCTTCGTTCGTTTCTGCTGGTGACCAGTCTAGACACTTTCTCCCAGCCTTCTCATTTTTTGGTCCTGTCTCTGTACCTCTCCAGCACCTGGCTCATTATTTGCAGTGTATTATCTTCCCACTCTTTATTGCTCTTTTGCACCATATGTTCATCCTCAATTTCTCTCACAATACTACAGGTACAATGTAAGCCGATGGCCGATACGTAATGAAGGGTGGCAAAGAAATGTGTTCTGACTGCCGCACATACAGTAGCACAGTTTTTTGTTTTTTTTTAGACCGGATGCAGAAGCTTTGCTTTTCCACAGCTTCATGTCTCGGCCCCACCTCGTTGTCTGATCTGATCGATTAGATCTCCCATTTTATCCTCCCTTTTTTCTTTAAGGGTCTAATATCTGAAACACGACCATGGCAACTTGCATGTCCCCGTTTCTCATATCTTGCATTCAGATTTTGAACAATTTTTGCTTTAGTCTCCTGTTCTTAGAGATAAATGAGTGCATTTCTAATGGCCTTAAGATGACAAAATGTTACCGTGTCTTTATCTGGAGGACCTAGAATTAACATTGATGTCAATAGACACCAGGTGATACCTGATTTCCTCTGTGTTGGCCCTGCAATTTCATTGGGGATTCCTGCGGTGGGATACATCCTGTTTTTAAGGCTATGTGCACACGTTGTGGATTAGCCTCTGGAATTTTTTGCGCGGATTCTGCATCTCTTGGCAGAAAATGCAGGTGCGGATTTGATGCGTATTTTACACGATTTTGTGCCCATTTCATGCTTTTTTTACCCCTGCGGATATCTATAATGGAATGGGTACAAAAACGCTGCAGGTCCGCACAAAAGTGACATGCTACTTCTTTTCCGCACCATTAGCACAGCATTTTTTTTCCCATTGATTTACATTGTACTGTAAATCACTTGTGGATCTGCAGTGTTTCTGCGTGGCAAAAAGCGCTGCAGTTCCACAGTAAATCTGCAACGTGTGCACATAGCCTAAATCCAGTGATCATCTTGGTTGTTTTTTTTTTACAGCGGGGATCTTTCTCTAAACAAAATCTACAGGGAAAACACCCTCTTAATCATAGGCCTTGATCTTCCCTCAGAACATTTAGTACTGTTGTTGCATTTTATTTTCTCATTATTTCAATGATTTAAAAGTTGTCTAGTTCATCTTTACGGTTTTGTCTTGTGCACTAATTCTCCCTCACCTTTAGACAGGAACGTTCAGCTTGGCCAAGTGTTCATGTGTTCTCTATGGGGAGAGCAACGTTTGCTGCTGCCATGTTCCCCTGGTGGTCGCTTATCATCTTGGAGAAAAAAAAAGGGTCAGATGTTTTCATTCAGGATGCCTGTTTCTTATCTCCCCTAACATGTTGGGGGAGATTTGGGAGGCTGCCCCAGAACTAGATAGCTGTCTGATTCCTGATAATGTCTGTGGGGTCTTTCTGGTCTTGGTACAGCTATCACATGAACACTCTTTTTCCTTTTTTTTTTTTTTTAATATTATTTATAATAATATTCCAAGTTTGTTTCTAAAACTGACAAGCACTGATTTTTTTAAACCCCTTAACGACCAGAGGTATTTTTGGTTTAGCAATTTTATTTTTTAGTCCCCTTCTTCCCAGAGCCATAACTTTTTTTAATTTTTCCATTAACCCCTTCAAGATGCAGCCCTTTTTTTTGTGTTTTCGTTTTTCGCTCTCCTTCCCAGAGCCATAACCTTTTTACTTTTTACGCAGTTGCCGGCAGCGCGTGTTGAATGCCACTGTCAGAGTTTGACAGCGCCATTTAACAGGTTAACAGTCATGGTTGGTTCATGTTTCCACCCGTTGCTGTTGCGGGCACATGTTAGCTGTTCAAAACAGCTAACATGTGCCGGAAAACTGCACAGGAAATCCCACCCAATGGTGCCCGTGTCACATGACCGCGAGTCGCCAATGAGTTGGCGTGACACACAGAGGTCTCCAGTAGACCTCTATGGTTGTCACTGCTGGATTGCTATGAGCGCCGCCCGGTGGTCGGCGCTCATAGCAAGTCAGCAATTCTGCTACATACAGGCAATCTGATAATCGTCTGTATATAGCAGAGGTGATCGCGTTATGGCAGCTTCTAGTCTCCCATGGAGACTATTGAAAGGGACACTGTCACCTGAATTTGGAGGGAACAATCTTTAGCCATGGAGGCGGGGTTTTTGGGTTTTTGATTCACCCTTTCCTTACCCGCTGGCTGCATGCTGGCTGCAATATTGGATTGAAGCTCATTCTCTGTCCTCCGTAGTACACGCCTGTACAAGGTAATCTTGCCTTGTGCAGGCATGTACTATGGAGGACAGAGAATAAACTTCAATCCAATATTGCAGCCAGCATGCAGCCAGCGGGTAAGGAAAGAGTGAATCAAAAACCCAAAAACCCCGCCTCCATGGCTGAAGATTGTTCCCTCCAAATTCAGGTGACAGTGTCCCTTGAAGCATGCCAAAAGTAAAAAAAAAAAAAGTTTTTAAAAATATAAAAAAAAATTATAAAGATAAAATCACCCCCCTTTTACCCCATTGAAATTAAAACCTCTTTTGCATCTGCATTTCTCAGGCATGGAGAGAAAAGTCCGACACAATTTATCTTATTTTTTTTTTTCATGTACACATAGACTTGCACTGCTGATCTTGCAAGGACACTTGGATCAAAATCTGCTGTCTCCCATATTTTTTCATTTTCCCTTGAACCACTCTGTCGGAGGAAAGACTCGGACATGTGCCCAACCCCACTGAAAATCATGCTAACAAGTGCTATCTGTGAAATCCATAGAGAACACTCATCAAATTATTAGTCATGTACATAAGCCATAACATGGGATGGAGTACCGAAACTCCTGCTTCGCTTCATACAGCTATAGATAAATAAGTCCTAGCTGCCTCTAGAAGGAGCTCACAATATACAATGGAAGTGTTCATTTTCCCTGCAGCACCCCCACAGGGGAAATTAAGCATCACACCATGCCCATTGATATAATTGTCCTTCACAGCAGGAGATGAATTTACTTTTGAACAGAGATATAAGGATTATGAACAGAGAATCCCCCCACTTAACTCAGAATAGCATAATAAATGTATTAGTAAAATATTCCTTGTTTCCAAGGTTTAGGTGGGTACCTTCTATTAAAAGTGACTACATGTCATGCAGGAGCTGATTTCCCATCACATAATGTTGATGCCTTTACTAAAGGGGATATGTTTTTTGAGAAGGAACTACTGTCAGTTGTACCATAGCCGTATCCTGTTTTATGTATGCGTCCTCTTGCTGGTTTCCATTTTCTCTTCCCTTTGTTTTGCATTGCTTTTGTTTCTTAACCCATTAGGAGGGGGAGGGATGAGAATCCACCTTCTAAATGTCAGTTGGCTCCTAAAATTCCTATTGTTGCTCCTTTACAGATATTTGTCACCATTTCCTTTCTTGTATCCTTTCTATGTTTTTTTGCTGTATTTTCCATCTTTCCTTTGGTTTTAGATCGCTTTAACACTGCATTCTAGCACCCGTTCAGTGTGGCACCGTTGGGACTTGTGTCCGAACCCCCCGAAAAACGGGATTCGGGGGAATGCGTTGACAGAGCCATAGACTATGATGGTGCCGACATGGCAAACATGCGCTCTGCCATGCATCATTTTACACTAGATGGTGGCCTGATTCTAACGCATCGGGTATTCTAGAATATGCATGTCCACGTAGTATATTACACAGCCCACGTAGCATATTGCCCAGTCACGTAGTACAGTATATTGCCCAACCACGTAGTATATTGCCCAGCCATGTAGTATATTGCCCAGCCGCGTAGTATATTGCCCAGCCGCGTAGTATATTGCCCAGCCGCGTAGTATATTGCCCAGCCGCGTAGTATATTGCCCAGCCGCGTAGTATATTGCCCAGCCGCGTAGTATATTGCCCAGCCGCGTAGTATATTGCCCAGCCGCGTAGTATATTGCCCAGCCGCGTAGTATATTGCCCAGCCGCGTAGTATATTGCCCAGCCGCGTAGTATATTGCCCAGCCGCGTAGTATATTGCCCAGCCGCGTAGTATATTGCCCAGCCGCGTAGTATATTGCCCAGCCGCGTAGTATATTGCCCAGCCGCGTAGTATATTGCCCAGCCGCGTAGTATATTGCCCAGCCGCGTAGTATATTGCCCAGCCGCGTAGTATATTGCCCAGCCGCGTAGTATATTGCCCAGCCGCGTAGCATATTGCCCAGCCACGTAGCATATTGCCCAGCCCGCGTAGCATATTGCCCAGCCCGCGTAGCATATTGCCCAGCCCGCGTAGTATATTGCCCAGCCCGCGTAGTATATTGCCCATCCCGCGTAGTATATTGCCCAGCCACGTAGTATATTGCCCAGCGCGCATAGTACATTGCGCAGCGCGCGTAGTATATCGCAATGTGGGCATCCTATCCCTGTAAAAAAAAAAAAAAAGAATTAAAATAAAAATAGTTATATACTCACCTTCCATTGGCCCCTGGATCCAGGAAGCGTTTTCCGACGCTCTTCGCGCACTCCGGTCTCAAGAGTGCATTGCGGTCTCGCGGGATGATGATGTAGCGGTCTCGTGAGACCGCTACGTCATCATCTCGTGAGATCGCAATGCATGGACCAGTCACCAGAGCGTCGCGAGGAGCGGGGAAAGGCGCCGGAAGGTGAGTATATGATGATTTTTTATTTTTTTAAATTATTTTTAACATTAGATCTTTTTACTATTGATGCTGCATAGGCAGCATCAATAGTAAAAAAGTTGGTCACACAGGGTTAATAGCAGCATTAATGGAGTGCGTTACACCGCAGCATAACGCGGTCCATTAGCGCTGCCATTAACCCTGTGTGAGCGCTGACTGGAGGGGAGTATGGAGCGGGCACTGACTGCGGGGAGGAAGGAGCGGCCATGTTGCCGCCGGACTGCGCCCGTCGCTGATTGGTCGTGGAAATGGAAATGGTCATGGGCGTTTTGCCACGACCAATCAGCGACTTGGATTTCCATGACAGACAGAGGCCGCGACCAGTGAATATCCGTGACAGAAAGACATACAGACGGAAGTGACCCTTAGACAATTATATAGTAGATGTACGCCTACTGTAGACGAACACTTAGACGCAGATCAGTAAGTGATACATCCCTGGAATCAGCATCTATATCCCTACATTATTCTGCTTTTGGATTACATAGGAAAAACCTGGTGACAAATTCCCCCTAGGTCCACCAGAGCGGGGGCTACTTTTGTAATGGGAAACTCCATTCTGCTATGACCTTGACCTTAGAGTTTTCTTTATGATAGGTGTATATGTAGAAGTTATGTTAGAATGTACTTCTTTTGAGATTTTTTTTTTGTTTTTTACTTCTGTAAAGGACCGTAGGTCTAAAGCTAGCATAGTTTATATTACTGTCGGCTAAATGTTTATTTGCCAACCAGATATGACCACTGACCCCAAACATATGTCCGACTGATCTTTCTTTCACCTGTCATGTACTGTCTGGGAGAGTCGGATGCACAATAAATGATTGGTGGACAGGTTTGGGCAACGTTTAATGTAAAGTGGATGGCCACCTTAGCCCCATGGTGTTGTGAATAATCCATTACTTGGCATCAATGACAGTTATGTTCAGTGTGGTACATAATTAATGGGGTATACCATATGGTAGTCAGACGGCCAGGATCCACATAGATTGAGATTGAAGGGGCCACACTGCTTGTTTTGCAACGTGAACCCTTGACTTTTTTTTTTTCAGTGAAAGTAAATGGGTCTGTGCTGTAGCTCCCTGCACAGAAAATCTGCAGTTATGCAGTCCCTTCAGTCTCTGGATTAAGGGTCCTGAAAATAGGGCCTGATATTCACGCAAGGTCATTGGTTTACTGGGAAATTCATTTAAAGGACTACATATGTTCATGAAGGAGTGTGGTTGAGATAGTAACCCTTTTTTGTTTTGTTTCCTGCTCGTTCCCCTGGAGACCGACCACTACTGCCATCTAGCTTATAAACACCACTCTGATGCTAGCCGAGATTAGGAGAGAACTGTGCTCTCTGGGGATCCTGGCCATCTTTAGTACAGAGCTTACAAGCTCAACAATAAAGAGATTGTAAATCCTGTGTATGTTTGGCCACCAGTGCTAAACAGTAACGGTGGTCGATCTCCAAGGCAAATGGTGGTAAACAGTGCATTTTCAAAAGTGCTCGTTTTTACAAGAATTATCAGATTCCCATCTATGTAGATGGGAATATCTCCTTCATCCAGCACCAGAAAATTTAAGAAACCATAATTACCATCACTTAGTTAGTTTTGTGCTTTTTAAAAAAAAAAAAAAATCGGATCATTTTAAATTTCGCAGCACAACTAATGCTTTTGAGAAATTCTTCAAAACGCCTCTGTTCTTCCACCATGAATTGGATGTAAACCAGGTACCGATTTCTCTAGGACTACACTAATGCCAAGAAAGATTCCTTTCTGGAACCCTGGCTAATTCTCTTTAGTAGTTTTTTGTTTTTAATTCACTGGTCTGCCTCGCCCCTGGCATTTATACCACCAATATCTCTATCACTTGTAGGAAGGTTTATGCAAACCTTTAAGATAAAACCAAATCTGAAACTCATTACTGATGAGAATGTTATTTTGTTTTTCTTTCTTCAACAATTTCCAAGTCTAATCATTATGCCAGATTCGCGTTGTACTTCTACAGAAATCTATAGTCTGTGTGGACTAAAGAGGCCCATACATAGATGTCGATTAACCAAAATAGTTTTTCAGGCCAACTTTTCTCTTCCGACTTCACCATACTTGTGAATGAATGTGTTGGCCAAGTGTTTGTGTTCTGAATGAGCAGGTGAGTGAGCGCTGCGGCCAGGTAGCTCAGTACCTGATCCTTCTCTCCATTGATGTAGTCCGTTGAGGAGTGTAGGGAGGCTACTATATACCTAGATGGTCGACCAGTCCCTGACGATATGAGGTTTTTTTTTGATGATTTTATTTTAATATGTATGCAAACCAGGAGGTAATCTGACTAGCATCCTACCAAATCTGTGTTATACTCTAACATGTATTACTTGGAAAGTAACAAACAAGATTTATTTTTTTTTTGGACATGTTACCTTGAGCTAATACAAGCAACATATTATGGATGCTAATTGAAAAACCTTTTTTTAATACTATAAATCGGTGTAAAATTGCATCTACTGCATTTCCTGAAATAAATCTGTGGATTTAACCCCTTCCCGACCTTTGACGCCACGTAGGCGTCATGAAAGTCGGTGCCAATCCGACCCATGACGCCTATGCGGCGTCATGGAAAGATCGCGTCCCTGCAGACCGGGTGAAAGGGTTAACTCCCATTTCACCCGATCTGCAGGGACAGGGGGAGTGGTAGTTTAGCCCAGGGGGGGTGGCTTCACCCCCTCGTGGCTACGATCGCTCTGATTGGCTGTTGAAAGTGAAACTGCCAATCAGAGCGATTTGTAATATTTCACCCATTATAACGGGTGAAATATTACAATCCAGCCATGGCCGATGCTGAAATATCATCGGCCATGGCTGGAAATACTAGTGTGCCCCCACCCCACCACTCCGATCGCCCCCCCACCCCCCCGATCTGGCCGGTACACTGCTCCGGCTCCCCTCCGTCCAGTGCTCCGCTCCCCCCCGTGCTCGTGTCCGCTCCCCCCGTGCTCCAATCACCCCCCCGTGCTCCAATCACCCCCCCTGCACTCCGATCCACCCCCCCCGTGCTCCGTTCCACCCCCCCGTGCTCCATTCCAGCCCCCCCGTGCTCCGTTCCACGCCCCCCGCGCTCCGTTCCACCCCTCCCGCGCTCCGATTCCCCTCCCCGTGCTCCGATCCCCCCCCCCCCCCGTGGTCCCCCCCCACCCTATCATACTTACCGATCCAGCCGTGGTCCCGTCCGTCTTCTCCCGGGCGCCGCCATCTTCCAAAATGGCGGGCGCATGCGCAGTGCGCCCGCCGAATCTGCCGGCCGGCAGATTCGTTCCAAAGTGCATTTTGATCACTGAGATATAATCTATCTCAGTGATCAAAATAAAAAAAATAATAAATGACCCCCCCCCCTTTGTCACCCCCATAGGTAGGGACAATAAAAAAATAAAGAAATTTTTTTTTTCCCACTAATGTTAGAATAGGGTTAGGGTTAGGGGTAGGGGTAGGGCTAGGGTTAGGGCTAGGGTTAGGGCTAGGGTTAGGGGTAGGGTTAGGGGTAGGGTTAGGGCTAGGGTTAGGGTTAGGGGTAGGGTTAGGGCTAGGGTTAGGGCTAGGGTTAGGGTTAGGAATGTGCACACGTATTCTGGTCCTCTGCGGATTTTTCCGCTGCGGATTTGATAAATCCGCAGTGCTAAACCGCTGCGGATTTATGGCGGATTTACCGCGTTTTTTTCTGCGCATTTCACTGCGGTTTTACAATTGCGATTTTCTATTGGAGCAGTTGTAAAACCGCTGCGGAATCCGCACAAAGAAGTGACATGCTGCGGAATGTAAACCGCTGCGTTTCCGTGCAGTTTTTCCGCAGCATGTGTACAGCGATTTTTGTTTCCCATAGGTTTACATTGAACTGTAAACTCATGGGAAACTGCTGCCGATCCGCAGCGTGTGCACATACCTTTAGAATTAGGCTATGTGCACACGGTGCGGATTTGGCTGCGGATTCGCAGCAGTGTTCCATCAGGTTTACAGTACCATGTAAACATATGAAAAACCAAATCCGCTGTGCCCATGGTGCGGAAAATACCGCGCGGGAACCCTGCGTTGTATTTTCCGCAGCATGTCAATTCTTTGTGCGGATTCCGCAGCGTTTTACACCTGTTCCTCAATAGGAATCCGCAGGTGAAATCCGCACAAAAAACACTGGAAATCCGCGGAAAATCCGCAGGTAAAACACAGTGCCTTTTACCCGCGGATTTTTCAAAAATGGTGCGGAAATATCTCACACGAATCCGCAACGTGGGCACATAGCCTTAGGGTTAGGGTTGGAATTAGGGTTGTGGTTAGGGTTAGGGGTGTGTTGGGGTTAGTGTTGTGGTTAGGGGTGTGTTGGGGTTAGGGTTGTGATTAGGATTATGGCTACAGTTGGGATTAGGGTTAGGGGTGTGTTGGGGTTAGTGTTGGAGTTAGAATTGAGGGGTTACCACTGTTTAGGCACATCAGGGGTCTCCAAACGCAACATGGCGCCACCATTGATTCCAGCCAATCTCGTATTCAAAAAGTCAAATGGTGCTCCCTCACTTCCGAGCCCTGACGTGTGCCCAAACAGTGGTTTACCCCCACATATGGGGTACCAGCATACTCAGGACAAACTGCGCAACAATTACTGGGGTCCAATTTCTCCTGTTACCCTTGTGAATCTAAAAAAATGCTTGCTAAAACATAATTTTTGAGGAAAGAAAAATGATTTTTTATTTTCACGGCTCTGCGTTGTAAACGTCTGTGAAGCACTTGGGGGTTCAAAGTGCTCACCACATATCTAGATAAGTTCCTTGGGGGGTCTAGTTTCTAAAATGGGGTCACTTGTGGGGGGTTTCTACTGTTTAGGCACACCAGGGGCTCTGCAAACGCAACGCGACACCCGCAGACCATTCCATCAAAGTCTGCATTTCAAAAGTCACTACTTCCCTTCTGAGCCCCGACGTGTGCCCAAACAGTGGTTTACCCCCACATATGGGGTATCAGCGTACTCAGGAGAAACTGGACAACAACTTTTGGGGTCCAATTTCTCCTGTAACCCTTGGGAAAATAAAAAATTCTGGGCTAAATAATTATTTTTGAGGAAAGAAAACGTATTTATTATTTTCACGGCTCTGCATTATAAACTTCTATGAAGCACTTGGGGGTTCAAAGTGCTCACCACACATCTAGATAAGTTCCTTTCAGGGTCTAGTTTCCAAAATGGGGTCACTTGTGGGGGGTTTCTACTGTTTAGCCACATCAGGGGCTCTGCAAACGCAACGTGACGCCCGCAGAGCATTCCATCAAAGTCTGCATTTCAAAACGTCACTACTTCAATTCCAAGCCCCGGCATGTGCCCAAACAGTAGTTTACCCCCACATATGGGGTATCACCGTACTCAGGAGAAACTGGACAACAAATATTGGGGTCAAATTTCTCCTGTTACCCTTGGGAAAATTAAAAAATTCTGGGCTAAATAATTATTTTTGAGGAAAGAAAACGTATTTATTATTTTCACGGCTCTGCATTATAAACTTCTATGAAGCACTTGGGGGTTCAAAGTGCTCACCACACATCTAGATAAGTTCCTTTGGGGGTCTAGTTTCCAAAATGGGGTCACTTGTGGGGGGTTTCTACTGTTAAGCCACATCAGGGGCTCTGCAAACGCAACGTGACGCCCACAGAGCATTCCATCAAAGTCTGCATTTCAAAACGTCACTACTTCACTTCCGAGCCCCGGCATGTGCCCAAACAGTGATTTACCCCCACATATGGGGTATCAGCGTACTCAGGAGAAACTGGACAACAACTTTTGGGGTCAAATTTCTCCTGTTACCCTTGGGAAAATAAAAAATTGCAGGCTAAAAGATCATTTTTGAGAAAATAATTTTTTTTTTAATTTTCATGGCTCTGCGTTATAAACTTCTGTGAAGCACTTGGGGGTTCAAAGTCCTCACCACACATCTAGATTAGTTCCTTTGGGGGTCTAGTTTCTAAAATGGTGTCATTTCTGGGGGATCTCCAATGTTTAGGCACACAGGGGCTCTCCAAACGTGACATGGTGTCCGCTAATGATTGGAGCTAATTTTCCATTTAAAAAGCCAAATGGCGTGCCATCCCTTCCGAGCCCTGCCGTGCGCCCAAACAGTGGTTTACCCCCACATATGGGGTATCAGCGTACTCAGGACAAACTGGACAACAATATTTGGGGTCCAATTTCTCCTATTATCCTTGGCAAAATAGGAAATTCCAGGCTAAAAAATCATTTTTGAGGAAAGAAAAATTATTTTTTATTTTCATGGCTCTGCGTTATAAACTTCTGTGAAGCACCTGGGGGTTTAAAGTGCTCAATATGCATCTAGATAAGTTCCTTGGGGGGTCTAGTTTCCAAAATGGGGTCACTTGTGCGGGAGCTCCAATGTTTAGGCACACAGGGGCTCTCCAAACGCGACATGGTGTCCGCTAACAATTGGAGCTAATTTTCCATTCAAAAAGTCAAATGGCGCGCCTTCTCTTCCGAGCCCTGCCGAGTGCCCAAACAGTGGTTTACCCCCACATATGAGGTATCGGCGTACTCGGGAGAAATTGCCCAACAAATTTTATGATCCATTTTATCCTACTGCCCATGTGAAAATGAAAAAATTGAGGCGAAAAGAATTTTTTTGTGAAAAAAAATTACTTTTTCATTTTTACAGATCAATTTGTGAAGCACCTGAGGGTTTAAAGTGCTCACTAGGCATCTAAATTAGTTCCTTGGGGGGTCTAGTTTCCAAAATGGGGTCACTTGTGGGGGAGCGCCAATGTTTAGGCACACAGGAGCTATCCAAACGCGACATGGTGTCCGCTAACGATGGAAATAATTTTTCATTCAAAAAGTCAAATGGCGCTCCTTCCCTTCCGAGCCTTACCATGTGCCCAAACAGTGGTTTACCTCCACATGTGAGGTATTGGTGTACTCAGGAGAAATTGCCCAACACATTTTAGGATCCATTTTATCCTGTTGCCCATGTGAAAATGAAAAAATTGAGGCTAAAAGAATTTTTTTGTAAAAAAAAAAGTACTTTTTCATTTTTACGGATCAATTTGTGAAGCACCTGGGGGTTCAAAGTGCTCACTATGCATCTAGATAAGTTCCTTGGGGCGTCTAGTTTCCAAAATGGGGTCACTTGTGGGGGAGCTCCAATTTTTAGGCACATGGGGGCTCTCCAAACGTGACATGGTGTCCGCTAAAGAGTGGAGCCAATTTTTGATTCAAAAAGTCAAATGGCGCTCCTTCCCTTCCAAGCCCTGCCGTGCGCCAAAACAGTGGTTTACCCCCACATATGAGGTATCAGCGTACTCAGGACAAATTGGACAACAACTTTCGTGGTTCAGTTTCTCCTTTTACCATTGGGAAAATAAAAAAATTGTTGCTAAAAGATAATTTTTGTGACTAAAAAGTTAAATGTTCATTTTTTCCTTCCATGTTGCTTCTGCTGCTGTGAAGCACCTGAAGGGTTAATAAACTTCTTGAATGTGGTTTTGAGTACCTTGAGGGGTGCAGTTTTTAGAATGGTGTCACTTTTGGGTATTTTCAGCCATATAGACCCCTCAAACTGACTTCAAATGTGAGGTGGTCCCTAAAAAAAATGGTTTTGTAAATTTCGTTGTAAAAATGACAAATCGCTGGTCGAATTTTAACCCTTATAACTTCCTAACAAAAAAAAATTTTGTTTCCAAAATTGTGCTGATGTAAAGTAAACATGTGGGAAATGTTATTTATTAACTATTTTGTGTCACATATCTCTCTGGTTTAACAGAATAAAAATTCAAAATGTGAAAATTGCGAAATTTTCAAAATTTTCGCCAAATTTCCGTGTTTATCACAAATAAATGCAGAATTTATTGACCTAAATTTACCACTAACATGAAGCCCAATATGTCACGAAAAAACAATCTCAGAACCGCTAGGATCCGTTGAAGCGTTCCTGAGTTATTACCTCATAAAGGGACACTGGTCAGAATTGCAAAAAACGGCAAGGTCTTTAAGGTCAAAATAGGCTGGGTCTTGAAGGGGTTAAATGGGGCATAGCTTTTGTCATTGTTTTTTTTTTTTTTTTTTTAGATAGTCAGCCCTCCTCTTTATATGTTACTGTGTACAATACATTTTCTTAAAAAAAAAAACAAAAAAAAACTTTGGCCCTGATAAATCAAGTGATTACGCCAGAATTGAGTTGCAAATCTCTTGGAAAAATTGCAAAAGTTTTGCGAAAAGCAGTGTTATGCAAAACTCTTGCGACTTTTGAGATTTTCACAGAGCCGGGGTGATACGAGGGCGTGACGCCAAAACTTGTACAATCCATGACGGGCTGCGTCATTCTATACACTGTAAATTTTACTTGTCAGGGACTGGAGTAAGATTTGTGGCAAGGTGCACACCACCTGTCAGACGCTCCTGATACGTTAAGAGGTGCACACCGCGTCTGACTCCCATCACGGCCCGTGAACTACGCCGGTCTTGATGAATCTAGGCTCGTGTGTTGCATTTACTTTTAGCTAACCATTCCTTCAGTAGCTACTATTTCATTACATTGGCCAGTATGAATGCATATTGTATTATTTTGCATTTTTGGTTTGAGTTTTTATTTTGTCTCATGTTTTTCCTTCTCTTTTAGACAGCATGATCCGTGTGGGTTCTGATTACCAGGCTCAGATTCCAGAGTTTAAATCAGGTAAATCCTATTTCAGGTGATGTTAAATTCTGGAAAACCTATTTTGATGTATCACTTCAATCAAAGGCACGAGGCCCCGTCTGTCAGTCACTCTCACCCCTCCACAAGAAGAGTCCTCTTTAGTGCACGTTGAGCTATGGACCAAATGATGGCTTATGTAGATCAGCTGGGTGCAGTTTGCACCATAGAACATCTTTGGCATAGAAAGCCCTGGTTTATTAAATCCATTTTGGACCTGCGTTGTGCCGTTCCTCTGTTACTCCTCTTAGAAATATATTAAATAATTGAGTGTAAACTTTATTATTTTATGGGGGCCAAACATTTGGATCAAGAAGGGGTTGTCCTAGTAGTGGACAACCCCTTTAATATTAAGCGCTGTATAGCACATTTAATTATATCAGTTACTGTATTTTTATAATCTGCAACATTCAAATCCATTATCAGAAATTCTGTTTTTCTCTACAGATTGTGCAGCACAGATTAACTTGGAGATGAAGGGGATGTTGGTTTGGTCACCAAATCATTTTGTGTCAGATGCCAAATGTAAGTTTGCCTTTTGTTTCTTTTATTCCCTCTGCTGCTTGGGACACTTCAGTATCATACCTACTTTTGATGGGAAGAATAACACAACAAACTGTAAGATTCTTATCATCAGAATAATGGAAACCTTGACTGGCTCGTTGACTGACTGCCAAAATATACCTTTTTTGTTTTGACTTTATCTGTTTGTTGCATTTCCAGAATTAAGATACCAAAGATACACCAAAATTTGTATCTATGTGGTCTATTTTAATTTTAAAGCAATCATCTGGCTTTTCTATTATATGTGACACTTGCCATAAAACAGTCCTCATATTAGAAGGAAGGGAATGAGTTAAAGGTGAAGCGATCCTCTACATTGTGTTCTTTACGCCCGCTTGCATTTTGTTTTGTAGTGGATGAATACATCTCAATGGCAAAGGAGAAGCATGGCTACAACGTGGAGCAGGTAATGGAGACCTTTATTTTCTAAAAACTCTTCTTATCTTAGTAGATACTTGTCCCCCCCCAAAAAAAAAAAAGTAGAATCACTGTTCCATATATTTGTTAGTAGAGAAGCTGTTGGCAGTGTCAAGAAAATATGTCATGTCATAAATTAAGAACTATAGAGATGCAGTCTGTGTAGAACTTGAACTATGAAAATTCAGTTTTTATCCTCAATGGTGGGATTACAATGATATGTAAGGCTTCTATACACAGCTGACCGAATCAATGACAATAGGGGATGTCACAGCTCACCTCCTCACCCTCTTCTGCACACGCTCATTAGATGCATCAATACAATAAATAGGGTCTGAGTTAGCCTATTGCTGCTAATATATATGTGCATTTCCTGAACGATTAAGAAGTAGAAGTTTAGAATGGCCCAGAAGGAATCATAGTGGCGCAGTCAGATGGCCATATAAATCAGTCCGAGTTTGGAAGTGAGTGCATGGATTCTCCAGCGGTTCGCCCACGCCAAGCATGACATCTGCAGATATACATGACGTAATCACGCTCGGGTCGGGAGAACCGTCAGCCTGTCTGTTCACTGTGGTCTGATTTATACAGCTGTCTGACTGCATCCCAGGGATGCATCCTCAGTTTCTCATCCTTGAAGAATCCCCTTTAACACCTGTCAAGTTGTTTTGCACATTTACTAATTCTGTCTTTTTTTTTTTTTTTTATAATCATTTCCTCTTCTTATGCACTTTTTTTAATTTAAATTTTCTTTTCCTCCTCCTCCATTCTTCACTCTCCCTACTCTTCTCGCCGGTCTGTCATTCACTCTTTCTGCCATGCTTCTTTTCTCACTCCTACTCCTCTCTATCACCCGCACACTAACAGGCACTCGGTATGCTGCTCTGGCACAAACATGACGTTGAGCGCTCTCTCGCTGACCTTGCAAATTTTACACCGTTTCCTGATGAGTGGAGTGTGGAGGATAAAGTTCTTTTTGAACAGGCGTTCAGTTTTCATGGAAAATGTTTCCAGCGAATACAGCAAATGGTAACCTTACTAGTTATACACTTGCACCATAGATCTGTCGCTGCAATTTTAACTTTGATATGACAGAAGAAGATCTGTGGTTGTGAACGGTGTGTGATACTCCCACCACAAAGAGGCCATGGTCATCTGCCGGGTAATGGGCTTCTCTCTGAGAGCTAATCATATTGGCCAGCAAATGGGGAGTGGGGAGGTTATCGATCGGCCCCTGGTCCGTCGCCATTCACAACTTCTGATCTCTTTCTCAACTAGTTGAAAACAATTGTTTATAGCATTTATTTTTATGGTTTAACCTTCGTCCGGCTGAGTAGGTACAATTGTAACTATTCCGTTTTAAAATTGCAATAACTTTTTTTTTCGAAAAGCCGTAGAGGGCTGAAATTTCGTGACATCTCTGCAGTTTTGGTCCAGAATATATTGGCCAAATTTCAATAAAATATATATGAAGGTACAATTGTACCTCTGCAGCCTGTTAATGTTGTAAAATTATGCAGCCTGACGAAGGTTAAAATAAAATAATGTCCTTCTCTGACCAAATCACAGCTGTGAGCTGTGGCGAGGTATTACATATTTTCATTGTGCACGTTTTATGTTTATTACATTTGCTGTTGAAAATGTGCACAATTTACCTTACAGGCTCTATGCACATAACTTTGAGATATGTCTGGACCAAAGCATTATGGGACTAAGGTGCTGATTTATTATTCAGTTTGAGACCCTTTTATGACATTAAAAAGTAGCGAATTATGTGTGATGCAATATTTTCACCATCGTTTGTAACTTTTACCACTTGTGAAAAAGTACAAGTAGGTGGGATTTGACAGATGGGGTTAGTAAGACATTTTCCAATATATTTGATTTTAAAGGGAATCTGTCAGCAGGTTTTTTTTCCTATTATTTGAGATCAGCATAGTATAGGATAAGAGAGCCTTATTCCAGGTTGTGTTATAGTTTCAATACAAATCGGTATTTTATCAGCAGGAGATTATCACTGCTGGACTAGGGCTCACTTGTAAACCAGTCAGGCTAATCTGTATAACCCCGCCCTCACGACTGATTGGCAGTTGCACAGTGTATAAAGGGGTGGTGTTATACAGAGCTCAGCATTGAGAGCACTGTAGGATCAGCAGCAGAGAAAACAGGGATTCTATCAAAACTGCATCAAACAGTCCAGCAAGTGACTCTTCAATGGAATCAGGCTCTCTTGCCCTATATTATGCTTCTGATTGCATAGCAAACACCTGGTGAAAGCTTCCCTTTTAGGCCATAAAATGGCAAAAGGCACAAAATTAGACCTATTTTCCACACTTATGTACATTTTTGGCTGAAAGACAACCCAATATCTGCCATATTTATTTAGTGGTGATCTTCAGCCTGATGTGCCAGAAGTCCTGCTAAGTATCTCCATTACTGTTCCAGCTGCCAGATAAACTCATCCCCAGTCTGGTGAAGTACTACTACTCATGGAAGAAGACACGAAGCAGAACCAGTGTGATGGATCGGCAGGCCCGGAGACTGCAAAGCAAGCGGGAGGAGGGGTGAGACAAAGAACCATGGGAGAAGAGCAATGAAACATATAGGGCTGTCAGGCATAGGAGGCTTGTAAAGGAGTAATTGTCATTCGGGAGGGGAATATGAAGACAATGGTTCATCTACTATATAATTGTCTAAGGGTACCGTCACACTATACGATTTACCAATGATCACGACCAGCGATACGACCTGGCCGTGATCGTTGGTAAGTCGTAGTGTGGTCGCTGGAGAGCTATCACACAGACAGCTCTCCAGCGACCAACGATGCCGAAGTCCCCGGGTAACCAGGGTAAACATCGGGTTACTAAGCGCAGGGCCGCGCTTAGTAACCCGATGTTTATCCTGGTTACCATCGTAAATGTAAAAAAAAACAAACACTACATACTTACATTCCGGTGTCCGTCAGGTCCCTTGCCGTCTGCTTCCCGCACTCACTGACTGCCGGCCGTAAAGTGAAAGCACCAGCACAGCGGTGAGTCACCGCTGTGCTGTGCTTTCACTTTACGGCCGGCAGTCAGTGAGTGCGGGAAGCAGACGGCAAGGGACAGACACCGGAATGTAAGTATGTACTGTTTGTTTTTTTTTTACGCTGGTAACCAGGGTAAACATCGGGTTACTAAGCGCGGTCCTGCACTTAGTAACCCGATGTTTACCCTGGTTACAAGCGAACGCATCGCTAGATCGGTGTCACACACACCGATCCAGCGACGAAAGAAAGTTCCAAACGATGTGATACGACGTACGATTCTCAGCAGGGTCCCTGATCGCTGCTGCGTGTCAGACACAGCGATATCGTAATGATATCGCTGGAACGTCACGGATCTTACCGTTGTAGCGACAAAAGTGCCACTGTGTGACGGTACCCTAAGGGTCACTTCCGTCTGTCCTTCTGTCTGTCACGGATATTCATTGGTCACGGCCTTTGTCTATCATGGAAATCCAAGTCGCTGATTGGTCGCCGCAAAACAGCCACGACCAATCAGCGACGGGCACAGTCCGGAAGAAAATGGCCGCTCCTTACTCCCCGAAGTCAGTGCCCGGCGCCCGCATACTCCCCTCCGGTCACCACTAACACAGGGTTAATGCCGGCGGTAACGGACCGCGTTATGCCACGGGTAACGTACTCCATTACCGCCGCTATTAACCCTGTGTGTCCCCAACTTTTTACTATTGATGCTGCTTATGCAGCATCAATAGTAAAAAATGTAATGTTAAAAATAATAAAAAAAAAACAAAAAACCTGCTATACTCACCCTCCGTTGTCCGCTGAGCCGCTCGCGCCTGCCGCCATCTTCCGTTCCCGGCGATGCATTGTGAAATTACCCAGAAGACTTAGCGGCCTCGCGAGACCACCAAGTCATCTGGGTAATTTCGCAATGATTCCTGGGAACGGAAGATGGCGGCAGCCACTCCGCCGGAGCTTCACTGGACCCCACGAGGTGAGTATATAACTTTTTTTATTTTAATTATTTTTTTTAACAGGGATATGGTGCCCACACTGCTGTATACTACGTGGGCTGTGTTACATACCTCGTGGCTCTGTGCTGTATACTACATAGGCAGTGTTATATACTATGTGGGCTGTGTGATATACTCCATGGGCTGTGCTAGATATTACGTGGCCACTGTTATATACTGCGTGGGCTGTGCTATATACTACGTGACTGAGCAATATACTACGTGGTTCTGTGCTGTATACTACGTGGCTCTGTGCTGTATACTATGTAGCTGGGCAATATACTACGGGTCTGTGCTGTATACTACGTGGCTCTGTGCTGTATACTACGTGGCTCTGTGCTGTATACTACGTGGCTCTGCTGTATACTACGTCGCTGGGCAATATACTACGTTGCTGTGCAATATACTACGTGGCTGTGCAATATACTACGTGGCTGTGCAATATACTACGTGGCTGTGCAATATACTACGTGGCTGTGCAATATACTACGTGGCTGTGCAATATACTACGTGGCTGTGCAATATACTACGTGGCTGGGCAATATACTACGTGGCTCTGTGCTGTACTACGTTGCTGTGCAATATACTATGGCTGGGCAATATACTACGTGGCTGGGCAATATACTACGTGGCTGGGCAATATACTACGTGGCTGGGCAATATACTACGTGGCTGGGCAATATACTATGTGGTTGGGCAATATACTACGTGGCTGGGCAATATACTACGTGACTGGGCAATATACTACGTGGGCTGTGCAATATACTACGTGGACATGCATATTCTAGAACAATAATGGGTTGTTACACTGAACATCTTTTTCACAGTAATGAAGATGCTGAAGAGGTTCAGAAAATTAATGAGAATGATGTGGGTGCTGCCGACGTTAAGAAGGAGGTGAGATAATGCTCTTTGTCCTCCATTACTTACACTATGTTCATCTGGGACATTTTTTTATTTTTTTATTAAGCACTTAACTTTCTCCCATGAAAATTTTCACTTCTCTTCTTCATTGTTTCTGGAATTTAGGACTCTCAGAAATCGGTATCTAGTGAAAAGCCTGGACCACTCAAAAAGGAGCCTGTGGTGTCTCAGTATCGACATCACCCATTACGATCACGTCGGAGGCCACCAAAAGGCATGCATCTGATTAAAAGTGATATTTCTGCTGTGTGCGCTAGTCCAGAAATGCCGTCACTCACTCTGAGTCAGCTGGACACACAGCTTGTCTCACTTAAGCGACAGGTAGGAAAGAAAATCATTGTTTTTTTATTTTTTTCATAAAGCGGTACCGATTGGAGCCTAGATGAGTTTGTGTTATGATTTTGCTTAATCTAACTTGCTTGAAATGTAGAACTACGCTAGTTTGCAGGCTGTGTGCTGTGCCCCGTGTGACCACTAGGTGGCAATATTAGAACCTGCATATAGCATACAGTCCACCGCTGGACTGAAGTGATGAGACCCGGCCTTGGCTTTTTCCACAGAGATCATACATTCGTGGTCATGCTAAAATCCTATGCTATAAGATTGTGTTGCAGTTGAAATAATTTTCGATTTTACAGCCACCTGTATTAGTATTGTAAAATGCAAGTACCCACTACCTTGTTTGCTTTTCAGGTACAGAACATTAAGCAGTTGAACAGTGGCTTAAAAGGAACTATAAGTGAAGGGATAAGTGACCTGAGACCCCCAGAGGTGAGACAGCCCAACATCTGAGCTCTTCTTTCTCTTCGCTTTACTGGGTCTCATTAAACATTTTTTTTTCAATAGCTAAATATGAAACTGAACGCTCGCTGGACCACAGACGAGCAGCTCCTCGCTGTACAAGGTATGTCCAAGTCTGGGAAGGGGTAAAATTAATGTGACGTAACTTGTGCTGTAAGATGGTTGGAGGGTGACTCTGCTTTGGACTTGTAACTGGGGAGGGGACCACCTTGCAATGTGCAAATAGAGAATAGTTTCTTGTTGCTGTTCTAGCTGTAAGGCGATATGGTAAGGATTTTCAGGCTATTGCAGAAGTTCTGGGTAATAAAACTCCAGCCCAGGTGAAGACGTTTTTCATAAGTTATCGTAGACGTTTTAACTTGGAGGAAGTACTTCAGGAATGGGAAGCGGAACAGGACATCGCTCCATCGAATTCACCATTGGACTCCACAAGTAAGAACACCGGCTCCTCTCAGACAGTCACTGAAGAGGAAGATGAGGTGAGACTTGAGAGACATCTGTTTTTACTGAATTTGTAAAAAAAAACAAAAACCATAAGGTATTTTATTTTAGAAAAATGTGACTTAATAGAGATGAGTGAATGTGCTGGGATAAGGTGTTATCTGAGCATGCTTATGTACGAAGTGTCTTCGACGTGTTCCAAAAATATGTTCGAGTCCCCGTGGCTGCATGTCTCACCGATGTTGGACAGCTGCAACACATGCAGAGATTTCCTGTTTGTTAGCCAATCCTTGCATGTGTTGCGACTGTCGAACATCCATGAGACATGCAGGCCCCCCGCCATAGTTTTTGAGCACGCTGAAGTCACTCTGTTAGCACCCAAGCATGCTCTGATAACACTTTATCCAAGCACGTTTGATCATTACAAATGGCTAACAAACCAGATAGAGGGAAAAATCTATTTATTTAAAGGGAATCTGTAAACTGATCTGTAATTAGGAGAAGCCCGCAGAGACATACATCTGTGCCTCGTCATCTAAAGAACTCCATATAGACTAGAAAACTAATGTTGAGTGACGGCTATCTTCCTTGATTCTCGTATACCCAGGAAAGCTCGCCTCTGCTGAGTGTATTTCTGTTCTGTATGAGTGTTCTTCTGCCAGACTCCTCTGGTGGCGGCTCGTCTCCTGGAAAACAAAAGAATCAGCTGTTGGAAATCTAACAGGCCCGGATCCTTCTCTCCATCGACCTTTCAGGAGGCCCTCGTACTATCGGCAGGTTTGCCTATCCCCAGCCAACATGTTAAAGTATGCAGGCTCCGAAATGCTGCAGAACTTCAGAATAAAACATACAGGCCTGCAATTGCAGAGTCACATTCTCAGTGCAAGTTTTGAGACTCACATTGAGGCTTTCATAGAATTGGTGATTTTTATTTTTCCACTTTTCTTAATGCAAAATATTACTTTAATTAGACAAGCCATTACAGTGTACATTGTGCAAGTCAGTGACCAAAATGATCCACTGAGCGAAGATTTGCTTGCTCCGCTCTTTAATTTATCTGGAGCACGCACTTCACCCTTTCTCTGTTAACAAAAAAAGTATTAATTCTTAACACCTAATATTAGAGTGAATTTCCTCAAAATCAACTTTAAATGGCAAGTTGTTGATAATGAATTGCATCAATGTTTGCCACACATTTGGTAATATTGGTTACAATAACCGTTATTCTTGGTCATTGGACTCATTAATGCATAAATTTATAACATTTCCATATTATTTGTCTACAGGTACAAATCACATCAGTCTCTTCCACCACGCAGACAGTAATGCCAACTACAACTGCGCCACCTGCTGCTGCCACTGCCGCCACCACGTTGTCGCTTCCTCCTCCACTACTGCGTCCAGCTCTTCCATCAGCTCCCACGCTGCATCGTCAGCCACCTCCACTCCAGCCAGGACGCCTACTTCAACCTCGTCCTCCACCTCTTGTGCGCCCGGCTCCCCGGCAGAGCCCTCGTGCTCCACCTGCCCTTCTAGGAAATCATGCAGAGCCAGCCTTCTCATGAAGAATTATTTTATACATTTCCTGTGGCAAATTGTGAATGGGGCGGGTTTATTTATGGGGTAGAAGTGAAATTGTAGTATTTAAACATCTGACCTGTGAAACTACTCATTCATTCTCAATGCAACAGCACTGAACATGGTGCGGGAAGGGGAGCTCTTTATAGTGCACAATGCACAAATCATGTGGAGTGATGGATCTCATGGAGCACAAGAGGAGAAAAAAAAAGCTCTGAACTATAAATTGACTTCTAATGTGTGCAGCCAAGAAGGGAGCTTTTTTTAAAAAAAAAAAAAAAAATAATAATAATTATATATTTTCATTAATTTTGTATATATGTGCTGTTGCCATCTTAAGGGTTATTGAACTCATCTATTTAGGATTCAAATATAAGAACAAACTTATAAAACTGATGTTTTCTTTGGGGGATGCTTCTGTTGTAGCATTAATATGTTTACTTAAAGTAAATGTCTACAGCTGTGGGAAAATATAACAGCCTTGTGTCTCCAACAAGGCAATATATCAACTTCCACATGACCATGGTGGTGAGCCTTGAGCTTATTTCCAGGTTGGCATCATTAGACAGTTGGTGTGACATTGTTGTTCAGCCATGCTTGGATACACTTACCAGGTATGTAGTAGTGACTTAACTTTGTGAATAGTTAATAAAATCTGTTCGTTTCAGATCAACGTATCATGATATTGTCTTCCACCGAAGTCACTCATGCTATTGTTTATATAGAATAGTGGGGGATTAACAGAACTGACATGTGAAGGTTAAGTCTCTGCTCACTAATTTTCCAATCTTGATGTCAGGCGTTTCTTACTTTTGTGTTAATCAGCTTGCAAATTGTCATTCTTTACCAAACTTATGAATGTTTTTCTACACAAGATTAGCAATTTCTCAAACTTTGTGTAAAATTGTTAGATATGTTAACTAGGGTTGAGCGAAACGGGTCGTTCATTTTCAAAAGTCGCCGACTTTTGGCAAAGTCGGGTTTCATGAAACCCGATCCGACCCCTGTGCGGTGTCGGCCATGCGGTACGCGACTTTCGCGCCAAAGTCACGTTTCAATGACGCGAAAAGCGCCATTTCTCAGCCAATGAAGGTAAACGCAGAGTGTGTGCAGCCTGATGACATAGGTCCTGGTCCCCACCATCTTAGAGAAGGGCATTGCAGTGATTGGCTTGCTGTCTGCGGCGTCACAGGGGCTATAAAGGGGAGTTCCCGCCGACCGCCATGTTACTGCTGCTGATCTGAGCTTAGGGAGAGGTTGCTGCCGCTTCGTCAGAAGCAGGGATAGCGTTAGGCAGGGTCCATTAACCACCAAACCGCTTGTGCTGTAGCGATTTCCACTGCCCAACACCACCTTCGGTGTGCAGGGACAGTGGAAGCTACATTTTTTTTTTTTCTTCCCCCTCAGCGCTGTAGCTCATTGGGCTGCCCTAGAAGGCTCCCTGATAGCTGCATTGCTGTGTGTACGCCGCTGTGCAAACCAACTGCTTTTTTCAAAGCACAAATCCTCTTGTTCCTTCCTTTCTGCACAGCTATCTTTTTGGTTTGTACACACTTTTTATTTAATTTGTGCATCAGTCCACTCCTTATTGCTGCCTGCCATACCTGGCTGAGATTACTGCAGGGAGATAGTAATTGAAGGACACTCCCTGTTTTTTTTTTTTTTTTTTTTTTTGTGGGAGATTAAGATTGACATTTCTGCTAGAGTGCCATCTCTGTCTGTGTCATCTCTCACTCAGTGGGCCATAGAAAGCCTATTTATTTTTTTGCTTGATTTTGGTTCTAAAATCTACCTGAAAAAATCACTACATCAATCAGTGGGAGAAAAATATTGGCCTCAGGGCTTGTGTGCCACTCCTGACTCCTGTGTGCATCATCACTCACTCAGTGGGCCATAGAAAGCCCATTTTTTTTTTTTTTTTTTTTGCTTTATTTGGGTTCTAAATTCTACCTGAATAAATCAATCAGTGGGAGATTAATATTGGCCTTTGGGCTTGTGTGCCAGTCCTAAGCGTGCCATCTCTCTCTCTCAGATAGTGGGCCCTAGAAAGCCTATTTATTTTTTTATTTTTTTATTGGGTTTATAAATTTTCCCTGGAAAAAAAAAAAAAAAAGTGGGAGATTAATATTGGCCTCTGGGCTTGTGTGCCAGTCCTGAGCGTGCCATCTCTCTCACAAATAGTGGGCCATAGAAAGCCTATTTATTTATTTTTTTTTGGTTTTATAAATTCTCCCTTAAAAAAAAAAAGGGAGATTAATATTGGCCTTTGGGCTTGTGTGCCAGTCCTAAGCGTGCCATCTTTCTCTGTCTCTCAGATAGTGGGCCATAGAAAGCCTATTTATTATTTTTTTTTATTGGGTTTATAAATTTTCCCTGGAACAAAAAAAAAAAAGTGGGAGATAAATATTGGCCTCTGGGCTTGTGTGCCACTCCTGACTCCTGTGTGCGTCATCTCTCACTCAGTGGGCCATAGAAAGCCTTTTTTTGTTTTATTTGTTTTCTAAATTCTCCCTGAAAAAATCATTTTATTTGGTTTCTAAATTCTTCCTGAAAAAATCATTTTATTCTATTATTTTTTTTTCCTAAAGTCTCCCTTAAAAAAAAAAAAAAATCAAATCAGTGGGAGATTAATATTTACATTTGTGCTTCAGTGACAGTCCTGCGTGTGTGGCATCTCATTTGTTGCCACCAACAACAGAGTGTGTAACATTGTGCCTGATTTTCGTTGTGGTCTCACTCACCTGTAAAGGGGTAGCTAAATCATACTGAAGTTATAGCTCACCGTGTAATTTGTGTGACAGCAACAAATACCGTTAGTTTGTTTACGTTTTTAAAACAATGAGGAAGTATGGTGGAAGAGGTCGTGGCCGGGGGCGTTCATTGTCAGCTGGTAATGAGGGTAGTGGTAGTGGTGGAGCATCAGCTGGTCGTGGGAAAAAAAATATTGCACCTAAGTCTGGAGCTGTGGAGCCAGGTTCGTCGTCTGGCTACACAAGGCCTCGAACGCTCCCTTTTCTGGGAGTAGGAAAACCGCTTTTAAAGCCGGAGCAGCAAGAGCAAGTTTTGGCTTATCTTGCTGACTCAGCCTCTAGCTCTTTTGCCTCCTCTCGTGAAACTGGTAAATGTCAAAGCAGCGCGTCGTTAGTGGATGTTCACGGTCAGGGACAAGTCGCTTCTTTGTCCTCTTCAGCAAAAACAACAACAGAGAAGAATGCAGCAGGCGACACAACGGGTTACTCCATGGAGCTCTTTACACATACCGTCCCTGGCTTAGAAAGTGAAGCAGTTAACAGTCCATGCCCATTACAAGTTGAATCTGACATGGAGTGCACTGATGCACAGCCACAGCCAGACTACTATGCTGGTCCTTTGACTCAGACCACAACATTGCCGTCGCAGGGTGCTGATCAAGAATCAGACCATGATGAGACTGTTGCCCCATCACGAACGCTATACCACCGACCGACACGGTGACACAGACGAAGTTGCACACGAGCTACAAGAAGAGGTAATAGATTACCCAGTTCTTGACCCCGATTGGCAGCCATTGGGGGAACAGGGTGCAGGCGGCAGCAGTTCTGAAGCAGAGGAGGAGGGGCCGCAGCAGGCATCAACATCGCAACAGGTTCCATCTGCCGGGCCCGTATCTTGCCCAAAACGCGTGGCAAAGCCAAAACCTGTTGGAGGACAGCGTGGCCATCCGGTTAAAGCTCAGTCTGCAATGCCTGAAAAGGTATCCGATGCTAGAAAGAGTGCAGTCTGGCATTTTTTTAAACAACATCCAATTGATCAGCGCAAAGTCATCTGTCAAAAATGTTCAACTACCTTAAGCAGAGGACAGAATCTGAAAAGTCTCAATACAAGTTGCATGCATAGACATTTAACCACCATGCATTTGCAAGCCTGGACTAACTACCAAACGTCCCTTAAGGTTGTAGCACCCTCGGCCAATGAAGCTAGTCAGCAACGCAACATCCCTTCCGGCAGTGTAGGGCCACCATTTTCCGCACCACCTGCAGTATCTGTGCAGGTTTCTTTGCCAGGCCAAAGCAGTCAGGGTCAGGGAATCACCAGTTTCGTAGTAGGAAACACTGCATCTAGGGCACCGGTGGCAACAATACCATCTCCCACCGTCTCTCAGTCTGCCATGTCCACCGGCACCCCCGCTAGTTCCACGATCTCCAGCTCTCCAGTCCAGCTCACCCTACATGAGACTATGGTTAGAAAAAGGAAGTACTTAGCCTCGCATCCGCGTACACAGGGTTTGAACGCACACATAGCTAGACTAATCTCGTTAGAGATGATGCCCTACCGGTTAGTTGAAAGCGAAGCTTTCAAAGCCCTGATGGACTACGCTGTACCACGCTACGAGCTACCCAGTCGACACTTTTTTTTCCAGAAAAGCCATCCCAGCCCTCCACCAGCATGTTAAAGAGCGCATCGTCCATGCACTCAGGCAATCTGTGAGCACAAAGGTGCACCTGACAACAGATGCATGGACCAGTAGGCATGGCCAGGGACGTTACGTGTCCATCACGGCACACTGGGTAAATGTGGTGGATGCAGGGTCCATAGGGGACAGCAAGTTTGGGACAGTTCTGCCTAGCCCACGGTCTAGGAAACAATTGGCTGTAGCCGTTCGCTCCTCCTCCTCTTCGTCCTCCTGCAGAAGCGAGAGCTCATCCACAGACCGCAGTCGCACAACCACTCCATCCGCAGCTGCCACTGTTGCACACCAGGTCTCCCATTATGGGGCAGCTACTGGCAAACGTCAGCAGGCTGTATTGGCTATGAAGTGTTTGGGCGACAACAGACACACCGCGGAAGTTCTGTCCGAGTTCTTGCAGAAAGAAACGCAGTCGTGGCTGGGCACTGTAGATCTTGAGGCAGGCAAGGTAGTGAGTGATAACGGAAGGAATTTCATGGCTGCCATCTCCCTTTCCCAACTGAAACACATTCCTTGCCTGGCTCACACCTTAAACCTGGTGGTGCAGTGCTTCCTGAAAAGTTATCCGGGGTTATCCGACCTGCTCCTCAAAGTGCGTGGACTTTGCTCACATATCCGCCGTTCGCCCGTACACTCCAGCCGTATGCAGACCTATCAGCGTTCTTTGAACCTTCCCCAGCATCGCCTAATCATAGACGTTGCAACAAGGTGGAACTCAACACTGCACATGCTTCAGAGACTGTGTGAACAGAGGCGGGCTGTTATGTTTTTGTGGGAGGATACACATACACGGGCAGGCAGTAGGATGGCAGACATGGAGTTGTCAGGTGTGCAGTGGTCGAAGATTCAAGACGTGTCAAGTCCTTCAGTGTTTTGAGGAATGCACACGGCTGGTTAGTGCAGACAACGCCATAATAAGCATGAGCATCCCCCTAATGCGTCTGCTGATGCAAAGTTTGACGCACATAAAGGATCAGGCGTCTGCAGCTGAGGAAGAGGAAAGCCTTGATGACAGTCAGCCATTGTCTGGCCAGGGCAGTGTACAGGACGAGGTAGCGGGCGAAGAGGAGGAGGAGGATGATGGGGATGATTATATTTTTAATGAGGAAGCTTTTCCGGGGCCACTGGAAATTGGTGGCGCGGCAAGGCCGGGTTCTGGTTTTTTGAGGGACACAAGTGACGTGGATTTGCCTGAAACTGCCCCTCAACCAAGCACAACCGCAGATTTGAGAACTGGAACTTTGGCCCACATGGCGGATTATGCCTTACGTATCCTCAAAAGGGACACACGCATAACTAAAATGATGAATGATGACGATTACTGGTTGGCCTGCCTCCTTGATCCTCGCTATAAAGGCAAATTGCAAAATATAATGCCACATGAGAACTTGGAACTAATGTTAGCAACCAAACAATCAACTCTTGTTGACCGTTTGCTTCTGGCATTCCCTGCACACAGCGCCCGTGATCGTTCTCACACGAGCTGCAGGGGCCAGCAGACCAGAGGAGTTAGAGGGGCAGAAATCAGAAGTGGCGTTGGCCAGAGGGGTTTTCTGACCAGGTTGTGGAGTGATTTTGCTATGACCGCAGACAGGACAGGTACTGCAGCATCAATTCAAAGTGACAGGAGACAACATTTGTCCAGTATGGTTACAAACTATTTTTCATCCCTTATCGATGTTCTCCCTCAACCGTCATTCCCATTTAATTACTGGGCATCAAAATTAGACACCTGGCCAGAATTGGCAGAATATGCATTGCAGGAGCTTGCTTGCCCGGCAGCTAGTGTCCTATCAGAAAGAGTATTCAGTGCTGCAGGTTCAATACTAACAGAAAAAAGGACTCGTCTGGCTACCCAAAATGTAGATGATCTAACCTTCATTAAAATTAACCACAACTGGATTTCGAAATCTTTTGCCCCACCTTGCCCGGCTGACACCTAGCTTTCCTATGAAAAGGTCTTGCCTGTGGACTATTCTGAATGCCTTTTCCAATCTCGTAATTTTCTGCACCTGATTGTCCAGCATACGACATGTTTACACCTCACTAAATGGCCAAACTCCCCACACGGGGCCGTGGTATCGACACTTGACGACAGCACCCGTGAGAGTGCAGTTTGTCTGAAGAGGTGGGTGAGCCCGCTTTTGGTCGACGGCACTGCCACTGGGTCCCGCCTAGTACAATAAAGTGTCTCTGGCGGTGGTGGTGCGCACCCAACGTCAGACACACCGTTGTAATATGAGGGGCCCTGGGCCTGTACCGCCGGCCACAAGACAGTTTCCCCCCACCCCAGCTCAAACAGTGCTCTACCACTTGCAAAATTATCTCACAGCTCCACCAATGTTTAGTCTATGCGCTGACATCCTTCAATGCCTGCCACTGACAATACCATTGTATTGACATTTTTGTTATGTTAGGCCTTCGATGCCTGTCTGTGGTCACTCCTTCCACTAGGCCTCCACTGACCACACCACTGCTGCCCGTGTACCCCTGTAACCAATTTAAAATTGCCTACAGCCATGTGTTATTATTTTAGGCCTTCGATGCCTGTCTGCGGTGACTCCTTCCACTAGGCCTCCACTGACCACACCACTGCTGCCCGTGTACCCCTGTAACCAATTTAAAATTGCCTACAGCCATGTGTTATTATTTTAGGCCTTCGATGCCTGTCTGCGGTCACTCCTTCCACTAGGCCTCCACTGACCACACCACTGCTGCCCGTGTACCCCTGGAACCAATTTAAAATTGCCTACAGCCATGTGTTATTATTTTAGGCCTTCGATGCCTGTCTGCGGTCACTCCTTCCACTAGGCCTCCACTGACCACACCACTGCTGCCCGTGTACCCCTGGAACCAATTTAAAATTGCCTACAGCCATGTGTTATTATTTTAGGCCTTCGATGCCTGTCTGCGGTCACTCCTTCCACTAGGCCTCCACTGACCACACCACTGCTGCCCGTGTACCCCTGGAACCAATTTAAAATTGCCTACAGCCATGTGTTATTATTTTAGGCCTTCGATGCCTGTCTGCGGTCACTCCTTCCACTAGGCCTCCACTGACCACACCACTGCTGCCCGTGTACCCCTGGAACCAATTTAAAATTGCCTACAGCCATGTGTTATTATTTTAGGCCTTCGATGCCTGTCTGCGGTCACTCCTTCCACTAGGCCTCCACTGACCACACCACTGCTGCCCGTGTACCCCTGGAACCAACATCAGAAAATATAAAAATAAGTATTTTGCTTATAAAAAAGAAAATACTGGAGAGATATCAAATGCAGACATTTTAACATTAAAAACAAACACATACAACAAAAATCTGGTACAGTACTAAAAATGGCCACCAGCTACAATAACTTTCTCCTGCAAGTAGTTAACTGAAAGGTTTTTTCAATTTTAAACACAGATATGGCATCCACCGAGTGTTGTCCTGTCGCGTCTTCTTTATATTATTGCCAAGAAGATGCAAAACAATGAAAATAATAAAATCATTATTTACCAAAAAAATAGAGTAAGTCAAAACCACATTGCAAATAAACATTCATTACAAATAAAGAAGCAGGGCGCGTCCGAGGGTGAGTATATACCTAATAAGAATATAATCACCCTCGGACGCGCCCTGCTTCTTTCCGACAGCCTTCCTTCCTAAGAATCAGCCCTTCCGTGGTGTAGAGAGAGGGTTTGTTACACTCCAAGGTGTTCCCCAGGTTGCCTTTCCTGAGCTTCGATCTTCCGGCTCTCGTTTAGTAGTTGTTGGAAACTACGCTGCATTGGGCCTACAAATTGGGTATGGGGTGTAGAGAGATGGTGTGTTCCACTCCAAGGTGTTCCCCAGGTTGCCTTTCCTGAGCTTCGATCTTCCGGCTCCGTTTAGTAGTTGTTGGAAACTACGCTGCATTAGGCCTACAAATCGGGTATGGGGTGTAGAGAGATGGTGTGTTCCACTCCAAGGTGTTCCCCAGGTTTCCTCTCCATTGCTTCGATCATCATGCTCTCGTTTAGTAGTTGTTGGAAACTACGCTGCATTAGGCCTACAAATTGGGTATGGGGTGTAGAGAGATGGTGTGTTACACTCCAAGGTGTTCCCCAGGTTTCCTCTCCATTGCTTCGATCTTCCGGCTCTCGTTTAGTAGTTGTTGGAAACTACGCTGCATTAGGCCTACAAATTGGGTATGGGGTGTAGAGAGATGGTGTGTTACACTCCAAGGTGTTCCCCAGGTTTCCTCTCCATTGCTTCGATCTTCCGGCTCTCGTTTAGTAGTTGTTGGAAACTACGCTGCATTAGGCCTACAAATTGGGTATGGGGTGTAGAGAGATGGTGTGTTACACTCCAAGGTGTTCCCCAGGTTTCCTCTCCATTGCTTCGATCTTCCGGCTCTCGTTTAGTAGTTGTTGGAAACTACGCTGCATTAGGCCTACAAATTGGGTATGGGGTGTAGAGAGATGGTGTGTTACACTCCAAGGTGTTCCCCAGGTTTCCTCTCCATTGCTTCGATCTTCCGGCTCTCGTTTAGTAGTTGTTGGAAACTACGCTGCATTAGGCCTACAAATTGGGTATGGGGTATAGAGAGATGGTGTGTTCCACTGTAGAGAGATGGTGTGTTCCACTCCAAGGTGTTCCCCAGGTTTCCTCGCCAATGCTTCGATCATCATGCTCTCGTTTAGTAGTTGTTGGAAACTACGCTGCATTAGGCCTACAAATTGGGTATGGGGTGTAGAGAGATGGTGTGTTCCACTCCAAGGTGTTCCCCAGGTTTCCTCTCCATTGCTTCGATCTTCATGCTCTCGTTTAGTAGTTGTTGGAAACTACGCTGCATTAGGCCTACAAATTGGGTATGGGGTGTAGAGAGATGGTGTGTTACACTCCAAGGTGTTCCCCAGGTTTCCTCTCCATTGCTTCGATCTTCCGGCTCTCGTTTAGTAGTTGTTGGAAACTACGCTGCATTGGGCCTACAAATTGGGTATGGGGTGTAGAGAGATGGTGTGTTCCACTCCAAGGTGTTCTCCAGGTTGCCTTTCCTGAGCTTCGATCTTCCGGCTCTCGTTTAGTAGTTGTTGGAAACTACGCTGCATTAGGCCTACAAATTGGGTATGGGGTGTAGAGAGATGGTGTGTTCCACTGTAGAGAGATGGTGTGTTCCACTCCAAGGTGTTCCCCAGGTTTCCTCGCCAATGCTTCGATCATCATGCTCTCGTTTAGTAGTTGTTGGAAACTACGCTGCATTAGGCCTACAAATTGGGTATGGGTAACAACCATAATCCTCTGTGAGGTATATCAAGCAGAGGATAAGAAGTGAAGAGAACAAAAAATAATAAACGTAAAATAACTATTTATTGATACAAAAAGTTAAAAGCAAGGGGGACACAAAAAATACATATCATAAAAAAGAAAACAAATGGGACCCCTTCCCCAATCTTACTATTGTAAAATAATTACCACTATATATAGTACTAGATGCTTCCCACTCCCCCTTCCCCAATCTTACTATTGTAAAATAATTACCACTATATATAGTACTAGATGCTCCCCACTCCCCCTTCCCCAATCTTACTATTGTAAAATAATTACCACTATATATAGTACTAGATGCTCCCCACTCCCCCTTCCCCAATCTTACTATTGTAAAATAATTACCACTATATATAGTACTAGATGCTCCCCACTCCCCCTTCCCCAATCTTACTATTGTAAAATAATTACCACTATATATAGTACTAGATGCTCCCTGATCCTTGTCATGGGACTTTATCAAGTCTATTTTCCTCCCCTTTGTCACCATCACCATTATTTTCACTTGTCACTTCTGAACTTGTGACACTTCTGCTCCTAACAGGAGTTTCCTTATATTTAAACATGGCACATTGACAATTTCCCCTTCATGCCCATCTTTTATTTAGTTACACCCCGGTATCCGCCTCCTCCGTTCGTGACTCCTTTCTCCTCCCTCTATGCCATTCTCCTATCCCTAGGAGTGATCGGACCCACCACCGTAGTATAGCACGTAGTGCCGCCCGCCCTCCTATGGGCCTTTATACTATGGACATAGTGCCGCTCGCCCTCTTATGGGCGTCTATATCTCGCATATACCTCTCTTCGCCTGTGCCCCGGCGCTGTGGTTATGTCTGACGCCTGGATGCGCATGCGTCGGGAGATACAGAGCCCCCTCTGACCTCCGGAAGCGCTCCAACATGTGACCGCAGTGCGTTCCACTGCGTGTCACAGGAGCGCCTTTCCGGAGGTCCCCTTGGCAACAGGGGGCGTCTCCTGACGCCGGCGCTCACATTGGCCAAGACAGCCCTGCCTCCATGCTCCTATCCTCCTATCAGCACGCTCCACTCCCCATAAAACACCCATCTTTCCCGAACCCCTGTACCCGCCCCCGGAAGAAGCATTTCTGCGAAACGGCGCTCGTCGGGCGTCGGGAGAGCGCAGCCACATACCGGTACATGCCCGCCTGATTCCAGGACATTGTTCCCTATCTCTCCCTCGGCTCTGCACAGGGCACTTGCCCTTACTTTCTCTGCGGCTCTGCACAGGTAACAACATCCACTTTATTCATTGCCATCTACCTTTAACAACCACCGATGCTGTTAGTATATAGGGATTTTCACATTAACCTCTAGAGTAGCTTATCAAGCACCAGCGGTCCTGTGTACTTGAAAATACCCCTTATTATTACTCAGCTCTCGGGCTAATTTACTATACACATTATGTATACGATGGCTCTATAAGGCTGTTTATGTTTCCCTGTTACGTCAGTTAGCCATATCTATACAGTAACATGTGTAGTTGACAGAATATTAATAACCCGCATCTGAGAAGGAGGCATTTTTCATGCGGCATATATAACATTTTATAAATTGGACTGGCTCTTCTCTCCCCGGTACCACTTGGAGGTCCCATTTGTTTTCTTTTTTATGATATGTATTTTTTGTGTCCCCCTTGCTTTTAACTTTTTGTATCAATAAATAGTTATTTTACGTTTATTATTTTTTGTTCTCTTCACTTCTTATCCTCTGCTTGATATACCTCACAGAGGATTATGGTTGTTATGCATACTTTGGAGTGACTTTTTGAGCCACAATACCAATTAGGACTATGATAATGAAATTTGGGTATGGGGTGTAGAGAGATGGTGTGTTCCACTCCAAGGTGTTCCCCAGGTTTCCTCGCCAATGCTTCGATCATCATGCTCTCGTTTAGTAGTTGTTGGAAACTACGCTGCATTAGGCCTACAAATTGGGTATGGGGTGTAGAGAGATGGTGTGTTCCACTCCAAGGTGTTCCCCAGGTTTCCTCGCCAATGCTTCGATCATCATGCTCTCGTTTAGTAGTTGTTGGAAACTACGCTGCATTAGACCTACAAATTGGGTATGGGGTGTAGAGAGATGGTGTGTTCCACTCCAAGGTGTTCTCCAGGTTGCCTTTCCTGAACTTCTATCTTCAGGCTCTCATTAAATTGTGGTTAAACGGAACAACTGCATTTGGCGTACTAGTTGGTTTGGGGCCTACTATTGGTGTCTGCCGCTCCTTGCTGTTCTCCTGGTTTCCTGTCCTGAAATTCCGTTTTCAGGCGCTCGTTAAGTAGTTGTTAATGTTAGACTGCATTTGGCCTACTAGTTGGGTTGGGGCCTACTATCGGTGTCTGCCACTCCTTGCTGTTCTCCTCCACTGAACAAAGCTGTGCCGCCTGTTTACTACTGTTGCCAATTTTGAACTGCATTTCGACTACTTACTGATTTGGGCCTACTCTCTGTGTCAGCCTCTCATTCCAGTTGTCCTCCACTGCAATGCCCCCTGATTAGTCCTGTGTTACCAATTTTGAACTGCATTTAGCCCACTTTATTCTTTGGGCCTATATCTGTTTCCTCCTCATCCTGCCCATTGCCCAGCCAGTGATAGATGAGTCTGCTGGTACATTGACCCATAACGCAACATTTCCCGTGCATGCTACACTGCAAGATTGTGACCCTGCTGAAAGTCAGGTCCCCCTTCCCGCATACCATACCACCTTACACGGGGACAAACAGGAAGGTGCAGATGAAAGTGCAGGTTCCTTCATCAGGTGGGGGGAGGAATACTAGTTGGCGACGTCACTGGCACAGGGCCTCTCATGGTACGCAAAAGTGTTGCTGCCGGTGGGAGGCGCCCCCGCCGTGCAAACACACCGCTGTACTTTGAGGGGCCCTGTGCCAGTGCCAATGCCAACGAGTGGGCCCCCCCTGCTTGCTCAGGTTCACAGCATTTGCAAAGTTGAAATACTTACCTCTCCCTGCTCCACTGCCGTGACGTGGTCCAGATTTCCTGGGCCCACTAATTACTTGAACCAGCCCTACCCACCACAACTTTAGCCAAATGACCCCCAATTTCAAATGCCTTCCAATTATTATAAGGTAAATTACGATTGACAAGCTTCATTAAGAAGAATGGATGGTTTTGACATTAAAATGGGCACTCTAGGTGTTTTCCTGGCCCCCACTCACTGCCGACTATGCTGCCCCATTGACTTGCATTGGGTTTCGTGTTTCGGTCGATCCCGACTTTACGTCATAATCGGCCGATTTCACTCGACCCGACTTTTGAGATAGTCGGGTTTCGCGAAACCCGGCTCGACTCTAAAAAGGTCAAGGTCGCTCAACTCTAATGTTAACACAAACTTTTGTGATTCTTGGGATTTTTTACAACAGTCCCTGCCAACTTAGGGTACCGTCGCACAGTGGCATTTTGATCGCTACGACAGCACGATCCGTGACGCTCCAGCATCGTAACAATATCGCTCCAGCGTCGTAGACTGCTGTCACACTTTGCAATGTACGACGCTGGAGCGATAATTTCATGACGTATGTGCGATGTAGAAGCCGTTGGTTACTATGCGCACATCGTATACAATATCGTGCACACCTTTGTTACACCATGCGATCATGCCGCCACAGCGGGACACTTGACGACGAAAGAAAGTTTCAAACGATCTGCTACAACGTACGATTCTCAGCGGGGTCCCTGATCGCAGGAGCGTGTCAGACACTGCGAGATCGTAACTATATCGCTGGAACGTCACGAATCGTGCCGTCGTAGCGATCAAAATGTCACTGTGTGACGGTACCCTTAGTTCTTGTTCCCCCTCCTCATTACTATCAGAAGGGCGGCCTTTACGGTGAGCCTGCAAGAGAGTATTCCTAAGGGTTCGCACACCATCCGAAGGGTCACCTCTGGTGTATTTTTTCAGTCTATCAGCAGTTCCTGATCCCTTGGAGTGCTGCATAGCTAACAGAAGTGAGAGGCAACAAAGTAGCCAAAGTTATAATATGAAATAGCGCCAAGTTCCAATCATAGAGATAGCAGAGCTGGTAAGAATTGTTTATATGATATCATTAGGCAGCACTAAGAGTGATGTGCACATAGTAGCAAATGCAGCAGTACTCAGTCTATATTAGAGCTGTATGCACCAGGTGGGGCCCACAGCACCCACAGAGGCAACAGCAAGGAGGGGGGCCAAGCCCTCCAAATTACTAGCACTGGTAGGGCGGGTGTCTTCCAGATAGGGGAATGCGGGGCCCAATTTTCCAGAGCACTCACCGCCTGTTCCCTCAATATAGTACAGGATGCGTGCTCACCTCCCAGACAGTGCTGCAAGTATGATGATCAGCGTCGCGTCTCCTGCTGTCAGAACGCGCACTTGTACAGTGACCGCCGCCTCACACCAGCACCATTGACCGAGTTCCTCCAATTCCCGGCGCACCGGAGCCCAGCCGCACACACCCGCAAGTACTGGGGACTTCCCAAGGCTCAGGGGGGAGTCCCTGCACCGATAGAAGCTGGCGCCGCTCTGTATCTCATGAGAGTGCATGCTTGTAAAAATGGCCGCCGCCTTATATGGGTCTCGTCACTCCTGCAAGCTCCTCCGGCGCTCAGATCCCATCCGGACCTCGCAGCGTTCCCCGCAGCAGCGGCACACCTTCCAGGGTCCAAAGGGCCACAAATCAGCAGGCAGACCACACTTTAAAGGGGTCTAAGTGACAGGATGCAGTCAGGATATTGGGAGCTCTGCCAGGGTGCGTTCTCTCTCTTCAGCTACATAGCCACGCCCCCCTAATTCGTATCTTTGACACTTTGAATGAAATTAATATAGTCAGTATGATGACACAGCTGAAGACACAGGCTGGAACCCTGTGTGATGACCAAACTGCTACATTACGGAGTAGCTACTATTGGGACTTGTGAATACACTGTTGGGCAGTATATTAAAGCTAGCTATAAGGGAGCATTGCTGGGACTTGTGGTTCCATGCACGAGGAGTTAACATAGGACAAGTCATGGAGGGAATTTTGTTTTTATTATATTAAGTGCACTGTTTCTGCAAGGGTGCCAACATCTGTGGCAACTGAGCGCCAACATTAGATTGTGTAGTTTCCATTGCTGCAGTCATTTGTAGTTTAAGTGATAGTAGTGTACCTGTTGTGATTTAAAGGGGAAGCGCCATCCCTAGCATTCAAGTTTACAGCCAAGCCCATCTTGTGTCTGTATTTGTAGATTGTGTAATTCTATTTGTTTTGCTGTTACTTGCTGTTCCCCTTACAGTATTCACCATTTATCCCCCTCTATAAATAAACCTGTTAAGTATTCCAACCTCATCTCCTATGAGTGTGTACAGAGCGTGCACAGGGGTTTTCCAAGTCAACCATTAACAGAAGAATCTCCTGCATCCCACTACAGCTCCCAGCCAGTTTCAGTTGGAGGCTTTTCCCTTAGGCTAAGTTCACATTGCGCTAGGTGAGTCCGTCTAACGGACACGTTTTTAAGTAGTGAAAACGCAATGTAACGGACATTGTAACGCACCCATAGAGTTGCATTGTCTGACGCAGTGACGCATGCCAAAACTGGCATGCGTTTATCACATTACGTTTTTTTATGATGGACCTTGGAACGCGGCTTGCAGCGTTTTCGGGTCCGGTCGAGCTAACGCAAGACCAACGGAAGCGTTACTTCTGCCATTGAAGGCTATTGCAAACGTAGCCAGACGCAAATCATGCAAAATTTCCAAATAAAACCATACGATTGAATTGCGTTTGAGGGTGGTCCATGTGGTCATGTGACAGGAAATAGGATTTCAGCCATTTTTAGGAGGAGTGACACTACAACACATTTTCAAGACGCCTGCATCACAGTGAGTGTCTTGCAAGTGATCAGAGGCAATGTAAGTATAATTCTATGTATTATTATATTATATATCTCTGTATACATCATGGGAGTGTGTAGTGCACGTCGGATGTGTGTGTACTAAAAATGTATTGTTTTGTTTGCACATAGATGTCGGATAGTGAGGCAAGCAGCAGCAGCAGCGTGTCTGCGGTGTTCTCCTCCCAATCGGTAGGCTTGCACTTTAAAAAGCCACAATAATGTTGTGTGTCACTCCAGTGTATTGAGGTAAGCACGTGTATAATCATGTTTTTATTGCAAATAGGAGCCTGAACCTGCTAGGCCCCCCCAAGAAACAGGCAAAAGCGACAAAGGTACATGGCACACATTTTGTTTTTTTCACGCATAAATTTATTGATACAAGAATAGTTAATTTTTTTTTTTTTATAACTACACCATAGGTTGTTGAACAAGGAGGACACAAGAAAAAAAAAACAGCCACGCCACCTGTTGTCGCCACACCTCCCAGTGGTAAATATCACGCTATTAATGTTCCTTTTAGACACAAAAAAAATTTCCCTTTTTTTTTTAATTAAAAAATCTATTTTTTTAGTATTAAAAAAGCTAATAAATCTACTAAAAACATACTAATCAAACATATCCACTATTTATCTACTATCTATCCACTATTTATCTACTATATATCTATCCACTAGTTATCTTCTATCTATCTATCTATCTATCTATCTATCTATCTATCCAGTGAAATGCAAATGAAATTTAACCTTTCAATATAACGTTTTGTGCTTACATAGTCCAAGCCGCCCACAAATAAAAAAAAAAAAAAGAATTGTGGTTGACGAAGAGCCCTTGGACATTCATAACGAGACGCTGATCACTCTAGTGCAGGGGTGTCAAACTGCATTCCTCGAGGGCCTCAAACCATCCGTGTTTTCAAGATTTCCTTAGCATTGCACAAGGTGCTGGAATCATTATGTGCAGGTGATTAAATTATCACCTGTGCAATACAAGGAAATCCTGAAAACATGACCTGTTTGCAGCCCTCGAGGAATGCAGTTTGACACCCCTGCTCTAGTGCAAGCCAATCCATCCATATGGGACCAAAGCGACAGCTCCCACCACGACATAGTGAAAAACAGGAAGTTGTGGGATAAAATCATATGCCATTTTGGCCCACGATATATGGAGAAGTCGGCATCCTCTAAGAAAAAAATTGGTAAATATTGTTGAAGTTAACTTGCAAAATGTAAAGATTGCAAACAGTCAATTTTTGTAATATTTTTTTTTTTTAAATCTACTAAAAACCTACTAATCAAACATATCCACTATTTATCTACTATCTATCTATCCACTAATTATCTATCTACTATCTATCCAGTATCTATCTATCTATCTATCTATCTATCTATCTATCTATCCACTCTATCTACTATCTATCTATCATCTATTTATCTAATTTTTTTTTTTACTTTAAAGCCGATGCTGTCCATACCCGTTGGAGATCGATTAGGGATCGCTTTGTACGTGACTTCCGCAACAGCCAAAACACACCCAGTGGATCTGGTGGCAAACGGGTCAACCCTTATGTGCATTATGAGCAATTGCTCTTTCTACAAAAAACTTTGTCGCAGCGCTCGTTAGTAAAAAGATTTCGGTGTGCGAGACAAAATAGTTTAAATTAAAATACCGTATATACTCGAGTATAAGCCGACCCGAGTATAAGCCGACCCCCCCTAATTTTGCCACAAAAAACTGGGAAAACCTATTGACTCGAGTATAAGCCTAGGGTGGAAATGCAGCATTTACCGGTGAATTTCAAAAACAAAAATAGATCATTATTTCCCCATAGCTGTGCCATATAGTGCTCTGCACTGTTCATATTGCCCCATAGCTGTGCCATACTGTGCTCTGCAGCGTTCATGTCTCCCATAGCTCTGCCCCATACTGTGCTCTGCAGCGTTCATGTCTCCCATAGCTCTGCCCCATACTGTGCTCTGCACCGTTCATGTCTCCCATAGCTCTGCCCCATATAGTGCTCTGCAGCGTTCATGTCTCCCATAGCTCTGCCCCATACTGTGCTCTGCAGCGTTCATGTCTCCCATAGCTCTGCCCCATACTGTGCTCTGCACCGTTCATGTCTCCCATAGCTCTGCCCCATATAGTGCTCTGCAGCGTTCATGTCTCCCATAGCTCTGCCCCATACTGTGCTCTGCAGCGTTCATGTCTCCCATAGCTCTGCCCCATACTGTGCTCTGCACCGTTCATGTCTCCCATAGCTCTGCCCCATATAGTGCTCTGCAGCGTTCATGTCTCCCATAGCTCTGCCCCATACTGTGCTCTGCAGCGTTCATGTCTCCCATAGCTCTGCCCCATACTGTGCTCTGCACCGTTCATGTCTCCCATAGCTCTGCCCCATATAGTGCTCTGCAGCGTTCATGTCTCCCATAGCTCTGCCCCATACTGTGCTCTGCACCGTTCATGTCTCCCATAGCTCTGCCCCATATAGTGCTCTGCAGTGTTCATGTCTCCCATAGCTCTGCCCCATACTGTGCTCTGCACCGTTCATGTCTCCCATAGCTCTGCCCCATATAGTGCTCTGCAGCGTTCATGTCTCCCATAGCTCTGCCCCATACTGTGCTCTGCACCGTTCATGTCTCCCATAGCTCTGCCCCATACTGTGCTCTGCACCGTTCATGTCTCCCATAGCTCTGCCCCATACTGTGCTCTGCAGCGTTCATGTCTCCCATAGCTCTGCCCCATACTGTGCTCTGCAGCGTTCATGTCTCCCATAGCTCTGCCCCATACTGTGCTCTGCAGCGTTCATGTCTCCCATAGCTCTGCCCCATATAGTGCTCTGCAGCGTTCATGTCTCCCATAGCTCTGCCCCATACTGTGCTCTGCACCGTTCATGTCTCCCATAGCTCTGCCCCATACTGTGCTCTGCAGCGTTCATGTCTCCCATAGCTCTGCCCCATACTGTGCTCTGCACCGTTCATGTCTCCCATAGCTCTGCCCCATACAGTGCTCTGCAGCGTTCATGTCTCCCATAGCTCTGCCCCATACTGTGCTCTGCAGCGTTCATGTCTTCCATAGCTCTGCCCCATACTGTGCTCTGCACCGTTCATGTCTCCCCATAGAGCTCCACATAAATCTGTGCCATGGCCGCTGCTGCTGCAATAAAAAAAAAAACACACATACTCACCTCTCTTGATTGCAGCTCCCAGCGTCCGGTCCCGGCGTCTCTCTGCTCTGACTGATCAGGCAGAGGGCGCCGCGCACACTATATGCGTCATCGCGCCCTCTGACCTGAACAGTCAGAGCGCAGACGGCGGGAAGATGGAGCGACGCCCGGCGGCTGGAACGTGGACAGGTGAATATAACATACTCACCTAGTCCTGGCGATCCTCGCGCTGTCCCCTCCTGTCACAGCTGGTCTTCGGTGCCGCAGATTCTTTATCAGCGGTCACCGGCACCGCTGATTAGAGAAATGAATAGGCGGCTCCGCCCCTATGGGAGGTGGAGCCGCCTATTCATATCTCTAATGAGCGGTCCCACGTGACCGCTGAAGAGGGGAAGAAGCTGTAGCACAGAAGCCCGTGGGACGGCAGGGACAGCGCGAGGATCGCTGGGACTAGGTAAGTATACCTCAGCGCCCTCTCCCCCTCACCCGCCGACCACATCGCTACCGTGACTCGAGTATAAGCCGAGAGGGGCACTTTCAGCCCAAAAATTTAGGCTGAAAATCTCGGCTTATACTCGAGTATATACGGTAATTAACTTTTTTTTTTGTTAAGGAACGATATGCAGTACCGCTGCGCCTAGAGAGGCAGAGGAACCGGAGCCATCTCCACTGGAACCAAGCCAGCAGACGGGTGCTGAAGATGTGTCTGGCATGAGCGAGCCATGATCTGTGGAGAGAAGTACTGTGGCTTCTGGTGTCAGTGCCTGTTTGCAAGCACAGCGTGGACGCAAGCGAGCATCCCAAAAAGATGAAGCTGATGCCATAATTGTCGATGGACTCCAACAGGTAGAGGATATGTGTCGCAGTGAACACAGAGACCTGAGGTGGGAAATTACGGACTTGCAATCCCGTGAGTCTGTATATGCAGCCAATGAGTGGAAGCTCCTCTTTTTGTCCTATGTGCCTGTAGTTCAAAATATCCCGGCACACAGAAACATTATATTTAGGCAAAGACTTAATGACCTAGTTGAGGAATTTTTGGGCCCCCAGGAACCCACTTCCTCGAGCACAAGAAGCATGGACATGCCTGCCTACAACCCACAATACAGAGGCCGGGGTGAACCGAGCATGGAACAGCAGAGGCAATGTAGCAGTCCATCGTACAGTTGGGCAGACAATAAGCCCGCGCAAAATCACAGTCTATAAGTACTGTTCACTGTCACCAACCTGTTGCAATTACAGCGTTTACATTTTTTGTGTTTATATTCATTTCACCCAATTTTTTGTGTATGTTTTTGTTCATCCCTATGGGATATCATATGTTTAAAATGTCTACCAGCACTGAGGTTGGAATGTTTTCTAAGATTTATAGTACACTGTTACTTTAAAATTTCATATTCTTGTATGACTAACTTTTTACACTTGATAATATGACTAACTTTTTACACTAGATAAATAAGGTTATGGAAACTCAAACAAAAATTTCCCCACACAATTCACCAATAACATCAGGCTTCAACATTTTCACACGTATATGTCTTGCCATGGAACAAGGCCTTCATGTGTGAAGTAATTAGCAAATTGATCACAAATCCTCATAATTTCAACTGTAGACCGAACAGCAGTCGAATCTATGCTGATGAGGTTCGAATCACAGTCATCTGGGTCAACCACCTGGGGTTCATGTCTGGAAACAAAATTGTTCAGACAGATGCATGCCTTCACTACACGGTCCACATTTTCAGTTTGCAGTTGCATGCATACATAGTAACATAGTAACATAGTTAGTAAGGCCGAAAACAGACATTTGTCCATCCAGTTCAGCCTATATTCCATCATAATAAATCCCCAGATCTACGTCCTTCTACAGAACCTAATTGTATGATACAATATTGTTCTGCTCCAGGAAGACATCCAGGCCTCTCTTGAACCCCTCGACTGAGTTCGCCATCACCACCTCCTCAGGCAAGCAATTCCAGATTCTCACTGCCCTAACAGTAAAGAATCCTCTTCTATGTTGGTGGAAAAACCTTCTCTCCTCCAGACGCAAAGAATGCCCCCTTGTGCCCGTCACCGTCCTTGGTATAAACAGATCCTCAGCGAGATATTTGTATTGTCCCCTTATATACTTATACATGGTTATTAGATCGCCCCTCAGTCGTCTTTTTTCTAGACTAAATTAGTAATTTTCTAGACAAGTTAGTAAGATTCGCCATTTTAAGGTCAAAATACCAAAGGCACACTCAACATAACGTCTTGCCCGGCTCAAGCGATAATTAAAAATGCGTCTTGTGGAGTTTAGAGTACGGCTTGAGTACAGCTTTAGGAGATTTTGTCAGAGTTGGAACGCCTCATCCCCAACTAAAACATAAGGCAAACTTGGGCCTTCGGTCCCCGGAAGAGGTTGTGCTGAGGGTATGTTAAAGTTGTTGCTGTACAAACATCTCCCCATGTTGGAGTCTCTGAAGTCTCTGGAATCGTTCGTCCGGCCATACGCACCAATATCCACAGCAACAAAACGGTATCTAGCATCCGCAATAGTCATCAATACAATAGAAAAGTATTTTTTATATAGTATAGGGATCCACTATGCGCTGGTTTCTGAATACGAATGTGCTTGCCGTTCACAGCACCAATGCAATTGGGGAAATTAGCCACATCCTCAAAATGTTGGGAAATCGCTAGCCACATTTCTGTTGTCGGGGTTGGTACGGTAGCACAAGTGGTTGCAAGTTGTTCCAAATGGCATCACAAGTTTCCCGAACCAGTTGGCAAATGGTTGACTTCCCAAATCTAAATTGAAAATGCAGTGATGCAAATGAATCTCCGGTAGCCAGATATCTGTCGGCAATCACAAAGAAAAAAAAAAATAATTGTTAGGATTTTAAAGGAGAACTAACAAAAAGGCAAGTTAAAATGGAATAATACAATTGCCTAAATGTACATAATTATGCCCCACGATAAATTACATCTTGTGTTTGTCAATAGAAGAATGTTAAAAAAAAATGATTATTACCTCAGAGTCACCACTAAACGTTGCTCCCCACAAATGCTTTCACGGAAAGTGCTGCGCTGAAGATGTATCTCATCCTTCACATGCGAGAGCAGAACATCAAAGGTCTCAATGGACATCCGTAGATAACGTTGGAATTTGAAGAGATGATCCCGAAGCTGGACATACAGGGTGTGAAAGGAACCATATGTATTCCGTAAGAAATTCACTTAATGGATCCAATATCTCCTTTGAGAAATACGCTTTCTCTGCCGAAGTCGCAACTGCATCAAGCGAAATCTATCGAGCTCAGACACAAACATCTTGCTAGCAGAAGTTCACTCAATGCTTTCAAAATGGAGAATGTGTATGCACCCACACCCGACGATGACAAAAGAAAAAACAAAACTTTATTGACAGTGCCAAACGCAGACAAACGGATGCTTCACGAACGGACATCAGAATGACATAAACGCAGTCACGTGCGTTAACGTGAAGCCAAATTTTCAAGAATTTCGTCTCTTTTCTGTACATGCGTTTAACGGATCCGTTTAACGGTATGTACTTAACGCAATGTCAACCTAGCCTTAACCCGGAGAGCAGAAGGGTCACAAGCATGGTGCTGTTTGAAATGTCTAGGAATACTCTTTAATAACTCCAAATTGTCTTCCTCTTTTGCAGCCAGAACATCTGATATGTTCCCTAACATGCACTTTCAGTGCTCTTGTTGTCAAGCCTACATATATTTTATAGTGCATGTACAGTAGGCATAATAACCGCACTCGTAGTGCATGTTATGGTGTGTGTGTGATTTTAAAATAACGACCATCAGAAGACACAAAATCTGTTGCTGTATCTAAATTAGGGCACGCCACGCTCTTCCCACATGGTTCACATCCCCAAAGAGACCTTTGATGTTGCCTAATTGAAGGGAACAATTAGGGGTGCTCTTTTGGTACATAAAGACTTCTAACTAATAAATCCCCCAAATTCTTAGATCTTCGTGCAGTAAGTGAAGGCTTCTGGGACAAATATTGTTTTAACACTGGATCCGCCAATAAAATCGGCCAGTGTTTTGCTATACTTTCAGAGAGCTTCCCTTATTGGGAGTTGTATGTTGTTATCAGTCTTACCTGGTTATTAGCTGCTTTCTTATTGGAGGTATACAGGAGTTGATGATGATCCATGTTCCTAGCATGGTTATATGCTTTTTTTATGCTTCTTTTGCTGTATCCCCTTTCCAAAACTCTTGCTTTCATTTCCATTGCATGGGACTCAAAATCAGCCAGATTGGAACATATCCTTCTAATTCGAAGGAACTGACCCACTGGTACTGCATTAATTACATGTGGTGGATGGGAGGAGCTGGCATGGAGAACAGAGTTAACCGCGGTATCCTTACGGAAGGCATCAGAGAGTAGAAGACCATTCAGGTCTCTTTTGTAAGCCAAAACCAGGAGTGGAACAAATGGAGGAAAAGTATAATAGAAACACGTTACCACTTCTGCATTTATCACCCACTCCTGGTTTTGGCTTACAAATACTGATGTAAAATACCGACCAAATACTGCTAGTGTGACGGCAGTCTAAGACAGATGTATATTATAATCATTCTTATTCAAAGACTGAAAAAAAAATCAAGTTGGGATGGGGTACCACGCCAGATCAGGAATATATTTTCGATGTAGCGGGTCCAAAATATGACCCGCTCCATCGACAAACCCCGATCAGACGTGAATAGATCCCTCTCCCACAGCCCCAGGAAGACATTTGCATACGAGGGCGCACAAGCCGCCCCCATCACAGTGCCCTGGAATTGTAGGTAGAGGGATCCATTAAAAATGAAAGTTATGGGTAAGCAGAAATTGTAACAAAGTCAACAGAAATTCCACTTCCTCATTTGAAAAATTAGTCAGTCAAGAAAGTATATGTGTGTAGTGACGTATGTCTAGGGTTGTGTGTGTAACTAGCAGTAGTTGAACATCTGTCCTGAAATTGCAGGCCTCACAAAAGGCAGACTACTGTCTCCACTCTCACCAGGAGGTCGTGCTGGGAACCAAGAAAAAGGGAAACATTTGACACCTCCTCCTAACTCTTTGAAGAGAGACGTAAATTACAGCCTGACACCATCTATCTGTGAGAACTTTTACACAGGGAATCGCAGAGCAAATAATATATTCATTGGGGAGCAGCCGTGGTCCAATCAAAAACTATGAATTATAATATTAACCTGAGGGGCTGGTCTAAAAATCTGACCTCCAGAGTAAAGCTATAAATTAGACCTGTATACATAGTGTTCACATGTGAGGGAAGCCTCGGAAACTGATGTGTTCCACCAACTCCATATTCACCCCCCTCAGGGAGCAGAAAGCAGACTACAAAGTTAGACGTTTCTGTAAGTTTTCTCCTGTTTATTTTATACTGTTTTGCATACCTTTATGTCTTTATCATATTTTTATACCTTTTTCTTACTGTAAGCACTGAACCTTTTTTTTGTATTAAAGCATAAAACTTTAACAAGTTGAACCTTGAATGTTCTAAAATAATTCATAGTCTTAAACTGTATGATCCGAATGAGTGGTAGACAGTATTAGTAATATTTCCAGGACTCATCACCTGTGTATTTGGTGAGTGGTGGCAGCGCGTATGAGCGGGTGTGAGGCCTGGGTCGGTGTGATTTATGCTCCCATTACAGCATAGGACAGAGGTCGAATGCTGGGCTGAGAGAGGAGAGATAGATTTACCCTTGCAGGCACAACCCCAAGACACGTGCTGAGAGCGGTTACGTGACGAATTAGTGGCAACACGGAGAGGGATCCGTGACAATATGTACTGTATATATGTATGTACATATGTATGTACTGTACATATAGATGTGTATATATATGTACGCATATATGTATGTATATACAGTACAGACCAAAAGTTTAGACACACCTCATTTAAAGATTTTTCTGTATTTTCATGACTATGAAATTTGTACATTCACACTGAAGGCATCAAAACTATGAATTAACACATGTGGAATTATATACTTAACAAAGAAGTATGAAACTACTGAAATTATGTCTTATATTCTAGGTTCTTCAAAGTAGCCACCTTTTGCTTTGATGACTGCTTTGCACACTCTTGGCATTCTCTTGATGAGCTTCAAGAGGTAGTCACCGAAAATGGTCTTCCAACAATCTTGAAGAAGTTCCCAGAAATGCTTAGCACTTGTTGGCCCTTTTGCCTTCACTCTGCGGTCCAGCTCACCCCAAACCATCTCGTTGGGTTCAGGTCTGGTGACTGTGGAGGCCAGGTCATCTGGCGTAGCACCCCATCAGTCTCCTTCTTGGTCAAATAGCCCTTACACAGCCTGGAGGTGTGTTTGGGGTCATTGTCCTGTTGAAAAATAAATGATGGTCCAACTAAACGCAAACTGGATGGAATAGCATGCCGCTGCAAGATGCTGTGTTAGCTGTGCTGGTTTAGTATGCCTTCAATTTTGAATAAATCCCCAACAGTGTCACCAGCAAAGCATCCCCACACCATCAGACCTCCTCCTCCATGCTTCACGGTGGGAACCAGGCATGTAGAGTCCATCCGTTCACCTTTTCTGCGTCACACAAAGACACGGTGGTTGGAACAAAAGATCTCAAATTTGGACTCATCAGACCAAAGCACAGATTTCCAATGGTCTAATGTCCATTCCTTGTGTTCTTCAGCCCAAACAAGTTTCTTCTGCTTGTTGCCTGTCCTTAGCAGTGGTTTCCTAGCAGCTATTTTACCATGAAGGCCTGCTGCACAAAGTCTCCTCTTAACAGTTGTTGTAGAGATGTGTCTGCTGCTAGAACTCTGTGTGGCATTGGTCTCTAATCTGAGCTGCTGTTAACCTGCGATGTCTGAGGCTGGTGACTCGGATAAACTTATCCTCAGAAGCAGAGGTGACACTTGGTCTTCATTTCCTAGGGCGGTCCTCATGTGAGCCAGTTTCTTTGTAGTGCTTGATGGTTTTTGCCACTGCACTTGGGGACACTTTCAAAGTTTTCCCAATTTTTCAGACTGACTGACCATTTCTTAAAGTAATGATAGCCACTTGTTTTTCTTTACTTACAATTTGTATTATGGCAAGAAAAAAGCAGCCAACAGTCTATTCAGTAGGACTATCAGCTGTGTATCCACCAGACTTCTGCACAACACAACTGATGGTCCCAACCCCATTTATAAGGCAAGAAATCCCACGTATTAAAGCTGACAGGGCACACCTGTGAAGTGAAAACCATTCCTGGTGACTAACTCTTGAGGCTGATCAAGAGAATGCCAAGAGTGTGCAAATCAGTCATCAAAGCAAAAGGTGGCTACTTTGAAGAACCTAGAATATAAGACATAATTTCAGTTGTTTCACACTTTTTTGTTAAGTATATAATTCCACATGTGTTAATCCATAGTTTTGATGCCTTCAGTGTGTGTGTTCAATTTTCATAGTCATGAAAATACAGAAAAATCTTTAAATGAGGTGTGTCCAAACTTTAGGTCTGTACTGTATATGTATGTATATATGATGCATGTATATATATATATATAAATATGTATGTATTGAATATGTATGCATATAAATATATATGAAGCTTGAGGAGCTTCAAGAGGTAGTCACCGGGAATGGTTTTCACTTCACAGGTGTGCCCTGTCAGGTTTAATAAGTGGGATTTCTTGCCTTATAAATGGGGTTGGGACCATCAGTTGTGTTGTGCAGAAGTCTGGCGGATAGACAGCTGATAGTCCTCCTGAATAGACTGTAAGAATTTGTATTATGGCAAGAGAAAAGCAGCTAAGTAAAGAAAAACGAGTGGCCATCATTACTTTAAGAAATGAAGGTCAGTGAGTCCGAAAAATTGGGAAAACTTTAAACGTGTCCCCAAGTGCAGTGGCAAAAACCATCAAGCGCTACAAAAAAAAACTCTCACATGAGGACCTCCCCAGGAAAGGAAGACCAAGAGTCACCTCTGCTTCTGAGGATAAGTTTATCCGAGTAACCAGCCTCAGAAATCTCAGGTTAACAGCCGCTCAGATTAGAGACCAGGTCAATGCCACACAGAGTTCTAGCAGCAGACACATCTCTACAACAACTGTTAAGAGGAGACTTTGTGCAGCAGGCCTTCATGGTAAAATAGCTGCTAGGAAACCACTGCTAAGGACAGGCAACAAGCAGAAGAGACTTGTTTGGGCTAAAGAACCCAAGGAATGGACATTAGACCAGTGGAAATCTGTGCTTTGGTCTGATGAGTCCAAATTTGAGATCTTTGGTTACAACCACCGTGTCTTTGTGCGACGCAGAAAAGGTGAACGGATGGACTCTACATGCCTGGTTCCCACCGTAAAGTATGGAGGAGGAGGTGTGATGGTGTGGGGGTGCTTTGCTGGTGACACTGTTGGGGATTTATTCAAAATTGAAGGCATACTAAACCAGCACGGCTAACACAGCATCTTGCAGCAGCATGCTATTCCATCCGGTTTGCGTTTAGTTGGACCATCATCTATTTTTTAACAGAACAATGACCCCAAACACACCTCCAGGCTGTGTAAGGGCTATTGGACCAAGAAGGAGAGTGATGGGGTGCTACGCCAGATGACCTGGCCTCCACAGTCACCAGACCTGAACCCAATCGAGATGGTTTGGGGTGAGCTGGACCGCAGAGTGAAGGCAAAAGGGCCAACAAGTGCTAAGCATCTCTGGGAACGCCTTCAAGATTGTTGGAAGACCATTCCCGGTGACTACCTCTTGAAGATCATCAAGAGAACAGTGTGCAAAGCAGTCATCAAGCAAAAGGTGGCTACTTTGAAGAATCTAGAATGTAAGAAATGTTTTCAGTTTCTTCACTTTTTTGTTAATATAATTCCACATGTGTTAATTTATAGTTTTGATGCCTTCGGTGTGAATGTACAATTTTCATAGTCCTGAAAATACAGAAAAATCTTTAAATGAGAAGGTGTGTCCAAACTTTTGGTCTGTACTGTATATACTACCGTTCAAAAGTTTAGGGTCACCCAGATAATTGTGTTCTCCATGAAAACCCATACTTTTATTAATCAAATCAGTTGCCAAATGAATTGAAAATCTAGTCCAGAAATTGACAAGGTTAAAAAAAATATTTTTTTTTATTTGAAATAATTTTCTCCTTCAAACTTTGCTTTCTTCAAAGAATGCTCCCTTTGCAGCAATTCCAGCATTGCAGACCTTTGGCATTCTAGCAGTTAATTTGCTGAGGTTATCTGGAGAAATTTCACCCCATGCTTCCTGCAGCCCCTCCCACAAGTTGGTTTGGCTTGATGGGCACTTTTTGCACCATACGGTCAAGCTGCTCCCACAATGGCTTAATGGGGTTGAGATCTGGTGACTGCGCTGGCCACTCCATTACAGATACACTGTGTGCAGAATGATTAGGCAAATTGTATTTTGATCACATGATACTTTGTATACATGCTGTCCTAATCCAAGCTGTTCAGGCTTGAGAGCCAACTACCAATTAAGAAAATTCTGTGATGTGCATCTCTGTAATGAGGAGGGACGTTGTCAACTGACATCAAAACCCTATATAAGGGGTGCTTAATTATTTGGCAGCTTTCTTTCCTTTGGCAAAATGAGTCAGAAGAGAGATTTGACGGGCTCTGAAAAGTCCAAAATTGTGAGATGTCATACAGAGGGGTGCAGCAGTCTTGAAATTGCCAAACTTTTGAAGCGTGATCACAGAACAATCAAGTGTTTCATGGCAAATAGCCAACAGGGTCGCAAGAAGCATGTTGGGCAAAAAAGGCGCAAAATAACTCCATGAATTGAGGAAAATCAGGAGGATTTCAGAGCTGCAATATTACTGGAGTAACAAAAAGCACAAGGTGTGCAATACTCAGGGACTTGGCCAAGGTAAGGAAGGCTGAAAAACGACCACCTTTGAACAAGAAATATAAGATAAAACGTCAAGCCTGAGCCAAGAAATATCTTAAGACTGACTTTTCAAAGGTTTTATGGACTGATGAAATGAGTGACTCTTGATGGGCCAGAGGCTGGATCAGTAAAGGGCAGAGAGCTCCACTCCGACTCAGATGCCAGCAAGGTGGAGGTGGGGTACTGGTATGGGCTGGTATCATCAAAGATGAACTTGTGGCACCTTTTTGGGTTGAGGATGGAGTGAAGCTCAACTCCCAGACCTACTGCCAGTTTCTGGAAGACAACTTCGTCAAGCAGTGGTACAAGAAGTCAGCATCGTTCAAGAAAAACATTATTTTCATGCATTTCAATGCTCCATCACATGCCTCCAACTACTCCACAAACGTGGCTGGCCAGTAAAGGTCTCAAAGAAGAAAAAATAATGACATGGCCCCCTTGTTCACCTGATCTGAACCCCATAGAGAACATGTGGTCCCTCATAAAATGTGAGATCTACAGGGAGGGAAAACAGTACACCTCTCGGAACAGTGTCTGGGAGGCTATGGTGGCTGCTGCACGCAATGTTGGTCGTAAACAGATCAAGCAACTGACAATCTATGGATGGAGGCTGTTGAGTGTCATCATGAAGAAAGGTGGCTATATTGGTCACTAATTTTGGGGGGTTTTGTTTTTGCATGTCAGAAATGTTTTTTTCTAAATTTTGTGCAGTTATATTGGTTTTCCTGGTGAAAATAAACAAGTGAGATGGGAATATATTTGGTTTTTATTAAGTTGCCTAATAATTCTGCACACCGTGTAGAATACCAGCTGCCTGTTTCTTCCCATAATAGTTCTTGCATAATTTGGAGGTGTGCTTTGGGTCATTGTCCTGCTGTAGGATGAAATTGGCTCAAATCAAGCGCTGTCCACAGGGTATGGCATGTCGTTGCAAAATGGAGTGATAGCCTTCCTTATTCAAAATCTTTTACCTTGTTCAACTCTCCCACTTTACCAGCATCAAAGCAAACCCAGACCATCACATTACCTCCACCATGCTTGACAGATGGCGCAAGGCCCTCTTCCAGCATCTTTTCAGTTGTTCTGCATCTCACAAATGTTCTTCGGTGTGTGATCCAAACACCTAAAATTTGGATCCGTCTGTCCACAACACTTTTTTCCAATCTTCCTCTGTCCAATGTCTGTGTTCTTTTGCCCATATTAATATTTTCCTTTTATTAGCCAGTCTCAGATATGGCTTTTTCTTTGCCACTCTGCCCTGAAGGCCAGCACCCAGGAGTCGCCTCTTCACTAGACGTTGAAACTGGCATTTTGCGTGTACTATTTAATGAAGCTGCCAGTTGAGAACCTGTGAGGCATTGATTTATCAAACTACAGACTCTAGTGTACTTGTCTTGTTGCTCAGTTGTGCAGTGGGGCCTCTCACTTCTCTTTCTACTCTGGTTAGAGCCTGTTTGTGCTCTCCTCTGAAGGGAGTAGTACACACCATTGTAGGAAATCTGTTTCTTGGCAATCTCTCGCATGGAATAGCCTTCATTTCTAAGAACAAGAATAGACTATTGAGTCTCACATCAAAGTTCTTTTTTTTCTGGCCATTTTTTGAGTTTAATGGAACCAACAAATGTAATTCTCCAGATTCTCAACTAGCTCAAAGGAATGTCAGGTTTATGGGTTCTCTAATCAGCCAAACTGTTTTCAGCTGTGCTAACATACTTGCACAAGGGCTTTCAAGGGTATTCTAACCATTCATTAGCCTTCTTACACAGTTAGCAAACACAAAGTACCACAAGAACACTGGAGTGATGGTTGTTGGAAATGGGCCTCTATACAGCTATAAAGATATTGCATTACAAACCAGTTTGCAGCTAGAATAGTCCTTTACCACATTAACAGTGTATAGTGTATTTCTGAATCATTTAATGTTAGTTTCATTGGAAAAAACTGCTTTTTTCAAAAATAAGGAAACTTCTAAGTGAACGGTACGTTCAGACTTTTTTTTGCTAAACTAATAAACTTCTAAGTGACCCTAAACTTTTGAATGGTAGTGTGTATCAATTCAATGCATGTAAATACATATGCATGCATACCTATATGTATACATGCATGTATATGTGTATATGTATGCATGTATATGTGTATATGTATGCATGTATATACAACCCCTGGCAAAAATTATGTAATCACCGACCTTGGAGGATATTCAAAGTAACCATTACGGACTACCACATTTTTTGTTCTTGATTCCTTTTAGTGTTTCTTAAAGCCAGAAAGTTGCCATTTGAAATGACTTTAGTTTTGTGCCATGTCTGTGATCTGCTTTTTTTCTACAAAATTATACAACTGAATGAACATCCTCCAAGGCCGGTGATTCCATAATTTTTGCCAGGGTGTGGGGGTGTGTGTATATTTTTTTTTTGTGTGTGTGTGTTTTGACGAATATTTCCTTTGAAAACGATGTGTGAGAGAATTTCTCTATGTAAAAGCTCATGTTAAATATTGCATTTCAAATCGGATAGCATTCACACTGCATTTGGATTTAAATCGGAAAAATGGTTTGAAAAATGGGACTGTACTCTCAGAAAAAAATGCATGACACTCACATTACACTCTTCTGACTCTCCTGCCTCAAAATCGGACAGATTTTAAAATCGCTAGTGTGTCTCCAGCCTCACATTTCTATTACCCGTAATCCCATATTGATAGGTCAAATACGTCCCGGGATGACAGATTCCCTTTGAACCAGTTTCTGTCCCACTACAAGAACACTACAAGGACACTCCAAGAAATACTGATGCAATAGGTTGTGCAGAGTAGATCCGTAACTTGAGCTTCATTCAGACGAGTGTATGAAAACTTTTTTTCCTCCTCTTTTCCAATATATCCTTTGAAAATAGATAGCAACTTGTAAATGTATTATTTTTTTAAAGCATCCATTACGTTTTATGGACAAATTTCATTTTTAAAACTGTAGAAGCTAATGACATGGTGATTAGCCCAATTGGCCCAATCTGCACAGACTCAAACTACTCATCTAAATGAGACGTTAATAGTAACAGCAGTCGCTCCCTTAATAAATCGATTATTATACTAACTGTATAACGGATGCATATTTCTATTTTTGTGTATCAATGTCTCATCACGAATGAGGAATTAATGTGTTGTGAAAAAAATTATTTCCTGATTAAATGTAAAGGTCGTAGGTTTCCTCACCTCCCAAGAAAAGGTTGGACTGATGAAGGCCATCCATTTTCAAAGAAAAGCCAGTGCAGGTAATAAGTGATCACAATACATTGCGCTTTTCTGAGTGGTGGCGATCAGCTGTCGTCTTTTGCGAAATGCATATTGCCAGATACTTTCCCAAATAGCACCCACAGCAAGGAAAACGCAGTTTTACATGGTAACCAGAGCAGCGCTGTTCTTGTCCATGGTGACATTATGTTCTAATGGGCAAATTTTACAGTTTCTGCTACTTTCCATGCCCTCAATTCACTAGTAGAAAAAGACATAATTGGGATTTGTACGCGAGTGTATAGCGGAGGCACAAGTTTTGATGTATATAGTATATTTTAAGTTTTAAGACTCGGCCCAAAATGACTTTTCAAACAAAGCACAGGTTGCTTGGTGCATTACCACGCAGAAAATTAATTACGGTAAGTACATCTTCCCACCTACTTGTTTATCACTGCCCTTCTCTGGTGCTGTAAAGCCAGAGCTTCCAATCAAAGGGGATAGGGAGATAGGAAAACAAACAGGTGGGAAAGTGCACTTAAATGATTGGCCATGCTGTGAAGCACCGAGCCCCTGTACTGGGTTTGAACAGTCATTCTGTGCTGACAGTCCCTTTAAATCACCAGATATACTCACATGTAAGCAATCCGCATCAGTTTAACTCCACCTTGGGGATGCTGCATGCAGAGTCAGGGGCTTATTTTAAAACTTTATTTTATGTAAAAATCTTTGAGATTCAAAATGGCGATTACTGGAGGGAGAATTCACACACGTGTTTGGTGCAGAGTACAGACAGGATGCACACACTCCGCGGCTGCAGGTCTACTGACCCGAACTTGTCGGCCTTAACTAGACTTGTGAAGCCGATTTCAAGGAAGAAGACTCGCCACCTTTCTGAAAATCAGCGTGACATCGATATGTGATGGGATTGCCCAACTCGTGGACAGAGATTCATAAAATAATACCATATTCTCACTTGCCAGACCAGCACCTTTCCAGACACACTTGGCAATGTCAGATGTGCAGCAGCAGAAGCCGCTGGAAAGGTACTAGTCCATAAGATAAGTATAGAGTACTCTTTTTTATTGTACGTGGGTTGTATAAGGGGTCGTCCACTACTTATACAACCCATTTATGTAAAGGTTTAAAGATGGATTTGTCACGATACTCAAACGGATTGCTTGTGCATATGATATTGATCTATCCTAAGAATGGGTTATTTTTTTTAAAGGGAATCTGGCAGCAGGTGGACACCTAAAATCTAACTACATGCCTGTATTTCTCTTTAAAAAATGAATGCCCCATACTATGGGGGTTGTCCAAGTTTACAGAATATAGTGATACTCGCCTTATGAAACTTATTTTGCAGCATATTCAAATGTCCAGACTAGTCAGAAAGCTTTGCATTATAGGCTCACCAGTCCTGCCCAGTCTGACCATTGCAAAGGTCCCTGAGCCATCCTTGCTTTCTCCTCCTGAAACATTGAATCTCACAACTTCGGGCATGTGTAGTGGAGCGCAAGCCTTTAGTATGGAAGACATGTATTCAAAGGTTTCGGGAGATTAGGTTAGCTCAGAGATCGGTCACGTTTTAGTGGGTTTGCTACCTGTACTTGTGAGCTTATAATGCACGGCTTTCTGACTAGTCAGGACATTTAAACATGCAGCGAAAGAAGTTTCATAAAAGAAATGTCACTATATTCTGTAAACTTGCCCCACACAATGGGGTTGTCGACAGTTAGATTACAGGTGTTGCTCCTGCCACCAGGTTCTTTTTAAGGGTTCGCTCACTGGAACATCTACAACGGACAAGTGCAATCCGATGTTTTATCAGATAGCACTGTTCTTCTATGGGGCAATGCTGATCAAAGGTTTTTTATAATCATTCAGATTTGGCAGGGCATTTTGACACCCCCACTCCCACCTGAAAAAAAAATAATGAAGTCACATTAATGTACCTTTATACTCTTCAACTAGCATAGAGATCCCATTAAAGATTGATTGCGTTTCCATTCTTTCTAATCTTACCTTTTTTTCAATTCTTCTTGTCCTGTATCATCTTGGATCACAGAGCTCAAAATTTCAATTAGCCTAAAATCCGCTTGGCTAAGATAAATCCTTGTGGCTTTATAAAATAGTGTGACAGCAGTATTCATATAGTTTTCCTAAAACTCGCTTGCCTGGGCAAATTTCTGAAAGGTGAATACATTTTCAATATACAGGTTTTTACAATAGTAGAGATTTTAATTGGTTTAAATAAAGCTGTGGATTTTTTAATTTTTTTTTTTTTTAATTTGTTGAAAAGGTACGTACAATAGCATCGCACTGACGAAACTCCAGACAGCTGCAAGTCCAGTTATTGTGAGACATCACAGATGTACTTTTGTGTTGCAGAATCCTGGCACGTTGCTGTAATTGCCAGTGCCGACATAGCAGATTTATCAAGTCACCAAGTGGTTTTTCACTCATTTATCTTACCGACTGTGTTATGGATATTGTCGTCTTCTATCTGCTCTGAGCTGAAAGTGATTTTCAGCCATAGAAATTTATTTTACATAAATAATAATCCATAAGCGACTAAGTTACTGGCCTGACAGTTCATAAGTTTCCTTTATCAGGGTGATCTGAACCAACACTTTTCTTTTTCTTCTCAATTGTACAGGAAAATCTAGCAGACAGGGCTAAACAATTGGCCACCAGAAAAAAATAAAACAGCATATTGCGCAGTATTAATTCTTTTACGTTGTGACCAATGGCCAACATCTGACAGTATTGCTCTATGGAGACTGTATAGATCAGGGAATTTGGACATATCAAATATTAAGATGTGAACAGCGTCTGACGTACATTTTGCTTTACAATGCAGTGTTCCTCAGCCATCTCACCGTCTGCGCAGTAAGCAGGACTTAAAGGGGTTTTCCACACTCAACTGTTGTGTTCCAAAAAAGTTTGTATCTGTTCAAAACTGGGTTGAGAAAGCTGTATTTCATATTCTATCTATCCATCTCTACCCTCACCTACTGTATTCTCACCCATCCCTTGTAGATTGTGAGCCTTCGCGGGCAGGGTCCTCTCTGCTCCTGTACCAGTTATGACTTGTATTGTTTAAGATTATTGTACTTGTTTTTATGTATACCCCTCCTCACATGTAAAGCGCCATGGAATAAATGGCGCTATAACAATAAATAATAATAATAATAATTCTATATACTGAAGCTATAAATTTGGGTCAAGAGACTTGCGGTCAATCCAGGTATAATGGTCCTTATACAAATTGTGAAATATTGCCCCAAGTCCAGTTTAGTCTAGGTATATTGACATGACTGCTGTAGCCACTGAGCTCAGTGTATCTGCCAAGGTAGAAGGCACAGCATTGAGCTCAGGGGTAATCTGCACTGTAGTAGTCAATAAACGAAGACATGAACAGTACTGGACCCAGAGAGGGCGAGTACCAAGGTATTTGATATATACAATAGTTATGAGCGAACGTGCTCAGATAAGTTGTTATCCAAGCATCTGGCAGTGCTCGTATAGTATGTTTGAGTCTCCACGGCTACACGACTTGCGGCTATTAGACAGCCTCAACAATGTGGGGATTGCCTGTTAGTCAGCCTCAACAAATGTGGGGATTGCCTGTTATACAGCCTCAACAAATGTGGGCATTGCCTAAAGGTACCGTTACACTAAACGATTTTCCAACAATCACGACCAGCGATACGACCTGGCCGTGATCGTTGGTAAGTCGTGTGGTCGCTGGAGAGCTGTCACACAGACCGCTCTCCAGCGACCAACGATGCCAAAGTCCCCGGGTAACCAGGGTAAACATCGGGTTACCCAGCGCAGGGCCGCGCTTAGTAACCCGATGCTTACCCTGGTTACCATTGTAAGTGTAAAAAAAAAAAACTACATACTCACATTCCGGTGTCTGTTAGGTCCCCCACTGTCACCTTCCTGCACTGACTGTGTCGGCGCCGGCCGTAAAGCAGAGCACAGCGGTGACGTCACCGCTGTGCTTTAAGGCCGGCGCTCACAGTCAGTGCGGGAAGCTGACGGCGAGGGACGTGACAGACACCGGAATGTGAGTATGTTGTTTTTTTTTTTTAACTTTTACAATGGTAACCAGGGTAAATATCGGGTTACTAAGCGCGGCCCTGCGCTTAGTAACCCGATGTTTACCCTGGTTACAAGTGAACACACAAGTGAAATAAAGTTCTGGCCTCCTAGCTCCGACCAGCGATGTCACAGCAGGATCCTGATCGCTGCTGCGTGTCAAACACAACGAGATCGCTATCCAGGACGCTGCAACGTCACGGATCGCTATCGTTCTCGTTCAAAAGTTGCTCAGTGTGAAGGTACCTTAACAGCTGCAAATGATGCAGCCACAGGGGCTCTAAGATAATATCCGAGCATCTGGGAGTGCTTGTATAACACGTTATCTGAGCACGTTCGCTCATCACTAATATACAAGCTTTGAGAACATGAATGCTGATCGTGGCAAGCACTCATCTTTTCTGTGCTCTCTAGCAGAATCATCTGACAGTGGATTATCTTTCCGCCAAACAAAAGAATTGGGCGATCGAACACCAACCACCCGATCCTCATGTCTCAAGACAAAATCTATATGGGGAAAGTCAGCAGGCCCACATGACAAGCAGCTTGTTGGCTGATCCTGCCAGGTTCACACATTTAATGTGAATGTGGAATTTTTACGAGAAGATAAGACAAGGTGTCATCTGAGAAGGAAAAGCGGACACTGCTCACCTGCAGAGATACTAAGAAACTTCTGGCAAGGACAAAGTGATAGGATCTGCCTAAGGCCGGTTTCACACGTCAGTGGCTCCGGTACGTGAGGTGACAGTTTCCTCACGTACTGGAGACACTGACACACGTAGACACATTGAAATCAATGCATCTGTGCAGATGTCATTGATTTTTTGCGGACCGTGTCTCCGTGTGCCAAACACGGAGACATGTCAGTGTTCGTGGGAGCGCACGGATTACACGGACCCATTAAAGTCAATGGGTCCATGTAAAACACGTACCGCACACGGACGCTGTCCGTGTGCTGTGCAGGAGACAGCGCTACAGAAAGCGCTGTCCCCCCCACTGGTGCTGAAGCCGCCATTCATATCTTCCCTGCAGCAGCGTTTGCTGTAGAGAAGATATGAATATTCCTTTTTTTTTAGTTTCTCATGTTTAAAATAAAGCTCCATGTCCCCACCCCCCTCCGACCCCCTGTGCGCCCGCCCGCTGTTCTTAAAATACTCACCTGGCTTCCTCGCTGGCGCTGCTTCCTGTCCTGGCCGCACCTTCTACTGTATGAGCGGTCACGAGGGGCCGCTCATTTACAGTGATGAATATGCGGCTCCACCTCCCATAAGGGTGGAGCCGCATATTCATTACTGTAAATGAGCGGCCCCACGTGACCGCTCATACAGTAGAAGGTGCGGCCAGGACAGGAAGCAGCACCAGCCAGCGAGGGAGCCGGGGGAGTGTTTTAAGAACAGTGGGGGGGGGGCGCACAAGGGGTGGGAGGGGGGTGGGGACATGGAGCTTTATTTTAAACATGAGAAACTAAAAAAAAAAAGGAATATTCATATCTTCTCTACAGAAAACGCTGCTGCAGGGAAGATATGAATGGCGGCTTCAGCACTAGATGCTGGTGCGTGTGGTACCCAGCACGGTGCGTGTGGTACCCAGTGGGCACACGGGCGGCACACGTGTGCCACAGAAACGCACGGGCACACGGACACGGATAATTCCGGTACCGATTTTTCCGGTACCGGAATTATCTGGACGTGTGAGACTGCCCTAAAGCACTGCAGTGGGAAGCCAGATGCATATTACTAGGTTTTAGCCTTTGAATGTACTGCATGTACCATTTTCTGGGGCTAGAACAATGCAAAAGAAAAATATGATTCCATTGGAGATTTGTAACTATATTCCTGTTTAGTGCTGGGATGCAGAGTAAAAGTATTTAACTGCAGAAATTGAGTGTGTGAAAATTATCACAATGTGAAATGAGAACCAGCTCCTATATATCCAAATCATCAACTGCTCAGTTGTACAAAAAAAACAACAACATATGAACTTGGAATTGCTCATGTGTGAACAGGTATTGTACTCAGATCCTTATTAACGGAGCCGAAAAAAAGAAGCAAATCAATAGACTTATTACAGCTTAATAATAAATAGTCATTGGATAAAAAAAATGGAGACTCTTAAGACTGCAGCGGACAAAGTATTGAACTGGGGTGGGGGGAGAATTTTCCCAAGTAGGCTCCAAAAATGAACAGATGCAAGTGGAATTCTCTGTGTGATGATATTAGCTCTCCGCATAGTTTTGATTTGATCTGTTACAAAATCAATAAATACATCATGGAGTTAAGAATAAGCATTACACAGGTTTACATGTAAATAAAGCTTTACCATTGTATAACCAAACATTCTGAAAAGTGGAAATATACATTGGGGGTAATTTGATAATAATGCTGCAGTGAGAGCCGTGCACCAAGGTATCGCCCTGTATGGCGCATGCTAAAACTATGGCCAGGTTGGGTCAGAACAAGTGCCATATCCATCATAAGTAGGGAGCTCGATCATTTCAGAGACTCAAGAAAGAACACACATAAGACATGAAACACCAGGACCATTTTAGGTTAATCTCTAAATATATAATATATATTGATTTTTCTCCATGTATTTATTTTTATTTAAGGTGAGATTAGATGCATATTTTTATTGCATCATTTTGAGGCACATAAAAGTTAACAATTTAATAGAAGAAATATAATTTTAGCTATATGACATAAAATAGACTAAGGTATCGTGGGAGTCTTTACTTTACAAAATACATGTATTATTTTATTTTTGTAAACTTTTATTGAAGGAAAATATATATATTTTTTTAAACAATATTTATTTTTCAGTTTTGTTAAGAGACTTTTTGTTTTACTGTACAGCAATACTTCTGTATGACATTACTTTAGCATCCATCTGCAATGGACAGACATCCTGTATACTCCAGACATAAGGGGCCCGATGACGCCTTGTCTGTCAGTGTACGAACACTGATCTAGGAACTGAGGCAGAACAGTATAAAGTGTCGGGACTTAATTATACAATAATTAAGCTTTATTTATAGAAAAACCAACTACCGGTAATCGCTTTACAACGAAGTTTTGTGATGGACAGATAAAGCGGAGAAAAAGGTGTAGGTGACTCCGAATGTCAATGAGAGTTTACAGATGTCCGCTCCATTGACATGTCTGGCCAACAGACTTTCTAAAAGAGACATGGAGAGCTTATAGGTCTTTTAATGGGAATTTGTCAGCAGGATGATGTAGGGGCAGACATCCAAATTTTATTAATGATCATAATATGCAGCCTTTTGACCAATTAATGCTCATTACTGTTATCCCCAACTTAAGGTGGCAAAAGTTTTTTTTACTTCTTTAGAAAAAAAAAAAAAAAACCAACCCACTGATGCCATTTTGACCAAAAGCCAGAGGTGGATTCAGCAGGCAGAAGCTGTAGATATTTTATGCTTATGTTGCATCTACTTCTGGCTATGGGTTAAACATTTTTTCCAAATGCATGAAAGCAGTCTTAAAAAGCAAAAAACAAACAAACCCAAAAACCTTTCTCATGAAGCGTCCACTATGGCACCTTGTCATTACTGCCATTTTTTTTATTTAGCTGTAATATGTCTATTGTTGCGGGAATGTCCTCCTTGTATTGCTGAAAGCTTTCATGTATGTGAGAAAGTGGATGGCGAGGTGTGATTTAATGAAAGAATAAGAAAAAGTCTTCATCACAGAAATTTTTTTTTCCAAACAGCAATGAAATCATTCACACAAAGGAAGAAAAAAAACAAACAAACAAAAGAAATTGCAAATCTGGAAAGTAATCACCACCTGTAAGCCGAGGTTCGCTACTACACCCCTCAGCTGCAGCCGGGAGTCACACGTAGATATGAGATTGATATATACAACAGAAACAAAAATCCTGCAACTGCTGCTGAGGGGTTATTAGAAAGTCTGATATGATGCACTGATCGATCCGCTGGCATTCAACATTCCTCAGCAAGGCAGCCTCCATTCATTCCATTCCAATAAGTAGGTATTTCACCGACACTTTCCTGGATTTAGATCTGGCTGTAGACAGATATTTACATTGTGACCTCTGCAGTCGTGATCTGCTATTGCCACCGTTCATACAAGCATGAGAAAGGGTGCGTTGTGTATACCGTGACATTGCTATAGTGATGTACTGCCAAATCAGGAGAAGTGGTGGGAACACAGAACATGGAGGAGTAAGTGGACAGGGCCCTTCCTGTGCCCCCTTTTTTTGTTTTTTTTTTTTGTTTACAGGGAACATGAACAAAAATCTGACTTGGATAACTGCTTATTTTTTCTTTTGTATATAATACATAAAAGGGAAGGGGAGAAGACGAGTTATTTAAACTAGACACAAATTCATTACCTATGTCTGTGAGTAAATGAAGAAGTACCCACCATTGCCCGGCACTGATCAGCCAGCTTACTTCCCAGTGAAACTACAATGTTTTGCCATTTTCAGTGACAGGCAAAAAAGCAAAAGAAAAAAAAAAAATACAGAAAAACAAACAAACCCCCAAAATGGGTTACCCACTAATTTTCCTCATAGCACACCTAGTTACCCACAAAAACTTACTCCATGTTGGGCAGTCTTCACCTGTACCTGTGTTGTATAGCCACCCTGAGCTAGTAGTTCAGTGTCTTAGACATTTTTTTTTTTTTTTTATATATATAAATTCTGTACAAAGGAACGGTCTGTGAATAGAGGGAAGGAACAGATACTGACCCCTTCAAATCTGCTGTGGTTTCATTCTTAAAACTGTACTAAATACAGATGGGAGGGGGCAACCATTTCTAGCTTGCTTTCTACAAGACTTTTTAGCAGTCTATTAGATAATCTGAGCCCCAAACCCAATCTTTAAAAAAAAAAAAAAAAAAATTATAAATCTATTTCAAATAAAATAACCCTCAAAACCTACAATGAAAGGAGCAGTAGTTTATCCCAGGGCACCCTGCCCGCCTCCACCTATATCACTGCTGAGCCCTTATCTCAGACATCCCAGCACAGAGAGCCAAAATGGAAATCCCGGCATCCTCTTGGATAAAAGAGCTGGTCAGGCTGTGGGAGGGCGCCTGCTAAGTGTCTCATTTTGTGTCTCTATCCCTTGCAGAGCAGAAAGCCCTGTTAAAGTTTGAGTTCGTTGGCAATTTTGGAGGCAATGTTCTTAAATGCCATGGAGGTGCCGGAAATTCTCTTGAAACGCACACCGTTGAGGGAGAGCCGTGGAAGCTTGCACACCTCCATCTCCCACTGTACATAGCTGTCATGACCTGGTGAGCCGTGGACACAAAGCAGCATGTACTTCTCTTGTGACTCGTGTTGGCAGTTATTGGCATCCAGCACTTTGCAGATTTCACTCATCATCTCATTAGGCTCCATTGAGCTGGTGGTTTTCATGCTCCACGTGAAGCGCAAAGAGCGAGGCTTGGAGTCTCTCAGGTCATCTTTATCTTTTTCTGCAACAGTCAGCTGAGGCCTGGAAAAAAAACAAAAACAAGATGCATCCAAATGTAACGTCACAAAGTCTGCGAAAGATAAATGTCCCCACCAAACTGTGGAAAACCTCAGATTCAGCACTTGGCAGCTATCCTACATTCACACCTGAGTTTGGACATTCTGCCTGTTTGCTACTTTATTTTCCCCGAGAACAAAAGTGTTGCTTTACTGATGCAAACAATTGACCCAGGGGTTCCTTTAGGTTTTATGTGTTTTTAGAACAGGCAGCACATTGGCTCAGTGGTTAGCAGTATTGCCCTGCAGCGCTGGGGTCCTGGATTTAAAACCCACCAAGGACAACATCTGCAAGGAGTTTGTATGTTCTCCCCGTCATTGTGTGGGTTTCAGCTTCCTTCCACACTCCAGACATACTGATAGGGAATCTAGATTGTAAGCCCAATAATGGGGACAACGATGATCAGGTCTGTAAGGCGATGTGGCATAGGATGCCGCTATACAAGTAAAAGAAAGAAAAAAATAAATAACACATGGAAAACCACGAGGTCTGCATGACGCTTTTCTCCCATTTGATGTAACAGCTGCGGATCAGTTTTGGACATTAATTTCTAAAACAGAACTCCCAAATGCAGGTGTGAACTTGGCCTAAAAGCCCTTTCATACAACAGTTTCTGGAGGCCATAGCAATTATGTGATATCAGGTTTCTTTTGCTGGTCGTCTTGCAGGGAAAGTTACATGTTATGGGCTGCTAACAAGAAGCAATGATTTGCGGTATGAATGTTCATTCCAGATCATTGCGCTGAGTAAACTAGCCTGCAATCTTTTGCTGATCCCTATACAGCCCTGACATATCATTGGTCGGCAGCGTGTTCCTCGGATAAATAGGGCACGTGCTTCTATCATTAATGGAAACTATGGAACGAACGATTGTTCCAAATCCCCTCCTAGTAATGCGGCATCTAAAAGTCCAGTAGCCACCGCCGATAGACATGCATTAATTATCAGTCGTTCTTTTCTGCCCGCGCAAGGTGTGAAACATTCAATGTTCACGTACTGACCACAGTTCTCTGAACTCCAACTTAACAGCCTCATAGGAAATATATGTGGCTGTTGGAGCATAACCTTTGCCTTTATTTCATAAATCAATAGTACATATGAAAATAAGGAATTTTGTAATATGCTTCTTTCTCCTCCTGGATTAATCTTTCATTCTCGGTACAGACTTTCCCATTGCTCAGATAGGAGATGACAGTTAGTGCTTTTAAAATTCTATGGAGGGAGGAGGAGCTAGTGGCCGATACACACTGCCCAAAGACATGAATGAGCGAGTGCCATCCGATTATTGGAGGCAATGTGCGCTGTTTCACGTAATGACATTGGTCTGAGTGCGATCTGATGCTGTGACGGATCGCACTCTGACCGAAACTACGCTTGTTTGCATGAGCCCTAATAGAGACTAAAATAAATAATTTTTTTTTTAAAACAGCATATAAACAAATATTTGATTAAATGTGTGAAAGATTGAAAGGCGCAGCCTGTCATGTTTTCTGCCACTGCTCCGTCCAATGTCTAGCGGAGTGAGCTAAACGGCTGAGCGCTCTGGAGCAGTAGAAAAAAGAAGAGTGAAAATCTTCAGTACATCAGGATCAACGTAATTTAGGATCAGATTCCAGAGGGAAAGAAGAAGAAGAGCGAGCCCACAGGGAGAATAAGTGGATGAAGAAGTGAACAAGAAAATGAAATGGTTGATAAAGAAGAGATTTAATGGTTCACTACAAGATTAGGGGAAGGAGGAGTCTGGAATAGAAGAGATCTATAACCAAAAGTGATATGGAATAGGAAATGATTAGGGATTGGAATAATAATGCCGAGACAAGATCATGGATCTCTCACCTGGTGGTCTCCACTCGATCTTTCCCTTCTGGTTCATTTGGGTTCCTCAAAAGAGAGAGGTAAAAAAGCTGTTCAATGTGTGCACTCTGAACTCTCCCGAGCACGGAGAGACTAAAGCTTAGGTTTTCTCGTAGCCACAATTTAACAATCTTTTTTTTGTTTTTTATACAAGTGATTAAACATTCATATCAGCCAATTAAGTCATAAATAATTGCTTCAAAAGAAAAAAAAAAATCCTCCATGAAGACAACAATTAGGCCAGCTTCACACAATTGTGACTCGCGGTCTGTGTAGAACAGCGATCTCCTGATCCCAAATCAACAGTCTCATATACGCCTACGAGGCTGATGAGTTTGGGTCAGGGGACCCGTGGCCGGTCTGGAAGTCACGGTCTGTACTTGGACGTGTGACGCACAAAATTATTGTTTGAAACTTGATGGTTTAGTTAGTGTTCATTGCACATGATTTTGTGGATACCATAAATGGATCATTTTTAACATTCAACTTGAAAACCCACCATGGCTTGCATGCCCGCACTGTTTTCTGCCATCTCCCATGTGCCCTTAAAGGGGTGTTCTCAACTTTAAAAGCTATCCCCTATTCTCAGGATAAATTATAAGTTTCCGATCACGGGGGGTCCGACTGCGGTGGCCCCCACTTATCCCCACAAATGAGAGGCTGAATGGAGCAGAGGTCGATCATACACAGCGCCGCTCCATTCATTCTTAATGGGAGCTCTGCTGATCTTCAGCGCGCCTATGGATTCAGGACCATTATTTTGGGGCAATTAGTTAACAGTATTTTATTTTTCTCTGAAGGAGTGGGCAAATTTATGGATGACACAGCCAACTCAACATTTTCAATGGAAACTGTTAAGGACTTATCACAGAGGAAGGGGGCAGTCTTTGAAAATTAAAGAGGACAGTCCAAAAAAGCAAAGTACAAAACACATTTACCGTATGTCCTCACTTGCATTTCTGCCTTGTACCTCCCACAGCAAAAATGTATCCTTGAAATCTGCAAGGCTAAATACCACTGTGGATATTGCTAATAATATTAATACAATCTTTTTAGGCAGCATTTACACTTTGTGCTGTGCTATGCGGTGCGGTCAAAACCTACCTGCATGTGCAAACTACCGCAAACTTGTGCTCATTCCTGACCGCGGGTGCTCATAACCATTGGCCACAATCTATTCTTCCAATCAGAGGCAACTGTAAAGGCTGCAGCCGATCTGTGGTCACTGATCGTCTGCAGCCGTCCAGCAGGGGACACACCCTCAAAATGGAGGAGTGGTACCCGTAAGTATACATTTATGCAGCAACCTGGGGCCATCAGTAATCGTGCTGTCCCTTTATTTAAAAAAAAAAAAAAAAAATACTGATAAGATGCAGAACTACTTAATAAATCACACAAAAAATTTAGAAATTCGGAAAAAAAAAATGTAAATATCTTCAAAGAAGTCTAATAGTAAGAGTGCATTTTGCTTATAAAACTGTTTTAACTGGAAAATGTGAAATACTTTTAGAAATGTATTTTCCTAATATAAATATTCCAGTTCTTATGCTGGAGAACGCACAATAGGCTGACAAGGTTGTGTGGCCAAAGCTCACTCTACGCCGATGCTACACTGAAGCGTAATGAGGCTGGAGGGGTTCGCACCGCACATGCAGGGTGCAGAAACTAGCAAGTGGCAACCAGTTTGCAACTTCGTTATCAAAGTCATGCCACCCTGTGGGCTGCAATGTTGGCCAATTAACCTGCATAGGGAGATCTTTAGCTGCACGACCCTCGTGGCCAAAGTCGTCCTGGCCTAAAGATCCACTAAATATAGAAAATTCAATATCTGAGCAATTTCTCCATCATCTACTTTGCTCTAATTTGATGTCATGTTACAAATAAAACCGAGAAATTTATAATGAAACATTTACTGTTCTATGTCTGGTTGTAAGACAACTACCGTATATACTCGAGTATAAGCCAACCAGAATATAAGCCGAGGCACCTAATCTTACCACAAAAAAATGGGAAAACGTATTGACTTGAGTATTAGCCTGGTATGCATTGTCCCCTCATCCCCATCTTGGTATGCACGGCCCCCTCATCCCCATTCTGGTATGTATGGCTTCCTGGTATGCATGGCTCCCTCATCTCATCCTGGTATGCACGGCTCCCTCATCTCATCCTGGTATGCATTGTCCCCTCATCTCATCCTGGTATGCACGGCCCCCTATCCCTGTATGCACGGCCCCCTCATCCCCATTCTGGTATGCACGGGCCCCTCATCCCCATTCTGGTATGTATGGCTCCTCATCTCATCCTGGTATGCATGGCTTCCTCATCTCATCCTGGTATGCACGGCCCCCTATCCCTGTATGCACGGCCCCCTCATCCCCATTCTGGTAATGCATGGTCCCCTCATCTTATCCTGGTATGCATGGCCCCCTCATCTCATCCTGGTATGCATGGCTCCTCATCCCCATCTTGGTACGCACAGCCCCCTCATCCCCATCCAGGTACGCACGGCCTCCTCATCCCCATCCTGGTACGCACGGCCTCCTCTTCCCCCATTCTGGTATGCATGGCCCCAATCAGAAAAACATAAAAAAAAATAAACCATTCTACTTACCTTCCCTAGGCTCCCTTGCAGCATCCTGTTTTAATGCCAGTAGATGATTTAAGCTTGTAAGCAGCTCATGGCAGTGACATCATGTGCTGCTTACAAGCCGAGGACAGCTGCCGGAATACTCACTGCTCTTCACGCCAGGACTATGGGCGTGGAGGGCAGTGAGTGAGTATCCATTGATCTTTAATAGTGGGCACAGTAACCTCATCCGCTGGCTTGCTGCAGTGCCCACTACTAAAGAGAATGAATATTCACTGCTCTCCACGCTCATTCCCTTAAGTAGCGGGCACAAGTGATCGCCCAGCAGCTGCAGGAAGCCGGCTGCGGCTAACAGTGTGTTCGCTATTAAAGAGAAATAAAAATTCACTGCTCTCCACTCCCATAGTTGTGGGGAGAAGTGAATATTCATTTCTATTTAGCAGCGGGCATAGGTCTTAGCCACAGCAGCCGGCTCCTGCCTCCTGTGACCTGCTGCTCCCTCTTCATCTTATAGTCCAAAAAATATGGAAAGTAGGACCCTCACCTGAGTATAAGCCGAGGGGGGCTTTTTCTGCATAAATAATGTCCCGAAAAACTCAGTTTATACACAAGGGTATACAGTAATTGCAGCAGAAGCCTCCTCTCTCTCCACTGTCTGCACAGGACATGTAGGCAATGCTGCAGATAAACCATGATGGCACAATTAGACTTATCTCTATTTCAGTGTTCCTTTAACCGGCTGCTGTGGTCGCGTCTTTGCACTGTTACACCAACAGGAATCACTGGGAAACCACACAATCACTAATGTGAGAATGGCAGCTAACAATTTACATGTATGATAATTTTTTTGTATATATATTTTTTTATATATTTTTATTTTGTTAAAAAAATTTCAGCTCCCCTTTAATCAGAACCAAAGCAGGGGAACCCACCTTGTCCTCACCGGAGAGTACTAGGCTGTTTCCACATGTTATATGGAGTTGCAGGGCTGTTCTATGCGGTGCCTCCATGCTACAGCCATGCTGCGGAGGGGAGATAATGGTCCCCTGTGCTAAATGTCAGACCTATCCTGTGCACAGGTGATATATTTAATTAGTGGGGGAAGAGTATTTCAAAGTGGTTGTCCAACAATTAAATACTAATAAATATTGCAGGGGTGGTGAGGGCCACCATATCAAGTCTGTAATAGTAATATCTAGAGATAGAAGTTTTTTTTTTCTAAAATAATTGCAAATACCCCACCTACCAACCAGAAAATTAAAGGGAACCAGACAGCTGATTCATGTTGCTCGATCTACTATTCCAGCCCCGTCATTTTAGCCAGGTATGTCTGACTCTGAAACACTGTTGTTTCACAGAAAACACATTTAAAAGCTGTTCAAGTGACTAGTCCAAGAGGCCGATCCCCGGCGGCTTCACCCCACCCACTTTGAATGGCAGATATCTCCATACGTGTGTGTTAATCAAGGTCACCAGAGCGATATGTCACACAGTCGGCTTTTAAATGTATGTTTTCCCTAAAATGCCATTACATTGCAGAGTATAACCTTCCTTGCTGAAATGGCACAGCCAGTGTCTGATTCATGGTGCCCATAGTTCGGGCAGCAAGAAGCAGCGGTCATATTCATTTCAACAGAGTAAATTCACAGATATTCACTGTACAACCTCTTTAAAGGCACCTATACAAAGTACAAATTATAGAAGTCACCTATTCTAGATCAAAAAGGCTGCAAAAAAATGACTGCAATGAAAAATCGCAAACAAAAAAAAAAGAAATACACCAATTACATTTCTAAATATCTAATAATTTCACAGTCTCAGGACTGTATAACGAAAAAAAAACAATAAGGCTGTGTGCACACGTTGCTGATTTTTCGCGTTTTTTTTAGCGTTTCCCCCCCGATAAAAACACTATAAAACCGCAAAAAAAAGCATACATTATGCATCCCATCATTTTTAATGAATTCCGCAATTTTTGTGCACATGATGCGTTTTTTTTCCGCGAAAAAAACGCATCGCGGTAAAAAAAACGCAGCATGTTCATTAATTTTGCAGATTTTTCGCGGATTTCCCACTATATAATGCATCGGGAAATGTCCGGAAAAATCCGCAAAAAAAACGCACCAAAAACGCGCAAAAAACGCATGCAGATTTCTTGCAGAAAATCTCAGGATTTTCTCAGGAAATTTCTGCAATAAAACCTGAACGTGTGCACATTGCCTTAGATGCAGCATGAGACCGTAATATTCCACAAAATGTGAACATATTACAGAAAGGATTAAGCCCAACATCAAACATGTGTTGCTCACGACAACCAAAATTAAGATTCATAAAGCCCCCCTATGTATGCAGAAGGTGAGGAGGAAGCTGGTGGGTGGTAGAAGACTAATTATTATGCATCAGCTACAAGGAGTAAAGACTGGGGGAAATCTGCAGCGATGCGTCCCTCTACTCATGCTCAGATTAGGAGAGATATAAATGGGACAGCGATCGTGGGGAGCTACCAGATACAACAAGGTAAAGTAGGTCCTTGGTGGGCTAAACAATTGGGCGTTAGAGAGGAGCACGTGTCCAAGGACCCCCATTCTTCCTTAGCAATGAGGCGTAGTTTGAACGCGGAGGTGGCCACGCCTGTGACTTTCTGATATGGACAGAAACAAGGAGTGTAGCACAGTCCTCTCCTGCTCATGTCCTACAGGGTCACATCATGCATATTATCAGCAGGAGATTATCATAGAGAGGACTAATAAACTTGCAGTGATGTATTCCTCAATATTCACGAGGTCTGGCTGTTGCTTAGACTAGACTGCAGAGTTTGTGCAAATCGATTTGCAAGACACAGTCCAGCAATCTTTGGCCGTTGTACGAGAGCCTCGAGAATCGCCTTCTGCGTCCAGACATCCACGGCTCTTCTTTAGATTAGCAATCCTGGTCCTATATCATCATTACATTGTGATGTCAGGCCAGCTAAGCCAAAGACGAGCCGCAGATGTCAGGAGGCAGCTCCCACGGCTCCCGTCCAGTGGTCGGAGAGAAAGGAGGCGGTGATGAGCGAACGTGTTCTGATAAGGTGTTACCCGAGCATGCTCAGGTGCTAGCCGAGTGTCTTCGGTGTGTTCGAAATATATGTTTGAGTCCCTGCGCATGCATGTCTCACAGCTGTTCGACATCCGCAACAAATGCATGGAGTGTCTAACCGAAATTCCCTGCATGTGTTGCGGCTGTCCAACAGCTGTGAGACATGCAGGCGCAGGGACTCAAACATATTATTCGAGCATGCCGAAGACCTAAGGCTTTGTTTATGTTCACTCCTCCATTCTGTCTGTTTGTTCGGTTTTAAGAACACAAATTCATATCCAAAATGGATCCATTATGTAACACTAGTGATGAGCCAACGTGCTCAGATAAGGCGTTATCAGATCAGCAGAGTGTCTTCGGTGTGCTCCAAAAATATTTTTGAGTCACCGCGGCTGCCTGTCTCGTGGCTGTTAAGACAGCTCCAACCCATGTAGGGGCCCATTTGTTAGGCCATCACTGCGTGTGTTGCGGCTGTTTAACAGCCATAAAACATACAGCCGCAGGGACTCGAAACATTATTTGTGCACTCCGATAACACCCAAACATGCTTGAATAACACCTTAACAAAACACGTTCACTCATCACCGTTTGGCTGCTGGAATGAGTCCTGTGAATCGATTAGCACAACTCCACTGTCTAGTCTAAGGGATAGCCAGAGCTCAAATATTGAGGAATACATTGCTACAGTACTTTACTAATGCTCTGAGTGATAATATTCTTCTAATAAAACTGTTTTATTTAACTTCATCAAACAGCCCAATACAGGCAGACCCGGGGCACAAACGACCGCCAGGCAGCTGCTTGTTTGCTCATGGGCACTCGTTTAATATTCCTGCTTACACAAGCAGACCAGGCTTCAGAGGCGCTCTGCAATAGATCGTTCACTGTGCATAGGCTGCCATCATACTGGGCAGTAAGAGTCCTGTTTACCCAGGATGAAGCACTGCCAAAAACAAAGGTCTTTTGAGCAGCAGATTATTTTACATGACGAACCAGCGTTTTTCTTGTTAGTCAGGCGATTGGCAGCTTGTTCCTAGGAACCGTCATTTCGCAACTTGCAGTATAAATGGACTAAGTGATTTGCCCCTACGTTACGATGCAGATAACAATACCCTGACGACTAGAGTCTCTAACATGTGCACACCCCTATATAACTGTCCATGTAGTTTACTGCATAAAACTAGGGAAACAGCATTGATGAATTGGGGCCATAAATTTGTACGGGTGATTTTGATCTGTGTTTTGAATCATAAACAGAAATGTTTCTCATCTTATTTTTTTTGTAGACATCTGGTCCACAAAAACATGGATATGTGAACAGCCCCGCAGACTACTACAGGTTGTAGAACAGGGACGGAACACATGTGAAAAACGGAAAAAAAGTAGGCCATATTTTTTTCTTTATACTTCCAGATCTTTCTCTATTTTTTGCAGTGTCCTTGTCATTAATAGTAAAACGGAGCAAAACCTGCAGCCCATTCAGGCTGCACAGAATGTCCAACCCTCCAAGATGGCACGTCCATAAGGGTCATCGCAAAAAAAAAAAAAAAAGTGTGAAGCAGATTTCGTGATGAAATCAATCCACCAGCTGGACTGCTATCTGCACCTCTGTGCAAGAAGAAACACGATGAGCACTGCCAGAGACATAGAAAACCTCCAATGGGCTACTGGTGTGGCTATGTCCGGTCTCCTTGAATGTGGCAAGAGGACCCAACAACCTGTAGAGAGACCTACGCTCATAGCCCAGTATTATACAGCTCGATTGGCATTCCCAACTGAACACCAGAACTGACAGGTCCACCATTGCCAGCCTCATACTCTTCCCAGTTTAGAGAAGGTTCACACATGAAAGTCTGGAGATTCCATGGTGAATATAATGCTGTGTGCAACAACATCAACCATGACTGGTTTGGAAGCCAATCAGGCATGGTCTTGGGGGAGACCATATTCTTGGAAGGTCATATAAACCTCAATATGACAGCCAACAGTACTGTGACTGCTGCTAGGGACCGGGAGGTAATCCTCGGATGTTGTCAGGCTTTACACTGGTGCTGTGGTGATTGGGTTTCTCCTGGTGAAAGACAATGCTCGGCCTCATGTGGCCAGGGTGTGAAGGCAGTAAACTGGAGGCCTACGAAATGTCACTAACTGGCCTCATGTTCCCTAGACCTGAATCCAATTGAACAACTCTGGAAGCTTATGTATCATCAGTGCATCCAACAACGTCAAGAAGAGTCATGGACTGTCCAGCAGCCACCAATGGCCTGATCCCAAGCCCCAGGACACCATCTGCCGTCTTATCAGGAGCATGCCAAGTCAGGAGAGCATGCAGGCACATGGGGTGCAAACATACTACTGAGGCACATTATTCCACAAAATTCACGTAATTGGATCTTCCAGTGTTTTCAATGTCTAGTTTTGAATTTCAGAACGATGTGCTACCCAGCCCTCATCTACCCTCTACATTCGTATCTAAGCTGCAGACTTTGTACTTGGCTTTGGCTATGTCGGGAGCTCTATCTGAATCCTGGTAGAGGATAAAAGCAAAGTGAACCTGGCCTTAACCCGTTGCATTCTCCCACGACTACCATCCCCAGCAGTGAAGGGGTATGAATTTAAGCATCTTTGCCATAAGCAGGTAAGATAGAGACAGACAGGGCAGTAGTTACAAGCAAGACGTTTTTGAGAAATTCATGCAGACAAAAAAAGTTTGATCTCCCACACACATCTGAAAGCACAAAAACCTTCACATTTACACTCAGAAAAACTAACATTATCAGTCAAGACTTAAATGAAGGATGCCATGAAATGAAATATTAGTTTTTTTCCATCTCCTTCAGGTATATATGACTATTAATATGTATTAATGCATTACCTGTGGGTGAAGAATATTCAGTAGTAGGCAATCATATGGATTTCGCCACATTAATGATCAATCTGGCCATACCCTTACCACTTAGTCTGGCCATATTAATTCAGGATCGATGCCGGCAAATGTCATGGCATTAAGTCCTTTTTATATACAGGTAATTTTTTTTTCTCATGCACCAGCCAAAAGAAACAGACTTACTAGTAAATTAATAAACTTACTAGTAAATTAATAAATCTTTCTAGTCCGTTACATTACTCTAACAGTACAATTTAGGTACATAAGTCTTTAAATACAAGAGAGTTAAACTTATATCACAAAACCAAAGTGTTTTTCGATTTTTTTTTTCTGGATAGACAGATATGATAGAGCGCCTGAACATAAAATTATCAGCCTTTCCAAATAACAGACTTGAAATATCATTGTCATGCGTCACTACGGCTTTACATGGGAAGTTTCTTGCGTGGAAGCACAGCAGTATCTTTAAAGCTGTCAGCTTGCCTCCTATACCTTATATTACATAAATAATTGACCTTCACATTATTTATTTTTTCTTTTAACATAAATATCTCTTGTCCTCCATTACACAAAAAATGCAATGATTAATTCCCACCAGACTGATGACACTATTTTAGAGCCAGCACAGGTCGGTACAGTCCCTCTCAGTCTCTCTCCGATGCAGTAAGCCGGCCGTGAATGAGCAGATGAGTCCTATATTCACCCGCAACTGTCCGGATGGTAGGTAATATGATGACTGGGGTGCAGGGCAGAAAGCACAAATACCTGGGAGAATGTGTATGGAAAAGTGTAGGGAGGCGTGGAAAGACCCACTATATGGCATATCAAAAGCTGCAAGGTGTCAAACACCAACTCAGAAGAAGAAAAAAAAAGAAAGAAAAAACTTTGGACACTGCAGAATTAACAAATTTGGAATATATATTGCAGAATACTCCAATTACAGAGCTGCTGTAGCAAATCTTCATACAGCAGTAAAATGTCTCGAATTTTAAGGTTTTTAAATCCATTTAAATGTGTCGTAATAAAATTAAAATATAAGCTCTGAAAAAAAAAATTATAAAGCGCAAAAAAACCGATTTCTAACTGCAGTGTGCAAAGTTTATTTTAGCAGCGTGTGTCTAAAACGTGGACAGCATGAAGAAGAGTAGATAGCAAGACGCAGAAACAAACCCGGAAAAGATTGGCTATACCCAGGACAGACACAAGAGACATGAGGCAACTCGGATCCGCAGGTCGGAGAACGGGATAAGCTGTCGAAAATATTCACAACCTTGTGATCCTGAAGCTGCCTCAGCTCTCCGTGCCGAGTGACAATCACGCTCACGTACACGCGCACGCTTGTCCTAGCACAGGACACGACACTGAAAGAGAGTGCTCAGGAGACGAGGACAACAGAGAAGAGCCAGCAGTGTAGACAGGGAGAACAAGAGAAAGTTGGGGAATCCATGCCTACCTTCTTGGAAATCTGAAAGACAGATTTCTAGATAGAGGGATGGGAGGAAAAACAGGAAAAAAAAAAAAAAAAACAACAGATAAGTGAGGGGGTAGGAAAATTATAAATTTATGTCTAAACATGATATCACTGAATACTAACCCCTTCACTGCTGGATTGTAGCAGAAGTAGCAATTTTATTTTTGCACAAAATTAAATCAACTTTATAGGGCTTTCTAACATTATGGCTGCATCGGTCGTAATGATGGAAGTACATTAATTGGTCTCCTTTACACACAGCCGTACCTGAATGGTGACGCTGGTGTTGGTGTACTTTATGTGTCTCCATGCAGGTAAGGACAGATAATTGCACAAATTACATAAGGCAGACCAAAGCAAAAAGTATAGATGTGACCCACAGTGCAGATAGTTAGTCTACAAACAATACTGATCAGGTCACTGGCATCTTGAATAATAAGATAAACAGGATACATAAATAGATTTCACTCAAGGACAGGAAAAATAAGCTATACATAATATATGGTACGGCAATCAGAGCAAAGCCTATAAGTTCCGTTCTGCGCCTCACCTGCGCACAAACTTGGATGTGAACTTGCTAAAGATGCTTCCAGTTGCACCCCGACGACCCTGGCTATTACCAGAAGGAGAAGCTGGCGTGACGCCCCCAAATTGTGAATTCTGCTGGTCCCGAGCTTGGCGAAGCTGTCCGGCATGAAAAGTGCTCCGACTGGATACTCCACGCGGGAAGTTCGTCTTCTCAGGGGCTGCACTACTGATGTTGTGAGCAGAGGGAGAAGCGACAGGGAGTCTCTGAGGGGCTGCACTGTTTGGTGTAGGGAAGGAAAGAAAAAAAAATTAGAACAAATTTCTCTAAAACATTATTAAATATATAATATAAAAATAAAACCAAGGAGAAGAAAAATAGAGACAAATCTCAATATGTAACTGGCCCTTAAACGTAAAGTAATTATTTATTACTGTTTGCAAGAAAAGTGACAACAAAACACTGATCACAGGGTGTCCGGCTGCTAAGACCCCCATTTACTGTGAACAACCACATAGAAATAAGAAACATTGCACAGTATCCATTGATTGATGGCACACTTTCTATGCACTGTCACCAATAGATAATGGTCAAAACTGTTCTATGAAGTCAGGGTTACTTTATAACAAAGTACCAAATAAAATATTTAAACTACCGTATTTTTTGGACTATAAGACACACTTTGTTCCTCCAAAAATTTGGAGAAAAAGGGTGGGGTTGCATCTTATAGACAGGATGTACCTGCTGTGGCTGTGGGGGAGAGGTAGCGGAGGATGAGCGGGTCACAGGAGTCGGCTCCTGAGGCTAACGCCTGTGCTCGCTATCAAAGAGAAAAATTCACTGCTCCCCATGCCCACAATCTCCCCCACCTCTATGCACTGAAGCTGATGCTGAGAGGTGGGAGGGACTATGGGCATGGGGAGCAGTGAATATTCATTTCTCCTAAATAGCAGGCAGTGTTAACCGCAGCCGCCGCTCCTACAGCGGCTGGGCGATCACGTGTGCCCAATATTAAAGAGAATGAATATTCACTGTTCTCCAAACCCAGTCCATAGGGGGCCATGCATTACCAGAATGGGGATGAGGGGGTCATGCATTACCAGAATGGGGATGAGGGGGCTATGCATAGCAGGATGGGGATGAAGGGGTCATGCATACCAGGATGGGGATGAGGGGGACCATGTATACCAGGATGAGGTTGAGGGGGACCATGTATACCAAGATGGGGATGAGGGGGTCATGCATTACCAGAATGGGGATGAGGGGGTCATGCATTACCAGAATGGGGATGAGGGGGCAATGCATACCAGGATGGGGATGAGGGGGTCATGCATTACCAGGATGGAGATGAGGGGGACCATGTATACCAGGATGGGGATGAGGGGGTCATGCATTACCAGGATGGGGATGAGGGGGACCATGTATACCAGGATGGGGTTGAGGGGGACCATGTATACCAGGATGGGGATGAGGGGGGCATGCATACCAGGATGGGGATGAGGGGGGCATGCATACCAGGATGGGGATGAGGGGCCATGTATACCAGGATGGGGATGAGGGAACCATGTATACCAGAATGGGGATGAGGGGGGGGCATGCATACCAGGATGGGGATGAGGAGCCATGCATACCAGGATGGGGATGAGGGAATCATGTATACTAGAAGGGGGATGAGGGGGGGCATGCATACCAGGATGGGGATGGGGGGGCATGCATACCAGGATGGGGATGGGGGGGGCATGCATACCAGGATGGGGATGAGGGGGGATGCATACCAGAATGGGGTTGAGGGAACCATGCATACCAGAATGGGGATGAAGGGGGACCCATGTATACCAGGATGGGGATGAGGGGGACCATGTACACCAGGATGGGGAAACCATGCATACCAGGATGGGGATGAGGAGCCATGCATAACAGAATGGGGATGAAGGGGCCATGCAAATTAGGATAGGGATGAGGGGGCCCATGTATACTAGGATGGGGATTAGGGGGACAATGCATACCAGGATGGGGATGAGGGGGGCATGCATACCAGGATGGGGATGATGGGCCATGTATACCAGGATGGGGATGAGGGAACCATGTATACCAGAATGGGGATGAGGGGGGGCATGCATACCAGGATGGGGATGAGGAGCCATGCATACCAGGATGGGGATGAGGGAATCATGTATACTAGAAGGGGGATGAGGGGGGGCATACATACCAGGATGGGGATGAGGGGGCATGCATACCAGAATGGGGTTGAGGGAACCATGTATACCAGAATTGGGATGAGGAGCCATGCATACCAGAATGGGGATGAAGGGGCCATGCATACCAGGATAGGGATGAGGGGGACCCATGTATACCAGGATGGGGATGAGGGGGACCATGTACACCAGGATGGGGAAACCATGCATACCAGGATGGGGATGAGGAGCCATGCATAACAGAATGGGGATGAAGGGGCCATGCATATTAGGATAGGGATGAGGGGGGCCCATGTATACTAGGATGGGGATTAGGGGGACAATGTATACCAGGATGGGGTTGAGGGGGACCATGTATACCAGAATGGGGATGAGGAGAAATGCATAACAGAATGGGGATGAAGGGGTCATGCATACCAGGATGGGGATGAGGGGAGCCATGTATACCAGGATGGGGATGAGGGGGGCCATGTATACCAGGATGGAGATGAGGGGGCCATGTATACCAGGATGGGGATTAGGGGGACAATGTATACCAGGATGGGGTTGAGGGGGACCATGTATACCAGGATGGGGATGAGGAGCCATGTATATCAGGATGGGGATGAGGGGGGCCATATATAATACCAGGATGGGGATGAGGGGAGCATGTATACCAGAATGGGGATTAGGGGGACAATGTATACCAGGATGGGGTTGAGGGGGACCATGTATACCAGGATGGGGATGAGGAGCCATGTATACCAAGATTGGGTTGAGGGGGACCATGTATACCAGGTTGGGGAATATTAGTACAGAATTGACCACATTTTTTGCTTCCATTTTTTTTTCTATTTTCCTCCTTTAAAACCTAGGTGTGTCTTATGGTCGGTGCGTCTTTAATTGTCTGAAAAATAGGATACTTAAAGAAAATAGCTGTTCAACATAAATGCACAAAAAAAGAGACAAAGTGACAATGAAAACATAACATGTGTTCTTCAACAGGCCAGAAAAGTTTATCCCCTTGAGGACGCAGGCATCTTTATTTTTGCTTTTTCCCTGCTGCTTCCCAAAAACTATCTACCTATAAAATTTCCACTACATTATACAGCTGGAACAGAGGGGTGATTGACTGCTCCTGCCAGCAGTTCAGCTGCTCAATGTCAACAGAGCAGCTCTTCCACTTCCTACTGCTCTGTCAACAGGTTGTGACTGCTGACATGATGCCTATTTACTGCCAGCTCCACACAGTTAGGGTACCGTCACACAGTGCAATTTTGATCGCTACGACGGCACGATTCGTGACGCTCCAGCGTCGTAACAATATCGCTCCAGCGTCGTAGACTGCTGTCACACTTTGCAATGTACGACGCTGGAGCGATAATTTCATGACGTATGTGCGATGTAGAAGCCGTTGGTTACTATGCGCACATCGTATACGATATATGTTACACCATGCGATCATGCCGCCACAGCGGGACACTAGACGACGAAAGAAAGTTTCAAACGATCTGCTACGACGTACGATTCTCAGCGGGGTCCCTGATCGCAGGAGCGTGTCAGACATTGCGATATCGCTCGAACGTCACAGATATATCGCTCGAACGTCACGAATCGTGCCGTCGTAGCGATCAAAATTTCACTGTGTGACGGTACCCTTAGTCAGCAGGTTTTTAATCAGCGTGATCTCAGCAGTCACACCTGTCAACAGAGCAGAGTGGAAGAGAAGCTGCAGTTCTGTCAACGCAACATCAGTGGAAGCTGTTGAATCGCTGGCAAGAGCAGTCTGTGAACGCTCTGTGCTGGTAGAGGTTGGCGCCAGGCCCAACAGGCAGGCAGTTAGCAATTTTCTGCCTTTTAAAATTTTTTTAAAATTTTTTTTTACCTATGGGCCTTAAAATGTAGTCCTGGATAAACCCTTTAAGTTTGTCAGTGGGGCGAGTTCCTGTTCCTACATAGTACTGACACTGTGCAATCAGTGTTGACATTGTCAGATTGTGAAGACAATGAGAACATCAGCAAATTCTATTAAAAAAAACAAACACTAATCACCTCTTATTTCATGCTGCCGAATGTCTACCTGGGGATATGGTCTTCCCAGGACAAGCATGTTACTGTTGCAGTCATTCAGTGGTCACATGCCATACTTATCGGCATTATGGCCCAGTACTAGATGTTTTTTTTTTAAACACGCCGTATAGCCCCCTACAGAGCAACACGTTTCCCACTAGACCCAATGCCCAGTCTTACACTTGCCTTGATCTATGTGAATCAGTGCCCTCCAAAGAAGGTGTAGCTTTTGAGGGGTGCACAGAGGTGGACATGGATTTCTGATGAGTACGAATCCGAGCTGATGTGGCTGGGGCAGAGGCGGTGGAGGCACGGGAACCAGGTGTGGAGAAGCTGGATGGAGCAGGGTGTAAATGAACATACAAAACAGGATATGGATGTACAAACTAACACAACGGTGCAAGCAAGGAAGGGAAGGCATGAGATTGAAGGTACACATTATGACTTTATGCTCTATTTTGCCAATGGTAAATGATCACAATACACACGAGACCGACAATCTGAAAACTTATGTTGGAAGACACATATGGATGTATCAGTTATCGGCATCTAGGAACTTCTAGAGCAAGGATGCTTAATCTGGTTTTCTCTATAACATCAGTGTTCCCAATGCCAAGTTGCAGAAGCATATTACTATACTATAATAAAAACTAAACGTTAACCGTGAATAATTCATTTTTTTATTTAAAAAAAAAAAAAAAAGCGCCCTATCGAAATTAGCAAGTGTTTTCTTAACTTGTTTAAGACCAGAGAATCCGCAAGCTTCCATCAAATTCACGAAACCCTCTTTCATGTAATTTATCAACTAAGAGAAACAGGTGAAACAGTTACGAAAAAATCTATATTCAGAAGCAAAATATCTGAAGTGTCCTACCAATTCAATTCTTAATGTCAGACTGGGTTACAGAAATTATTCGGAGGTAGGTCATGTTCACACGATCAGTATTTGGTCAGTGTTTTACATCAGTATTTGTAGCCAAAACCATGAGTGGGTGAAAAATACAGAAGTGGTGACGGGTTTCTATAAGGCTGTGTTCACACGTCGCGTTTTTTTCCGCGGTTTTTCCCGATAAAAACGCTATAAAACCGCAAAAAAAACCGCATACAATAAGCATCCCATCATTTAGAATGAATTCTGCATGTTTTGTGCAGATAATGCGTTTTTTTACGCAAAAAAAACGCATACCGCACAAAATCCGGACATGCTCTATCTTTTTGCGTTTTTTTTTTGCGGATTTCCCACTCCAAAATGCATTGGGAAGTGTCCGGAAAAAAACGCGGCACAAACGCGTCAAAATCGCGGCACAAACGCATGCGGTTTTCTTGCGGATTTCATGCAGAAAATGTCCGGAATTCTCAGGAATTTTCTGCAAGAAATCCTGAACGTGTGCACATAGCCTTATACTTTTTCTCTGATTGTTCCACACTCCTGGTTTTGGTTTACAAATAGTAACGTAAAATACTGATAGTGTGAACTTGGCCGTACTCAGACGATAGTTTACAATACATACGAAATACCTCTTACCTATCCTTGCCATTCTGAACTGATCCAGGACCCAGGTTGGCTCTCTCTAGCATTGGAGAATTGCGGCTGCGATTGGTACCAGTGGATAGTACACTGTTCTATATAGGTAGAAGTTATACAAAAGTCAACTTTCTTTTTTGTAATTAGATGGTAATTACATACAAGATATGCAATTAAACAGTATAATATATACAAGATGGCAAAAAGACTTGTTGAAGAGAAGGACCATGGAATTACAAAGATTTATACACACTACAAGAACAAAGTAATTTAGTAATCAACTAAACGTCAACTCAGTGAGTGTGGTTTCTTAGGGCCTGGTAAAAGTGGGTTATATAACCAGCTCAGCTACTAAAATATGTTGATACAGGCATCACATCCTGGTACCTTAAAGGAGTTGTCTAGGCTTGGAGTTCAAGTTTGGAGTCGTTCTGTGACTGCATACTTGTGAAACCTCACAGCGTAGTGTGCCTGCTGTCAGGATTCTCCAGTGCAGGAAGCAGGCAGGCGGGTGCCAGCAAGTATGTGATAAGCATATATGCGGTCACATGCCGACAAGACGTGCACGGCCTCGCTCAATACAAGGGCTGTGGAGTCGGAGTTGTAGAATGCAAGCCCATTTTGGTGGAGTTGGAGTCATGGAAATGTCAGAGGTTTGGCTTACCGACCCCACAGCCCTGCTCAATACAAGATAATTGAGTGAGACCGGACAAGTCTAGTTGGAAAGATGCAAACCGCCAGAGAATCCTGACAGCATGTACTCTGAGGATTCACAAGTCTGCAGTGCAATATAGTGACTGCAGACTCGATCTCCAAGGCTGGGAAACCCCTTTAAAGCATTATGTCCATAAAAGGGTCAGGCATAATGTCAGTGATGCAAAAAAATGTAAATATGAAACAAAACAAATCCTGAACGTGTGCACACAGCCTAACTGCTGTACGTGCCTGGAAGGTAACGATATTATTGGACCACCTTCATCAAAGCACACAGCACTTCTTACCGTAGATGGCGTCGGGGTCGTTCTTTTCCTCTCCAATCCAGATAAAGGACTAGGAGGTACTCGAACTGTGCTGCCAGATTTGCGCCCACTTTCTCGCTCCTCGTCGGGCCGCTTGTTTTCTGCATTGTTGCTCTGTGTCTTTTTGGAGTAGGAGTTTGATGTAGGGATGGTTGGACCAACTTAAAAAGAAAAGAAAATAAAGATGAGAAATAAACATGATCTAGAAACACCAGATTGCATGACATGGTGAAGGAGCTCTCTTCTTCATAACTCAGCACTCACCCTGGTCGCTGAGCCGTCTTTGCTTGGTATTAGCAGACACACTGCGGTGAACCTTGTGAGCTGGTGACGGAGCTGTACTGTTTGTGATGTCTGGAGGCGGTCTAGGCTTTAGCGTCATATTGTCATTGTCCAGCTGAGCAGAAATTGTACATAAGGGTAACGTTGATAATAAAGTTCTATTAAATAGGCACAACTGGATAAACTATTGCAAAGCACAACATTCTCCCACACCTGTATTTACAAGTTTATCCCTTAGCCATAGTTGTTAAATCAAACATTAAAATACGGTTGTAAGTTATAGGCTGTGTTCACATCATGTCTTCTGGTTAAAGACGCTGGCCACTACTTTATTAATTTCAGATTGGTTTGGGGTGTGCGATACCCTTCACCCCGCCGATCAGCTGTTACAGGCTCAGAATGGAAGTGTTTCGAAAACAGCAGCTCCATCAAAACTATAGTGGCAGCGGCCGGGTTCTGCATATCCAACAGCTATAAAAAAAAAAAAAAAGAAAAAGTGGTCCCCAAATGAAAAAACTTTTTGAAAATGAATTCAGCTAGTACTCACCCTCCCTAGGTCCACTAAAAGCTCGCTGCTGCCTCTGATTGGCATTTTGGTTGGAGCAGTGATGTCACATCAACAGCACACATCACTGCTGCAGTCAATCACTGAGCTCAGTGGTCTGCTAATGCAGATGGACGAGCCACTCAGCTCAGTGATTGGCTGCAGCAGGGAGGTCAGCAGCAGTGAGGTCTGCTGTCTACGTGACATTACCGTTTCAGCCAAAACAGAAGACAGAAACACAGCAGTGAAGTCCTGGAGGTGGAATCAGAGGGGTTAACTACTATTTGATTTTGATCTTTTCAATGAGTTGTATCATTTATGGATGACTTTAATTAAAAAAAAAAAGTGGAAATCACCTTAAAACCTAAGGAAAAGATCATTTTAAAGGGAACCTGTCACCCCCAAAAAGGAAGATGAGCTAAGCCCACCGGCATCAGGGGCTTATCTACAGCATTCTGTAATGCCGTAGATAAGCCCCCGATGTATCCTGAAAGATGAGAAAAAGAGGTTAGATTATACTCACCCAGTGGCAGTCCCTCTGCAGTCCGGTCCAATGGGCGTCGCGGTCCGGGGCCTCCCATCTTCTTACGATGACGTCCTCTTCTCTTGTCTTCACGCTGCGGCTCCAGCTCAGCCGTACTTTGTCTGCCCTGTTGAGGGCAGAGCAAAGTACTGCAGTGCGCAGGCACTGGATCTCTCTTACCTTTCCCTGCACACTGCAGTACTTTGCTCTGACCTCAACAAGACAGACAAAGTACGCCTGTGCCGGAGCCGCAGTGTGAAGACAAGAAGAGGACGTCATCCTATGAAGATAGGAGGCCCCGGACCGCGAAGCCCATTGGATCGGACCGCCCAGGTGAGTATAATCTAACCTCTTTTCTCATCTTTCAGGATACATCGGGGGCTTATTCACAGCATTACAGAATGCTGTAGATAACCCCTGATGCCGGTGGGCTTAGCTCATCTTCCATTTTGGGGGTGACAGGTTCCCTTTAAGGAAGAAGTGTGATACTAGTACAGGGTGTTGAAAGTCAGAACTTGGGATAACTCAGTGTAGGAGATTTTTAAAGGGGTTGTCCACTTAAGAGATTTTTTTTTTAAATTAAAATGTTTGTTTCTGGAGCAATTTTTTTCTCATTGGGTTTCATTAATAATTTTGCACTGTTTGGCTTTTATACGCTTCCTGCACAGCAATATAGACCGTACAACGAGGAGGCTATAGAAGTAAAACAGCAACATTTTAAGTGAAACCTAATTGCAAAAAAGATTTTGGCCTTAATTGGCTGCAATTACCATAAATAAAAAAAAACAAACAAAAAAAAACACTAATTCCCACTGCTAAGGGCCTTGCAAATGGTGACCCCATATGTTATCGGTCTGCACTCTGGATATTAAATATTCAGGATGATGCAAATCTATAATGTGGCGGTGTGTCCAATGCCTAAAGCTGTAGGCTCAGTTATGATTAAAAAATAGGGATTTTTGTGTACTCACCGTAAAATCCTTTTCTCCGAGCCATTCATTGGGGGACACAGACCGTGGGCTGTGTCCCCCAATGAGGCGAAGGAGAAAAATACCATATAAATTAACTTCATTAGTGTGTCAAAATAAAAATATATAGTCAGGTTTTTCGTGGGGGAACATTACTGAAGAATATCAGTATGTACTGAGTAATATGATTTCTCAGTCACATAGGCCATGTTCCATAACATAGCATAAACTTTTTTTCACAATTATGTTTTTTTTTTTTTTTGCTGAAAATCTGTTGCGTTTATCAGTTTAAGCCAAGTGGAAGTGATTTATTGAAAACCCATGCCGACGGTTTACAGACTACGTTAAACTATGCTTTTTTCCGCTGCGTTTTTCTCCACTTGCTTCCATAGGGAGCCCGAAAAAACATGTAAAAAAGGCCAGTTTTTCTGCACCAAAAACAATAAAAAAAAAAGCTGCTTCAAATCTATACCAAAAAAACCCATCAAAAGAAGGGGAAAACACAAAATTACGCAGGCAGAAAATGCAATAATCAGAGAAGATTGTTAGTGCGTATTTTGGTGTTGACACCTGAAGCAAAAAAGAAAAAAAAAGCACCAGGAAAAAAAAAAAACAGTATTTTTTTTTTTTTTGCATTTGGGAACATGGCCTTAAAGATCAGGGTAGACTTGATACTCTTACTTGGTCACAATCTATAAAGCTCATTCTTCCAGCATTTGTTAGAGTGGGCTCAGAAAAAAAAATGAGAGAAAAAAAACATAATAGAATGAAAAGTTATTATAACTAAGATGGAAGTGTATGTGTACAAACTATACACGTACAACGAACGCCAAGGTTGTATACTATACCTCAGAAGACTTGTAACCAAGAAGAAGATATGTTGCCATAACCTCATTATACTTCTGGTTAATCAGAGAGTCCTGGATCTCCTCCCGTGTGTAACCCATAGTTACCATCAATTCTATTACAGAGAGAAAAAAATGCATTTACACCTGGTCCTTCAGATGGAGGGGGCTTTACCAGTTGCTATAGCAGATAGTATTACAGTAATGCACTTTTATGATCTTTGCAGAGAAGCATAATCTGTTTACGGAGCTCAGACTGCAGAAATACAACCACCGAACTTTAGCATAATAAAAGCAGCGACCAAAGCAGAGACCAGACCCAATATTTAGGGTTATTATTTTACCTGTACCTCCAGTTAAAAAATACAATTATATGTTGCGTTACTCACAATATGAGTTTTACCCTTGAAGCGTTGATGATTAGGAAAATGATCCGTCTTTGCTTGGCTCCAGCATGACAGACATCCATGCAGTACACTCCAGAAGCACAGACCTGCACACCATCTCCTAGATCAATAGGAAAGTAGCAGCAAAAAATTCTTGCAGTGTCCAAATGCCAGGGAAGCGGCGTTTTCATGCTGGAGCTTAGTCACAGAAGCAAGCAGCATAAGTGTCTTTCATGAAAAAGCTAAAAGCTTCACAGGCGCATGCAACATAAGTGTCTGTGCTGCTGGAACTTTACAGGTTAGCTACAGGAGGGAGCAGCGAAGGTGTCTGTGCCGCAGGAGCATTTCCGTCAGTTCCAGCAGGGTGCAACACAGGTGTCTGTGCTGCTGCAATTTACTCAGTTACAAGTGAGTACAAAATAGGTGTCTGTGCTGCTGGGGCTTTACAGTCAATTACAGGTGGATATAGAAAAGGTGTCTGTTCTACTGGAGCTTTACAGTCAGCTAGAGGTGGGTACAGCATAGGTGTCTCTGCTACTGGAGCTTTACAGTCAGTTACAGGTTGGTACACAATAGGTGTCTGTGCTACTGGAGCTTTACAGTCAGTTACAGGTGGGTACAGAATAGGTGTCTGTGCTACTGGATCTTTACAGTCAGCTACAGATGCGTAAAGAATAGGTGTCTGTGCTACTGGAGCTTGACAGTCAGTAACAGGTGGGTACAGCATAGGTGTCTGTGCTACTGGAGCTTTACAGTCAGCTAGAGGTGGGTACAGCATAGGTGTCTGTGCTACTGGAGCTTGACAGTCAGCTACAGATGCGTAAAGAATAGGTGTCTGTGCTACTGGAGCTTTACAGTCAGTTACAGGTGGGTACAGAATAGGTGTCTGTGCTACTGGATCTTTACAGTCAGCTACAGATGCGCAAAGAATAGGTGTCTGTGCTACTGGAGCTTTACAGTCAGTTACAGGTGGGTACAGAATAGGTGTCTGTGCTACTGGATCTTTACAGTCAGCTACAGATGCGTAAAGAATAGGTGTCTGTGCTACTGGAGCTTGACAGTCAGTAACAGGTGGGTACAGCATAGGTGTCTGTGCTACTGGAGCTTTACAGTCAGCTAGAGGTGGGTACAGCATAGGTGTCTCTGCTACTGGAGCTTTACAGTCAGTTACAGGTGGGTACAGAATAGGTGTCTGTGCTACTGGATCTTTACAGTCAGTTACAGGTGGGTACAGAATAGGTGTCTGTGCTACTGGAGCTTTACAAAGTTACAGGTGGGTACAGAATAGGTGTCTGTGCTACTGGAGCTTTACAGTCAGTTACAGGTTGGTACAGCATAGGTGTCTGTGCTACTGGAGCTTTACAGTCAGTTACAGGTGGGTACAGAATAGGTGTCTGTGCTACTGGATCTTTACAGTCAGTTACAGGTGGGTACAGAATAGGTGTCTGTGCTACTGGAGCTTTACCGTCAGCTACAGGTGGGTACAGAATAGGTGTCTGTGCTGCTGGAGATTTAAAGTCAGTTACCAGAGCATGCAACAAAAGTGTCTGTGCTGCTGGAGCTTTACAGTCAGTCACAGGTGGGTACAGAATAGGTGTCTGTGCTACTGGAGCTTTACAGTCAGCTAGAGGTGGGTACAGAATAGGTATCTGTGCTACTGGAGCTTTACAGTCAGCTAAAGGTGGGTACAGAATAGGTGTCTGTGCTGCTGGAGATTCACAGTCAGCTAGAGATGGGTACAGAATAGGTATCTGTGCTACTGGAGCTTTACAGTCAGTTAGAGGTGGGTACAGAATAGGTACCTGTGCTACTGGAGCTTTACAGTCAGCTGCAGGTGGGTACAGAATAGGTGTCTGTGCTATTGGAGCTTCACATGCTGCTGCAGGTGGATGCAAAATAGATGTCTCTGCTAGGGTTGAGCGAAACGGGTCGGCCACTTTCAGAAGTCGCCGACTTTTGGCAAAGTCGGGTTTCATGAAACCCAACCCGACCCCTGTGTGGGGTCGGCCATGAAGTCGGCGATCTTCTGAATGTGGCATCGGAATTCCGATCCCGATTTCCGATATGTTTGCAATATCGGAAATCGGTATCGGAATCCATATTTAATGTAAAATAAAGAATTAAAATAAAAAATATCGCTATACTTACCCTCTGACGCGCCCTGGTACTAACCGGGAACCTTCCTTCCTTCGAATCAGCGCGTGCAGGACCTTGCGGTGACGTCACGGCTTGTGATTGGTCGCGCGGCCGTCCATGTGACCGCTCGCGCGACCAATCACAAGCCGCGACGTCACGCAAGGTCCTTCAAGCGCTGATTCTTAGGAAGGAAGGCTGCCGGAAAGAAGCAGGGCGCGTCCGAGGGTGAGTATATACCTAATAGGAATATACTCACCCTCGGACGCGCCCTGCTTCTTTCCGGCAGCCTTCCTTCCTAAGAATCAGCGCTTGCAGGACCTTGCGTGACGTCGCGGTGACGACGCGGTTTGTGATTGGTCGCGCGAGCGGTCACATGGGCGGCCGCGCGACCAATCACAAGCCGCGTCGTCACCGCAAGGTCCTGGAAGCACTGATTCGAAGGAAGGAAGGTTCCCGGTTAGTACCAGGGCGCGTCAGAGGGTAAGTATAGCGATATTTTTTATTTTAATTCTTTATTTTACACTTATATATATATGGATCCCAGGGCCTGAAGGAGAGTTTCCGCTCCTTCAGACCCTGGGAACCATTGGAAACCCAATGCACTGCATTGGGTTTCGAGTTTCGGCCGAACTCGACTTTTTTATAGGATCGGCCGATTTCACTCGACCCGACTTTTGAAAAAGTCGGGTTTTGTGAAACCCGACCCGATCCTATAAAAGTAAAGGTCGCTCAACCCTAGTCTCTGCTGCTGGAGCTTTACAGTCAGCTACAGGTGGGTACAGAATAGGTGTCTGTGCTACTGGAGCTTTACAGTCAGCTACAGGTGGGTACAGAATAGGTGTCTGTGCTACTGGAGCTTTACAGTCAGCTACAGGTGGGTACAGAATAGGTGTCTGTGCTACTGGAGCTTTACAGTCAGCTACAGGTGGGTACAGAATAGGTGTCTGTGCTACTGGAGCTTTACAGTCAGCTAGAGGTGGGTACAGAATAGGTATCTGTGCTACTGGAGCTTTACAGTCAGCTAGAGGTAGGTACAGAATAGGTATCTGTGCTACTGGAGCTTTACAGTCTGCTGCAGGTGGGTACAGAATAGGTGTCTGTTCTACTGGAGCTTTACAGTCAGCTACAGGTGGGTACAGAATAGGTGTCTGTGCTACTGGAGCTTTACAGTCAGCTGCAGGTGGGTACAGAATAGGTGTCTGTGCTACTGGAGCTTTACAGTCAGCTGTAGGTAGGTACAGAATAGGTGTCTGTGCTACTGGAGCTTTACAGTCAGTTACAGGTGGGTACAGAATAGGTATATGTGCTACTGGAGCTTTACAGTCAGCTAGAGGTGGGTACAGAATAGGTGTCTGTGCTACTGGAGCTTTACAGTCAGCTGTAGGTAGGTACAGAATAGGTGTCTGTGCTACTGGAGCTTTACAGTCAGTTACAGGTGGGTACAGAATAGGTGTCTGTGGTGCTGGAGCTTTAGAGTCAGCTACAGGTGGGTACAGAATAGGTATCTGTGCTACTGGAGCTTTACAGTCAGCTAGAGGTGGGAACAGAATAGGTGTCTGTGCTACTGGAGCTTTATAGTCAGCTGCAGGTGGGTACAGAATAGGTGTCTGTGGTGCTGGAGCTTTACAGTCAGCTAGAGGTGGGTACAGAAAAGGTGTCTGTGCTACTGGAGCTTTACAGTCAGCTAGAGGTGGGAACAGAATAGGTGTCTGTGCTGCTGGAGCTTTACAGTCAGCTACAGGTGGGTACAGAATAGGTGTCTGTGCTACTGGAGCTTTACAGTCAGCTACAGGTGGGTACAGAATAGGTGTCTGTGCTACTGGAGCTTTACAGTCAGCTACAGGTGGGTACAGAATAGGTGTCTGTGCTACTGGAGCTTTACAGTCAGCTAGAGGTGGGTACAGAATAGGTGTCTGTGCTACTGGAGCTTTACAGTCAGCTAGAGGTAGGTACAGAATAGGTATCTGTGCTACTGGAGCTTTACAGTCTGCTGCAGGTGGGTACAGAATAGGTGTCTGTTCTACTGGAGCTTTACAGTCAGCTACAGGTGGGTACAGAATAGGTGTCTGTGCTACTGGAGCTTTACAGTCAGCTAGAGGTGGGTACAGAATAGGCATCTGTGCTACTGGAGCTTTACAGTCAGCTAGAGGTGGGTACAGAATAGATGTATGTGCTACTGGAGCTTTACAGTCTGCTGCAGGTGGGTACAGAATAGGTGTCTGTGCTACTGGAGCTTCACAGGCTGCTGCAGGTGGGTGCAAAATAGGTGTCTGTGCTACTGGAGCTTTACAGTCAGTTACAGGTGGGTACAGCATAGGTGTATGCGCTGCTGGAGCTTTACAGTCAGATACAGGTGGGTACAGAATAGGTGTCTGTGCTACTGGAGCTTTACAGTCAGCTACAGGTGGGTACAGAATAGGTGTCTGTGCTACTGGAGCTTTACAGTCAGCTGCAGGTGGGTACAGAATAGGTGTCTGTGCCACTGGAGCTTTACAGTCAGCTACAGGTGGGTACAGAATAGGTGTCTGTGCTACTGGAGCTTTACAGTCAGTTAAAGGTGGGTACAGCATAGGTGTCTGTGCTACTGGAGCTTTACAGTCAGTTACAGGTGGGTACAGCATAGGTGTATGCGCTGCTGGAGCTTTACAGTCAATTACAGGTGGGTAGAGAATAGGTGTCAGTGCTGCAGGAGCTTTACAGTCAGTTACCAGACCACACAACAAAAGAGTCTGTGCTGCTGGAGCTTTACCGTCAGTTACAGGTGGGTACAGCGTAGTTGTCTGTGCTGCCGCAGCTTTACAGTCAGATACAGGAGGGTTCAGAATAGGTGTCTGTGCTTCTGGAGCTTTCTAGGTCCGTTACAGGAGAGTACAGCATAGGCGTCTGTGTTGCTGGAGCTCTGCTGTCAGTTACAGGCACATGCTGCATAGGTGTCTGTGCTGCTGTCAGTTACAGGCACATGCAGCATAGGTGTCTGCGCTACTGTCAGTTACAGGCACATGCAGCATAGGTGTCTGTGCTGCTGGAGCTTTCTAGGTCCGTTACAGGAGAGTACAGCATAGGAGTCTGTGCTGCTGGAGCTCTGCTATCAGTTACAGGTGCATGCAGCATAGGTGTCTGATGCTGGAGCTTTCTAGGTCCGTTACAGGTAGGTACAATGTCTGGAGCTTTACAGTAAGTTACTGGTGTAAGCAGCAGGAGGGTTTATACTGCTAAAGATCAGAAAAGGAAGAGAACCATGCAAAAGGTAAAGCTTTTTATAAGAACTTCAACATTTGATTGTTCATTTATAACTTAGGGTACAGTTAAAACTAATAATAAGTAGGTAAAGAAAATTGGAATACATTTTCGCTGTCACACAGGATGGAGAACTATGTGACTTGACGGCTGCCATTCTTCTCTGCTGACAGTACAGAAACAATTCCTCTTTAAGATGCACATCCACGTAATGTGTGACAGGTGGATGCCCTGTTTATCCGTATCTTTTCAATACTGTTTTCAGGCTGCACATCCTCATCATCCAGTGTGCATCGGATTAATCACGCCTTCATCATAATGCAAAACTGTCACTCAACCTAAGGAAAAGGAGCAGCAGAGAGGCTTGGCAGACTTCTCTTTGCCTTCCTGACATACTGAAAGCATCACTCCAGAGATCTTCACTGTCTACTCCAATGCAGTGTGATAATTAATAAAGCACCAGGAGTCCGGAAATACTCCAAATGATAAACACTGCATGTGTTACTATATGCTGAATTCCCACCGCCTCTATATAATTACCGTATGTTGTCGTTGTCAGATCAGAAGATGTGGCCGAGTCACCAGACTAGCTAACTAAGTAAGAAGTAAAAGGTGGCAGGTGTGTAACCCTCCATGATTATCCAACATTAACGAGCAGTAAAATCATTAAAATGTTCCTATTGTGTTACATATTGGTAGTCGCATGAAATTCACTCTTTGTATAACAAAGGGTTAAATCTGCAGTGATTTTTGGCAATATATCCGCAAGGTAATAGGCAAAATTAACGATTAGTGAAGCAATTTTTTCAGTGTAAGATGACCGTAGACAGACCTGTCCTTTTGGGATCCTTGTAATCTGGAACTGGTTCAATATATGGCTTCAGCTCATCATCCTCATGACCTACATTCATCCAACGATCCCTCATAATTTGCTAAGAACAAAAAGAAACACAATTTATTAAAGACAATTGACAAGGACCGAACTAATCAGCTGGCGTGTTACTTCAGATGTAATTTAGGCAACACACTGAAATAAATACCTTCTATGAAACTAGAAATACAAATATATTTAAGAATATTAAAAAAGAAAAAGATAACAGGCAACTGACAGTATCAGAGGTAACTCCGATCCTTGCACCGTAAACCCTTAGATGCTACATTAAATAGCGCTCATGAAATTTTCGCAGAACCGTCCCCACACAGTCAGAGGTTATTGCCTCCTTACATCTTTTTTTCTAGTACGTTGCGTTCACAAATCTGAAAAAAACAGACTTATTTTTTCTAGGGTGTTTTTTGCAATTTTTCTAGATGCATTTGTATTTTTTTATTTTGCATTTTAGTCTTCATTAGTTTTTATTTCGTAATTTAGTTTCTGCAACTTTTTTTTTTTAGTTATTCATATTTTTTCTGCTAAAAAAAGGTCAACTGAACCATTTTATCCACTGATTTCTAGCAATGGATCAGTAAAAAAAAAAAAACAGATTAAACCTTGAAATACCTTCCAATCGGTTTGCTTTTCTTTATTTGTTCACTATTATTGAGCGTGTGATGTTACGTTCATGTTAGTGTACTGAATGGATATAGGTAAGTGTTTGAATCATTCTGACCTTATACTATAACATTATAGGTTTGTAACTTTTACCCTGTGGAATCTTTCAATGAAACCTTGAAGTGCCTTCCAAGCTTCATCCATCTTACTCCATCTGTTTTATAGACTTTAATGGTTGAATCTGACCCTCCATAAAAACAGATGACACACACGGATGCATGTATGGATCAATAAAATTCTATGGGTCTGTGTGCTGACTGAGGGAAAAAAAAAAGCGCAGACAGCACACAGACTTGTTACACAAATGTGTTAACGGTGCCACAACTTCATTCATTCTCTATGAGACTGTTGGAGATAGCCAAGTATCATTTTCTGGTAGTCCCATAGAGAATGAATGGAGAGGTGGTGCACATGCCCAGTCACTTCTCCGTTCACACAGGGCTCTACACAGCCCATTCTTGAAATCTATGGGGTCCCAAGTAATTGGCCCCAAATTGATCAGCAAGTTATAACCTCTCCTTATCTGAATATAAAGATTGTAATAAACCTTTAAATATTAAATGGAAGTATTGATGGAAACACATATAATAGACGGCACTCACCTCCAGTGTGCCCCTCTTGCTTGGATTTAGTATAAGGAATTTTTTTAGCAAATTTTCACAGTCTGTAGACATGTAAAAAGGGATACGATATTTGCCCCTTAGCACACGCTCCCGTAATTCCTGAAAGACACATCGGAGACTGTAGTGAGAGGTTTATCCATGTCCTTTCTTCTGCAAACCTCACGATAAGAACGACCGGGTACCAGGACTGGACTTTCACACGAGAAACATTTTACGGCAGCAAACTCTGTATCTGAGACATGTAGAATATCACCCCTGCTACCATGAAAGGGGTTGAAATTGGGAGATTTTGTGTTTCACACTGTTGTTGAATTTCCATGCAGAAAAATTCAGCATGATGTGGAAGCGAGGTGTTAAAATGTCACATACATGTAAGCTGCTGTATTCTCCTGAGGATGACACCTGGCCAAGAGCACAGGGGAAATCTGCAGCTTTTTCGTCCCATGACGACTTACCTTTATTGCTGTAAGAATGTGGTTTTCTGCAGTTATTCTAATAGTTCAGAATGGGGCTACAAGAATGATATGTCGGCTTCCCCTCATCTTCCTGCTGCTGATTGGCGGCTGCTCTCCATGTTTTTGGGTATAGGGAGAAAATTGTCAACCAGTGTCTGGAGGAAGGGTGAGCAGCAGTGATGAGTGAACGTGCTCGGATAAGGTGTTATCTGAGCATGCTCATGTGCTAACCAAGTGACTTTGGCATGCTCCAAAAATATGTTCGAGTCCCCGCGACTAGGGTTGAGCGACTTTTACTTTTTTAGGGTTGAGTCGGGTTTCGCGAAACCCGACTTTCTCAAAAGTCGAGTGAAATCGGCCGATTATGGCGAAAAGTCGGGGATCGACCGAAACACGAAACCCACTGCAAAGTCAATGGGAAATCTAACTTTTTTTTTTTTTTTTTTCCTCTCGCTCTCTCTTCGTCCCTGAACAGAAAAGCTGGTGTTACACATTGCAAATCGCTACAGCGCACAAGCGACAAGATGGCGATAGGCGTCCACGCCCCTAAGACCTATTTCATCACTCTGCCCACGCTCCTTCATTGGCTGAAAAAATGGCGCCAAACGCGTCCTACGAAACACGACTTTGGCGCGAAGATCGCCGACCGCATGGCCGATCCCACACTAGGATCGGGTCGGGTTTCATGAAACCCGACTTTGCCAAAAGTCGGCGACTTTTGAATTTTTCCGATCCGTTTCGCTCAAGCCTACCCGCGACTGTTCGACAGCCGCTACACATGCAGGGATTACCTAACAAACAGGCAATCCATGCATGTGTTGCGGCTGTTAAACAGCCACGAGACATGCAGCCATGGGAACTCGAACATATTTTTTGAGAACGCCGAAGACACTCTTAGCACACGAGCATGCTCAGATAACACCTTATCCGAGCACATTCACTCATTAATAGTGAGGACGCGTATCATGAATATATCAAACTCTTCCTGCCATTGATAATATTAATGTTTAAAGGGTACCAACACTTTTTTTTAAATACATGACAGAGCCTAAAACACTCTACAGATAGGTAGGGGTTGAGTCCTGATATAACCCTACTCAAAACACTTGTCAAACCTTGTGCGGATTGAAAAGCAAAAAAACAGTATAGTAATCATATATGCCATGTATATTGATGGAAGATACTATTGCATGCAGCTGTCGTGAGAGGACAACAAAGATTGAGTACTGTTTCCTTTGCACTTGCTTACCTTAAGGTTCTGCCCGTCAAAAGGCAAGGAACCACTGACTAATGTATAAAGAATAACTCCGAGACTCCACACATCCACTTCAGGCCCATCGTATTTCTTTCCCTGAAAGAGTTCAGGGGCTGCATAGGGTGGGCTACCGCAAAACGTGTCCAGCTTGTTCCCAAAAGTGAATTCATTGCTGAAGCCAAAATCAGCAATCTTTATATTCATATCAGAATCTAGCAGCAAGTTTTCAGCCTAAAACGGAGAGGTGAGAGAGAGGGAACAAATGAGTTTCTAAACATATGTGAAAATATCATAAAAACATAACTAACGATTTATATATCACAATTCTCTTGTTAATTAGCTTTAAGTAAATAAACTCTCCCGGTAACTTTGTGCAACTTTATTCAGAATTTTTATATCTTTTACGGGATTTATAGAATCCATTTGGCAGCTCTGCACTAATAATTGCTTGGAATTAACTGGACGGTGATAAATGTATGTTCAATGGGGTCCGAGCTCTTGAAGTCCCAGCCAATCCTGAAGTTCTCTGGGCGCACGAAGCGAGTGGTGAACAAGCTACACCATGACGCCAATCACTTCTTACCTTCAAGTCCCTATGAACTATGAATTTCTGATGACAATACTGAACAGCAGAGACAATCTAAAGAAAAAATAAATAAAAGAAACACGCTATTAGCTGCTCATTATATAAATCATGTTCATCACTAACGGTAACATGTTATCCACTTTTATTGGCAAAGACCAAGTAATACAATCTTCACACACACTTTTTTTTTTACTCTCACCATTCTCCTTTTTTTCTTAAATTTTCTTTTACCACATATCTGTGTTTTTGTCATTGATAGCTTTTGCCTTTCACTATTCACTTTTGGAATTTATTTTATTTCACTTATTTTTGATTCAGTCAATGAAATACATTTTTTTTTCACTTATTTGTGCACATTGCACTTTATGCTATTGCACTGCTCCATTACAACACCCCTCTCCTTTCCAAATCCAGCCCCAGGCATCCTACTATACGTCATCAGATTGTTTAATTACAATTGCCGTTAATCCACTCCACTAAGCCCCTTTGCTATTTATTATCCTTTTCTTTTCTGCCTATATTATCCAATATGGTTGCACCCGTGATCTCCTTTAAAATGGCTGCTGATGTGTGCTTGCATAGTGTGATTCAATGCCATGTTGCTTCACGCAGGTCATCAACAAAGCATTGCAAGCGTGTTTTTGACATCACTAGGTCATGGTGCACCAGACATGTGAGCCAAGCGATGATGGCCATTACAAAAGTACTTTTACTAGGCATGAAACTCGTGACGCATGCACCGCCTAATTGGCACCATTTGGCCCCTTAATATATCAATTCAGAGCTGGACAATGGATATGACACCTGGCCTTGAAAAAGCAGCTATGTGAAACGCACGTCATGGCAGCCTGGAGAGCACCCGTATCCTCTGACACTATAGGTAAACCTAACTAATAATAGTAATTTATGCATCCAACTATGGAACATATAAATTATATGGGTCCTCAATTAATATTCATTGCATACACTATGAGGTCCAAAGGTTTATGGCACTTGCTTTCTGCTTTCTATATAATCGTAACCTTTTTCAGGCAATTATGGGTTTCGGAGAACATTTAATTTCATTACATGATCCATATAGGCTCGTGGCACTTGCCTTTTTATATTTTTCCCTAGGTTTTGTACTGGATAATGATGTTTTTCCACTGTCATGTTCCTACTTATTAGATCAAAATATTTTGTATCTTAGGCATTTTTAATTCATTTAAATAAATATGTTTTAACTTATTTTGGTAGTTTGTGACTACTCCATTTATTTTCTGTGGGTTCACAAGTTTCTGATAGTATATATGAGTACTCCACCCCTTTATGTTCCTTATAAAATTAGGAAGAGGGGCACCCAAATTGGTTATGTTCCCAACCCGGTTACACAATATGTGCTTTATGAATATTTTGGTAGTGTTAATTCTAAATAAGTAACATATTAAAGCTAAGCGTTTTCCAAGCGATCTGTAGCATCGCTTGGAAAACATAGTGTTTGACAAGTGTGGCCAACTTCTTACTATTGAAGCTGCCTATGCAGCATCAATAGTAAAAAGATCTAATGTTTAAAAATAATAAAAAATCACGATATTCTCACCTTCCGGCGTCCCCGGCAGCCTTCCTGCTCCTTGCGATGCTCCAGTCCCAGTAATGCTTTGTGGCAATGACCCCAGATGACGTGCGCTCTCGCAAGACCGCTACGTCATCACAGGTCATTTTCGCAAAGCATCACTGGGAATGGAAGCATCGCGAGGAGCGGGAAGGCTGCCGGGGACGCCGAAAGGTGAGAATATCGTGATTTTTTTATTTGAATTTTTTTTTTTTTTAACAATTATATGGTACCCAGGGCCTGGAGGAGAGTCTCCTCTCCTCCACTCTGGGTACAGTACCAACCGCACATGATCCGCTTATTTCCCGCATGGTGGGCATAGCCCCATGCGGGAAGTAAGCGGACCAATGCATTCCTATGTGTGTGGAATCCCCATGATTCCGCACAAAGAATGAACATGCTGCGTATTTTTCCGGAATACGATTCCGCCGAGGAAAAAAACGCAGCATGTGCCCAAAAAATGCGTAATGCATTCTAATAATAGGATGCTTAATGTATGCATTTTTTTTGCAGTTTTATTGCGTTTTTATAGCGAAAAAACACGAAAATTCCTGAACGTGTGCACATAGCCTAAAAAAGCAAGGCTGCAATAAAGTTTGGCATCTCCAAGACACTAGTGAAGGATTTCTTGTTTTTCTGCTTCTTACAATGCTGTAATGTGACACTATCTTTAAACAGGAAATAAATAAAATGTTGGCTCTGTCCTGAGCTAGATAACCCACACAAATTATGAAGCTTTAATACCTAATTACAAAGGCCGTGACCTGGAACCAAAGGCTAAAATGCCAACACATGAGCGGGCTTGCACTACAATACCACAATACCAGTCACAACCCAAGCACATGTATATTGGAGAGTAAAAAAAATGAAATAAATTAATAATATATATCCTGGAAGGAGTTATTGACTACTATGACATTGATGACCTAAGAAATATCTTTATTGCGGCATAACTATAGCAATTAAAGGGACTGATTAATGAGAGACGACTACCCATACATCATCTACTACATTTATTAAAACATAATTGCTGTATGTCCTTCATTTCGACTGTAGCCCATTCATACTGAAAGCATAAATTACGGTTACATTTCTTAATATAAGTTTGGTCTCTTTTGGCCTCCTAAAACCACAGACTTTGCTGTCCAAGATTAGAAAAATATGGCTGCCTTCTTTCAGAAATTGCACCATCTATAACCCTGGGTTGTGTATAGTATTGTCAACTTAGCCTCAGCTCCGTTCACTTCAATGGAGCAGAGTTGCAATACCAGTCATAACCCATGGTCAGGGGAGGCGCCGTCACTGAATGAAAGCAGCCATGTTTTTACAACTCCTTTGAAATGAGCAAATTAAACAAATGTTCAATTCAAACAATCTAACACACTTATTATGATCTTTACAAAACATATGAATGTAATATAGAAATAACGAGGAATTTTAGCTAATGAAACTAAATCAATTGTTAGATAATCTAAACTTACCTGCCGGAATTTAGCCCGTGCCTCCTTCTCTTTCATTCTTCCATGTGCAACCAAGTAATCAAACACCTCACCTAAGATATCAAGCAAAAAAAATTATGTCGTTTTTTTCTCCAGGTCGGCTAATCAAAAGTACGGCCGGGGACGTGGCCAGGTAAGAAGTGGTTCTCACCCTGTGGCCACAGACTACTGACATGTCTGATACACCAGGTACCTCTGAATCGATTGGCACCAACCCTCAATATAACCATAGACTATTCCAGCTGTTTGATACAATTTCAATAAGTCCTATACAAACAGCCTAAAGAAAATAAAGAGAAGATTTTTTTTTTCATTCCGTGTGCAGGGGTGTCAAACTTATTTTCATTGAAGGCAACATCCACATTATGGTTGACTTCAAAACACCGCTTGCAGTTTTAAGGAGCTCATGTAGATGTCTGTGCAACACTGTACTAGCAAGGACTGGAGACGGGCTATAAGAAAGCTGTCCCTGGGCAGTAGGGCTATAAGAGCTGTCCCTGGGTAGTAGGGCTATAAGAAAGCTGTCCCTGGGCAGTAGGGCTATAAGAGTGCGGGCCCTGGGCAGTAGGGCTATAAGAGTGCGGGCCCTGGGCAGTAGGGCTATAAGAGTGCGGGCCCTGGGCAGTAGGGCTATAAGAGTGCGGGCCCTGGGCAATAGGGCTATAAGAGTGCGGGCACTGGGTAGTAGGGCTATAAGAGCTGTCCCTGGGTAGTAGGGCTATAAGAAAGCTGTCCCTGGGTAGTAGGGCTATAAGAGTGCGGGCCCTGGGCAGTAGGGCTATAAGAGTGCGGGCCCTGGGCAGTAGGGCTATAAGAGTGCGGGCCCTGGGCAGTAGGGCTATAAGAAATCGGGCCCTGGGCAGTAGGGCTATAAGAAATCTGTCCCTGGGCAGTAGGGCTATAAGAGAGCGGGCCCTTGGGTAGTAGGGCTATAAGACAGCGGGCCCTGGGTAGTAGGGCTATAAGAGAGCGTGCCCTGGGTAGTAGGGCTATAAGAGAGCGTGCCCTGGGTAGTAGGGCTGTAAGAGAGCGGGCCCTGGGTAGTAGGGCTATAAGTCAGCTATCCCTGGGTAGTAGGGCTATAAGTCTGCTATCCCTGGGTAGTAGGGCTATAGGAAAGCTGTCCCTGGGTAGTAGGGCTATAGGAAAGCTGCCCCTGGGTAGTAGGTCTATAAGAAAGCTGTCGCTGGGTAGTAGGGCTGTAAGAAAGTTGTCCCTGCGTAGTAGGGCTGTAAGAAAGCTGGCCCTGGGTAGTAGGGCTACAAGACAGCTGGCCCTGTGTAGTAGGGCTATAAGAAAGCTGTCCTTGGGTAGTAGGGCTATAAGAAAGCGGTCCTTGGGTAGTAAGGATATAAGAGAGCGTGCCCTGGGTAGTAGGGCTATAAGAAGGCTGTCCCTGGGTAATAGGGCTGTAAGAAAGCTGTCCCTGGGTAGCAGGGCTATAAGACAGCGGGCCCTGGGTAGTAGGGCTATAAGAAAGCCGTCCTTGGGTAGTAGAGCTATAAGAAAGCTGTCCCTGGGTAGTAAGGCTATAGGAGAGCTGCCCCTGGGTAGTAGGGCTGTAAGAAAGCTGTCCCTGCGTGGTAGGGCTGTAAGACAGCTGGCCCTGGGTAGTAGGGCTATAAGACAGCTGGCCCTGTGTAGTAGGGCTATAAGAGAGTGTGCCCTGGGTAGTACGGCTATAAGAGAGCGTGCCCTGGGTAGTAGGGCTATAGGAAGGCTGTCCCTGGGTAGTAGGGCTTAAAGAAAGCTGTCCCTGGGTAGTAGGGCTGTAAGACAGCTGGCCCTGGGTAGTAGGGCTATAACACAGCTGGCCCTTTGTATAAGAGAGCATGCCCTGGGTAGTAGAGCTATAAGCGGGCTGTCCCTGTGTAGTAGGGCTATAAGAGTGCGTGCGCCCTGGGTAGTAGGGCTATAAGCGGGCTGTCCCTGGGTAGTAGGGCTATAAGCGAGCATGCGCCCTGGGTAGTAGGGTTATAAAAAGGCTGACCCTGGGTAGTAGGGCTATAAGCGGGCTGTCCCTGGGTAGTACGGCTATAAGACTGTTGGCCCTTGGTAGTAGGGCTATAAGCGAGCGTGCGCCCTGGGTAGTAGGGTTATAAAAAGGCTGACCCTGGGTAGTACGGCTATAAGCGGGCTGTCCCTGGGTAGTACAGCTATAAGACAGTTGGCCCTGGGTAGTAGGGTAGTAAGACAGCGGGCCCTAGGTAGTAGGGCTATAAGACAGTTGGCCTGGGTAATAAGGCTATAAGACAGTTGGCCCTGGGTAGTAGGGTAATAAGACAGCGGGCCCTAGGTAGTAGGGCTGTAAGACAGTTGGCCCTTGGTAGTTCGGCTATAACAGTTGGCCTGGGTAATAAGACAGTGGGCCCTGGGTAGTAGGGTAATAAGACTGTGGGCCCTGGGTAGTAGGGCTGTAAGACAGTGGGCCCTTGGTTGTAGGGATAGAGAGCGTGGGATCAGACCTCCGGTGCAATATGGACTGCTCCCTATGCTAAATACAGTCTGCATCCGCTCTGAATCAAAGATGGAACCACACAGAAGTGCTGGTTGACGGCATTCACTATTTATGCTGGCTGACTGCGTTCACTCGCACAGAACAAAGATGGCACCCACTCCTTGTACAAGTGCCATCTCCTCTACTAAGTGTTGCCTGTGTGGACATGAACGCAGCCTGTACTTAGCAGAGGAAATGGCGTAAGCACACGTGGTGGGTGCTATCTTAGATTTTGTGCTCCGGCACACAGTTCCACACGGCTCCAAATATATGGAGAAAGTGGAGAGCCTCTGCTTCTATTTCCTGACCTTGCAGGCCACATAAAATGTTATGGTGGGCCTCGAGTTTGACAACTCTGCATATGATTATTTTTTGAAAGAAAAAAAAAAAAAAAGACAAAATCTTATGTCCACTTTTTATTGCTCCAATGTATTTAAATGGAAATAAAAAAGGGCACATATTTAAAAGAGCTATAAATAAGGACCTGATGGGACTGAAGACATAAGCCATTATTGTGTATATGTTTTTAATGAAGTCCTACCAAAAAGAATACATTTTAGCACTGATTGTGACAGTTCCCTACAGGCTTGTTCACTATATTGAAACAACTGGTAAGCACCTCGCCCCGCATCAAAGCTTCTGATGTCCTTATGACATGTAAAAAGTTATGTAACTGTGCAGTTACGCTTTAAAAGACTAATAAGTCCAATGAGATATCAATAGTAATCACTCAGCGGGTGTTCTCCAAACCCTTCTTAAAAAAAAAAAAAAAAAAAAAATGTAAATCCAACAGCTAACCTATCTAACATGAATACACTATAAGTTGTTTCATCAACCGTGCAAGTTCATTTGGTGCTGCTACGTTTAAGATCCCAAGATGACTTTTTGGTATTTTACGCTGCTTATTTTCGCTGCACAAAAAAAAAAAAAAAAAGTCTTACAGTTCTAGGAAAGTGGATGGGATTTATAGAAACCTCATGTCCCCTGTGCTTTTTCTTTTTTACGCCGCATAAACTGAACTGCAGTGTGTTTTTGAAATCTGCAACAAGTCAAAACTTTTCTTGCAAGTACGCTGAAATTTGTGTGTGGATTTTCCCCAAATAATTGCACTAGAGGTAAAAAAAAAAAAAAAATATGCTGCGAAAATGCACTACATACACTAAATCACACTTGACTGTATGAATTAAGCTTTGACAAAGTCAAAAACCAGAAAGTATCTAAAACAAAGCAGCTTAATATAAAACATGAAGAAAAATAAAAAATAATAAAAACAACCAAAAAAAAAGGTCAAAAATATGATAAAAGAACATAACTATCCTATTGTAGCTAACCGAAAGAAGAAATGCTGCAGAAAATCTGCAATATCAAAAATGAACCAAAAAATCTATCATGGGAAACAAAGCCTCATTTGCAGAAAGCTCAACGTATTTTCTTTCCAATGGGCAACATATAAATGGTGTGTAGTCTGGACCCCGAAATAAAACATGTGTTTAAAGACTAGTGATGAGCGGGCGTGTTCAGAAAAGGTCTTATATGAGCATGCTCTGGTGCCAATTCTGCTGCTAGTAATGCCAGGCTGAATGTATAATTCTGAAAAACAAGACTACACCCACAGGCTAAATTGTGCCGAGTCCTTTGATCAAATACTTTGTAATCTAAAATACTGAGCCTGGCTAAAATATTATTTCTGGATACAATATAATGTGAACAAATAAAAGTACAAACATCATCTTCTGTAACGCAGAAGTGAGGCGAACAGTAGTGGAAGACTAGTGCTGAGATTCTGCCATCATCTCGAGACTAAAGCAAAGACTTGTCCAAAAAGGAGAGATCATCACTGACGTCTGCGGCTTGTTTAGCCACAAACAGAAACGCTGCGATCCACTCAATCTGCTTTAGAAATGTCTATAGATAAAATGCCAGATATATTGATTAGTGATGAGCGAGCATGCTCAGGAAATCTCGAGTAACGACTATACTCGCTCATCACTAATATTTATATCTTACCCATCATACAGACTTCTGGATGGGTTACATGGAAGCAATATCACTCCCACTATAGTTACAAATCGACAACTACTTTATAGCATAATGTTTACCACATTTTTATTTCTACCATATTTGTCAACGTCTTATAACATGTCAATATCCTACACGTAACCGCCGCCTGCTCCCAATCAGGACATTTGTTGGCTCCGATCCCCTGAATAATGGTCATTTCTCTTCTATTTTGTTCTGCTGAATATATGAAGATTAGTTCTAATTTCCTTGAAATAAGTTGCATCTAACACACAGATCTCTGACCAATCATAAAAGGTAAGGCACCTGGTCTGACTCCACCAAATACACCAATATTCGCGTTCCCCATCTGTTGTAATTTTCCTAAAATAAAACCTTCCTATTCTTTATGGAGGATTTGTCTTTCAGTCATCTGCTTACACATGATACAATTATTGGGACTGGTGAGCTGGATCAATTTCTTACAGATGTGACAGATCTCAGTCATATCAAATGGCCTTTTACACAAGGCAAAATACTCGTTTGTTTGGGTGAAATGATTTTTAAGCTGGTTTAAAAATTCCTCGCTCTAGGCAGCACATCGTCCTGTGTAAACAGGAAATGTGCTGCCGAGATCAATAATACACTATGCGCACAGAATGACTGTATCACCGACCTACTATGTCCACGGAAGTATGGTCGGCGTGTTTAAGCAGTATATTTAAAACGTTTTATTTTATTTTATTGAAACTGTCCATTTAGAATTGAAGACAACCAATCTAATTGCATGTGGACGATTGGCGGTCGTTTAAAGCAGCCGTAGACATACACGACATGCATGAACTCGGAATCTTACCAACTTTTATTGTTTGGAGACGTTCTATGCTTTAGGGTTTTGGATAAGATTTTTAAGCAAAAACATACATGAAGTATAAAGTATTCAGAAAAAAAACAAAAAACTTTATATGTCTATGTAAAACTGCATGAAGTCGCCTTTTTAAAACGCGACAGGGCACTACTTTTAGGAAATGTATATATAATTAAATAAATGATTTTAAATATGATATTTTTTCATAATTCAAGTGATTTGTAAAAATCATCCTGGCAGTACAAAAAATAAATAAAAAAAACAGCAAGAAATCACTAATTGTGATATAATAGTTTAAAAAAAAAAAAAAATTAGTTATTTCAGATCTGTGACTAGGAACATATTTTCTCATCATGCCCTCTAGACCCTTCTGGACAAAAGGAATTCCTGTGACGTTATCAATAACATTACAAGTTTCCTGCAAACCACCCAAATGCAGACGCAGCGATGTTCGGGGAGATTACATAATATTTTAGTTCTATATTGCAGTACAGACAGGGATACTACATAAACGAGCAGTCAGAGCTGTATAAATCGGACTACAGTGCACGGACTGGCCGGCGGCTCTCCCGACCGGAGCGCGACAGCTGCATAGAAATATATGAGGCTGTCATGCTTGGGTCAGGAGAGCAGTCGGCCAGTCCGCGCACTGTGGTCCGATCCACCGGCCAGTCCGCGCACTGCGGTCCGATCCACCGGCCAGTCCGCGCACTGCGGTCCGATCCACCGGCCAGTCCGCGCACTGTGGTTCGATCCACCGGACAGTCCGCGCACTGTGGTTCGATCCACCGGCCAGTCCGCGCACTGTGGTTCGATCCACCGGCCAGTCCGCGCACTGCGGTCCGATCCACCGGCCAGTCCACGCACTGCGGTACGATCCACCGGCCAGCCCGTGCACTGCGGTACGATCCACCGGCCAGTCCGTGCACTGCGGTCCGATCCACTGGCCAGTCCGCGCACTGCGGTCCGCTCCACCGGCCACCCTGCGCACTGCGGTCCGCTCCACTGGCCAGTCCGCGCACTGCGGTCCGATCCACGGGCCAGTCTGCGCACTGTGGTCCGATCCACCGGCCAGACTGTGCACTGCGGTCCGATTTATATGACTGCGCCTTAAGAATGAGAAGTGCCGTGATACAAGGCATGTCAATTTTTAGGTTAATGACAAAAAAACCTTTGCCCCTTTGTTTACCTGAGCTGGGTTAATAGAACAGTAATAAGGGGCTAGCGTTATAGGGTAGGCTGTTTGCAGAAGCCATTTCCCATACAATGAATTGGAATTATATCAGACAAATGAAATACAAACCTCCGCTGGCATATTCCATCACAAGGTACAATGTCTTCTCCGTCTCTATAACTTCAAATAATTTTACTGAAATAAAAGCAAAAAGAAGAAAGGGTTAACACCAAGCAAATAAAAGATTTCCCTAAGCCAAGGGAAATTCACACATTCCTATGTGTAAAAAGGGTTTTCCGACACAAAACTAGACTTGTCAGGAGTGTTAGGTCTTTAGAACAGAAAAATAAAACGGACTCGCTAAATTACAGTGCTGTCTATTGTCGAAAAACAGCTGATCTCATTCCATTGTTTAATCATTCAGGTGGACTGATACATAGCTCCAATAAAAAAAAATAAAAAATGATAATGTCAGGATCCAGATAATAAATCCCACAGACATGTCTTTTTATGGGCCGCTGGATGATTTACACAACACATTTGCTGCAATGAAATCACCAAATACATATACCGTATAAAAGTACGGTATATATTTTTAGAATATCAATTCAAATTACAGTACATGGTATTCATATTAAGCAATTACAATGTAAAAACCTTTGTACCTATGTTCGGATGATTCAGAACCTTCATTATTCGCACTTCTCTGAAAAGCTGTTAAAAAGAAAAAAAAAGAAGAAAAAAAGAAAAGAAACAAGATTGAGCAGCTGAGTAAGATCAATCATCAGTATTCAGAGTCTAAATTCCAGACCATTAATGAGCATGTATAAACAGCAGTGATGAGCGTGCTGGGATAAGGTGTTATCTGAGCATGCTTGGGTGCTAACCTAGTGACTTCGGCGTGCTCGGAAAATATGTTCGAGTCGTGGCGGCTGTTTGACAGCTGCAATACATGCATGGATTATCGAACAGCCGTCGGGACTCAAACAGATTTTTCCAGCACTGCAAAGACACTTGGTTAGCACACGAGCATGCTCAGATAACACCTTATCCCAACCCGTTTACTCATCACTAGTACACAAAGTGGTTCTCTGGATAGACAACCTATCAGTTTAGACTCTTGAGGTCACCGTGGATCTACTTTATGAAGCCAAGTGACTCCTTAAATGATTACACTGCTCCATACAACAGAAGATGTACATTTAGCAATGGATGAGTTGGATGAGTTGGGTATTTTAATTTAATGGAACAAAAGTTGCAAAACCCAGCACAGCCGCTACTATATGTACAACATGGCGATATAGGAATCAGCGAAAAAATAGAGGCTGCTGGAATCAGCAAAGTCATCAAATTTTGCCAGAAAAGTTACTCCAGTCCCCGACTGGAGTAACATTTCTGACCAGACATATGGATGCGAATGACACTGATAAGATGTGTCTAAATCATTAAGCGGCGTGCAACTCTTAATGACTTAGGAGCATCTTATTTCATAATTAAGACCGACGAGCACAATGCTAGTCTTCATGAATCAGGTCTAAGCGCCACGTTCATTAAGATGTGTATCTTTTAGTCTTCCTGTAGCCAGAGTCAAAAAATATACCCAAGATAGTAAAAAGGGTAGGACAGCACTCTAGAAGGGGCAGGTTACACCCAAATGATCTTTCATTCTCATGACTGTATATCTAGACCCAGATTTGATACCGAAGACTGAATACAATTGTTAATAACGCAACGTGTTTTATGTAAAAATCCTCTCTCAGGCATTATAGAAGCCATATTCAGCCATGACGTTATAGGGCTTTGAAAATTGTAAAAAAAACAAAGTAGCATAAAGGTATAATGTCAACATAATTTCAGCCTGCCGCTTCTGAAAACCACCTCCAGACACCGTGCTGTCACCTTGTATAAGACATGTACGCCGTCTCCTCTATGAAGCAGGCAGGCGGAGGCTGGGGATGTCAGCACTGAGAAGAGTCTGCTGAAAAGGAGAATTCCAGGTCAGACTGAACTTCTGCTCCATTTTCCTATGGGAGGACGGCCATTATTCTCAGGAGACCGGAGACTATTCCCCTATGATTGCATAAGCAACCTGCAGTGATCCTTGCTGGCACTTACTCCTAATAAACCATCACAAGAACATCTGCAACATAACTGTTGTGTGTGAATTCATTCCTAGTCCCTTCCCTCCGTGAACATTTTTCATTCCTGGCTTCCAAAAGCCATCATTTTATTTTTCTGTTAACTTAGTTTTATTAAGTATGATCTTACTGTAATATACTGAAAATAATTATTTGGAAGGTGTAATAAAAACAAAAAGACAAAACACAGATCTGCTGTTGTAGATTTGTTTTGGGGGGTGTTCCCATGTGCGGCACATTTTCTTTTTGCTGGGTGACCAGTAATTTTTTTTTTTTTATTGCCACCATTTTATGCAATATTTATGGGAGGTGAGGCGACCATTCTATATTTCTATTTTCTTTTTTTACGTACTAATTTAAATTCAGGACTATTGTTAAGACAGGTGTGCTTTACGCTGAGGCCAACAAAGAGCTCACTGGCGAAAAGTGCGCTTCTTAATAAAACGGATGCATCATTTGCTATCCGCGCAAAAGACTAGTATTATCAACATCCTAGAAAGAGAGCCTTATAAAGGAGTAGCTAGAAATAGGTTTTATGGTTGTTCGCGCTGCTCGATTACAATCGTTATTTTCTGGCATTAAAGTAATCAGCGTAATAATTGATCAGTGCAAATGCAGGAAATGATCAACAATGAAACGGTTATAAAACCCGCCAATAACAAGAGAACGATATGTGAATTCTGCTCCAAGCAAAACTTACCAACATTGGAAACTTACTAGCATTGCTAAAAAGCACAAGTCGCTAGAGAGGAGTGCCAAATATTCTCTGCGCAGTCTCCAAGGGTTGTATAGATGGAATCCCACCAAAAAATAAATAAAAAATAAGTATAGCAAAGGCCCCCTTTTTCATACATACCTTTTGCAAACTAGAAGAATTTAGTTGTGTCTTGTCTATAATTTTTACAGCAACCTAAAAGCAAAACACAAGAAATTGAGAGACACATTGATAAAACGGACCTGTCGGCAAATTTATAGTCCCCGCGGCTGTTTGACCACTGCAACACATGCAGGAATTGTCTGTTTGTTAGGTAATCCCTGCATGTGTTACCGCTGTCTAACAGCCATGAGACATGCAGCCGCGGGCACTGGAACATGTTTTTCAAGCACACCGAAGACACTTGGGTTAGCACATGAGCATGCTCAGATAACACCTTATCCGAGCGCGTTCGCTCATCACTAGTCATAACTTCTACTTAGCAGAATACACTTTTAAGGCATCAGACAACACAATCAATAGCGTTAGGCAACCATGCAATACCAACATTTGAATGCAGCATTATTTATGACTAAGACTAAGAGTGTGGACTAAGACTGACCGCCAACAAAGCCCAGATATTCAATGGGGCCCATAGCGCAAAGGCATAGTGCATAGCATAGTGCAATTTTTCACACACGGTCTCTGCATTTTGACATGAGTTTTGTCAAATAAAGACATTTGCCATGTATTGTTGTTCACCTGAGGTTGCATTAACACAATTTTTAGATCTTCAAAGGGCCTGATTCTTTTTTTTTTTTTTTCATTATGTTGTTTTACGTAAAACCATAAAATAAAAAGGAGATATACTTGGTTGGTCTCATGACTGTATGCAACTACTTGACAGTACAGCTAAATTTGTCTGAAAGGCTGCCAAAAACCATTTCTATAAGCCTCATGGTAATCCTTTTTTAGCATACATTTATTCTGAAAAGTGCAAACAACACCCTGCTTCAAAATGTATGCTCACAAGAGTTTATGGACACATTGTCCAGAGTGTTACCAACAGCAAACAAGAAATGTACTGTGTCATTTACTCTTGGTTTCCAGGATCTGTGACAACTAGGGTGGATCCATTATAAAACATACTTTAAAAGTCGTCCGGGACGGAGCCACACAGGAGACTAGTCGGACAGGCCTGTTGCAATGGAGTGGCGGGTCTCTGCCTGCATGTGCGGATAGAGACCAGTCAGACACTGGCAGTGGGCAAGGAGACGTTGCCTGTGAGTAGTCTGTCCGACACTGGCAGTGGGCAGGGAGACGTTGCCTGTGAGTAGTCTGTCCGACACTGGCAGTGGGCAGGGAGACGTTGCCTGTGAGTAGTCTGTCCGACACTGGCAGTGGGCAGGGAGACGTTGCCTGTGAGTAGTCTGTCAGACACTGGCAGTGGGCAAGGAGACGTTGCCTGTGAGTAATCTGTCCGACACTGGCAGTGGGCAGGGAGACGTTGCCTGTGAGTAGTCTGTCCGACACTGGCAGTGGGCAGGGAGACGTTGCCTGTGAGTAGTCTGTCAGACACTGGCAGTGGGCAGGGAGACGTTGCCAGTGAGTAGTCTGTCCGATTAGTCTCCTGCCTGGCTTGGTCCCTGTTGGCTTTTAAAGTATGTTTTTCTCTGAAATGTTGCAGCGTTTCAGTGTAATACATAAGTGGCAGAGATCATGCTGCCCGTGGATCAGGCTACATGTATCAACTGTCAGGATCCAGATGAAAAACAAAAGTTAAAAGATTAAAAAAAAAAATTTAAACATAAATACACATATTAATGAGACCGATTTTGAGATCCTACCAAATTAGAACCAAAACATTCTTACCTCTTTCCCAGTTAACACATGCCGAGCTAGCTTGACCTTGGCAAAATTGCCCTTGCCAATGGTTTTCAGAAGACGGTAGTTCCCAATATGTGGCTGCTCATCTGCAGAGGTTGGAATGGAGGTGCGACATCTCAGCATATTGGGTTTGCTATTGCCGCCCCCACTACTTGTCTTTGCGTCGCCGTGACCCAACACAGGCTGGAAAAGTTTAAAAGAAAACGTTTGAGTCACTTTGAAACACAATACCACAATGGAGAGCTTTCAGGCAGACAGATACAATTTTTTACAGGTATGTACATAAAAGAAATAACTGAACTGAAACACAGTTACGAGAAAAACGGACCAAGTTTCATCAGAATTTTGTTACAGTTTCATCAGTTTTTGCCAAATATGAGAGGGGAAAAAAAAAAGTTTCTCTTATCAGTGAAAAACGGACAGCACATGGAAGGCATCTGAGTGTGGTGCGATTTTTTTCAAGGACCCATAGACCATTTTATCTGACACTCGGATCAATATCGGATTTGTACGTCACTGCGATTTTGCATGGGCTAATCGGTTCACAAAAATAGTCACTGACATGTAAACAGCCCCATAGACCAGGGGTGTCAAACTGCATTCCTCGAGGGCCGCAAACCATGCGTGTTTTCAAGATTTCCTTAGCATTGCACAAGGTGCTGCAATCATTATGTGTGTAGGTGATTAAATTATCAAGGAAATTCTGAAAACATGACCTGGTTGCAGCCCTCGAGGAATGCAGTTTGACACCCCTGCCATAGACCATCAAAGGTGAAAAATACAGAGAGCACTTGTACTTTAAAAACAGACATGTGAATAAGGCCTTAGGAAGATCTCAGAGAGACGCAATGTTAGTTTTATCTATTGCGAGTAGAAATATTGTTTTATTTTGCATATTCTAACAGACAAATGCAGTAGATAATTAGGTGGGTAGGGGGTCAAGCCCTTTAATAAATCAATTAAAAACGTTTAACCCCACAGGATGTTGAAACCCCCCTTACACAATTACAAAAAGAAAATGGATTTTCAGTGATTCTTTTAGATGATATTTAGTGGCCAACAGCTAGTCATCAAATACAGAAACTAGGAAGCCAGAAAGCATTATAGGCGTGAGATCTCCTTGTATGTAACATTTTAGGTGTTATGTTGTAAACTATAATAACCAGGGCTGTGGAATCGGAGTCGGAGCCCACTTTGCTGGAGTCGGAGCCCACTTTGCTGGAGTCGGAGCCCACTTTGCTGGAGTCGGAGCCCACTTTGCTGGAGTCGGAGCCATGGAAATTGAAGAGTCTGAGTCGGAGGTTTGGCTTACAGACTCCACAACCTTGGCAGAGCTGTGGAGTCCTAGTCATGGAGTCGGAGCCCATTTTGGTGGAGTCGGAGTCTGAGTCATGGAAATTGAGGAGTTGGAGTTTTGCCTTACCAACTCCACAGCACTGATAATAACCATGACCATTTTTTGACCCAAGGTAATAACGAAAAAAAATTAAAACAGAAATGTAGCACATGTTTTGATTAGAGATGAGCGAATTTGCATGTGTCATGACTGTGACACAGCCGCAGCGGCGCCGATCAGCTGATGGGCCAGCGCGATCCAGGAAGCCGGGTTCCCTCTGCAACTTGCTGAATAAGAGGGAACCCGAGCAAATTCGCTCATCTCTAGGCTTGACACCGTTAAAGGGAGTGGGTAATTAGAAAACTACCTATTGATTAAATGAAGATTTGATGTGCTATATTTTTATTTTTCATATCAATTTAAAAAAAAATCTTAATAGTCACAGTTCTATGGCGGTCACTTTTCAGTGGTCTCATTAATCACAGATATTACTACAATGAAAGGCAACACTATATATAACACAGGATCACATCATTCACAATGGGTAATTGTTGCAGCTCACGTCCTCCCCCTGCCTGTACAGTGACCTCTGCACAGATGTTGGAGCATGCCTAGAAAACTATATTCTGTATAATATTTTCTGTGATCCAGTCACTGCTATAAAGAAAATCTTTGAATGCTGAAAATCTGGTCTAAAAAGAAATTCACACTCTGCAGGGAAAATACACAACATAAATTGACCAACGCCGTGATTTTAAAATCCGGACTTTTCCTCACATCATCTGCAGTGGTATTCATCACTGTGGATTTCTCATCAGAAAAATCAGCAGTGGAAAAGTCCTATGGGAAAGTACACTAAATAATCCTAATGTTTAATTTAATTGCACGATAGTAAAACAAAAACTATCAGTTATAAAAAAAGACAATGGGCTAAAATATATGATATAAAATTATGTAAGAAAAATTATAAGGAACAAAAAAAAAACAAAAGAAAAATCTATTTTCATGCCTCAGATTAGATTTTCCATCAGCCGGTAAGAAACACAACAATTCAAGGGCGATCGGTGACTCAGGTAAAGCCGGACGAAAGACAAGCCTGAGCAAGATATGTGACGGATAGGGGCTGGGCGTGCGTTTCCATATAACCCGATAGATATGGAGCTAATTGCAAAGAGTGAAGCAGCAGAGACGGGTAGGAGGGAGGAGAGGAGAAAAGTTATTCAAGGTTGATCTGCATGCAGTCACTCTGCTGTAGAGAATGTAGAGGAGGATCTGGAGGAGGGGAGACTTCCCAAGAAATTAGGAGATGCACAGGCGGAAAAAAGAGTCAGCTGGTGACCTGCTAGAGATCCTAAATACTGGACACATGCTTACAATACGCTCCATGCTCCAGGCGGTGCTCAGCATTCATCTAGTCAATTCTCGGTTTTGAAATGTACCTTTGGCTATACTACTATTTATTTTTTTTCCCACATCAACGTACAACATTCACACTTTAGAACGTTTACATATTTTAGCTTTTCTTTTACGAATAACTGAATTAATAGTCAAGTTGTAAAATTCATTCCATGCTTTACTTTCCTCTACAACTTTATCCCTGACCTGTCTGGTGTGTTTCTTGGTCTTTGTGACGGGGACCCAAACACAAATACATGTCACAGTTTTCAGATTATATATATATATATATATATATATATATATATATATATATATATATATATATCAGTAAACCATGTATAATTTCCTTTACACTTCACAAATACTTGCTACTTTGTGTTAGTATAGCAAATAAAATCACAATCAAATACATTTAAATATCTGGGTGCGACGCGAAAAAAAAAATGTGGAAGAGTTCACGGGGTATGAATACTTTTTCAAGGCACACAGCTACTATAATATATATCTATATATTATATGCATATACACGTATGTATGTATCAGACCATTTACAATACGTGATGAATACAACTTTCCTCCCCTGCGGAAGTCTGTAAATCTCCCCTTGAACCATGCTTAAACGATTATTCGTGCGATGGCTGTAAAGTATATATATGAAAGCTGAGCAGTAACCCCAGCAAGATGGCCACTTATCATAATCATGAAATAAAAAAAATAAAAAAAATAGAAAAAAAAAGGTTTTGCTATCTGGTTTAAATTAGCAAACCAGAAAAATACAGGCGATACATTCCCTTAAAGTTTAACATGTTGAGTACCAGTAACGCCATATTTGTCTGAAGCTTTGCATTTATTTGGCTGTCTGCACATAAGCTTATAAAACAGATTTCTTTGTCTCTTGGAGCACCAAATCCCTTTAAAGGTCTTTTTAAGATATAAACTGCAAATCTCCCCCGCTAAAGCCTCTTAAAGCTCGTTGATTCACAACATTGTGGCTAATATAAAGTAGCAGAGAATCCCATTACAGGAGACGCGCTGTAAAGCTACTACAGCCCTACAGGACTTGCCTGGCGCTGCTCTCACCGTTTAACCTCGAAGGGGTTTTCCTAGGAAAGACATTTATCACCTATTAAGAGGATAGGTGATACATGTGTAATCGCTGGGGACCACAATAGAGGGGATCCCAACCCCCCAATCATCCTCACTCTGGCTGGGACAGAATAGAGTGGCATGGATATGAGGACAGCTGTTCCTCCATTCATGGTTAATAATACACACTTCGTTGTGCCGTTTTCTAGCCAAAAATGCACCTTAACGAGAATCGATCGACTATATGACTAGTTATTTACCAGCCTGACAAACAAGGACGTGAACAGACCAATCACTCCCAGACAGTGTCATGTTATCGGCAGAGCAACATGCTGCTGAAAAGTGTTTTTTTTTTTTCCCCCAGAATAAAATATTTATCAGGCGATTGCCAATATGTTTACATCTGTGGATAATTGGGAATGAACATTCTTACAATTGCTCATTCATAAATTGTGCACTCGTCGAAATGCCGTCATTAGGGACTGACGGAGATAGATTAACGTTGTATTCCCCCATGTCATAGACATTGAAAGGATGGACAGTGTTCATCCAAGGCCAAGATCAATCCTGACCGCAGTGAGGGGAAATGGGGAATTGGGGGGCCACCGTTTAAGATCAGTGTAGCCTCCGCATTCAGATAATTATCACCTATCTTTTCATAGGAAAACCCCTTTAAAAGGATCAGTGTATTTGCGACCATCATAATTACAGAAATCCATTTGGCCAATTTATTGGCTATAACAGTGATGCCAATAATGCTGGATTCGCAATTCCACTTTTCGTGGTCCAAGTACAGACCGCGATGCATGGATTGGCCATAGGTCAACAAAACTTGACAGAATATATCCCCAGTGGGGCTGCTGAGTTCAGGCCGTGAGACCTGCGGACAGTCTGAATCATGGCACACGATTCTCTGGATGCAGCCTAAGGCCAGTCTCACACGTCCAGATAATTCCGGTACCGGAAAAATCGGTACCGGAATTATCCGTGTGTCCGTGAGCTCACGTAGGCCATCCGAGTGGCACACGTGTGCTGCCCGTGTGCCGACTGGGTACCACACGGAGCGTGCAGGAGACAGCGCTAGAGATAAGCGCTGTCCCCTGCATCTGGTGCTGAAGCCGCCATTCATATCTTCTCTCCAGCAGCGTTCGCTGGAGAGAAGATATGAAAAATTCTTTTTTTTTTTGTTTTTGTTTTTTTTCGTGTTTTAAATAAAGATCCCTGTCCCCACCCCCCTCCTGTGCGCCCACCCGCTGTTATTTAAATACTCACCCGGCTCCCTTGCAGCATCCTGTCCTCGCAGCACCTTCTCCTGTATGCGGTCACGTGGTGCCGCCGATTACAGTCATGAATATGCAGCTCCACCTCCCATAGGTAATCCATGGTTACGGTCACTAATATACATAGTGACAGTGGTCATAACCATGGATAGCCAAGCTACTGCAATGATCTGCACATGAAGTAAGTGATATAGCGAATCAGAAGAACTATACTACATTTCTAATGGGAGGTATTTGCTAATATTTTTATTCTTACATTTACTCCATATTAGGATAGGATCTTGGAGATGGGAAGAGTTTTTGCTCAGTTTCTGCTGCAAACATTCTGCAGAAAGACCCGGTGAGCAAATAGCCTTAGGCTTCTTTTACATATGCCTTGCTTTTTGCGGGCCGTATTGCCGTAATTTTCACGGTCTGCCGCAAAAACACGCCAAGTGTAAAAGATGCCTTAGATGGAAAATAGTCCATTTTTTTGCCTCCACAAATAGTGTGATGTGTGTCCAAAGGCTGTACGAGTGTAAAGCAGAACTGCAATACCAACCACAGCCCATGGGCACGATATGTGCGGTTTCTGAAGGAAAAAAACACTAAGAAAAAGATCACTTTCTAAATCTGAAAAAACAAATCCATCATTAAAGACCGAAGAAGAGGTGCAGAATTTCTCGGTACCTGACTTGTTTGTGAGCAGAAGATACTGCAGCCATTCCGGGGCACCATCCATTACATATCCTCTGTATACCCCCATAACACAGAATGGGCAGAATCTCCACCCTGCAGTGTCCCAGGTCTGATTCATGTCACATAATCCAACACTGGTATCACCTCCAATCTGTAAATATATGGTTTCCGTTTTTGGCAATAACATGATCATCCTGACTTTTTGGCTCCTTTATGAGTAGAACTAGACACATTATACTAAAAACCTGTGGCAGATGGTGATCTTGGCATAAAAAGAAGCTCTCGCATGTAAAATCTGGTTGTCATTCAACTCCACCACTCTGGAAATCCATGATAATTAAATGTGTGCGATTTCAGCCAGTGAGGTACAAGGATACCAAATGTCCAGACTAATCCAATAAAGTTTGGCTCCCCTCTATACAAAGGCAATAGCTGCCAGGCAAATGCTCAGCTCCCTACCAAGACCACCATAATCATACACCCCCAGCTATGCCTGCATGTCATTTTTAACATGGAGAGGGGTATAAATTTCTGCCAAAAACCCCGGGAACAAAGTTCAAACTCTAAAACAGGACTAATGTTACTTCAGCTTGTGCCGCACAAAGGACAATCTAGGGTGTGCATGCACCACTTTCAGGCAGATTCCGCCGGAAAGAGATTAAAAAATGGAAAGGAAAAAAAGAAGAAATTTAAAAAAAAAATATACATTTCTTTTTTTTACCACTTCAGGCTTTGGAAGCCATGATGCATATAAAACAAGTGACCTGACCGTTCTTTAGGCGGCTTCCACTTGGAAGCTAAACAAGGTTAAAAAATAAATAATATATTAAATAAAAAGGCGACAAAGAAAATGCTTTAAGAAAATTGTGTTTTTCCTAAAGTATCTTCTGCTTCGAAAGCTCAGAGGGTAGGCCGTCATCTAAAATACGCCATGTGCACATACCCCTTGCAATGGCCGAATCTGATACTCAAAACGGAGGAGAATAGGGCATACATACTCAAGTCTTACGGATCAGACACATGGATCAGTTTTTTAAACGTATATCTCTGTAATCAATGAAACCCACAAAGTGCAGGAGACTGACTGCAGCGGCGCGGACGGCAGGAGAAGACTGCAGATGCTAAGTATAACACTAAGTGCAGGGGCCTTGCATTAGTAGCACCACTCCAATGCTGCATTAAAAAAAACTGCTTGAGTGGTGCTTTAAAACTAATCTTTGAAATATAATAATATTTAAAGGGGCTGTTCAGGATTGTGGTAAAAGTCTGCAGTTACTCTATGTCACTGCAGACTTGTGAATCCAAACAGTGATTTGCACACTTTCGGCCACATTCCAACTAGACGTATCCGGCTCATCTAGTCGGCATGTGACTGCATATATGCAAATCGCATACTTGCAGTTACCGGCTCGTCCTCTCCCGGGATAGGAGAATCCTGACAACGTGCCCATTGTGAGGATTTACAGGTCTACAGTTACATCGATTGACTGCAGACTTGAACTGTAAGCCTGGACAACCCCTTCAACACAATCGGAATCTGCGCCTTTCTTTCCAGTTATGAAAGAGACCATGACAGAACCCGATAGACATTATCGACTCATGATGGCATCTATTGGTTAAAATTGCTGTCAGGCAAGTGAAGGACCTGTCAAGTGCAGTTGCTTCTGTTAGAATTGCCCGTGTGAACAGAGCCCAAAGCATGTGAGAAGTTTTAAAATGGCATATACCTACCCATAGCTTGCTACTAAAATATCAAAATAATCTGTATTCATTCCACTGTTTTCCCCCACTAATTGTTCTCTGGGTGTAGCGGGGAAAAAACTATTAACAAAAAACAAACCAACCTTATTTGAACTCCCATAGCGACAAAATAAGACGTAAGAGCAAAGAATAAGTGATAAAGCACTGTCCAGCCCGAAGGTAGAATTTCACTTTAACCTTCCTGCAGCAAAATATTACTACGAAGTAATAATAGAGATGTGCAAGTGTGCTAATAAAAGCCTTGCTCCAGCATAAAGAAGTTCATCCATTACCAAAAGGTTCTCGCCAATATAAGAAGCTGGACCCGACATGTTTATTCCATTAGTGAGACGGCCACAGGGCTCGTGGCTGAAGATCTACATGGAGCCGTGAACAATTGCGGTTAATACGAAATAGACTAAGAACTACAGAATGTCTGTGCGTCAGTAATAAAGGCTATACCAAGGATTAATTGTTATGCCGCGTCCTGGCTGCAGGGGTGGACTATATAATGTGCCCGTTTGCTGGTTTGGAGATGGAAGTGGCCCTATTACTTCTTGGGCCCTTGTGCGGCGGCACAGGCTGCACCGATGCTTCGTCGGCCCCTGGCTAGCTGTGGCTGCAAAAACGGATAGAGGTTACAAGAAAGGAAGAAAAAAAAACTTAAAAAAAGAGACTTCCCATCATGTTATAAATATGAGATGGCACCAAGTGTAAAGTTCCTCTAAAAGGGTGATTTATGCCCTGACTGATCCGATACAAGATCATCTAGAGTCTTTACTAAACGTATCAAATGAATCTATACTGATCACAGATTGATACAATCTGAATGTTTAATGTAAAACCAAGAGGCACAGATGCTCCACTTAGCTCCCTCCTCCCACATGGCTGAAAAGCCCAAAGTAGTGCTGGCATCTCTCTGAAAGCAATCACTTGTTACATGCCAAATTGGGCTTTTTTCCCCCTTCTTCCTCTTCCCTGGTACCAGATCCATCTTTTTTTATGGATAACCATGGAAACCAATGCATTTCTCAGTCTGTGTTTCATTTTGTGTGGGTGTATGCAAGAGGGTTGAGGGGACTTGGGATTCATTTAAAGCAGGCGGCTACAGCTCCACAGTGGGGATAGTCCGTGCGAAATTACATCTCTGTACGTAGATTCAGAAAATGATGAACAGGAACGCACGCAGACCATTGTCATCTGTTACAACGCAGAAAGCAGTAATTCATTGTTATGCTATATTTAACAAAACAGTATTCTGAGGAATTATGAATACTGCTTCATCTAGAAGTAAGAATGAGGAATCCAAATATCCCTACGGCCACCATCACGATAATCTTGCCATCCCTATAGGGGGCTGGTGTAAGCCCATTTTTATGAGAGCTTATCCTCGCTACTGCAGCCTGTTTTTTAGAGTATTATTATGAGCGTGCTACTGTGAGCAGCCAGGTGGCCTATACGTGTTACCATGTACTGCAGCGTCTCCGGACTTGTCTCCCATTCAGCACATCTGAGACGTCATTGGTTGGTAATTGCACAGGGAGCTGCCAGCAGCGGATCTTGATGATTTGCTGAAGTGCATTCAGCACAGCAGAATATTACCCAGACAGCCTTTTACCTACACGTAACCCATTGAGACTAATGTACGAGTCTTATCCAAAATATCATGAGGCGAATGAATGCTGCATTTCTTCCCCTCTACAGGGACACTCAATCCATAAGTATTTCCTTTTCTGTTTTGTTTATCTGAACTAGCCCATTCACGAACATTGGTCAGTGCGCTGTCCGTGAAGTATTCATTTTGCTCACTGACAGCAAACGCAATAAAAAAAACACACACACAAATCCAAAAGGCATCTAAAGCAGGCCTAAGGGCAGTTTTCTACATTAAGCTTTTTTTTGGCATGTGAAAATCAGGTTATGGCAATTGTGATGAGTGTTTGGTCAGTGATAAATTTTCCAAGTGTTTTTAGTAAGCAAAAAAAAAAGAAATATTTCTTCCAATCTTAGTCTGATTTATACAGTCATCTGACTGCATCCTAACAAATAGTCAATGAAAAACAGACCGCACTAGGATGCACCTAGAATGCCAGCAGTATACTTAAAGAAAATCGGTCATCAAGACGTTATATCAGACTGATGGCATGTATGTAGAGGTGCTTTAATGCTGAGTAAGTCCATACCTTTCTTGACAATGGCACAGTTGACATTGTATGCTAATTAGCCGCAAGTGCAGTGGGAGGGACAATGCACTTGCAGCTCTCCTACCTCTTAGGCTATATTCACACTTTGCGGATTTTGCTGCGGATCCGCAGCGGATTTGACCGCTGCGGATCCGCAGCAGTTTCCCATGAGTTTACATTTCAATGTAAACCTATGGGAAACAAAAAACGCTGTGCACATGCTGCAGAAAAATCCGCGCGGAAACGCTGCGGATTACATTCCGCAGCATGTCACTTCTTTTCTGCGGATTTTCACCTGCTCCAATAGAAAACTGCAGATGAAAATCCGCAGAAGAAAACGCAGTAAAAACCGCGATAAATCCGCAGTAAAAACCGCAACGGGTTTTCACTGCGGATTTTGCAATTCTGCTGCGGAAAAATCCGCAGTGGAATCTGCAGAGTGTGAACATAGCCTAACCCTAATCTGACCGCTGCCTGTCCTGTCTCTGATTGATAGATGACAAACATGAGTGATCTGAAGAAAGGAGTCAGGCAGCAGAACAGGGAGAGAGGCAGGAGAGATGAAAGAGCACTCCCCACCACTGCACTTGCAGCTCATTAGCATACTATTTTGTCTATGGATTTCTCAAAAACAGCAAAACGGATTTCTATAAGGGATGATCAGCAAGTGCTGCGGGTTGGAAGATGACTACTCGTGCAGCGTCCAACCTTCAGCGTGCACATGTTAAAGCATGGTGGATGAGATTTTAAGAAATCCCATGCCTACTATGCATCTAGAGAATGCTGCGGCTCACCTGCGGAGACGGACATGCGACACGTCTCTCCAGACCGCAGCACGTCAATTTCTCTTAGGCTGCGTGTCCACGTTCAGGATGGCCGGCGGTATCGTCGGAGCGGCAAACCCGCTCTGCGGAAAGCCCCGCCCCCTTTCTGGGACGCGATGATGCCGGATGTGTTCATAGCACACATCCGGCATCATCGCTCCCCACCATAGGGCCCTGTGCTATATCTTGCGGCGACGCAGCGTCGCCGCAAGATATACGGACATGCTGCGATCTGAAAAGACGCGCAGCATGTCCGGAGTCGCAGGGCCGCCGCGTGCGTGTTACCACGCATAGTGGAGACGGGATTTCATTAAATCCCCTCCACTATGCTGTAACATCTGGACGCTGCGTGTCTGACGCTGCGGCTCTATGCAGCGTCAGACACGCAGCGTTTCCTGCACGCGGACACATACCCTTATGGAGACGCTAGTCTCCAAGAGAGAAATGTCATCTATACAATATACTGGACTTTGTGACTCCGCACGGTTCAGTGAACACATGCGGATTCACCTCCTGCGTTCAATAGACGGCAGCGCTTTGGACACAGCAAACATATGCTACATCCAAAGCGCTGCCAGTTTCAGATTGTCTGCACATACCCTAAGAGAGGTAAAGATCTACTCAGCATTACAGCGCCTTTATATGCATGCCATCAGTCTGCAGTATAAAATACTGATGACAGGTTCTCTTTAAATGGGTCATTTTGACCTGTGACTAGGACATCTGAACAGCACCATAGACTAAAGGCTATGCTTTTGTGCTTTTTTTTATGGTTATTCTAATAGAGGTAAGTCCCACCTTAAGGTCCCTTACCTAACGCACATTTAAGGCATATTCAGAAGTTAGAAAAAAATTGGAGTCCGGCTCAACTGGATTTTTGTTTTATTTTTATTTTTCAAAAGAAAAATTTACATGGTCGACATGACCCAGTTAACTCGTTTCGACTGCACTAGACAGTCTTAATGAGTCATGAGTAACACTGTCTAGTGCAGTCGAAACGCGTCAACTGGGTCATGTGGACCATGTAAATTTTTCTTTTGTTTGCACCATATTTTCTTTTGAAAAATAAAACGAAGATCCAGTTCTGTTGTGCCGGACTCCAATTTTTTCTATTTTCCTTGATGAGGGGTCGTGGTGAAGCCGGTGTCTGAGCCCCAGGTGAATGAGCGTGGAGCAACTGGGTGAGCTGGAATTAAGTTTCTATATTCAGAAGTTGAAAAAGAAATTGTGAGCATGTCATGGTCCCTGGATATCGCCTGCAGGATCTACACCACTGGCAGGCTTTATAAGGTTGTAACATAGCAATAAAATAGGAAGGAAAGCGGGAAGGCTACTGAAAGAGGTCATTATACGTTATAACGCTCCCATATTTACAAGCTGCAATTCCATTTATAGGTATAAATTATAGATTTGCTGATTAGCACACAAATGAAGGTTCACCAAAGGTGAAATTGTACTTTACAGGACTTTAATAGTAGCGCCCACTTTTTCGACCAAGGGTGTAATTTCTAATTTGCCAGATAAGTAAGCTGTAAAGAGTACTCAAATCTGATTATTTTAATCCAAAAATAATTACATTTTCCAGAAGACCAGCAAGAAGCCAGATATGAAACAAGTCTAGTTTCCAAAGGAAGTATTAGTATGTGTAAACTATATATACATTAAAAAAAGAAAAAAAAAAGAATGATTCAGCCAAGTCGGTGGTCTGCGGCCCCCTCTCCCACCCCAGTATAAAACACGGCAAGTCATAAAGGCTGTAGTTACCCACTGGTCTAACTATAGTCTGCGGCAATAACCGAGATTTGTAATGTCAGGAGGCTTAACCTTCGCCCACTACTGAAAACCTGACATTACAGATATAATCCAGGCATATGCTATACATGCTGACAATATAGGAGGCAATCCATACATTGTGCCTATAAATACTCACCATTTATTATCACCACTTTATTACAACCACCACCCAGAGAAAGAAAGTGAATCACTCTCTGCATGCGAGTCACATTACTATGCAATGCTGCATTATTCACAGAGCGAGCCAGACTACTGGTACTCTGGTGCCTTCACCTGCTCTCCCCTTACCATTGTCATTATCTCGTAAAGACCATGTGCCCCATATGTGGCCTGCAACAAAATAAAAACCCCTTGTATTATAGTCCCCTACGAGGCCGCCAGCTCCGATGGGTGTCGCTGGTCTTGGTCCGGCGCCTCCCTTCTGCTTTCAGTGCCATCCTCATGTGTTGATGCGACATTTGTAGCCGCCAGCTTTTTTATTTTTTTTTTATTTCATTTTTTGTTCTATTGAACAAACTAGTAAGCTGCGAGTCGAAATGGAAGCCACCTGGAGAATGGAAACCTAAATGGGTAATAAGAAGACTGAACATTTGCACAGCTAGTTGCTTTTACATTTAAATGCCTATGTTCACATTTTAGCGTTTATTTTATGCCCTTTTGACCTTTTCAGGCTGGTTACAGACTGTAAAGACGTGATGTGCACATGTCGCTAATAACTGTAAATCGGTTTTGTGACCGATGAGACGCTGTAAGCAGTATATAGCCAGGATGCCGTTTTAATGTGGTAAAAAAAAAAATAATAATCAGTCAAAAGAAAGTAGTTTTTGCATAAACAAAGCAGCTCTGACAGTGCGATCCATGTCTGCATGTTGTTTGGCAGGGTGATTACTACTGCTGTAACATGTTTCTTAAAAGAAACTAATATTTAAGTTATGCCTAGCAAAACGATCACATGTGCAGCACCTTGGAAATAATGGCGCTTTAAAAATAAATACCGTAATAAGTTTGTAAGTTTAGGGAAAATAGCTGTCGGCCAGGCGAGTGTCCGGATGACAGCCATCTAATTTGTATGGGGAAAGGGACGGTTTTCGGGAACTAGCAGCTTTCATTTTAAGAATATGCTCCATCTCTATGGCTATGTGCACACGTTGCGGATTTGTTGCAGATCCACAACGTTATTTTCTGCGCGGAATTGCACAAAATCCGTAAAGGATTGCTGAAGCAATATTAACCCCTTTACCCCCAAGGGTGGTTTGCACGTTATGGACCGGGCCAATGTTTACAATTCTGACCACTGTCCCTTTATGAGGTTATAACTCTGGAACGCTTCAACAAATCTTGATGATTCTGACATTGTTTTCTCGTGACATATTGTACTTCATGATAGTGGTAACATTTCTTTGATAGTACCTGCGTTTATTTGTGAAAAAAACAGAAATTTGGCGAAAATTTCGCAATTTTACAACTTTGAATTTTTATGCCCTTACATCACAGAGATAGGTCACACAGAATACTTAAGTAACATTTCCCACATGTCTACTTTACATCAGCACAATTTTGGAAACAATTTTTTTTTTTGTTAGGGAGTTATAAGGGTTAAAAGTTGACCAGCAATTTCTCATTTTTACAACACCATTTTTTTTAGGGACGACATCTCATTTGAAGTCATTTTGAGGGGTCTATATGATAGAAAATAACCAAGTGTGACACCATTCTAAAAACTGCACCCCTCAAGGTGCTCAAAACCACATTCAAGAAGTTTATTAACCCTTCAGGTGCTTCACAGGAGTTTTTGGAATGTTTAAAAAAATGAACATTTAATTTTTTTCACAAAAAAATTACTTCAGCTCCAATTTGTTTTATTTTTACCAAGGGTAACAGGAGAAAATGGACCCCAAAGGTTGTTGTACCATTTGTCCTGAGTACCCCGATACCCCATATGTGGGGGTAAACCACTGTTTGGGCGCATGGCAGAGCTCGGAAGGGAAGGAGCGCCATTTGACTTTTCAATGCAAAATTGGCTGGAATTGAGATGGGACGCCATGTTTCTTTTGGAGAGCCACTGATGTGCCTAAACATTGAAACCGCCCACAAGTGACACCATTTTGGAAAGTAGACCCCCGAAGGATCTTATCTAGATGTGTTGTGAGAGCTTTGAACCCCCAAGTGTTTCACTACAGTTTATGACGTAGAGCCGTGAAAATAAAAAAAAATTTTTTTCCACAAAAATTATTTTTTAGCCCCCAGTTTTGTATTTTCCCAAGGGTAACAGGAGAAATTGGCCCCCAAAAGTTGTTGTCCAATTTGTCCTGAGAACGGCGATACCCCATATGTGAGGGGAACCACCGTTTGGGCGCATGGCAGAGCTCGGAAGGGAAGGAGCACCATTTGGAATGCAGACTTAGGCCGGCTTCACACTCAGCGTATGAAAATACGGTCCGTATATTACGGCCGTAATACGCTGAAAAGTCCTGAAAATAGTGGTCCGTAGCTCCTCCGTAGGCAGGGTTTGAGACATGGTTTACATACAGTAAACCATGTCTTCTCTCCATTTTTTTTGCAGATTCCACACTACTAATGTCAGTAGTGTGTATCTGCAAAATTTGGCCGTTCTATCTACTAAATTAAAGGGTTAAATGGCGGAAAAAATTGGCGTGGGCTCCCGCACAATTTTCTCCGCCATTTAACCCTTTAATTTAGTAGATAGAACGGCCAAATTTTGCAGATACACACTACTGACATTAGTAGTGTGGAATCTGCAAAAAAAATGGAGAGAAGACATGGTTTACTGTATGTAAACCAGGTCTCATATCATGTCGGGTTTTAGGAAGGAGAAAGAAAAAGCCGGTAATTGAATTACCGGCTTTCAAGCTGTATAGCGCTGGAATAAATATTAATATATATACATATATGTGTCTCACTGACATATATATATATATATATATATATATATATACACCTATTCTATGTGTACACATTTATTCTACCTATTGGACTGGAAGCTGTCAGTGTGATTTTACTGTACACCGCACTGAATTGCCGGCTTTTCTCTCTAACACCGTTGCGTATTTCTCGCAAGTCACACTGCTTGTCCGTGTGTAATCCGTATTTTTCACGCTTCCATAGACGTTCATTGGCGTATTTCTTGCGCAGTACGGTGACAAACGCAGCATGCTGCGATTTTGTACGGCCGTAGAAAGCCGTATAATACTGATCAGTAAAATACGGCAGATAGGAGCAGGGGCATAGAGAATAATTGTGCCGTATTTTTTGCGAGTTTTACGGACGTAGTTTCTGCGCTCTTACGTCCGTAAAACTCGCAAGTGTGAAGCCGGCCTTAGATGGATTGGTCTGCAGGCGTCAAGTTGCATTTGCAGAGCCCCTGATGTACCTAAACAGTAGAAACCCCCCACAAGTGACCCCATATTGGAACCTAGACCCCCCAAGGAACTTATCTAGATGTGTTGTGAGAACTTTGAACCCCCAAGTATTTCACTACAGTTTATAACGCAGAGCCGTGAAAATAAAAAATCATTTTTTTCCTAAAAAAAACTGTTTTTTTAGCCCCCCAAATTTTTATTTTCCCAAGGGTAACAAGAGAAATTGGCCCGCAAAAGTTGTTGTCCAATTTGTCTTGAGTACGCCGATACCCCATATGTTGGGGTAAACCCCTGTTTGGGCGCACAGGAGAGCTCGGAAGGGAAGGAGCACTGTTTTACTTTATCAACGCAGAATTGGCTGGAATTGAGATCGGACACCATGTCGCATTTGGAGAGCCCCTGATGTGTCTAAACAGTGGAAACCCCCCAATTCTAACTGAAACCCTAATGCAAACACAACCCTAACCCTAATCCCAACCGTTAGGCCATGTTCACACTATGCGGTTTTTACTGCGGAACCGCGGCGATTTTGCCGCTGCGGGTCCGCAGCTGTTTTCCATGCAGGGTACAGTACAATGTTACCCTATGGAAAACAGAAACCGCAGTGCACATGATGCGGAAAAACCCGAAAAAAACCGCGCTGAATTGCTGCGGAAAAAAAGAAGGACCATGTCACTTCTTTGTGCAGAATCGCAGCGATTCTGCACCCATAGAAATGCATTGATCCGCTTACTTCCCGATTGGGGCTGTGCCCACCATGCGGGAAGTAATGCAGATTATGTGCGGGTTATACCCGGGGTGGAGGAGAGGAGACTCTCCTCCAGGCCCCGGGAACCATATTTGTATTAAAAAAAAAAGAATTAAAATAAAAAATCATGTTATACTCACCTCGGAAGTCTCAGCGCTGCACGCGGCCGTCCAGTCTCAGGTTTGCTATGCGACCAGGACCTTCGGTGACGTCGCGGTCACATGACCGTGACGTCACCGAAGGTCCTGGTCGCACATCATCTTTGGAACCGGACCGCCGCCTGCAGCGCCGAGGAGATCGGGACGTCAGAGGGTGAGTATATCATGATTTTATTATTTTTAACACTACTATTGATGCTGCATATTGCTGCATATGCAGCATCAATAGTAGGGGTAAATCCCGCAGCGGAACCCGCAGGACAAACCGCGATAAATCTGCAGGGATAACCGCAGCGGGTTTGCCCTGCAGATTTATCAAATCCGCTGCGGGAGAACCCGCAGGATAAAAAGGAACGTGTGAATGTGGCCTAAATGTAATCCAAACCCTAGTCCTAACCCTAACGGGAAAATGGAAATAAATACATTTTTTTCATTTTATTATTTTTCCCTAACTAAGGGGGTGATGAAGGGGGGGTTTGATTTACTTTTATAGCGTTTTTTAGCGGATTTTTATGATTTTCAGCCTTCACACACTAAAAGACGCTTTTTATTGCAAAACATATTTTTTGGCGTTACCACATTTTGAGAGCTATAATTTTTCCATATTTTGGTCCACAGAGTCATGTGAGGTTTGTTTTTTTGCGGGACGAGTTGACGTTTTTATTGGTACCATTTTCGGGCATGTGACATTTTTTGATCGCTTTTTATTCCGATTTTTGTGAGGCAGTATGACCAAAAAACAGCTATTCATGAATTTCTTTTTTGGGGGGGGGGGGGGGGCGCGTTTATACCGTTCCGCGTTTGGTAGAATGGATAAAGCAGTTTTATTCTTCGCGACAGTACGATTACAGCGTCACCTCATTTATATCTTTTTTATGTTTTGGCGCTTTTATACGATAAAAACTATTTTATAGAAAAAATAATTGTTTTTGCACCGCTTTATTCTGAGAGCTATAACTTTTTTATTTTTTTGCTGATGATGCTGTATGGTGGCTCGTTTTTTTGCAGGACAAGAAAATGTTTTCAGCGGTACCATGGTTATTTATATCCGTCTTTTTGATCGCGTGTTATTCCACTTTTTGTTTGGCGGTATGATAATAAAGCGTTGTTTTTTGCCTCTTTATTTTTACGGTGTTCACTAAAGGGGTTAACTAGTGGGACAGTTTTATAGGTCGGGTCGTTACGGACGCAGCGATACTAAATATATGTACTTTTATTTAGATAAAGGAATGTATTTATTGGAACAATATTTTTCTTTTATTAGTATTTATTTAGGATTTCTTTTTTTTTTTCACATCTTTATTTTTTTTTTTGTTACTTTGCCCCAGGGGGGACATCACAGTAAAGTGACAGATCGCTGATCTGACACTTTGCTGTGCACTGTGTCAGATCAGCGATCATACAGCACAGCAGGGAGGCTTCCTGGCGCCTGCTCTGAGCAGGCGCTGTGAAGCCACATCCATGCAGGACCCGGATGCAGCCCCGCAGCCATTTTGGATCCGGGGCCTGCATGGAGAGGAAGGTAGGAGACCCTAGGAGCAACGCGATCACATCGCGTTGCTCCTAGAGTCTTAGGGAAGCACGCAGGAAGCTCCCTCCCTGCGCGATGCTTCCCTATACCGCCGGAACACTGCGATCATGTTTGATTGCAGTGTGCTGAGGGCGGTCCGTGACCGCTCCTGGCACATAGTGCCGGATGTCAGCTGCGATACCTGACACCCGACCTCGATCGGCCGCGCTCCCCCAGTGAGCGCAGATGATCGCGCTGGGCGTACTATCCCGTCACTGGGAATTAAGTCCCAGGTCACCTTGACTGATAGTACGTTCAATGGGATTAAGGGGTTAATCAATGGGAATCCAGAATTGGTGTGCACATGCTGCAGAAAAATCTGTCTTGATTCACGTCGTTTTATTTTCCGCAGCATGTCAATTATTTTTGCGGATCTGCAGCGTTTCTGCGCTCATTGACTTACATTGAGTCAGTCAAATCTGCAGCCAAACCGCAGGCGTAAAAAGGTTTGCGGATTCGCATGCAAAAAACGCTACAGAAAGGAAATTATGTCAGAAGGAGGAAGAGTGTGTGAGAAAAGAGTATGTGCGTGGGTGTCTGCGTGTGCATCTGTCTGCGGGTGTGTGTGTGTGTGTCTGTACCCAGGAGTCATCGGATGGGACTACTACTCCCACCCGACTGTCTGCTGCACATATAACAGTGATGGGAGAGTAGTCCATCATGTGACAACTGTGTTCAATTCTAAAAAAAATAAAAACATTTACTTAATTACATGCACAATACATACTCACCAAACACCTAATCCCTGATGCCAGAGTCTCCTGCAAGCAATCAAAAATAATAAAGATATACTCACCTTTCCGCCGTAGTCCATTTAATAACGCGTGTCTCACAGCGATCTCACGTGTAGAACAGTCACATCGGGAGAAGTGACTGCTCTACCCGGCCTCCGGCGACACAATGATAGGAGGTGATCGCTCCGGCAGTGTATCACTGAGCAGCCGTGAGAGTTCACCAGAGTTCATCAGCTGATCAGCTCCGGAGCCCTTACTTGCGGCGCCACATAAAAACCGCACAGATTTTCAACTGCGTTTTCTGCCAAGAGAGGCAAAAACTGCGCAGAATTTTACACAAGCAAATCCGCAACGTGCACACATAGCTTACACACACATAGCACACACATGTGCTCACATCACCGTATAAATCGAAAGAGTGCAATCCGATTTAAAAAAAAAAATCAGGAGAGAAATTACATGGGAAATCAGACCTTTTTTTTGCAGTCACCGCTATTCCGTTAATAACGGCGATCGCACCACTGGGGTTGATAAAAACCCACCAGAATCATGTTCTCAGGGGCGCTATACACTTATTTCTCAGCGCCGTTAAAAAGCGGTGCAGAGGCATAAGTACCCTTAACTGCTGCCGTTAAGAGGCGTATCGGTGGTCGTTAGGGGGTTAAAAATGTATACCGATAGTGATGTGAAATCTGGTGACAGAGTCACCTTTATCCAGCTGCAGTTCTGAAGTTTGTGCAGCCAATATAAAATGAATACTTGTATGGTTGGACAGATCAGCAGGCCTCAATGTCATATATTTTATTTATTTTACTAATTTATATAGCGCTATTACTTCCACAGCGCTTTACAAACATTATTGTTTAGCTACAATTATGGAAAGAGTAAAAAAAGAATATATAACAGATCTCAGGTCCATTTTAAAAGGGGGTTATAACCTTCACAAAACATTTCATTGGAGAATTGATGCAATGGAGAAAACATACAGAACCCAATGCTTGACTAGCTACAATGCGTTACATGCTAGTCATATTATAGGAAAACCCCAAAAAGACCTCCGGACACAGGCAACAATCATGGCGGGTCCTCTAGATTTTTATCTTTCTCACGTTAACTTCTCTTCAGCAGTAATCAGCTTTATAAAAGGCAACGACATGAAAGAAAGTTGCACATTTTGTAAACAAAGTATTTTTTCACCCCCAGAGATCAGGCTAAAAAAACAGCGTGGGAGATTTATCCAAGCCGGTGACTGTGAGCGACTGCCCCACATTCCCTAACACCGGACTCCAGATCGGAAAACTAAAGCCGGAATTTTGTCGTACCCCTTAAGGCTAAGTTCACACTTTGCGGATTCCACCGCGGATTTTTCCGCAGCGGAATTCCAAAATCCGCAGTGAAAACCCGTTGCGGTTTTTACTGCGGATTTATCGCGGTTTTTACTGCGGTTTCTTCTGCAGATTTTCATCTGCAGTTTCCTATTGGAGCAGGTGAAAATCTGCAGAAAAGAAGTGACATGCTGCGGAATGTAATCCGCTGTGTTTCCGCGCGGTTTTTTCCGCAGCATGTGCACAGCGTTTTTTGTTTCCCATAGGTTTACATTGTACTGTAAACTCATGGGAAATTGCTGCAGATCCGCAGCGGTCAAATCCGCTGCGGATCCGCAGCAAAATCCGCAAAGTGTGAATATAGCCTGAAACTTCTATTTGCACAAAAGAAAACCCCAAATACAGAGTGAAAATAAATTGGCCACGAATGCCGGCCGGTCTATTAAAATCTGCAGTAGCTGTACGTGTAACCGTTTAGGGTCCACAAACCGTTGTGCGGGACGAGTCAATGAGACGTTTCCTGCTTTGACGGCAACAAACTGAAAACTAACGGAAAAAAATAGACACGTGTATTGAAAAAAAAAAAATGTCCATCAATGTACTCACAAGCAAAGAAAACTTCTTAAGCAACGTGGTCATCATTGAACGGCTTCAGAAGTGGCTGCACGGGCGACCAAATGGGTTGAGCAGCTATTTAGCCGGCACCACACACAATTCCTCCACGCAGCACAAAGCAGTAAAAGTGAAGGTATGTGCAAGGTTTCTTCACTTGTGTTTTTGGCAGAAGAAACAGCAGCAGGGAGGCAATAAGTCTCCAGCCGAAAATCCTCTCAGGGGCAGCAGATGTAATGCGCCACTATTGGTTTTCCACACTATACACCAGAAAAACTGCCTAAACTTTCAGCATGTCAGAGACTTGTGTGATGACAGTCTCAGGCAGGCACTCACAGACGTGGCCCTTAGCACTCTTTTTGTTCTTTTTGTTTATTATGGCAAAACACTTTTATAGATATCATCTAGCGCTTTATAGATATCATCATCATCGTCGTCCCAACTGGGGCTCACAGTGTTCATTACAAAGACAGTATGACATTGTAGTGTGCAGGAAAAAGGGTCTTCATCCAGCAGCCCCTACATCAAAACAAGATAAACCTAAAACTTCACATTTATTTGGATCAATGTTAAAAACGAAAAAATAAAATCATGGCAAAAGGCGTCCAAACGTATAGTCTATGCATTTCAAGCAAAAACGCTCTTAATTATGACCAATCATGTCTTTGGAATGTGGGAGGAAACCGGAGAAGCCCAAGGAAACCCATCAAAACACGGGGAGAAAATACAGACTCCTTGCAGATGTTGTCCAATGTGGGATTAGAACCCAGGACTCCAGCGCTGCCAAGCAACAGTACTAACCACTGAGCCACCGTGCTGGAACAGCAAAACACACCCCAGTAAATGACAATGCAGGAATCAGACTCTCAGCCCCTACATCATGCTGCTCTCAGATTACATAGGAGAAACCTGGTGGCAGATTCCCTTTAACACATAGCTTTGTTGTGATGAACCACCTTATGGAACATGCCATTTTGATGTGGGAAGAATTAAAATTAAAAACTGCTGCAGAATTTTGAAAACCTAACATCCTAACAAAATACAAACCTTTTATATAGATGGTGCTGATGAAAAGCAGACAAGGTGAAAATGTGATCAACTTTATTTTGTGTGGTATGACTTCCTGGATTAAAAGGTACAGTCATTCAAAGTTTGACAACTGGTAAATGTAAATTTGTTTTCCATTTGTCAAGTTTCTGAAATTTTTTAGAAATAAATGCAAAAACCATATCGACCTAAACTTACCATTAACAAAAAGAATGTATCACGGAAAAAAATATCTGAAAATCACTGGGACATGTTGAAACATTCAGAGTTGCGCCCACATAAAGTGACACATTAGAGTTTAAAAATTTGGCCTGGTCAAAAAGGGGTTAAATAAGCAAATCGCCTCTTCAGAAATAAAAAAGACAAAGACTATCCCTCTGAAACACTTGTCTGCAAATGGAGTCTTTATTGACTTTTGGGATAATTACCAGTGATGAGAGAATGTGCTGGGATAAGGTGTTATCTTAGCATGCTCGGGTGCTTACCGAGTGACTTCGGCGTGCACAAAAAACATGTTAGCGTCCCCATGGCTGTTGAGCAGCCGCAGCACATGCAGTGATTGTCTAACAAACAGGAAATCTACTATGCATGTGTTGCGGCTGTCAAACAGCAGTGTGATATGCTCTAACATGTTTTTCGAGCACACCAAAGACACTCTGCTAGCACCTGAGCATGCTCAGATAACACCTCATCACTAATAGTTGCTTTAGATAAGTGACTAGAGTTCATTCCTCTTCCTCTCTAAATAGGCTATTTGCATATTTAATTTAGGAGAGGAGCATTGGCCTATAAGTCTTTCTATGCCAAATTGTTGTTTCCAGAGGCAATAAATCACAGCAAAGTCATATATGTTAGACTGAATTCAGTCTGACCACCGGGAAAACTTTCGGATGCATATGGATGCCATTCAACTGATCAAAAGCGTGTCATTTTGGGCTCAGTCCCGCAGGTATACAACCTCATACCTTTCTGGAATAGTAGGCATAACGGTGATAGCCTGATGCTTTATTTTATACAGAAATTTTTTTTTTTTATCATATCTCATCTTTAAAAACAACCTGCCAGCTCTCCTATTTTAGTTATATAAATTACATTTCGCCTTACCATAACAATTCTGGACCCTTTTTTTGCCAGTAATTTGATGAAAATTGAATTTTTAGAATTAGGCATATCCATTCATTTTATGTGTCCTCCCCTATACACTGGAAGGTTGGTGCTCACAGCAGGGACGGGCAAGTTGCAGTGACAGGTAGTAACATCCAGCCAGACATGATACAGTTGTATCCACTTTTGGCAGAGAGCAGGACTAGCCATGGACTGGTTTCCAGCCTGCGGATGTAAATACGGGGGGACAGAAGCTGGAGATGCACAATGTCAATCAAACCCTGGGGTTGGGGCGGTATTGACCATCTAATGTGTATGGGGGGCATTTGTCAGGGAATAGAAGGATTGGGGATGCTGAACGTCACTGTATAGTAGGCGAGATCCGCCACCATCAGGGGAGCATCCACCTATCCCCACAGGCCTGGAGAGAGAGCAGTCAGCCAAACAACCGCTATCCAACAGCTAGCCTAATATCTATGATGGGAAGGAAAGTATAGAAAGTATAGAAGACCTTTCCATCTACGCAGTGATTGTATCACACATAGAAAACCTCTACAAACAATATGCCTCTACCTTAGAAGAGAACATGCGAACGCTGATCGTATCATTGTGCCATTACCTCGATTCAACCAGTTTACAATTATATCTGAATTATGTGCCCGTTCTAGTCGCCGCGGTACTAAGTCCAGCACCAGATACCTTATTAGATGAATATTTCACACGCCTAAGTAGCAGGGTGGAGGCTAATACTCTAAGCTGCTTGATACAGTATGGCACATTCACACGGTAAATCCCTACATTACACTGCAGAGTTCACCACATTCTTCAGTCAAAAAAAATTATATAGACACATCATCAATATATTCCTAATTAAAGGGAACCTGTCATCCCCCCCTGGCGTTTTTAACTAAAAAAAAGAGCCATCTTGTGCAGCACTAATGCTGCATTCTGTCAAGGTGGCTCTTTTAGTTGGGGTCCCTACCAACGCTGAAATATTCGTTTTTTTAATTAGCCCGCCATACCTGTAGTCTGTCCAGGGGGCATGTCTTTTCCCCCCAGGACACAAATGCCTCCCAGCCATCACTCAGCCCCTCCGTGCACCGGCTCCTCTGCAGTCATTAACGTCCCCGGCGCCTGCGCTGCAAGTTCCTTTATCGGGCATGCGCAGTTTGCGCTGCCCTTCTTCGACTCCCATCACATGATGGGAACTCACAGACTACAGGTATGGCGGGCCTAATTAAAAAAACGAATATTGCAGAATTAGAAGGGACCCCAACTAAAAAAGCCACCTTGACAGAATGCAGCATTAGTGCTGCACAAAGTGGCTCTTTTAGTTAAAAACGCCCCGGGGGAGGGGGGGGGCAGATGACAGATTCCCTTTAAATGTATTTGATGCTGGATTAATCTAGACGGGCAAGCAATAAAAAAAAAAATTAAAAAAAAAAGTTTTATTTTGCTCTATTGCGACTAATACATAGTGTGTCCAGTTCGATGTTAAAAATTTGGGGAAAGGTCTTTAAAAATGGTTTCCGGGATTTTCGAAAAGTTGGCCAAGAGTAGGAGCTGTTATAAAATAGAAGACCACCACTTAGGCCGGGATCACACATACGCCAGATACGGCCGAGTCTCGCAGGTGAAAACCGAGCTCTGAAGCCGGCACTCCAGAGCGGAGCGTGCAGCCGCACAGCAATACATGGAGCGGCACGCTCCGCTCCAGAGTGCCGGCGCCAGAGCTGGGTTTTCACCTGCGAGACTCGGCCCTATCTGGCATATGTGTGATCCCGACCATACAAAGTGAATCTCCCTGCTCCTTCAGTAGTACAGTCCATCACTCATGTGACCACAGCAGCCAATCACAGGCCTCTACAGTCACGTGCCGTTCGCGCAAAAATCACAGCGGTGGCCAATGATTGGCTAAAGCAGGTTACAATGCAAGATCGCGAGGGTGGGGTAGAAGGAAAACTCAACAGACAAGGCTTCAATTTAGTTGATTATCCCATACTGTTGTTCAACTTTATTTCTACATTAGATTTAGCTTGTGGGTTTAGTTTGTCAAGACGCAGAGTTTGGCTATGAATTATATGACACTTGTGCCCCCCCCTTGTTTTACAAGGGATTGAGAAGGGGTTGTCAGAGTAGTGAACAAACCCTTTATTAATTTAGTAATGAAGGAAAATATACATTTTTTATGCTATTAAAATACATTTCTTGCAATGAGGTCCTATGCCGTCAATATCCATCTCTTCTCCTAAGGCTAAGCGAATATATATGACAGCAAAGGGACCAACCTTAGCCTACATGTTAGTGCACATAGTCCACCTTGGGGTCTGTTACAGCTGCAGCATGCACTAGCATGGACTACACTAGTGCTTCTAAGGGCCCCTTTCCACTTGTGTGAGAAAAAAACGGTCCGATTTACGGACCGAAAAAATGGATGTAACGTGTGCGATTGTCATGCGAGTGTCATGCGAGTGTAATGCGATTTTTTAATCGCATCATCCGTTTTTACATCCGTATGCAATCCGTTTTTTTTCTCTGCAACTATTTTTATACAGTCATTTACAGGACTATTTACAGTGTTCTGTGCCACAGAATGGTAAGGTATCCGTAAAAAACGGATGGAATACGGATGGTCCGTATTCCATGCGTTTTTTTTCTCGCACCCATTGACTTGCATTGGCGAGTCTCGTCCGAGAATCTCAGCAATACGCAGCATGCTGCGATTTTTTTCTCAGCCGACACAGATTTTTCTCAGTCCGATTTCGGCTGGGAAAAAAAATCGCAAATGGAATGTCACCTATTGAAAAACATTGGTCCGAGTGCAATCCGATTTTTTATCGGATTGCACTCGTCCGTTTTTCTCACAAGTGGAAAGGGGCCCTAAGGCTGGGTTCAGACGAGAGTGTGCAAAATTGTCTGTTTCATCCAGAAAGAAGGGAAAAAAATAAATTCTCATCTGTATGAAACCGCATGTTTTATATCCATAGGGCTACCAGTTTTTACATCAATAACTTAATAATAAAAGGCCAAATGCAATGGATTTGTGAAAAACATAATATACGGAAGGCAACCTATAAGTAATCATCTTTTTTTTGCATACCCACTGACTTGTAATATAATGGGAGAGTCTGATGTGCAAACCAAAAAATAAATCTAAGTGTATAAAAGAAAAAAAAACTGCTGCATGCACTTTCTGTCCGAGCGTAAAACCGATCAGGTGAAGCATCTCACTGACTTGCATTGGTCAGTGTGCTGTCGATACACAAAACTTTCAGCTTGTCTGAACAAGCCCCAAATAGTAGGCAGCTCCTGCACCTGTAGCTATGCGGACGAGCAGACAGAGCCAGTCATGTTCTCAGTTTACGGACAGGATTGGTCCGCACGGTTCAAAGCGCGTTTGGACTTAGTCCAGGCTGGTTGTTGAATACAACTGACTTATCTAAAATCATGAAGATCCCTGAGGGAATCATTATTTATCAGGGTTCACAGTATGTAAATGCTGTATATTATTAAAAGAAATCGAGCTCAACGTTTTTTTTTTTACTTTTTAAAGCAGTTTCATTTAAAGGGAACCAGTCAGATGATTCATGGTGCCCCAAGCACAGGCCGCATGATTCAGAGACCGGCTCCATTACTGCCTTTATGTACCTCAGTGACTAGTCATCCCCGACACCTCGCCCCCAGCTAATGTTTAAAAGCATTTTTTAGGCGCCCAACATATTTTCAACAACTAAGCCAGTCTCCGATTCATGCTGCTCATGGTTCGGGCAGCAGGAATCATCTGACCAGTTCCCTTAAAGAAAAAAACTCAGAGGATTTAACAAAAGCATTTAAAGGTCGCCCTAGAAGACCTTTGCCACTGGGAACCCTTGGGTGACCACATACAAACCAATTTCGGTCTGTAACACAGCAGCTAATGGATAAAGCAGATACATTATGTGCCATGCTTTCCTTATGTGGGTAACATAGGAAGCGTCAGGAAAAAAAAAATTGTATGCGATTCAGTCTGAATGAATGGATATGGATTAAGGTGTAGCTAAGGAAGTCAACCTTGGCTGCAAACGCCACCAGCAAGCCACTACTGCACTCTAGTTGTCCAACACTGCCCTGACATTACTTTGAAAGTCATAAAGGCGGCCACATGCAGGTGCGTCACCAATGGCCAGCTTCAGAGCCACCAAACACATTTTGAGGACTTTGTCCCTCCTAATAATTAGATACATTACACCCTAGATCCCCCGTCAGAGGCCTCTCATCCAGCCGTACCAAATCCTTTGCTTTGCACTAAAGAGGGGCAAACACCCTGAAACAAGTGTTTGCTAATAAAGTATGGTTTGGCTTATATCCCAAGCTATGTGGCAAGGCTTCGTTAAATGGTCGATATTGACTTTAAGGATTGCTACTTCAAAAAGGTGGTGCGAGAGTTCAAGTGCTCTTCCTCCCTGAAGAAGCAGTTTGCATGAGGTCTCACGCATACAACCATATTATGCCCAATACAATGGATCTGTACAAGTTTATGGACCCATTCACTTCCCTTCATGTAAGTAATTTTATACACAGGCACTATCAGCATGCCAAAGCCCACAAAATAGAGAACCAGAGGGACTCTGCACAGCCAACCTTGTGACGTGTACGTGGGGTTAATCCAAATATCTGCACCATTAATGCGTGCTTTTAATTGTCAGTAGCATTTTTAAAAAGGTGATAATTTGCGATCAATGATACATGTCTGGATAGCTAGAGGCTGAAAGAGATCACTAAACTTGTGAAAACTTTATCTGTAACTTTGTAACGGACAAAAACTATACAACTATAGAAATGTGTCCAAAAAGTTGGCTGCAAAATAAACTTTTACAATATAGCGATCAACACTAGGAAGTTTACTACCAATCATGGTATAAAACAGAAGGGTGGAGATACTAAATTACCGTATATACTCGAGTATAAGCCGACCCGAGTATAAGCCGACCCCCCTAATTTTGCCACAAAAAACTGGGAAAACTTATTGACTCGAGTATAAGCCTAGGGTGGAAATGCAGCATTTACCGGTGAATTTCAAAAATAAAAATAGATCATTATTTCCCCATAGCTGTGCCATATAGTGCTCTACACCATTCATATTTCCCCATAGCTGTGCCCCATATAGTGCTCTGCACCGTTCACTGTGCCCCCTAGCTGTGCCTTATACGGTGCTCTGCACCGTTCACTGTGCCCCCTAGCTGTGCCATATACGGTGCTCTGCACCGTTCATTGTGCCCCCTAGCTGTGCCTTATACGGTGCTCTGCACCGTTCACTGTGCCCCCTAGCTGTGCCTTATACGGTGCTCTGCACCGTTCACTGTGCCCCCTAGCTGTGCCTTATACGGTGCTCTGCACCGTTCACTGTGCCCCATAGCTGTGCCTTATACGGTGCTCTGCACCGTTCACTGTGCCCCCTAGCTGTGCCTTATACGGTGCTCTGCACCGTTCATTGTGCCCCCTAGCTGTGCCTTATACGGTGCTCTGCACCGTTCATTGTGCCCCCTAGCTGTGCCTTATACGGTGCTCTGCACCGTTCATTGTGCCCCCTAGCTGTGCCTTATACGGTGCTCTGCACCGTTCACTGTGCCCCATAGATGCTCCACATTAATCTGTGCTGCCGCTGCTACTGCTGCAATAAAAAAAAAAAAACACATACTCACCTCCCTTGATTGCAGCTCCCGGCGTCTCGTTCCGGCGCCTCCATCTTCCCGGCGTCTCTGCTCTGACTGATCAGGCAGAGGGCGCCGCGCACACTATACGCGTCATCGCGCCCTCTGCCTGATCAGTCAGAGAGCGCAGACGCCGGGAAGATGGAGGCGCCGGCCGGGAAGATGGATCGGCGCCCGGCGGCTGGAACGAGGACAGGTGAATATAACATACTCACCTAGTCCTGGCGATCCTCGCGCTGTCCCCTCCTGTCTTCGGCGCTGCAGCTTCTTTCTCTATCAGCGGTCACCGGCACCGCTGATTAGAGAAATGAATAAGCGGCTCCGCCCCTATGGGAGGTGGAGCCGCTTATTCATTTCTGTAATGAGCGGTCCCACGTGACCGCTGAAGAGAGGAAGAAGCTGCAGCGCCGAAGCCCGTGGGACGGCAGGGACAGCGCGAGGATCGCTGGGACTAGGTAAGTATACCCCAGCGCCCTCAGCCCCTCACCTGCCGACCCCACCGCTACCGTGACTCGAGTATAAGCCGAGGGGGGCACTTTCAGCCCTAAAATTTGGGCTGAAAATCTCGGCTTATACTCGAGTATATACGGTATAACTTTTAATGTGAAACACTAAAAAGCTTCCAGGCTAAGCCACAGACTAACATGAAATGACACAATAAAACATGTATATCCTCATGTCTTCCAATTCACCAATATACAATCGAATGATACACAATAGCAAGATAATCTTCCTGCCTATAGGTGCGACCAATGCAAAGGCAGGATGGCAGAAAATACCAATCAATAAAAGGAACGGTCTCTCCGCAACTCAAGAGATGACCTAATGAGAGGCATTCCAGGTAGCATGAACCATCAGATAACAGATAAGACTCATGTTTCCCACAATTCTTAAGGATCAATGATGCATGTTCCCCACGGTACTATCGACGCGATTCATGAGAGGAGGTAGGTTGCCTATCATTCGATTATATATTGGTTTATTAGACATGTTTTATTGTCATTTCTTGTTAGTCTGTGGTTTAGCTTGGAAGCATGTTAGTATTTAAAATTAAAAGTTATATTTTAGTATCCCCTATGAACTAAACGTCATTGTAGAGATGATCTCAGCCGATCATCCAGTTAATTTGATCCATACAAGCAATGGTGGGGACTGATGACTGTAAGCAATGACAAGACAAAGATCTGAACCATAAAGATTATGTACTGTAGAGCTGAGCCTAACCAGTCATCAAAGGGCATCTATAGATATCGTAAACCGCACAGGAATAGGTTATTGGAATATTAGGCGTTAACACAATACTTCACATTGAAGGGGCTATCAAGCAAGAAAAAAATAATTTTTAGACCTGTTAAAAACAAACCATATAGAACCTACTATAGAGCTTTCTATAGTTGTCAAGTTCCTAGTTTTGTGTGAAGGGGGCGGACGACTGGTTCATTTCTGTAGGTAAGCTACACCCCTTCTCTTTCTCATTTGAATAGCTTAGCTAATGCATAGACAGTCAGCCAGCCCCCTTCCCCCACAGACCGCACCGGTCATGTGCCAACAAAGCACACTCCCTCCAGTGCCGAGAGCGGGAAATCGGTGGAGCTCTGGCCATTATTAGGGAAAGTAAACTGCTTATGATTTTATAGCAATAGGTATTGCTCAGGACTCTTACCAGGATTCAGACACTACCCCAGAATACATATGCCAAGATTAAATAAGTAAATAATCTTAATAATAATCTTTATTTTTATATAGCGCTAACATATTCCACAGCGCTTTACAGTTTTGCACACATTATCATCGCTGTCCGCGATGGGGCTCACAATCTACAATCCCCATCAGTATGTCTTTGGAATGTGGGAGGAAACCGGAGAACCCGGAGGAAACCCACGCAAACACGGGGAGAACATACAAACTCTTTGCAGATGTTGTCCTGGGTGGGATTAGAACCCAGGACCCCAGCGCTGCAAGGCTGTTGTGCTATCCACTGCGCCACAGTGCTGCCCTAAATATATATATGTGTATGTGTGTGGGCGGTGACTGTGTGTGTGCGCGTGTATGTGTGTGTGCGCGTGTATGTGTGTGGGCGCGTGTATGTGTGTGGGCGCGTGTATGTGTGTGGGCGCGTGTACGTGTGTGGTGACTGTGTGTGCGCGTGTATGTGTGTGGGCGTGTATGTGTGTGGGCGGTGACTGTGTGTGCGCGTGTATGTGTGTGGGCGGTGACTGTGTGCGCGCGTGTATGTGTGTGGGCGGTGACTGTGTGTGCGCGTGTATGTGTTTGGGCGGTGACTGTGTGTGCGCATGTATGTGTGTGGGCGGAGACTGTGTGCGCGTGTATGTGTGTGGGTGGAGTGTCGGCGGTGACTGTGTGTGTGTGTGGGCAGAGTGTGGGCAGTGACTGCATCAAATCCGCAGTGTAGTGCACAACCAATGTAAGTCTATGGGAGCCGCAGACTTGTTGTGCACATGCTGTGGAAAAAGCCGCACCGAAACGCAGCTTTTTTTCTTTTTTTTTCTTTTGTGCGGAACTGCAGCGTTTCTGCACCCACAGATTTGCATTGAGTCGGGCACATCAACAAAACCGCAGATGTAAAAAAGATCTGCGGATTTGCAGCGGATGTGGGTCAGAGAAACGTTGCAGTTCGGGAGGATGGAGGAGTGTGGGCGGAGTGTGGGCGGTGACTGTGTGTGTGCACGTGTATGTGTGTGGGCGGCGACTGTGTGCGCGTGTATGTGTGTGGGCAGAGTGTGGGCGGTGACTGTGCGCGTGTATGTGTGGGCGGAGTGTGGGCGGTGACTGTGTGCGCGTATGTGTGTGGGCGGAGTGTGGGCGGTGAACGTGTGTGGGCGGTGACTGTGCGCGTGTATGTGTGTGGGCGGTGACTGTGCGCGTGTATGTGTGTGGGCGGTGACTGTGCGCGTGTATGTGTGTGGGCGGTGACTGTGCGCGTGTATGTGTGTGGGCGGAGTGTGGGCGGTGACTGTGTGCGTGTATCTGTGTGGGCGGTGACTGTGTGTGCGTGTATCTGTGTGGGCAGAGTGTGGGCGGTGACTGTGTGCGTGTATCTGTGTGGGTAGAGTGTGGGCGGTGACTGTGTGCGTGTATCAGTGTGGGCGGTGACTGTGTGTGTGCGCGTGTATGTGTGTGGGCGGAGTGTGGGCGGTGACTGTGTGTGCGTGTATCTGTGTGGGCGGAGTGTGGGCGGTGACTGTGTGGGCGGAGTGTGGGCGGTGACTGTGCGCGGAGTGTGGGCGGTGACTGTGTGCGCGGAGTGTGGGCAGTGACTGTGTGTGTGCATGTATTTGTGTGGGCGGAGTGTGGGCGGTGACTGTGTGCGGGGGTGGAGTGTGGGCGGTGACTGTGTGTGGGCGGAGTGTGTGTGGTGACTGTGTGGGCGGAGACTGTGTGTGGGCGGTCACTGTGTGTGTGTGCGGAGTGTGGGCGGTGACTGTGTGTGTGTGCGGAGTGTGGGTGGTGACTGTGTGTGTGTGCGGAGTGTGGGTGGTGACTGTGTGTGGGCGGAGTGTGGGTGGTGACTGAGTGTGGACGGTGACTGTGTGTGTGTGGGCGGAGTGTGGGTGGTGACTGTGTGGGCGGAGTGTGGGTGGTGACTGTGTGTGGGCGGAGTGTGGGTGGTGACTGTGTGTGTGGGCGGAGTGTGGGTGGTGACTGTGTGTGGGCGGAGTGTGGGTGGTGACTGTGTGTGGGCGGAGTGTGGGTGGTGACTGTGTGTGTGTGCGGAGTGTGGACGGTGACTGTGTGCGGGGGCGGAGTGTGGGTGGTGACTGTGTGGGCGGAGTGTGGGCGGTGACTGTGTGTGGGTGGTGACTGTGTGTGCGGGGGCGGAGTGTGGGTGGTGACTGTGTGTGTGGGTGGAGTGTGGGTGGTGACTGTGTGTGGGCGGAGTGTGGGTGGTGACTGTGTGTGTGGGCGGAGTGTGGGTGGTGACTGTGTGTGGGCGGAGTGTGGGTGGTGACTGTGTGTGGGCGGAGTGTGGGTGGTGACTGTGTGTGGGCGGAGTGTGGGCGGAGTGTGGGTGGTGACTGTGTGTGGGCGGAGTGTGGACGGTGACTGTGTGTGCAGGGGCGGAGTGTGGGTGGTGACTGTGTGTGTGTGCGTGTATTTGTGTGGGTGGTGACTGTGTGTGGGCGGAGTGTGGGTGGTGACTGTGTGGGCGGAGTGTGGACGGTGACTGTGTGCAGGGGCGGAGTGTGGGCGGTGACTGTGTGTGTGTGCGTGTATTTGTGTGGGCGGTGACTGTGTGTAACAACCTTTATGCCGTTCGCTGCTCGAGAACAGAATATGGCGCTGCTATGAATGACTCAGAGCACAATATGATATTAAACCAACTTTTCTTTATAACTTATGCAAAAAATGACAGAATTTTCTCTCCCAACACAATATGGGCCACAACAGCCACAACTCACAGAATACAAGTGATGCAGCCTGAGAGACCCCAAGTGCCGGCTTCACAGACAGGAATCAGACTACCCCACAACTATACCACTCCCTCCCTTACCTGTAATGGGCCTACACGGGGCTATACTGTGCCTGTGACACGTGGTCCTCTCAGGTACACAATCTTACAGCCGCCTCCCGCCTAGTTTACACTATATCACGGGTACCCGGTTTTTATATATATATATATATATATATATATATATATATATATATATATATCACAGTACATACTCAGTGTATACGCCGTGCACTGTCTTATTGTTGAGTGCTCAGAGTACTCTTTTGCAATCTATGCTTCAACGGTAAATAACTGAATTTGTTATACAGACGTCCAGCAGCGGATTAAATAGGTATTTGAGCCACCAAATCTTCTGATGGAGATCCAGATAAAGTTCACCAATAATTCCAGGAATATCCTTATAACCAGAATCGTGAAGCGCAGGAATCCACACAGCGTCTATTAGTTATCAGGCAATTCTTAATACAATTAATTAGGCTGTGAATCCTACCTAGCTATCCCTAGCTAACTACACAGCCGGTGACCGGTCACACTCTCTGTTTACTCACAACAATAGCTTTCTTGAAATCATACAGTCCCAAAACAGGAATGCCTCAAGGTCTGGATTCCCCACTCTCCATCACTGCGCTGCTTCTTCTCAAACGCCCAGAAACTCTCTCTCAGGTAACCGTCCTGTTTCCAGAATCTTCTTGTCTTTAACTCATGGGTGACCTCCGGTGGCTGAACAAAATTACTGCATTGTAATTATCCTGTCTATTACTCAAGGGTGACCTCCGGTGGCTGAACACAGTTACTGTATCAACACTGTTTATGATAGAAAAAAAAGACATCACCACTTTACATGTGTGTGTGGGCGGGGTCTGCGGGCTGTTCGGGTGTGTGCAGATGTGTGCGACGCTGTGCGGGTGTGTGCAGGACTGTCCGTGTGTGCATGGGGGTCTTTGGTGTGTGTGTGTGTGTGTGTGTGTGTGTGTGTGCAGGCATCGTCCAATGGGACTACAAGTCCTATCGGGCTATGCCTGCTACAGTGACAGTGAGTGACACATTAGCCGATGATGGGACAGTAGTAGACCCATCATCCGGCTAATGTGTTGAATGTGAAAAAAAAAAACCACACATATACAGTACATACAACAGGCCACATACAGTACATACATATAGATATACAGTACATATTATTATTTATTATTATAGCGCCATTTATTCCATGGCGGTTTACATGTGAGGAGGGTACACATAATAAAAACATATAAGAGTACATACTCCCCATCACCTTGTCACTTTGATCTCCCAAGCCAATATCACCTGTAAAAAATATTAAAATAATAAACCAACAATATAGTCCCTGATGCGCAGAAATCCTCAGTCAGCGGCCATACTGGCAGCTATGGAGGTGGCTTTCAGAAGGCTCCCCGCTGCCATGGTAACCCATTGGTAACTCATTAGTGCCCCCTATCCTTCCATTTAAAAGCCACCATGGAAGATTGAGACTGGCATTTATATGGTTAATAGCAGAGGATAAAAGCTCCGCTCTGGCCATTGCTGTTAGACAGATACCGGCTATGTAGCATAGCAGATATCTACTGAAAAAGCTCCTGAGCCCCATTCACACACTTTCACCCCAGTATTGACATACATGTACTCATTGTGTGCAAAGGGTTTAAAAAAAATAAATAGTAGTCTTGGAAATTGCTGGCCACTTGGCCTTCTTTTAGACTTAAATTTCCTGTCTTTTCAGGGAACGTTTTTGGTAGGGTCCTTATCAATAATAGGTTTCTAATGACTGGTAACCCCTCTATACACAGCTGATGACACAGGATCCTCCAATCACAATAGGCCATGTCACAGGTGACCTCTTCCCCCTCCCTTCAGAATGACCTCTGCACATGCTCAATTAGATGCCTCAATACAAAAGACGGGGACAGTGTCAGACCATTGTGGCTAATATTCATGTGCTGTTTCCTGAAGTTTGTTGAGCCAGTCTAAAAAAAAAAAAAGCCTCAGTGGCCAGAATGAAAATTGCTAAATTTCTATGTTATTTTTAATGCAGATTGTGGGAATTTTTTGTTTGTACAGAAACCTGTTTGAAACAGATCATTATCTAGTTATATATTTCTTTTAAGACTTATTGAGTTTGTCAGCCTCAGATTTCTGCCACAGAATTCCTTCCAAATCCACATCCAAGTTTTCAGCATGAAATAAATATCAGCCATCTAACCGTATGCCCTAAGGTGAATCTGTCACTTGATTTTCTTGCGGTATTAAAAGGACGGGGTAAGTACAGGTCTATTGCCATTAAGGTTGGTATTTTGCAAAGCCATGTGTTTGAATTGTATTTTTATTTTTTTTTTTTTATTACAAAGCAATATTACAGCAATCCCAGTGCTCTCCCTTATTTTTCTGCATTGGATTTCCTCCATTGGATGCGGTCACTCTTCTCTCGCTCACATGGCCCCTGTGTGTATGAGCCATAATACAAAGCTTGCAGACTCTCAGGACTGAGAAGGGCAAGGGGAGCACTGTTGTTTTTTTTTTTGCTTGTTTGTTTGTTTTTGCTGGTCTCACGAAAAGTAAAATTCAATGGTTGCAACGTTTTATGTAAGATTTTGTCTGCAAACAGTTGTAATAATAAGCGGCTCTAAATCAGGGCAACATAGTTAAGTTCAGACAGATCCGTTTCTATTCTCCAGGACAAAGCGGAGACTTTGTTTTATTGTTTTTACGTGCTTCTATTTCCTTTTTATTTAGCAAGTTCAGCCTGTCATGCTGGCTTTCTGGCGTAGTCTTAAATATACTACCCACTCGAATCCTGTTGCTTTTCTGGGATTCCCTATATGTACGGTAAGTGGTTTGTCTTTCACCTACCCGCTTCAGAATCCCTGGTTGTCTAAATGCCCTCGTTAACACGGTTTTCGATTCACCATATCATCATTGTTGAGACGCGCCTTGTGCAATACCAGTATTTCAACAAGTTTTAAAAGTCATGTATCCTCAGAAAATCACTTATTACTTAAATCGTCTTTGTAAGGCCATGTTCACATGCACTGCAGGAATTCTGTTTTTCTGTTCTACCATAAGAACAAGGGGAAAAAAACCTGAATTCATGACGGCAACACATCTGTCGCATAACTGGCAGCCAATGGACCCTATTGACTTATTCTAGATGACTGACCGCTGAGAGTTATAATAGGATAACATTACTTATTCTGCGGAGATCACTTTTCAGAAGTCATCCCGTTATCACAGGCACCGTTCAGCTTGTTTCACACATCAGGAAAATATGAACTGTGCCAGGATCAGAAGACCCAGCCCGACCACAAAAAAAAATACAAAAAAATCCCCCCCCAAAAAATCTGTATGAATATACCTTCCCAGCACAACCAATTTCATAAAATTTTTAAAAATCGCAGTTTATACAAATCTAGCAAAAAAAATAATATAAAACAGAAACGATCACCCCTAGAAACATTATTGCTAGCAGGATATATATTTTTTGGAGACCGTACAAGGAGATACAGGCTGAATGGCTACAATACAGGTTCGAGTCCTCACAGATGAGGATCCATAGTGTAACTTCATCGTATAGAGGGAGCTACACTTCATGAAAATGCTGCTCTGCGTGGCAAGTGAGCAGCAAATCGGATCGAAAATAAAAAATAAAAGCACAAAGAAAAAGTAACCAGGAGTAAGTGTAGTTTTAATTGTTTTTCTTTTCTATAAATCAATAATACACATGAAAATAAAATACTTTGTAATAGATCTGATCAGAGTAATCCACTTCGTTCTACACCTGGACTATTCCTTCTTAGGGTCGGACTGGCCCATAGGGGAGCAGGTGAATCCCCCCCGGTGGGGATCTGGGCTCCCAACTCCACTGTATGGGCAGTAAGTACTTGGTATAATTCACTTGATTCACTCTGTACAGAAAAAGAGCAGCATTTCATCATTCATTAACCAAACTACCCAGTGTATTATTATATAGAGATATAGGTAAATGTGAGATCGAGGGTAGTTTAATATTTGTTTGCAGGTGAAAAGTGCCCCCCAAAGTCAGTGTTACTGGTGGGCCTTTGCCACACCAGTCCGACACTGCCTCCTAATATATTGCAATCATCATATTATACCACCACGGTGTGCTTGCAATTGCTCAATTTGCTTTTTTACCCACCTAATTCTTTTTTCTCTGCTCTCTGTAGAAACAGGAAGTCTCTTGTCCCTACATTTATCATTCCCCTCTTCAACTCCTGACCCAGCTGCTGCCTCCTCCCCTTGCCATTGACTTTTGCAGTGACTCGTGACAGGGTCTGGCAGCGCTTTGGACACAGCACTGGAGTCTATTGAACACAGGTGAATCCGCATGTGTTCACTGAACTGTGCGGATTCGCCGCGTCCAATACATTGCATGGGTGACATTTTTGCTGCGGAGACTTGAATCTCCAGAAGAGAAATGGACATCCTACGGTATGGAGTGCATGTCCGTCTCGGCGGAGAGCCGCGGGAGTCTACGGACGCATAGTGGGCATGTGATTATTGGAGACTCCATCCACAATGCTGTAACAGCTGGACGCAGCAGAAGTACGCAGCGTCAAACCCGCAGTGTATACTGATCGTATACACCTGATACCCTAAGGCTACTTTCACACATCAGTTTTTTGCAGTCAGGCACAATCTGGCGAATTTAAAAAAAAAAAAAAAACGGATCCGGCGAAAGTTGCCACCGGATGCGTTTTTTCTCATAGACTTGTATTAGCGCTGGATGGCCTCACGTTTCATCCATTTTTGCTAGATCCGTTGAAAATTTGTTTTCCGCCGGCCAGAGAAAACGTACATATGAACGTTTCTGTCCGGCGAAAAAACGGGCAGCGATGGATCTGGTAAAGAACGTATGAAACGTGAGGTGAAATTATGGAATCCGGAGATTGAATCCCGTTTTTTTTTTTTTTTTTTTACACAAATCATGCATTTTTTCTCTCCTCCCCAGAACAGGAAATCCAAACTCTATCCCCGGGTTAAAAAAAAAAAAAAAACGTTAAAACCCATTAAAAATTTCCTGAAAGCGAAAAAAAAAAACAAAAAAAAAACGGATCCAGCAAAAAAAACAGATCCGTTGCATAAGTTTTTCATAATTTGTGCCGGATCCGTTTTTTTTTTTTTTTTTTAATTTGCCGAATTCTGCCCGACGGCAAAAAAGAGATGTGTGAAAGTAGCCTAATAAACGGGAAAAAAAGGTCCAGAATCCAGCATTCAGTTTAGTGGATTTATTAACAGTGTGAAGATAGTGAACAAATTTGCGCCGGATTCTTGAACTTTTTATGTATGAAGGGTTGGGACTCTATCCGTGCACCAAGTTATAATTCAGGAGTGCCGTCCTTATTAAAACAGGGAACAGAGACTTTCTGTTTTACATACAGCTAGGAAGGATTCAGCTAGTCAGTTTTTAATCATGTGATGTCATAGATCTAATGGAAAAGAGAAGAATCATCTGCGTAGAAGGACAAAATGAGCAACTGCAAGTACACAGTGCTATAGAATTTAATGACTGCAATATAGTAAGAGGACAAAAATTTTGATGTGAAGAGGGTTTCTTGAAGTGAACAGACTTTCCTATAAAAAGTTCTATGGAGAATTGTAACAGACGTTGCAGGAGAATTGCAGCAGAATGTCGTGTCTGCCTATATCTCCTCCTATTTCCCTCCTCCATAGAATTTCACAAGTACCATCTATCTCAGTAATGGCAAAATGTAATGACGTTTTATGAGTTAATGTGAAAAATCAATCCAGAAGAAGAAATTAAAAAGTATGTAGATTTCTCTGATCAGATATATTACGTAGCTTATTTTCATGTGTATTATTTATTTAGATAAATAAAAATTAAAACAATGACTGTTACTCTTTAAGAAATGATTTTGACTAAAAAAAAAATTCCAGCTGTTGTGTCTACAGCTCTGATAAAGACTTAGGTCTTGCTATAGTTACACACTACAATCCTTTGAATCTGCAGAAACGTTTCCTTTCCTTCTGCCCTTCTCGTCAGTCACAGGCATGGGTCATACTATTCCAAAGGAGCCAAAAGATTAGGAGAGTTGGAAGCTTTCCCACTGCATATGCCAAATGTGTTCACAAAACCAACCGGGATGTAGGGGTTCATTCAGACATCACATTTTCTTGTATGTGTGCCATCAGAGGTTTTCAAACGTACAAGAAAGACTCTCGGGGCAGACTCTCGGGGCAGACTCTCGGGGCAGACTCTCGGGGCAGACTCTCGGGGCAGACTCTCGGGGCAGACTCTCGGGGCAGACTCTCGGGACAGACTCTCGGGACAGACTCTCGGGACAGACTCTCGGGGCAGACTCATAGGTCTGTTTTCTTGTATGGGGAAAATACCAACGTCTGGATGAGCCCTAACAGAGATGGTAAATATAAATGAAAAGTTGCCCTGATACTATAAAAGATGAAATGCAGAGTGAATTATGAATAGTAGCCATGCCTATTTTTTCTGGGTACTTCCCATATTTGCTTTCTTGGTTTGACATACGTTTTATTACCCGGGCAAGCAAACAACAGTCATAAGGATTTCACGTTTACACCAGTGTAACTTGATGACAAGACTTCCTGAGCTGACATCATTCTTATTTCTACAGGAGGGGAGCAGAACACTGTAGGTCAGTTCTAATACCGCCATAACAAGCCAGTCCAATGCTGCAATAAATTCACTTTATCCGTGGACCCAATACTGAACATTGCAGCAGTAAAGTACCGACCCCTAGATGTCCGGCTGTAATCTTTGCACTTGATAGTGTCACCTGGTCTCATGTTGAGGTCTCTATTTCCTGGTTCGCCACAGGTTATATCAGCATTTATAACAAGGCTTGCTTTATCTATTGTAATGATATATTCCACATATTGTAAGTGTAAACACATAAAAGGAGCATCAGAGACACATTCATTAAAATGTGTTTTTTTTTCTATTGGTTAAGTAGGAGGAAACCACATAGAAAGAAAACATTCTTCGGTTTATCTAGGTTCTGCGACATCTGTAGTCCTGTGTTCTCCTGGATGCGAGTCTCTATGCCACCATTGTGAATGAAACTTTACATCTATACTCGGTAAATGCAGCACAAACTCAAGCATATAATTAAGATCTAAATATAATCTTGCTATGTCACAAAAGAGATTTGTCACTCACTACTTTCATATTGCAAATAACGATAATAACAATGCAATTATTCCGCCCTACCTGAAGGAGAGAAGGCACAACGGCTAGACTCAGGCGAGTTTGCGGAAGTATTCTCAGTGTACACAAAACAGGTAAGAGGGCAGAGCCGGGTGTTACTGTATGTTTGATCAGTAATCTTCCACCCCTCCCCTCGGCACAGCTTAGTAACACAAACAAAACGTTTAGATTACTGCTCCGGCCGGAGAGGATGAAAGTGACCGGGCAGTGCAAGGGTGCAGCATGAGGGCGGCCTGTGCGGTGTCTACCGGCTTACACAATGCGCACAACTCCAGAACTCAACTCCTCTCTATTAGGCTAGGTTCACACTAGCGTTGCGCCGCCCTGCGTCGGCGACGCAACGCGCGACGCACGTAAAAACGCGCGCAAACACGCGCGCGTTTTGCGACGCGTGCGTCGTTTTTGACGAAAATCGGACGCACAGAAAATGCTACAATGTAGCGTTTTCTTGCGTCCGACGCTAGCGTCGGAAACGACGCACGTGGCAAAAACGCCACCAAAACAACGCACGCGTCCCCTATGTTAAACATAGGGGCGCGTCGCCGCTGCGTCGCCGCTGCGTCGCCGGCGCAACAGCGACGCACATTGGCGGAACGCCAATGTGAACGTAGCCTTAGTGGACTATTATTGTCTCAACATGCAAAGCCTTGTAGGCAACTACTTTAAATATTTTCCCATCTCCAACAGGGTTAATAATGTTCATCAGCAAATTTCTCTGCACAAACGCAGTCGCTTCGTCCTGTGGTCACACAAGTTTTTTGCAGCAATCTCTGGAAAAATGTCGCAACGAATAAGAGGAGCCTCGTGGTCTCACAATGGAAGAGAAGTACAGTCTAGTCAATTGTCCAAATAGATTTAAAGAGGTTGTTCTAAAAAGCAACATTTATTATACACTGGATAAGTGAGAATTGTGCGATCACCGAGAATCTGACCATTGCGTCCAACCCCACTCACAAGAACTAGGGTACCAATATCCTTGTGTGAATAGTGTGCTAGTGAGCGTACGATACCACTGCTCTATGCACTGTCTATAGGAGTGGTGGCCTACATGCTCACTATCACTACGCTCACACAGAGGACTTTAAAGGGGTTTGTCCAGGACATTACCATTGATAACCTCAGGATAGATCATCAATGTTGGATTAAGAACCCTAGAATGTTAGAGTTGGAAGGGACCTCCGGGGTCAACGTGTGCAACCCCCCTGTTCAATGCAGGATTCACTAAACCATCTCAGATGTCTGTCCAGCCTCTGCTTGAAGACTTCCATTGAAGGAGAACTCATCACTAGTGATGAGCAAGTGTACTCGTCGCTAGGGTGGTCTCCGAGTATTTGTGACTGCTCGGAGATTTAGTTTTCATCGCAGCAGCTGAATGAATTACAGCTACTAGCCTGCTTGATTACATGTGGGGATTACCTAGCAATCAGGCAACCCCCACATTTACTCAGCCTGGCAAGTAGCTGTAAATCATTCAGCTTCTGTGATGAAAACTAAATCTCCGAGCAGTCATAAATACTCGGAGACCACCCAAGCGTGCTTGAGAAAACCTGGGCAAGGAGTACACTCGCTCATCTCTACTCATCACCTCTCCTGGCAGCCTGTTCCACTCATTGATCACCCTCACTGTTAAGTTTTTTCTAAAATCTAATCGGTATCTTCTCCCTTTCAGTTTCATTCCATTGCTATTGCTTGGTGGGGATAGGACACCCGGCGGTTTAGATTAGGATAAAGGATCCCCAAGAATGAAAATTAAAGGTGCTATTCAATCATATAAATGGTAACGTAACTGTGTTAGAAATGCAGAATGATTATTCAACCAGCCCCTTGTAAGCAAATGACTGGTCACATGTAAATACGGAGAGGGAAAAAAAATTGCTTTTCTTGTTTTAACTAAGATTGATGAGCAGCGCTGAAATCAGAGCAGCTGTCATAATGATAGAAATGCCAGGTTCAATTATTTGCATTTCTAACACACTTAAAATGTATTTTATCAGTCTCAATAACCCTCGTGCACTGTAAGGCCATGTGCACACGTTCAGTATTTTTCGTTTTTCGCGTTTTTTCGCTATAAAAACGTGATAAAAACGCGAAAAAAACGCTTACATATGCCTCCTATTATTTAAAGTGTATTCCGCATTTCTTGTGCAAATGTTGCTTTTTTTTCCTCGAAAAAAATCGCATTGTGGAAAAAAACGCAACATGTTCATTAAATTTGCGGAATTGCGGGGATTCCGCACACCTAGGAGTGCATTGATCTGCTTACTTTCCGCATGGGGCTGTGCACACCATGCGGGAAGTAAGCAGATTATGTGCGGTTGGTACCCAGGGTGGAGGAGAGGATGCTCTCCTCCACGGACTGGGCACCATATAATTGGTAAAAAAAAAAAAAAAAAAAAAATTAAAATAAAAAATAATGATATACTCACCCTCTGATGGCCCCGGAGTCCTCCCGCCTCTCATCGGTGCACGCTGCCGCTTCCATTCCTATAGATGCTCTGTGTGAAGGACCTGCGATGACGTCGCCGTCTTGTGATTGGTCGCGTGACCGCGACGTCATCGAAGGTCCTGCACATACACACCATCTATAGGAACGGACGCCGCTGAGGAGATCGGCTGTCTGCAGGTAAGTATAACCATTTTTTTTATTTTTTTTAAACATGATATCTTTTACTATTGATGCTGCATAGGCAGCATCTATAGTAAAAAGTTGGTCACACTTGTTAAACACTATGTTTGACAAGTGTGACCAACCTGTCAGTCAGTTTTCCAAGCGATGCTACAGATCACTTGGAAAACTTTAGCATTCTGCAAGCTAATTTCGCTTGCAAAATGCTAAAAAAAAAAACGCGAAAAAAAAGGAAAAAAAACGCAAAAAAAAATATGCGGATTTCTTGCAGAAAATTTCCGGTTTTCTTCAGGAAATTTCTGCAAGAAATCCTGACATGTGCACATACCCTCACATTCAGCTATGATCCCAGTTGTGGATTATATATTAAATCAATAGTCACCTTCAACCCCTTAACGACCGCAGATACGCATTTTAACGACGGCAGTTAAGGGGCTTTATTCCTCAGCAACGCTTTTTAACGGTGATGAGAAATAAGGGTATAGCGTCCCCCAGCCTCGAAAAATCTCCGGGGTAGCCGAGACCCTGGAGAACATGATCAGGGCCAGTTTTTATGGTCCCCTGTCACGTGATCACTGTTATTCATCGAATAAAGGCGATCACAAAAAAAAGTTTGAAATAAAATTCATTTCTCTCTCCTCTGGTATGATCTAACATATTACAGAGGAGAGAAATGGGGTCCCCCGAGCACCCCAGGTACCTCCGCCATCCCTGGGCCCCCCGATCCGTCCACTGGCCCTCTGCATCATCTTCCTGTTTGTGCATATACAGTTAGGTCCATATATATTTGGACAGAGACAACATTTTTCTAATTTTGGTTACAGACATTACCACAATGAATTTTAAACAAAACAATTCAGATGCAGTTGAAGCTCAGACTTTCAGCTTTCATTTGAGGGTATCCACATTAAAATTGGATGAAGGGTTTAGGAGTTTCAGCTCCTTAACATGTGCCACCCTGTTTTTAAAGGGACCAAAAGTAATTGGATAATTGACTCCAAGGCTATTTCATGGACAGGTGTGGGCAATCCCTTCTTTATGTCATTCTTAATTAATCAGATAAAAGGCCTGGAGTTGATTTGAGGTGTGGTGCTTGCATTTGGAAGGTTTTGCTGTGAAGTAAACATGCGGTCAAAGAAGTTCTCCATGCAGGTGAAACAAGCCATCCTTAAGCTGAAAAAACCCATCCGAGAAATTGCTACAATATTAGGAGTGGCAAAATCTACAGTTTGGTACATCCTCAGAAAGAAAAAAAGCACTGGTGAACTCATCAATGTAAAAAGACCTGGGCGCCCAGGGAAGACAACAGTGGTGGATGATCGCAGAATAATCTCCATGGTGAAGAGAAACCCCTTCACAACAGCCAACCAAGTGACCAACACTCTCCAGGAGGTCGGCGTATCAATATCCAAATCTACCATAAAGAGAAGACTGCATGAAAGTAAATACAGAGGGTTCACTGCACGGTGCAGCCGCTCATAAGCATCAAGAAGAAAAAGGCTAGACTGGACTTTGCTAAAAAAACATCTTAAAAAGCCAGCACAGTTCTGGAAGAACATTGTTTGGACAGATGAAACCAAGATCAACCTCTACCAGAATGATAGAAAGAGAAAAGTATGGTGAAGGCGTGGTACAGCTCATGATCCAAAGCATACCACATCATCTGTAAAACACGGCGGAGGCAGTGTGATGGCACGGGCATGTATGGCTGCCAGTGGCACTGGGTCACTAGTGTTTATTGATGATGTGACATAGGACAGAAGCATCCGAATTAATTCTCAAATATTCAGAGCCGCCATACTGTGTGCTCAGATCCAGCCAAATGCAGCCAAACTGATTGGTCGTCGTTTCATACTACAGATGGACAATGACCCAAAACATAAAGCCAAAGAAACCCAGGAGTTTATTAAAGCAAAGAAGTGGAATATTCCTGAATAGCCAAGTCAGTCATCTGATCTCAACCCAATTGAGCAGCATTTCACTTGTTAAATACTAAACTTCAGATAGAAAGGCCCACAAACAAGCAGCAACTGAAAAACACCGCAGTGAAGGCCTGGCAGAGCATCAAAAAGGAGGAAACACAGCGTCTGGTGATGTCCATGAGTTCAAGACTTCAGGCAGTCATTGCCAAGAAAGGGTTTTCAACCAAGTACTAAAAATGAACATTTTATTTAAAATTATTGAATCTGTCCAATTACTTTTGGTCCCTTTAAAAACAGGGTGGCACATGTTAAGGAGCTGAAACTCCTAAACCCTTCATCCAATTTTAATGTGGATACCCTCAAATGAAAGCTGAAAGTCTGAACTTCAACCGCATCTGAATTGTTTTGTTTAAAATTCATTGTGGTAAGGACTATAACCAAAATTATAAAAATGTTGTCTCTGTCCAAATATATATGGACCTAACTGTATTTGTATTTCTTCAGAAACTTTGTTATACCATGCCTGAGAAAGGGACCTAAGCCAACTACAAAAAAATATTGTTTTTCACAGGGAGAGCATTATTTTTTCAACTGGCCAACACTGTGCCAAACCCCTTTTTTTCTTCTTGGAAAAAAAATGGCAGGTGCATGCGCAGTGCGCCTGCCAAGATCTGCTGGCCGGTGCCCGACAACAATAAGGAATTTTTCTTATTGGTTCCTTTTGATCACTGTGATACACCCTATCGCAGTGATCAAAATAAAGAAAGTGAATCAAATCACATTTTGTCACCCTTAGATTTTTTTAACATTTTTTGCAGTAAGGGTTGGAGTTAGAATTGTTTTTTTTTTTTTTTTCAAAAGTAAAAAAAATTATGCAGATATGACGGCTAGTGTTGAGTGCACATGCTCGCTACTTGAGTTTGTATCAGGTGCTCGGGTATGCACAGAGTATCGCAGATGCCCACATGGTTTTTTTGGGCATCCAACAGCCACAGAATATGCGAAGCAGGGACTCAACCAGGTCACTCGAGCGCCCGCGATATTCGATATATAACAGCTCCTGATATAAACTGGAGTAGCAAGCGCGTGCACTCAACACTAATGACGACATATTCAATATGATGACCTAATGTTATCAAACTCTGTGTCGTACGGATAGGGTCAAAATGCTCACTACACCCCTGGATAAAATCCTTGAGGGGCGTGGTTTCCAAAATGGTGTCACTTGTGGGGGGTGTCCACCATTTAGGCACATCAGGGGCTCTTCAAACGAGACACGGTGTCCACTCTCAATTCCAGCCAATTGTGCTTTCAATTCGGAAATTATACTGCTTTGGGAATTTATCTACAGATGAAGTGACGTTTTTGACTGCATAGGTCAAAAACAATCAGCAGTGGATGTTGCTGAAAATTGCAAACTGCCCTTGTAGTGCCCAGTACGTGGTAGTCACCAGTATGTAATAATCACCAGCTCATGCTTCTGGAGACAAGCAATCGTAAATTTGGTGGGCTCTTATCGCTACAGAAATGCCATACATGTGGATGCTAAATATGGATTAGACACACTGGGGAGCAAAAGGGAGAGGGGCATTTGGATTTGGGAGCGCCTAATTTGCTGAATTTCTTTTGGGGAGCGAGGAGCCATAGTGCTTTTCCAGAGCCTTTTTGCTACCAGTAATGTGGAATCCCCCTATATTTCCGTTAACAGATGATGGACCCGAATGGGGACTTGCTTTTTTTGTGGATTGAGTTAAAGCTTTTATTGGTAACATTTTATATAACATTTGGGATCACATTTATACTGCTTTCTATGCTGAGCACTTATATCAGGGTCTCCATGAAAATCTCGGAGTGACGAGATTGAGATGAAGCCCCTGAGGGATCCATTCACTATAATGGGGCAGCAGAGTTACTCTGGACTCAGTCTGGCCTCTTTTCAGTGTTGTCCTTTTCAGAAATGCACAAAATGTATTTTTTAAGCCGTTCCTCGTGCGGTATAAGTGATTGGGCCACTTTACTCTTCGGGTCGGTGAGATTACACGGATACAGTGCCTTGTAAAAGTATTCGGCTCCCTGGAACTTTTCAACCTTTGCCCACATATTATGCTTTAAACATAAAGATACCAAATGTAAATTTTTGGTGAAGAATCAACAAGTGGAACACAATTGTGAAGTTCAATCAAATTTATTGGTTATTTTAAATTTTTGTTGAAAATCAAAAACTGAAAAGTGGGGCGTGCAATATTATTCGGCCCCTTTAACTTAATACTTTGTTGCGCCACCTTTTGCTGCGATTAAAGCTGCGAGTCGCTTAGGGTATGTCTCTATCAGTTTTGTACATCGAGAGACTGAAATTCTTGCCCATTCTTCCTTGGCAAACAGCTCGAGCTCAGTGAGGTTTGATGGAAATCGTTTGTGAACAGCAGTTTTCAGCTATTTCCACAGATTCTCGATTGGATTGAGGTCTGGACTCTGACTTGGTCATTCTAACTCCTGGATACGTTTATTTGTGAACCATTCCATTGTAGATTTTGCTTTATGTTTGGGATCATTGTCTTGTCGGAAGACAAATTTCCCTCCTGGTCTCAGGTGTTTTGCAGACTCCCACAGGTTTTCTTCAAGAATGGTTATGTATTTTACTCCATCCATCTTCCCATCAATTTTAACCATCTTCCCTGTCCCTGCTGAAGAAAAGCAGGCCCAAACCATGATGCTGCTACCACCATGTTTGACAGTGGGGATGGTGTGTTTAGGGTGATGAGCTGTGTTGCCTTTACGCCAAACATATTGTTTGGCACTGTTGCCAAAAAGTTTGATTTTGGATTCATCTGACCAGAGCACCTTCTTCCACATGTTTGGTGTGTCTCCCAGGTGGCTTGTTGCAAACTTTAGAAGACACTTTTTATGGATCTCTTTGAGAAATGGCTTTCTTCTTGCCACTCTTCCATAAAGGCCAGATTTGTTCAGTGTACGACTGATTGTTGTCCTATGGACAGACTGTCCCACCTCAGCTGTGGATCTCTGCAGTTCATCCAGAGTGATCATGGGCCTCTTTGCTGCATCTCTGATCAGTCTTCTTCTTGTTTGAGATGAAAGTTTAGAGGGAAGGCCGGGTCTTGGTAGATTTGCAGTGGTATGATACTCCTTCCATTTCAATATGATCGCTTGCACAGTGCTCCTTGGGATGTTTAACCCCTTAGTGACCGAGCCAAATTTTTGAAATCTGACCAGTGTCATTTTATGTGGTAATAACTCTGCAACGCTTCAACAAATCCCAGTGATTTTGAGATTGTTTTTTCGTGACACATTATACTTTATGATAATGGTAAATTTAGTTCAACATTTTTTGTGTTTATTTATAAAAAATATAAAAAATTTGAGAAAAATGTTAAAAAATTAGCAATTTTCTAAATTTGAATGATTATCCCTTTAATCCAGATAGTCATACAACAGCAAACCATTAATAAATAACATTTCCCACATGTCTGCTTTACATCAGCACCATTTGTAACATGTTATTTTATTTTGTTAGCATTTTAGGAGGTTTAAAAATGTAGCAGCAATTTTTCATTTTTTCAAAGAAATTTACCACATTTATTTTTTTAGGGACTTATCCATGTTTGAAGTGACTTTAGGGGTCTGATATATTGGGAAACCCCCAAACGTGATACTATTTTAAAAACAGCACCCCCTGACATATTGAAAACTGCTGTCAGGTAGTTTATTAACCCTTCAGGTGCTTTACAGGAATTAATGGAAAGTGACATGACAGAAATGAAAATGTGTATTTTTACCACCTAAATGTTGCTAACTTCTAAACAGATTACTACAGCCGTCAGACTCTAAGGCCGCTATTTGGTCATGAATTGCCATCGCAAACATCAGGACAACAAAATCATGATCTGAGGGCACCAATTGGGATAAAGAAGAAGCCCCCACACTCTGTTAACCATTTACAATGATGTAGTCACTATTGACAGCAGCATCTAAGGGGTTAAACAGATTTGGATGGTGCAAACACTGATCGTGGATGATACAGCAAGTTGTCAGCTATAGTGTACAACCAACAGATGCTGGATTGTCATCTGTATGGGGAGGCTATTCTCTTATATCTCAGGTCAGTTAAAAGACGTATTGGCGGTCATTAAGGGGTTAAAGTTTTGGAAATCATTTTGTATCCAAATCCGTCTTTAAACGTCTCCACAACAGTATCACGGACCTGCCTGTTGTTTTCCTTGGTCTTCATGATGCTCTCTGTGCTTCAAACAGAACCCTGAGACTATCACAGAGCAGGTGCATTCATACGGAGACTTGATTATACACAGGTGGATTATATTTATCATCATTAGGCATTTAGGACATTGGATCATTCAGAGATCCACAATGATCTTCTAGAGTGAGTTTGCTGCACTGAAAGTAAAGGGGCCAAATAATATTGCACGCCCCACTTTTCAGTTTTTTAATTTCCACAAAAATTTAAAATAACCAATACATTTCGTTCAACTTCACAACTGTGTTCCACTTGTTGTTGATTCTTCACCAAAATTTACATTTGGTATCTTTATGTGTGAAGCATGATATGTGGGAAAAGGTTGAAAAGTTACAGGGGGCCAAATACTTTTGCAAGGCACTGTACCAGAGTTATATAGGGTTTTTCTGTTTGGCTGCTGTCACACACTAAAAGATGCCTTTTATTGCAAAGACTAGTTTTTGCATCCCCATATTTTCATAACTTCAATTTTTCCAGATTTAATTGGTACCATTTTCGGCCAGATGACATTTGATCGCTTTCTAATACAATTTTTGGGAGGCAGAATGAACAAAAACCAGCAATTCAGGAATTTTTGTTTGTTTTGGGTTAAGGGGGGGGTGTTATGCCATTCCGCGCATCGTCAGTAGGATTACAGCGATAACACATTTTTATCTTTTAATGTTTTGACGCTTTTACACAATAACAATCATTTTATTACCAAACAGGTACTTTTTATCATAAAAATATTCATTTATATCTACTTTATAAGCGATCAGAAGCCATCAGAGTTAAAAAAAGTGAAAGTCCAATAGAGGGACTAAAGTAAAAAAAAAAAAAAAAAATGGTAAAAATATGTTTAAATAAAAATAATGTCATAATAGCTGAACACCCGGTGGCGATCGCCTGCAGACACCCTCCTGTGTGCGGGCGAATGCCATGACGAATATATATTTTAGCGGTTGGGTACTTTCCAACCATGACATATATATACTGCAGATGTCAGGAAAGGGTTAAGGCTCATTCACAAGTCAGTACAAAATGCCAGCTGTTTTCTTCACAGCTAGCATTCTTACCCATGACCATCTATGGAGCTTTTTATACGTCCATGATTTTTTTGTGGACCAAGTTACATGCAAAATAGCAGAGGCATGTCTAACATTGATCCAAGTGTCGGGTCAAAAAGTCTATGGGTCCAAAACAGGTGAGGGAGGAAGGGAGGAAGGGAGGGAGGGAAGGAAGGAAAGGAAAGGGACGGAGGGAAGGAAGGAAGGAAAGGAATGGGTGAGGAGCTGTGTTGCCTTTACGCCAAACATATCGTTTGACATTGTTGCCAAAAAGTTCGATTTTGGTTTCATCTGTAGGAAAGGAAGGAAGGAAAGAAGGAAAGAAAAAAAGAAAGGGAGGAATTAAGGAAAGGAAGGAAAGGAAGGGAAGGAAGGAAAGGAAGGAAGGGAAGGAAGGAAAAGAAGGAAGGGAAAGGAAGGAAGGAAGGGAAAAGGAAAGGAAGGAAAAGGAAAGGAAGGAAAAGGAAAGGAAGGAAGGAAAGGGAAGGAAAGGAAAGGAAAGGAAGGAAGGAAAGGAAGGAAAGGAAGGAAGGGAAAAGGAAGGAAGGGAAAAGGAAGGAAACGAAAAGGAAAGGAAGGAAGGAAAGGAAGGAAAGGGAAGGAAGGAAGGAAGGAAAGGAAGGAAGGAAGGAAGGAAGGAAAGGAAGGAAAGGGAAGGAAGGAAGAAAGGGAAAGGAAGGAAAGGAAAAGGAAAGGAAGGAAGGAAAGGGAAGGAAGGAAGGGGAAGGAAGGAAGGGGAAGGAAGGAAGGGGAAGGAAGGAAGGGGAAGGAAGGAAGGGGAAGGAAGAAAGGGAAGGAAGGAAGGAAAGGGAAGGAAGAAAGGGAAGGAAGGAAGGAAAGAAAGAAGGAAGGAAAGGAAGGAAAGGAAGGAAGAAAGGGAAGGAAGGAAGAAAGGGAAGGAAGGAAGAAAGGGAAGGAAGGAAGGGAAAGGAAGGAAGGGAAAGGAAGGAAAGGAAGGAAGGAAGGAAAGAAGGAAGGAAGGAAGAAAGAAAGGGAAGGAAGGAAGGGAAAGGAAGGAAAGGAAAAGGAAAGGAAGGAAGGAAAGGAAGGAAAGGGAAGGAAGGAAAGGAAGGAAGGGAAAAGGAAGGAAGGAAAGGAAGGAAGGAAAGAAGGAAGGAAGGAAGGAAAGGGAAGGAAATGAAGGAAGGAACGAAGGAAGGAATGAATCGGACAGCACTCTGATGCCATCCATATACTGTACATTTTTCACTGAATGATAGAAGGTGGAGAATTTTTCTCTCTCTTCAGTGAAAAAAAAAATGAAACTGATTTAATTTAACTTACGAAACTCAGTCCATGTTTCTCATATGTTAAAAAACACTAACGTCTGATTGAAGCCTAACGGCTCATTCACATGTCCAATTTTTCCACGTAGAAGAAAAACAGGATGATTATTCTGATCAGCGTTATCCGCATTTCTCATACATGGATACATTTTTTTATTTTTTATTTAAAGTTTCTCCATTCTGACAATGTGAAAATCAAAGCGCACTGATGACATCCAAGCATGTTCCATTTTTTCACGGACCAAATGACATGTGCTACTGATTTTGATCCGACCCTCGGATCACAATCTGTCATGGATCCATAGACCATCACAGGTACGGGTGCCATCAGTGACAACACAGATGGCACTTGTATGAGAAAATCGGCCATGTGAATGAGCGCTTAGTGACACTCAAAACATTTGTCTCACAAGATGAATGAAGCCTAGGAGTTGTATAAAGAAAGGTGCTGCAACTTCCTAATATGTATTGTCACAAATCCTCTGTAGGTTTATGATATCTGCTTGTTGTCAGTGTGTGGACATATTCTTCTTTACATCATGGATCAACTAACAAAAGCCCACAACAGCAAGCAGAGATCTTAGACAATAGTGAGGAACTGAAATCAATGTATGAGAAAGCTGACAAACCTGTCAGTACACCATGAACAAGCTTTACATCAAATCCCTGCCTTCGTTTTGCACGTATTTGTCAGTATCCAATTCTTCCTGGGGCTCCAAGGTCGGCTTCACACACTTCAACAATGCACGATTCAGCAACTCGACAGTTTTAGTCAGTGCCTAAATAATACTGCTGCAAAGTAAGAACTTGAAAACCATCCCCTCAAGACAGGATTTTAGTAGGTTAAAATACGACATTTTATAATGTATATTTTATTTAATGATTCAGCGGAGAGGTGACATCAGCGCTTGTACGGAGTATTGTTCATGGTCCAGGGGATCCTGACCGGACAGCGCGCTTTGTGCTGTAGGACCGGGTTCTCCTGTCCCCAGAACCTCCTGAATCTCACACCAGAGCCATGAAAGTCAAGGGCTCATTCAAACGTCCATTTTTCTTGTACAAATTCATTCCGCGTTTTTCACAGACAGAACCTGTATTTATTATAGCATATGGGGCTATTCAAATGTCCATGTAATTTGCCCACAACATCAAGGAAACTCGAAAAGCACACAAGTGATATTTGTTTTTCATGTACTGTGATTTGAGAATGCTGAGGGGCCTATATTTTTTCCCATCTGACAAAAAAAAAAGTGATATTAGTTTTTGGTTAGTTTCATCAGTTGGTTTTGTGACTCCAACGGTATCAAAGGGATCTACGATACTTTTGTGTGGATTGACCCGAGATGAAGTAGTTGCAAAACGCAAATCAGATGTTTTTTGGAGGGTGGGACTTTACTTTAATGCTATTAGTTTATACTGGCTTTTGATTATGATTTTATATATTTATCTGATCTAGATTTTTGGGAGTATCCATCGCAGTTGAAATGATTCACTTTGCATACTACTTTAACTACTCATTCATTAATTCCAAATATTCTGATATAGACACATCTTTGTAAGCATTAAAATAACTTACACCTTATTTGTGGGGACAATTCTTGGCTTACCCATTTCATTCTGAGTGTTTGGATTTATGGACTTCTTTATGCTTTTAATTTTTTTTCAATAACAATTTTAAGAAGAACATATACGTGACCTGCATTATTGTTTGTTAAGTCGCATCCGTTTGTATCGGAAGAATCAATCGGGCTGGAAAGTTTGGCTGTAATATGAAGTTAATTGTGAAGTCTCAATGGTCTTCACTAGAGATGAGCGGATCGAATTGTGGGACTCGTATAGATGAGAGGCCGGCAAACCTCTTACCTTCCAGCGTCCCTGGCATGGCATTTCTTTTTGTCAGGGCTGGCACATCATCATCTTAACCCTGGCTAATAGAAAGCCACGAGGGATGCAGGAAGGGAAGAGATTCGGGGGTCTCGGTCTAGCCGCCAGGTACCCCTGACCTGGATGCTGGACCGGAGTGCGGCAAATCGATCCCCTTATCTCTAGTCTACTAGGCCAAGGGGATGACAGGTCCCATCATTCCTGAGAAACCTAAACTATAGTCTTGTGTAACCACAAGTGAGTGGTATGTGTAGTAACCCTCACAGGGTATTATACAGTCACCTTGTCTGCTAATCACTAAGTATTACATATCATTTTCATGGGGTCACATGAATATATCCTGGTTATAAAAAATGTAAACAAAAGACATACCATGCCATAAGCTAATACTATAAAACACAATCTTTACATCAGCTACATTAAAAAATATGGAAAAAATCTACTTTGGCTGCTATGGCCTCCTGTAGCGTTAGATCGGCTTGCTGCAGTTGCTATTCTCTTTGTGAACACCGCCGAGGAAACTGCAGACGATGCCATAATATAGCAGCCAGGACACCCCAAAACTGGAGATATTCCAATAAGACACTGAAAACCATAATTATTTCCTTTTGGCAGATAGAAATATTATGAGAATACTTTGGGCAAGTTCCAATCCTCACGAGGACTACAAGGAGTCATCTGGACATCCAAAGCCACAAGGTAATGCCGAATTCGGACATCTGTGAGACACAGTCTGAGTATGGACCACGATTTCCAGCTTAACCACCGGTCTTTTAACCTGAACTCAACTGCTTCATAGGAATATATGAGGTTGTTGCGTTCTTGTCTGGAGAATCATGGGCTAAAGCTGCAGTCTGTATTCGGACCGTGATTTACAGAGGTCTGAATATGGTCTTACTGTGACTTTACCATTTTTCTATTGCAAATAAGCTCAGAGCAACCTTCTAACCATCTCACTTGGTCAGATCTATCGTGATGGGGGTCTCAGGATTTACAATACCATATAAAAAGGTACTCGAGTATAAGCCGAGATTTTCAGCCCATTTTTGTAGGCTAAAAGTGCCCCTCTTGGCTTATACTCGAGTAATTGTTCAAGGGGGTCAGCGGGGGAGTGGCAGCTGTCACATCATACTTGCCTGCTCCCGGCGCGGTCTCTGTACTTCCATGCTTCTCCGATGGTATCCGGCACCTGCAGCTCTTCCTGTGTTCAGCGGTCACGTGATACCGCTCATTAAAGTAATGAATATGGACGCAACTCCACTCCCATAGGCATGGCGCGCATATTCATTACTTTAATGAGCGGTACGATGTGACCGCTGAACACAGTTGCCGATGCGCGCCAGAGTCCATCGGAGAAGCAGGGACATACAGAGAGACTGCACCGGGAGCAGGCGAGTATGACAGGGGAGGGTGAGCCATGCGATATTCACCTGTCCCCGTTCCACCGCCGGGCTCTGTGTTCCGCGTCCTCGTTCAGGTCAGAGGGCGCGATGACTTTATTAGTGCGCTCCCTCTGCCTGAACAGTCACTGCAGCGACCCGGAAAACACAGCGGTGTGCGGCGGTGGAACAGGGACAGGTGAATATCGCAAGTGCCGGGGCCTGAACCAGTGGCTACACCGACACCTGGCTCCCAGTGACGAGAGGTATGTCTTTTTTTTTTATCGCAGCAGCATCATACGGGGCATATTATTCTATGGAGGATCTTATGAGGCCATCAACCTTTGTGCAGCATTATATAGGGCAGTGTTCCCCAAGTCCGGTCCTCAAGAGCCACGAACAGGTCATGTTTTCAGGATTTCCTTAGTATTGCACAGGTGATAATTGCATCACCTGGACAGGCAAGCATTCAATGACCTGTGCAAAACTAAGGAAATCCTGAAAACATGACCTATTGGTGGCTCTTGAGGACCGGAGTTGGGGAACACTGATATAGGGCATAATATTCTACGGAGCATCTTATGGCGCTATCAACCTTTATGGAGCAGCATATGGGGCATAATATTCCATGGAGTATCTTATGGGCCCATCAACATTTGTGCAGCATTAAATGGGGCATAATATTCTATGGAGCATCTTATGGGGCCATCATTAACCTTTTATGCAGCATTATATGGGGCATATTTAATATGGAGCATCTTATGGGGCCCATCATGAACTTTATGGAGCATTATATGGGGCTCCTGATTCAATATGGATATTCAAAAACACTTAACCTACTGATGTCTCAATTAATTTTACTTTTATTGGTATCCATTTTTAATTTTTGAAAATTTACCAGTAGCTGCTGCATTTCCCACCCTAGGCTTATACTCGAGTCAAAAACTAGATGTACCTAAAAACACCAGGACAAAAAAAATATATGTGCAAGTCCACTGAATACCAGTTACTCAATATAACACAAGGAATGGCTGTATTACAAAATGTATGTATATTCTATATGAAGAGCCCAAATGCCTAGCACAGGGATGGTACCATGGTACCAGGCATGACCGGAAAATTTGTCACAGCTCTTTCGCAGCAGGTACGACAAGAACCCAAACCAGAAAGCAGACTATTTCTTTTGCAAAATTATTATTAATAGACTAAAGTTTGAAAGCCGTCATCAGGAAACAAAGAAGAGGGAAGAGTTGAAAAATGTCTTGCTGCAAGATGCTGTGATATTTGGTGGTAGAAATCCTTTCCCCCTAACCTCAGATAAATATTGCACCAAACATGTTCTACTGCACGGTCTGAATCATTTCCACCCACGGCGAAGATATTTTTGGGCCTATATTCAAGCATAGGAATAGAGGGAGCACATTGCTTAGATATTCTGATGCTAAAGACTGATGTTCACGCTGAAAGAAAAGGTCATTTACTGAAAGACAACAAAAACCAACTAAAACAGGCCATGTGCATCTATGTACAGCATGCGTAGAAAACAAACTGATAACATTTATATATGGGTCTGAAAAATGTGCAACCGATTTAATTTACTATAGTCAACCCAACATTTATTATACATTGCTTATATAGCGCGATCATGTTGCACAGCGCTGTACATACACTATCATCGCTGTCCCCTTAGGGCAGTGTTCCCCAACTCCGGTCCTCAAGAGCCACCAACAGGTCGTTTTTTTCAGGATTTCCTTAGTATTGCACACGTGATTGAATTATCACCTGTGCAATACTAAGGAAATCCTGAAAACATGACGTGTTGGTGGCTCTTGAAGACCGGAGTTGGGGAACACTGCCTTAGGGGCTCACAATCTAAGTGCCCTAGCCGTGTGTCTTTGTGCGGGTTTCCTCCGGGTTCTCCATTTTCCTTCCACACTCCAAACACAGGAAGAACAGACACAAAAAGGGGTCAAATCTGGATAACACCTTCACATTGGCATCATTAAGGAGGATTCCCCTACTTGAGACATCCAACCCAACCATCACCACCATCTTTAAAAGTCATAGAAAATGACTACAAAGCCCAGCTCTAGCGGTGTCTAGTGAACTCATTTTAATGGGCGTCACATTTCACCAAGAGTATCCATTAAGAACTTCCCAGGTAGAATGCGCTGCTCAAAATAAATGATTGTTACACTTACACATTCCATCATACCTCAGGTCAATTAAACTTCAGGGATATCAAACTGTCCAGTTAGGAGGCGTAAGTGATTGGGAATCAACGTCACCTGCTTTTGGTGCAAAGGAAAGTTACAACTGGTGCACTGGGAAGGCAGCAGCATGACCGCTCCCAGATTGGGAATGTTCTGTGACCACAGACCATTACTCTCCCCTTATCCTCATACACTGATTCTTCTCTAGCTTTGTGTTTAATGTCCTTGTCACTGCTGGTTCCTGTTGCTCATTCAGGTTGCAGAAGTAGTGTATATCCTCTAGCATGGTCCATCTATGTGTGATGTATCAAGATTTGCTGCGTCTCCCAAGGATAGTGTCAACAGAATGGCTACCATCAGGACAGAGTCCATCACGGGACCCCAAACAGGGCACTGCTCCAGCAGTGGAACCGGTATCTGCTCCTTTGTGCAATGAAGAACAGGTGAAGCCTTGCTGGAGCCCCACAAAATGACCTTGAGCGGGGCTACTGGTGTCCATGCTTCTGACCAAACGGTCAGAATCCTTGAGGGTAGTACGGGAATCCAATCTTATAGCGAAACCTGAGCCCACAGCTCTGCATCGTGCTCAATTGGCATTTGCTGAAAACACTAGAATTATTCGGTCAACCTTTGGTGGCCCGTTGTTTTTTTTTTCCCCTACCTCAGTCCCAGGATGATGAAGGCATTAATACTATTCACTGGCCCTCATACCTTAATCAAAATACAAATCTAGGACATTATGAGTCAGATGCCCCCACGTATTGCCATTTTGGTGGAGTCCGTATAAAATGGACTGACTCAGACTCCTAAAATTCATAATATATTGCGTTTAGTAGTACAATGCAGGATGTGTTGTAATTTTTTTCTAAGGCCTGTGGGAAAGTTATGAAATGTCCTAAAAACGTCTGTTCTGTTCCTGATCTAAGGATCTCGGCTTTTAGTGGAGATGAATCTGTGCTGCACTTTATGCACATGCTCAGTAGTGACCAGGGCTGTGGAGTCAGAGAAATTGAGGAGTCGGTGGTTTGGCTTACTGACTCCATAGCCCTGCTGGGAGGAGATCCCCAAGAAACCATCTGCAGTTTCATCTGGATGATGTGGGCAGTACATACATACTATATAGCATTTCATCACAGCAACTCCTGTAGTTTCTAAGATTTAAATCGTTTCTTTTTTTTCTTCAAGGTGGTTTAGTGTCCAGCTGGTTGAAGACTTTGATCTCCACGGATTGTTGATATGTGAAAAAAAAAAAAAAAAAAAAAATCACGAACCGTTTGATCATGCCAAATAAACTGCAGTGTTCATCAGAAGTAAAAAGAGAAAATACAAGAGCAACGCTGGAATTTATTGAACGGAATGGACAACTTCATAAATAGTCTGTATTAGTATAATCTTTCTCTAAAGTAGACGATAGGCATAAAAAAAATGTAAAAAAAAAAGGACAGCCTTTTAACATGATCACATATTGAAATGAATGGACTACTACATACAGTATATGATATATGGTTGCCCCACAGAGACCTCCTATATAAACGTTAAATTGACCTAATATAGCATTTAATATTGGGTTTTCATACAATCAAGCTTGTAAGAATCTGTCAAACTCAGAAATACTTTGATGCAAACTTTTCTACTCTTTCTTAGATGTCAAAACTACAGTAGGAGGTGATTTACAAATAAAAATAAAAAAAAAAAGTTCTAGATTCAAAATACTGACCAAAGTTTTACTGTGTGAAAGTGGCCAAGAAATGATTTGTCCCAGTGTATGTACATGTATTATACATAACAAGTGTTTTTCGTGTAATAACGGTGAATACAAACATTGTAAATGCTTATTACAAAATTCTAAAATTTGGAGAACCCAAAAAAAGAAGCAGCAGATGTCTTCCCGTTATGTATATATTCCTTTATGTAGGATTTGCTACTGATTAAGTACATCCCTTCTCCAATTACCTTGGTAGCTCAAAGGTCAAAATAGGTACAAGGCAAAGTACACACATTACATGTGACATGCATTTTTGTTTTGTAGGAGACTTGTAAAAGATAGAAGACAATGGTCAGGTAATAGACCAGAGTTACAGAATCTAACTTGTTTTATTCAATAATTTCAAAACTACCGTATTTTTATTTGCTACTCCAGGCTGGAGGTACAGTAATTATTCACACTGTAGCACAGGAAGAAAGTGAAATTGGCTTTTCTCTAAACTACTTTTATACCTAGCCGTTCGCTCTGCACTTTCTGCTTAGGTTGTATAGACATGTGACCACTGCAACCAGTCACTGCCCACAGTGTCGACATGATGCCGCTTGGCCATACAAGTCAGCAGAATGGGGGACACCGGTGTACTGTACCGGAAGAATGGTGGTGGGTGGAAGGGGAAATCGGTAGGTGAATAACCTTGGTGTTTTTACAAATCAGCCTCCCAACTAGTTACTGTGTGCTATAATCATTACACAGATACAAATTTTTCAGTTATCCAATATTTACTCAGTTTTGTGCATTATAGCAATCAGTCTGCATAAAGCCTCCCATACCCAGGCTACCATCGGCCGAACCCGCCGATATCTCAGCAGTGACATTATTGAGCTGCAAAGGTTTGTATCATTCATTGCCAAAGCGCTGCGTTACATCCTCAATACCCTTGATCTGGAAACAGGTTGCGAAATTAAATTGTATTTACATTTTTTCTTAAGTTCCAAAGCAAACTATTTTTAAATAGTAAAGCCAGCAACAGACGGAAAACGATGTCCCCTATTGAAAATTATTTTGCTTTTGTAATCATATAAGGGCCTACTTCTAGGATGATACATTTCCTTCATCTCTAGACCAACGTTTTTTCATTTTCCTGAACGAAAATCTTCAGTATAAAGTATCTAGTGATAAATCCTGACTGACCGTAACCACCACTATGGGGAGAGTAGTAAATTACTGAAGACAAACCTCAACATTGAACTCAAGATAACAGCATGAATTTATCTACCAGGCCCAATCTAGTGGTGGCCGCTAACAGCTTATAGTGACCACAATGTGTCCAACAAATGCTAAATTAAATTGGTTGATTTGTGTCAAAGTAAAATTACTTTTCACGCTGATTTTGCAAGGCAAAAACTGCAATGATACATTACATGTGGATTTGTAAGGCTATTTCACCCTATGCATTGCAAAGAAAGAATGAATCTGCAATGACACACAACACAAGCTCAAACCTGGCCCCAGAATTAAAGCAAAAAAAGACTGCGTCAGCCACAAAAGTCCATAAAAAAAACAAACAAACTGTGAATATACCATTAAAGTTGTCTTCAACTTCTAAGGTGAAACAGCGAGATAGGTTGTTTTTTTTTTCAGGTTCAAAGCACATTAGAATCTAAAGAATAAATAAGAAACCTAGTGTTTGGATTTTCAGTCTATTTAGCTCCATTGAGACTGTCTGGTCTTCACTATGGCGTGTGACGCTTTCAAACTGGGGTCCAATGTTGCAAGCTCTAAAACGGCATTTCTATTGAAAATCCTCAATATCTAGAAACAAAAAAAAAAAAAACATGAACGCACCATGTGCAGATCTCAGCCTGGGACAGTTCAAATGACCTGTTCTCCCATATCCCAAAACATTATGGGTAGAGACATAAAACCTTGACCTAAATATAGTTTATGGACAAGAGGAGATGTGAGAAAGGAGCCATTGTAGCAACGGAGTCAATTCCCGGCAGGAACATAAGCCGGAGACAGTATCATCTGACCCTGCGGCAGGTACGGTGGGAGACAGAGGAGAGCTGCAATATACCCTGTGTTACATGGAGGGAAAATTAACACTTATTCCATGTAAAAAAAAAATAAAAAAAAAATCAATTATTACCCTGATGTCAGAGAAAGGAGACTATATCCTTCATTTTACAACCAAAGGGGTGCATCCATTCAATATTTTAATTAAATTATTTAATTTTAACTAAACTTTAATTAAGTTTATTTTTTTCCATATTTCGCAGGTCGGTGGGGGTCCAAGACAAGACCCCCAAACATTGCACAACTCAGTAGACAGGAGTGTATAGTAGCCTGAGGTTGCACATAGAGCAGAGTACAGCTTAAGTAGAAAGCATAGGCTTTCACATCTCCAGAGCAGCGCACTATTTTGGGGGTCTATTGAGCAATCGATGAGGGCCTCTGGACCTCACTCCCCATCGATTGCAGGCAATTAAAGAGTCTGCCAAAACAAAACAAAAAAATCACGAAAACTTAGTTACTCTTCAAGTGTTAGGAAAGATTCCAATGGGCAGTCAGTTTACGCTTCTGACTACTCTCGCTGCAAAAACCCACGTATTGCGAGCAGAATTTGTAGAGAATTTTTCTTCACCCACAGTAATTCTGATGCATTGCTGCTGCAAATACACAATTATTAAAAACTAGATGGCAGCCTGATTCTAAAGAATCGGGAGTCTAGAATCCATATATACTTTATTTATTCAAATGTAAGAATAATACAATTAATAAATAATAGTAAGAAAGAACAAAAATAATAGGCAGTATATGGAGAAAACACCAAACAAAAGTTCAAAATTGGTGTGAAAATGTCACTGAACCACTTCACAACTAAATATATATAGTTTTGGTAAATGGTATTATCATTTTTTTGACGAAATTCGGCAGGACCTTGAAGAGCAACGTCACTGGGCCCGCCTCCACGCAGTAGAAACTTGCTGTGAGGTAAAAATTCAAAAATCACACCAAAATGGCGGGCGGAGTGTGTCACAGTACGGCACGTTTCTGATTGGTCGCTCGCAGCAGGCGGCAACCAATCAGACACTGTTGACGTCACTTATCTCCGGACATTAGCTCCGGACATTATCTCCGGACATTATCTCCGCACATTAGCTCCGGACATTATCTCCGCACATTAGCTCCGGACATTATCTCCGGACATTATCTCCGCACATTAGCTCCGGACATTATCTCCGCACATTAGCTCCGGACATTAGCTCCGCACATTAGCTCCGGACATTAGCTCCGGACATTAGCTCCGGACATTAGCTCCGGACATTAGCTCCGGACAAAGCCACGGAAGTTGGCACAAATTGCAGGAAGTAGTATTCTAGGCAATTATATATTAGATCAGCTGCAAATCAAAATTGCATATAGGTAAAGCTGTGAATATTGTAATCTACTGGATGATCTGCAAATGTAATCTGCTCTTGTGACACTGTTGTAAATGCACCCATACATATACATATTCTAGAATTTTGTATTGCATCTACAAAATCATCTGTTTTAAGTTTAAAAAAAAATAAAAAAATTATATATCTTATAACGTAATTTCAGGGTATTATGGGGGTTGTAATTAATTTAAAAAAAAACTGCAAAATCCTGGTTTCACAAGCCCAACATTTACAGTCTGATTACAGACAGGTAAGTTACATTCATGTGACCTCTGCAGCCAATCACTGTCCTGGGCCTGAGCAATCTTTTCCCATAAATGCTAAAGTTGACCATATACAGTGGGGCAAAAAAGTATTTAGTCAGTCAGCAATAGTGCAAGTTCCACCACTTAAAAAGATGAGAGGCGTCTGTAATTTACATCATAGGTAGACCTCAACTATGGGAGACAAACTGAGAAAAAAAAATCCAGAAAATCACATTGTCTGTTTTTTTTTAACAATTTATTTGCATATTATGGTGGAAAATAAGTATTTGGTCAGAAACAAAATTTCATCTCAATACTTTGTAATATATCCTTTGTTGGCAATGACAGAGGTCAAACGTTTTCTGTAAGTCTTCACAAGGTTGCCACACACTGTTGTTGGTATGTTGGCCCATTCCTCCATGCAGATCTCCTCTAGAGCAGTGATGTTTTTGGCTTTTCGCTTGGCAACACGGACTTTCAACTCCCTCCAAAGGTTTTCTATAGGGTTGAGATCTGGAGACTGGCTAGGCCACTCCAGGGCCTTGAAATGCTTCTTACGAAGCCACTCCTTCGTTGCCCTGGCGGTGTGCTTTGGATCATTGTCATGTTGAAAGACCCAGCCACGTTTCATCTTCAATGCCCTTGCTGATGGAAGGAGGTTTGCACTCAAAATCTCACGATACATGGCCCCATTCATTCTTTCATGAACCCGGATCAGTCGTCCTGGCCCCTTTGCAGAGAAACAGCCCCAAAGCATGATGTTTCCACCACCATGCTTTACAGTAGGTATGGTGTTTGATGGATGCAACTCAGTATTCTTTTTCCTCCAAACACGACAAGTTGTGTTTAGACAACATTAATCTAATGTGTATCGAGGAAATAAAAAAAATAAATAATAAAATCACAAGTGATTGGCTACAGTAGTCAAGTGGATGCACAAGAAGTCATCGCTAAGGGGAAGCAAACAAAAGCATTGGCAATTGGAACAGCGGGAATTTAAATAGTAAGGTTTTTTTTTAAGTTTATCACATTTCCTAGTGTTTCACTATGTTTTTTAATAGTAGAAAATAATTTATTTTTCTGCGTGAAAACTCACTAACTTTTCAACTCGTTTGATCTACTGATTTTGCACAACCAATTTTTAATCCACAAACACGGGGCTTTAGAAGCGGTCCTTGGAATACATAGCAAATTATATATCACATGATTTTTCGAACAGTGCCAATACTTTTGTCCACCCCTTTTTATGTTTGGTGTGGAATTACATCCAATTTTTCTTTAGGACAATTCTTTTTGTGTTTTTTCATTTAAGACAAATTAAATGAAGATAATACCAAAGAATTTGTGTTTGCAATCATTTTCAGGAAGAAACGGAGTATTATCTGACAGAATTGCAGGGGTGTCAATACTTTTGGCCATGACTGTACGTAGTATATAACATAGCTACGTAGTATATAACACAGCGTACGTAGTATATAGCAGAACTACGTAGTATATAACACAGCCACGTAGTATATAACATAGCCACATAGTGTATTGCACAAGTATGTAGTATATTGGTCAGCCACGTAGTATATAGCATAGCCACGTGGTATATTGTACAGCCATGTAGTATATTGTACAGTCACGTAGTATATTGTACAGCCACGTAGTATATTGTACAGCCACGTAGTATATTGCACAGCCACGTAGTATATTGCACAGCCACGTAGTATATTGCACAGGCACGTAGTATATTGCACAGGCACGTAGTATATTGCACAGGCACGTAGTATATTGCACAGGCACGTAGTATATAACACAGCCACGTAGTATATTGCACAGCTACGTAATGTATTGCACAGCTATGTAGTATATTGGTCAGCGACGTAGTATATAGCAGAGCCACGTAGTATATAACATAGCCATGTAGTATATTGTAGAGGCACGTAGTATATTGCATAGCTACTTAGTATATTGCACAGCCATGTAGGATATAACAGCCACGTAGTATATTGCACAACCGACACAGCCACATAGTATATTGCACAGCTACGTAGTATATAACACAGTAGTATATTGTACAGCCACGTAGTATATTGCACAGCCACGTAGTATATTGCACAGGCACGTAGTATATTGCACAGGCACGTAGTATATTGCACAGGCACGTAGTATATTGCACAGCCACGTTGTACATTGCACAGTCATGTTGTATATTGTCCAGCTACATAGTATATAGCAGAGATGTAGTATATAACAGAGCCCACGCAGTATGTAACACAGCCCACGTATATAGCAATGTGGGCACTATATGCGCGGTTAAAAAAGACTTAAAATAAAAAATAAACATATACTCACTCTCCGAAGGCCCCTTGAAGTCCTGGCGCCTGTGTGCAGTGCACGCGGCAGCTTCCGGTCCCAGGGTTGGTATGAGCGCAGGACCTGTGATGACGTTGCGGTCACATGACCGTGACATCATGGCAGGTCCTTCTCGCATACCATCCTTGGCACCGGAACCTGTCGCTTGCACTGCCGAGGACAACGCCACGTCAGAGGGTGAGAATAACCTTTTTTTTATTATTCTTATTATGTGTAACATTAGATCGTTTTACTATTGATGCTGCATAAGCAGTATCAATAGTAAAAAGTTGGTCACACAGGGTTAATAGCTGTATTAACAGAGTGCATTACACCGCGGTCCGTTAACACTGGCATTAACCCTGTGTGAGCGTTCAGCGCTGACTGCAGGGCAGTAAAGCAGCGGCCATTTCGCTGCCAGACTATGACCGTGGCAATGGTCGTGGGCGTTTTGCCACGACCAATCAGCGACTTGGATTTCCATGACAGACAGAGGTCGCGACCAGTGAATATCCGCGACAGACAGACGGAAGTGACCCTCAGACAATTATATAGTAGAGATATATATATATATATATATATATATCTACTATATAATTGTCTAAGGGGTACTTCCGTCTGTCCTTCTGTCTGTCTGTCTGTAACGGTTATTCGTTCGCTGATTGGTCTTGGCAGCTGCCTGTCATGGCTGCCGCGACCAATCAGCGACGCGCAGTCCGAAAGAAAATGGCCGCTCCTTACTCCCTGCACTCACTGCCCGGCGCCTGCATACACCCCTCCAGTCTGCCCTCACACAGAGTTAATGGCAGCGGTAACGGACCGCGTTATGCCGCGGTGTAATGCAGTCCGTTACTGCTGCTATTAACCCTGTGTGACCAAGTTTTTTACTATTGACGCAGCCTATGCAGCGCCAATAGTAAAAACATCGAATGTTAAAAATAATTTAAAAAATGATTATATACTCACCTACGCCGCCTTTCCCGCTCCTCGCGATGCAACCGGCACGTTCCGGTCGCACGGATGGTCTGGCAGAAGGACCTGCCATGATGTCACGGTCATGTGACCGCGACGTCAGCACACCCTGGGACCGGAAGATGCCGCCTGCACCCCACACAGGCGACAGTGCTACAACGCGCCTGCGGAAGGTGAGTATATGTTTGTTTTTGTTTTTTTTAACCTGTGTCATACGTGGCTGCGCAATATACTATATGGGCTGTGCAATATGCTACGTGGCTCTGTGCTGTATACTACGTCACTGGGCACTGTACTACGTCACTGGGCAATATACTACGTCACTGGGCAATATACTATGTGGCTCTGCTGTGTACTATGTCACTGGGCAATATACAATGTAACTGGGCAATCTAGTACGTGGCTGGGCAATATACTACGTGGACATACATATTCTAGAATACCCGATGCGTTAGAATCGGGCAACCATCTAGTATGTGTATATATATATATATATATATATATATATATATATATATATATATATATATATATATATACATACATACATACACATATATATGTATTTGTATCTGGTAGCCATTGAGTAACCTTAGTTTTTTTACTTCTTAGGGGAATCCTTGACTCTGATTTCGCCTTCAAACCACATATACAAGCCCTTTCCCCTTCAACTCAAAACTATTTCCCAGATCCGTACATTCCTCAGCCAAGTACCTGCAAAAACCCTAGTCCATGCCCTCATCATCTCCCACCTTGACTACTACAACCTCCTGCTCTGTGGCCTCCCCTCTAAAGGTACCGTTACACTAAACGACTTACCAACGATCACAAATAGCGATACAACCTGGCCGTGATCGTTGGTAAGCCGTTATTTGGTCAATGGGGAGCTGTCACACAGACAGCTCTCTCCAGCGACCAACGATCAGGGGAACGACTTCGGTATCGTTGAAACTGTCTTCAACGATGCCGAAGTCCCCGGGTAACCAGGGTAAACATCGGGTTACTAAGTGCAGGGCCGCGCTTAGTAACCAGATATTTACCCTGGTTACCATTGTAAAAACAAAAAAACAGTACATACATTCCGATGTCTGTCACGTCCCCCAGGGCCGGCGTCAGCACCCGGCACAGCGGGCAAATGCCGGGGCCCTGGGGAGAGAGGGGGGCCCACTCATGCTGTCATAGATACAGCTGGGAGAGCAGAGCAGGAGATAACATGCTCTCTCCGCCTACAAAGTCACTGCTGGCTGCGTTCTCTTAACCCCTATGTGCCAGCTCTGACACAAGCATCTTATCACTCAGTGAGTGCAGCCAGGCAGGCACACATAGGGGTTAAGAGAAGGCAGCCAGCGTGACATTGTTTGTGGGGGGAGAGAGCACCTTCTCTGCTCTGATCTCCGCCCCTGGCTGGCTGCCTTGCTGCTGAAGTTATGAGGCAGATTCAGGAGGAGCTCCTAGTCCTACCAGTGCATGAGTGAGTGGCGCTGCTATATACTATGTGGGCTGCGCTGCTATATACTACGTGGGCTGCTATATGCTACGTGGGCTGCTATATACTACGTGGGCAGTGTTATATACTACATGGCTGTGTTTATATGCGATCATGAATCGGGGTATGTGTTAAAGGGGGGGCCCACTGAGACTCTTTCGCCCGGGGCCCTCAAAAACCTGGAGCCGGCCCTGACGTCCCCCGTCATCAGCTTCCCTCACTGACTGTCAGCGCCGGCCGTAAAGCAGAGCACAGCAGTGACGTCACCGCTGTGCTCTGCTTTACGGCCGGCGCTGACAGTCAGTGCGGGAAGCTGACGGCGGGGGACGTGACAGACATCGGAATGTGAGCATGTACTGTTTTTTTGTTTTTTTACTTTTACAATGGTAACCAGGGTAAATATCAGGTTACTAAGCGCGGCCCTGCACTTAATAACCCGATGTTTACCCTGGTTACAAGTGAACACATCGCTGGATCGGCGTCACACACGCCGATCCAGCGATGACAGCGGGTGATCAGCGACCAAAAAATGGTCCTGATCATTCCCCAGCGACCAACGATCTCCCAGCAGGGGCCTGATCGTTGGTCGCTGTCACACATAACGAGATCGTTGCTACATCACAAAAAGCGTGACATTGCAACGATATCGTTAACGAAATCGTTATGTGTGAAGGTACCTTAACACTCTCGCACCCCTCCAATCTATTCTAAACTCTGCTGCCCGACTAATCCACCTGTCCTCCCGCTATTCCCGGCATCTTCCCTCTGTCAATCCCTTCACTGGCTCCCGATTACCCAGAGATTCCAGTTCAAAAGCCTAACCATGACGTACAAAGCCATCCACAACCTGTCTCCCCATACATCTGTGACCTCGTCTCCCGGTACTTTCCTGCACGCAACCTCCGATCCTCACCAGATCTTCTTCTCTCCCCTCTTATCTCCTCTTCCCACAATCGCATACAAGATTTCTCTCGCGCATCACTTCTACTCTGGAACCCTCTACCACAACGTATCAGACTCTCACCTACCATCGAAACCTTCAAGAAGAACCTGAAGACCCACCTCTTCCGACAAGCCTACAACCTGCAGTAACCACCGATCGACCAAACCGCTGCATGACCAGCTCTACCCTCACCTACTGTATCCTCACCCATCCCTTGTAGATTGTGAGCCTTCGCGGGCAGGGTCCTCTTTCTTCATGTACCAGTCGTGACTTGAATGGTTTAAGATTATTGTACTTTTTTTTTAAATTTATTATGTTATACCCTTTTTCACATGTAAAGCGCCATGGATTAAATGGCACTATAACAACAAATAATCTGTCCTGGTCATTTGAGCGATCACATAAGTGGAGTGCACAACTAATTAGGGAGAGTTCCCATGTCGCAGTCAAACTGTTTTTTTGTTGCCACTAATCTCTAAGGAACAACCACAACGCTTGTCTTGCTCCAGCCATCCTGAATACATAAGGCAGACACCAAGCTTGCACACTTCTGCCCCATGCAAGACTTGTCTGCAAACCCGACCTCGGTATCACCTGGAGTCCCCAGTGATCAGCAAGTTATTCTCTATCCATAGGGATCACCTTTGTAACATTGCGGAGCTGGGTCACAGACTAATCCTCTCCCTAAGGCCGCAGCACAGCAACATCCCCGGACATAGTCATAGGTCTATGATAAAGGGGCAATTCCCGTTCCTGGTGGGCGATGTCATTACATGCGGTGTACAGATACAGCCCCTCCCCAGCCTAGGCTGTCTGCTCCACATAGCCTCCCGCTCAGGGGAAACACAAACTTTATCACAGAGTAATAAATGATTAGACACAGTGACAGCAGGCAGAGAAACGGCCGCCTCCACCTCCTCATGCCCTGCTGTTGTGAAGCATCACAGCAGGGAACCTAAAAAAGCAAAATGGTCTCATCTGAAGCACACAATACCAGAGTAAAAGACACACAAAAGATAGCCAGAATCGGAGTGCCCAGCAGAAGAGGAAAATCGTGCATTTCAGGGTTCCCTAGAACTTTACAGCTTACTGACATTGCAGCTTACTGACATTGCAGATGGGATAGCAGCTTCTCCTTAGAAGACTGATCGGGAGCACATTATGTGACAAAATGGAGGAAATAAAGCTCAAAGTTCATTAGAAAGTTGCAAATCTTATGGAACCATTAAATGTCATTTACAAACCAAAAAAAGAAGAAGAACTAAACACAAGCGCTCCAAAAAGATTTATATCTAAACAATTCTACAAGAAGGTCCTATGCCGAACCTGGGCAGTAATGAGGAGGAGGATTGAGGGCCGCTTTGCTTTGTCACAGGTCTGCATTTGAAGCAGGAAAAGTAATCCGATAAGCAGGCAGCACAGCTGAAAGAAAGAAAAAAACACACACACCCACATTTGCTAAGCTCTGTGCTCAGCAAGGACCTGCTTCAAGGTAAAAGTCGGAGAAGGCCTTTGCTTTCTTTCAAATTACGTCTGAAGATATAAAAACCACCAGTGAACCCTTCCTAGGGGTTATCTGACCAGCAACAGGAAATGGTCTATACGGGAGGAGGAAACCGACATTCTACCCTCTCGCTCCTCTTGTACTCACAGATCTTTTATTATTTTTGCAGAGCAATGACATACACACTAGCATTACCGCAGAGTTCATCATCTCTATGGTAAAGCAAAAAAAAGACTGCCGAAAACTGCTAGTGGGTCAGGGATTTAATCTCTTGATGCCCCATAATGGATAAATCTGACATAGAGCGGGTCGGGGTGTGTTGAGAAGTACTAAGGACTTAAACCTACTGCTCAAGTGGCGAATAAATAATATCTGTGTCTAAAAGCCACTATAGTCCACTGCTGTTAACCATTTAGTTACTGCCGTCGATCTGACAGCGGCATTTAAATAGCGCAATTGACGTCGCTCATGCACACTGACTTCTATCTGCTGCCCGGGGGGGGGGTGGGCATTATATGGTCGGGCAGCCGTGGGCTTGCAGCAAGTTTTGGTCCTCTTGTGAAGCTCAGCCATAAACTGAGCCTCATAGGAATTGGTGATTTTTGCTAGATACTGCACTACCGTGGTATTGCAGAGTATAGAATATGAGCCATTAGATGATCGCAGGTTCAAGTCTCCCGAAACTTGAGTTAAAAAAAAAAAACACATAAGGTATCGCTGCACCTGTAAAAGTCTGATCAAAATAAAAATGTAACCCATATAGTAATTGTTGTTTTTTCAAGCAGCATAATAGCCCAAAAATGAAAACAAGAGAAGCTATTAAAAAAACACTCCAAAATGATAATCAATAAGGCTACGTTCACATTAGCGTTTTGCGTGTTTGCGTCGGGCGACACAGCGGCGACGCATGCGTCATGCGCCCCTATATTTAACATGGGGGATGCATGGACATGCGTTGTGCTGCGTTGTGCAACGCATGCGGTTTTTTTGCCGCAAGCGTCGGGCGCAGAAAACGCAACAAGTTGCATTTTTCTTGTGTCCAAATTTTGGCAAAAAAGGACGCATGCGCCGCAAAACGCAGCGTTTTTGCGTGCGTTTTTATTTGCGTTGTGCGTTGCGTCGCCGACGCAGCGGCGCACAATGCAAATGTGAACGTAGCCTAAAAGGTACATTCGCCATGAAAAACAAGCCCTCGCACAGCTCAACCGAAAGAAAAATATAAATGTTTTTTATGTATTAAAATGATAAACTTTTGTTTAAAGAAAAAAAAAAAATCTGATTTTTTTCTTCATCACTTACATTAAAAAAAATTAATAAATAAATCTATGCAAATTTCAAACTGCAGTAATCATTCTGACACGGAGAATCATGTTCCCATGTTATTTATACAGCGCAATGAACGCCATAAAAAAAAAAAAAGATTCCCACTTGGAATTTTTTTCCCCGGTTTTTAAGTAGGGTAAATAAATCACTTTATGTATCTATATTCGGGAGCTATCTACACAAGACTTGACTTCACCACCTCTATACTTGCACATGTCTCAAATTTACATATGGCAGATCCAACTTGTGTTTTACAAGATGATCCAAGAAATATGAGGCAGACGGTCAGATCTCCAATGTGGACCTACAGTTAAATATTTGGACAAAACGTGTCCTTTCCATTCAAAATCAGTGAGGGTAATGAATTTACCGTACATCATCGCTGAATTATTTTATTCTGTAGCACGAACCAAAATCCGTACAGAATTTTTCTGGAACACGTGAATAAGGTATAAAACACCCAATTTACTTTCACTGAATGTTCGCGGACTATATCATGATTTCGACATGAAACAGGCGCCAAAGCATGCGGTCGAGAGTTGGACTAAGGTGGTTTTGCTATAGAAGTTTCTATGCAATCATACAAACAAATGAAAAAGTACCAAAATTTCTTTCACAGTGTCGGCTGGCTGTGAAATGAGCCGAGCCCCTTAGAGTATGACTAATTGGAAGCCTCTTGTGTATCATTTCCACCTGGTTATTAACTGCAAGGTTCAACATCTAATTAGTCATCACTGCAGAAATATAAGAGTACACAGTAAATTTATTAACAAAAATTGAGAACCCAAGTGGTTGAAAACACTACATGTCAGTGCACCCCAAATCTAACCATGCACTACAGATTTCAGCGTTCATTTTCTCAACCTTCTGCAAATCGTTCAGGACAACAAGGGTCATCATTTAAAAGGAACGAGTTGCTTATCGATAGGCTTGACAGGGCGCAAATCAGTTTACCAATGGATAGTGTCCTGCAAATATAGATTACAGCAAACCTACCGTATTTGCACCAATAGGAATTTAAAAAAATCATGATAGACCAACTGTTCAACAGTTACCTGGCTCTATCACAGTCATTCTTGACATGGGCGCCAACATCAGAAATTGGTCTAAATCAGCCACCATAAATCTATACCGTATGGATCGTTCACGCATCTTTTTTATAAATATTTTACTAGTATTACAAAAACATTTATCAAAAAAGTACCTATCCTATTTTTCCAGGGCAAAGTCAAACAATTAGGTAACTATATTAAAAAATAAAAAAAAAAGTCAAAATAACCATGAATAAAAACAGGCCGTCGTTAGAAACTAATTATGTTTAGTACACAAACAAACACAGCGTCCGAGGCCTGAAAGCAGCATGTTGGCAGAACACAGAGTCCTATGTAATATGGGGAATAAGCGCTCTGTGCCGTGATAGAAGGTCTCCGTAACAAGCTATACTTTCCGTGAGAAGAAATGATTCCAGAGGTGGCCATAGCACGGTACGCGATATTACAAGCCCATTACCGTATAAATAAGAGGCATATGGAGGACAAGTATGGGCCCATTCATTTCTCTGTGCACGGTATATGTATCCTTGCAATATACATTAGTTATGGGATCATGAAGAGAAGATCGTAAACAGGTGCTCAGATTTCATAAAGTATTTCCCAATTATACAATGAAAAGTACCGTAATTATAAAAAAAAAAATACACACAACACGTCTCGATTCATCAGTTTGCTCCGGAAAAAGGACATGAAATAGTTCCAAATTACATTTTTATGACAGACCCTCAAACTTTTTTGGAAAGTGGCAGGGTGCAGAGGGAGGAGGACCTCTTAATGAATTTACTCCAGCAAACTCTGCAATAGACCTCATTCACGTGTCCATGTTGGGGTTTAGCCATTTTTTCACACGTACCCATTATAATCTATGGTGCTGGGGGGTAGCAAGATTGACAAGGGCCAATAGAAGTCTATGGGTTTGTTAGAAACACGTACAGCACACGGATGGCATCTGTTTGCTGCAAATATAGCAGAAGTTTTGTCACTTAATTCTTTATCCATCGGTGAAAACCACTGATGACCACATTGATGCCAAAAACGGACACGATACCATTTTTTCATGTACGTGTTTGAAACACCGAAGTGTGAATCAAGCCGTAAAACTGGTTTACAACACACCAGTCTTGGTGAATCCACCGCTAACATCTGTCCTGGCCGTGTGATAGACATAGAACTTTCTTCAGTGTTAAACCTATTATGAACAGGTTCCCACGTTGCAGTCAAAAACGTGTTTTTGCAATTATTATTGCAAAATTGCATCTGGGAAAAAATACAACTTCAAAGCAATTTGTGGCGAAACCTACGCATCTCAGCGCTCGGATAGGCTGTGCACTTGTTTTGTACTTTCCATGATCAGGGTCAGATTTGTATCCTTTAGAAATGGATTCTGTAACAAAAGCTGCCACCATGGAAAATTCACCCATCCAGCGAGCTGGATCTTTCCCATCTGCAGTTATGCTTTGGCCTTAAAGGGAATCTGTCACTTGGTTTTTGCTACTCCATCTGAGAACAGCATAATGTGGGGGGGTAGAAACTTTAATTCCAGCAATACATGACTAAGGCTACTTTAACACTAGCGTTTTCTGCAATCCGTCACAATGCGTCGTTTTGCAGAAAAAACGCATCCTGCAAAAGTGCTTGCAGGATGCGTTTTTTCCCCATAGACTTGTATTGACGACGCATTTGCGACGGATTGCCACACTTCGCATCCATCGAGCGACGGATGCGTCGTGCTTTTGCGGACCGTCGGGAGCAAAAAACACTACATGTAACGTTTTTTGCTCCTGACGGACCGCTTTTTCCGACCCCACCTCCCCGCACCTTACAATGGGGCAGCGGATGCGCCGGAGAAATGCATCCGCTGCCTCCGTTGTGCAGTACGTTAAACGCTAGCGTCGGAATCTCTCCCCGACGCATTGCGACGGGGAGATTCCGACGCTAGTGTGAAAGTAGCCTAAGGCTACGTTCACATTAGCGTTTTGCGTGTTTGCGTCGGGCGCCGCAGCGGCGCCGCATGCGTCATGCGCCCCTATATTTAACATGGGGGGCGCATGGACATGCGTTGTGCTGCGTTGTGCGACGCATGCGGTTTTTTTGCCGCAAGCGTTGGGCGCAGAAAACGCAACAAGTTGCATTTTTTTGCGTCCAAATTTCGGCAAAAAAGGACGCATGCGTCGCAAAACGCAGTGTTTTAGCATGCGTTTTTATTTGCGTTGTGCGTTGCGTCGCCGACGCACAACGCAAATGTGAACGTAGCCTAATGGGCTGCTTGCTGCAGTTTTGATAAAGTCACTATTTTCTCTGCTACAGATAGGGCAGTTATCGGAATGCTGAGCTGTGCATAAATCCCCTACCCACAACACTAATTGGCAGCTTTCCTACACTGTGCATAGGCAGAAAACTGCTGTTCAGTGGTTGGTGAAGTGGGTTATGTAGAACTCAAGAATATGGAGGATCTCGATGGCAGCAGATCCTCTATTGTAAATCTGTTGCTAAAACAGGGATTTTATCAAAACTACAGTAAGCAGCCCAGTAAGTGATACATTGCTGGAATCGGGGTCTCTACATTATGCTCCTCTCAGATGGGATAGCAAAAAACTGGTGACCGATTCCCTTTAATAATTACTTCTATTTGCTCATAGAAACTGGGATATCCGACAACCATTTTGCGCCAAAACAACCTCATCCGATTATTAAAACGATTGTCGAGTGTTATGCAAAGATTTTATAAAGGAAAAGCTATTCAGATTCCTAATCTACGTTTTAATCCATTATCTTCAAAATCTCTGCTTATTGTCAGCAAATGTTGCCTCTGTGTAACACACTGCTGCTGCGTCTGACTGGGGTCAGGCATAGTATTCAATGCACCTGGTTCCTAGCACTACTGCCTTGTACAGTGGACTCCATAGAGAAACATGCAGAAGTCCACTAACAAAATCCCACCATGATCGCACAACACTAAGCAGGTCGGTGTTAAGCCTCCAAATACACATGGACAGCAAGCAGAGATCTAGACAATGGTCTGTGCAGTACACAGTGTAGGCAGCTGCACTGGACATTAACCTTCCATTAAAGCACAGGATGTAAGCTCATACATGCTGCCCCACTAAAAACCCCTTTCTGCTAAGGCGCTGGTCACCCAACAGGTGCCCCCCATTATAATCATGTCGCCCATCAGACAGAGCCAGGGTCTGGCATGCTGAGGGCCCGAAACTACCATTATCCTTGGATTTCTGTTCTCATAACAGAACAGAAATATGGTAATAACTAGGGCAGATGTGAACAGAAGATTAGGATAAAAGAAAAACAATCCCAGGCAAACAGAATTATCGACACCAACATACTGGACAGCAACGTTCTTTCATGCGACTGACAAAAACGCCATCAACATTTTTATCCCCCACCAGAGGTGGCACTTTCTCCATTATATCTGGCAATTTTTGACTCTGCGTGGCTGATGGAGCTTTCAATGGGTAAATCTGCCCAACACTCATCATCCATATGACAGGTGGGTGTAGACCACTCGCCCATGGCAAAGCAGTGCGCACACAAGCACAGTACGGACCTAAAACATTCAATGGGTGCCATACTAGAACCGCACAGACACCTGCCCAAATCAAATGTTAAGGCACAAATCCCTCAAGCACGTCAGTACATTGGTTTCAAACACCTATCCCAAAGTAGGCGACCGTCCATATCTGGAGTGCCGTCATTTAATGTCAATCGTGTGTTAGTCATTTGTTTTTTTTATTGCACATATCTTTTCAATATCACATACTCAGTATGGCCTCATTCAGACATCCTTTATTTTCACGGAAACAACACGTACCCATTATAACCTATGGTGCTATTCACATGCGCGTGTTTTTTCACAGACTGCGTGCTCGTGCGAAACGCAAGGAAACTGGTCAGCTTTTTCTCGGCAGCACAGATGACAAGGACCAGTTTAAGTCTATGAATCCACGAAAAACATGTACATCGCATGTGTGCCATCAGTATTTCACACCGCAAGTATAGGAGAAGCCTTGTAAAAGTAATTTATTTCTTTATCCATCCATGAAAAACACTGATGGTATAAAAAAAAAACGACACTGATGAAACGGGGTCCATTTTTCCACGTACGTGCTTAAACACAGAAGTGTGAATGAGGCCGTCCGTTTATTTTCAGCCATAAACCGTAATGCTGGCTTGTTTTGGAACTTTCCATTGGACGCATACACCGGGAAATACACCGTCAGCAGACTGCTCTGAAGTGATGTGAACATGGCCTTAGGTTTTAGGAGCACGTTCACATGGCTGTGAATGCAGCGGGTTCATTTACTTACTGTAGCAAAACATACACACGTCAGGGGCATAAGCACAATGTCTCAATGTTTAGCACTCAACCAAAAAAAGTGACTTGGAATACCTCGGAACCTCTTTAAAATTAATCAATCGTGATGACGGTAACATTTACATAGCATTTATTTTCTGCCCCTTTTTGTCCTCACTACATTTTGTAACCCAGGTCCTAAGATCTGAACTCCGGACAAAGCTTTATGAAAGTGATACCATCCGACGTCACCATCTGACTGATTGACTGAAGTGTCCTGTCATGACTGATCATATTTAATGAATGCGTGAGGCAAAATCAGAAATCCTTCTATTAGTCATCAGACTATTTATTTGTACATCATCCTTGATTTCTTTTTTGGAACCTGATAGAACACATCAGTTTCTAAATGGAGGTCAATGATAAACCAATATTTTGGACTATAGGTAACTTTAATTCCGTTCATACATTGAAACCGTGAGAACTTACTGACCCAGGCACTCCATGTACACCACTTTACAATATCCCAGATGAAGGCCTACACTTCCAATGTTCCCCTCTGCTGGATACTACACAACTGACAAATAGTTTAGGTGCAAATCAGCACAACATACTTTTATAGTAAGCAGATCATACCAGGCACTTATACAGCAGGGGTTTAATAATTAATCCAGCACACAATGGTACAGATTGGTAACCAGATCGTACAAGTCTACAAGACACCAGCTATCCTATCCAGAGTCAAACACTTCCCCGAGAGATAAGCCCGGCTGACGCTCGCTTCCATAACACTTTCCATATTTTATTGTGACGGCGGTAAAAGCGGATTTAACATTCATAAGAAATGACATAAGCCATGAATGCTCATTTCTACGGCTACTCGCTTTGGACAGGTTAGAAAGGCGACAAAGTGACAATCCCGGCCACACACGGCACACTTCCTAAAAATAAAAGGTTACAAGAAAACAGCTCTATTAAAAGCATATAAATGGTTACAAACCTCGAGAGCGAGCAGCGGGCTTGTACAGGAGTCGGGATGGTCACGACGCTTCGCTGCTATATCCTCTAACATGTTTGCTCTTTTAATGAATCCCTCTCATGAAGATAATAAAGGCTGTAGCCAGATTGTCGGATTTTTTTTTCTTTAATCCGTCAGTCCAGACTTTGAGGCAGGGGGGGAGGTACACCTACTTGCTCCCTCACGTTCTCTTCTTTACTAAACTAGAAAGCAGGAAGTTACCACCCTGAAGTATCACGCAACAAGGGAGGAGAACCTGACCTGTCCCCTCCTTAGTAGGGCAGGTAGGGCTGGTGAGATAGGCGCTGACATCATGGCATTGGATGCTAGTGCTCAGCAGCTGAGAGGATGTAGTTCTCATGAACCTCAACTGCTGGAGTGAGAGAAAGGTAATTCTTCCTTTCCCCAACCCCCTCCACCAAGCCAGTGCTGCTCCTCCTCTTCCTATAGAAGACACTGAAGCTTTGCCTTTTTCTGACTGTTGCTTCTTCTTGTGCAACAGAGCAAAGATTAAACTGGGAGGGAAAAAGGAATAGGCTTTCTTCATCCATGTTTCCACAAGGCAGGATGCACTTGACAGCGGCAAGCTTTAGAAATGAAGGTCAAAATAAAAGAGAAAAATCGGTGAGGTTTCTGGTACGGTAATCTCAAAAATAAAAACACAATAGACGGACCCCGAGACAACAGCGAGGGATAGCACAAGTGCACAAAAAAAAAAAAACCCAGATCCATTAGAAGCTGTTGAAAGCCATAATACGGATTCCTGCTTTAGAAATAGTTAGAAAATGTCACTAGGTCAATAGGACAAAAACATTTGGGTAACCCAAGCACAACAGTCACTGTCAGTGCAGGCTTTCAGGACAATGCCCACTGTTCTGCCCTGCCTGGCGGACCACTAGTAAGGAGCACATACACAGCCATCCTATGTTATGTGCTCCCTCCCTCCTCTTGTTGGAAAAGAATGCTAGAATCAAAGTTCCCTGCCCCCCAAACAGAGCCCAACATTGCAGGAGAAACCAGTAATACCACTGCTTGACAAGTGCAGTCCCACAAAGGAGAGCCCTGGGATTTATACAGCAATGTTCGACAATTTGGGACTTTTAATACGAATAAACTATTTTCTTACTACACAATGTGGACAATTCACTAAAGCAGCTCTGTACTACAGACGACAGCCAATAACTGGGCCCCCCTATTCTCTCATAGGGAAGAACTACCCCACTAATCAGTAGGTGAACATGTCCCAATTCAGGGCCACATAAAAATCTTAGCTCTCACTCAGATGCCAGTTTTTCACCTATTTACTATACTTTGCGTATTATAGCGCCATTATATTCCACAGCGCTTTACAGACATCAGCATCGCTGTCCCCATTGGGGCTCACAATCTAAATTCCCTATCACTAGGTCTTTGGAATGTGGGGGGAAAAAAAACAGGGAGTTCGGAGGAAACCCATGCAAACACAGCGAGAGCATACAAGCTCCTTGCAGGTCTTGTCCTTGGTCAGATTTGAACCCAGAAGCCCAGAACTGCAAAGCCACAGTGCTAACCACTGAGCCACCATGCTGCTCAGGATAGCAGTTCTGATTTTAATGTAAATTGGCAATGTAAGTCTATGGGTCCTTCAATGCAAGCGTTAAGTCACGTTTTTACAAACTGCTAAACAGCAGAAGTTAGAGAAGAAACTTCCCCCCCCCCCCCAAAAAAAAAAAAAAACTGATGACAGACACTCAGACTAAACTCTGATAGAATTTTGAAACTGACCAAAATCACTGATGAAACTTGGTCCGTTTTTCTCTTATGTGAAAAAAATGACAAGTAAATGAGGCCCAAGAGGAAAGCGGCTTCAGGTTATAGGTTCCCAAGAGGAGATTTTGACACTGCTTATATTTGGGCAACTCCAGCAAAGTGGATGGGATTTATAGAAATCTTCTACCCACTGTGCATTTTATTAACTGACCTGTGGTGCGTGAAATCCCAAACACGTCAATTTCCCCATAATCATTAGATGTGGAAAATTATATGCACGTAATCTGCGCATGACCGTATCAATAACGCTCTGTCGATGCCAAATACCAGGAAGTATCAAAAGCAAAGCAGCTTTATTTAAAACATTACATTGCCAAAGACAAAACACGCGATTATACAAAAATTGCATGGAAGAAAAATTTTAAAAAGACAAAAAAAAAAAAAAAAAAAAAACAATGAAAAAACGCAACAGTGCATTTTACAGTCCCAGAAAAGTGAATGAGATTTCAAAAATATTATGCACATGGTTTTTTTTTACCTGACATTTTTTGAGCCTGACTTTTTTTTGTTTTGTTTTTATAATCTGCAGCATGTCAATCCTTCCAGAGTTTTTTTTAATGTTTTTCACCCATTTTTATAAACGGAGGGGAAAAAAAAAACGCTAATAAAAAGCGCTGCTAAAATGCACATGGAAACGTGGCAAAAATGCTGATTTTTGGAGAAAAAAAAAAAAAATGCTGCAAAGACACAATGTGCAGATGTACCCTTCCGGTACCGCACTGGGTACATTCGCACGGTTTTCTTAACATGGTTTTGCTGCTTATTCTTTGTTGATATCTGCACGAGAACTCCCATTGGTTTAACTCGGAGCGCAGTGTTCACGGTCATACATGCAGGGATTTTTCTACCACTCATTTGAAAACTACTAGTGATGAGTGAACGTGCTTCAATAAGGTGTTATCTGAGCATGCTCATGTACTAGCCGAGTGACTTCGGCGTGCTCGAAGAGCCGCGAGATATCCAGGAGTGGGGACAAGTGACAAGTCAATTGAATAAAGGAAGGCAGCATGAGCACAGCAGCAGTTCAAGCTGCAAATCCCTGGCAGAAACCCAAGGGTGAACCTCAGAGTCAGCTGGAACTACACGCAATGTGAATACACGCTTCATTTTACCATTCCTTCGGTTATTTTTACTCTTAACAGTACGGTTCAACACAATTTGTTGTGTTAAAGAAGTTTATGATGGTTGACCGTCTACAGCAAGATCTGTAAAGGTATGCGGAAAACGCTGCGGATCTGCAGTGTTTCCGCAGCTGCGGGTCCGCAGCAGTTTCCCATGAGTTTACATTACAATGTAAACCTATGGGAAACAAAAAAACGCTGTACACATGCTGCAGAAAAAAACGCGCGGAAACACAGCGGTTTACATTCCGCAGCATGTCACTTTCTGCGGATTTCACAGCGGTTTTACAGCTGCTCCTATGGAAAACTGCAGAAAAACCACGGTAAGTCCGTGGTAAATCCGCGATAAATCTACAGCAAAAACGCTGCATTTTTGCCCTGCAGATTTATCAAATCCGCTGCGGAAAAATCCGCACTGGACGAGAATATGTGTGCACATAGCCTGATACATGCACATTTTGCAGCCGCTGTATGGTGAAATTTGATGCACAAAATTCTACGCTGTCAGCAGGTAGCCTGAGTGTTTCGTGTGGCTCAAACACCATTTGTTGTGCCTTAAAGGGAACCTGTCACCCCAAAAATCGTATATGAGGTAAGCCCACCGACATCAGGGGCTTATCTACAGAATTCTGTAATGCTGTAGATAAGCCCCCGATGTATCCTGAAAGATGAGAAAAAGTTTAGATTATACTCACCCAGGGGCGGTCCGGTCCGATGGGCGTTGCGGTCCGGGGCCTCCCATCTTCTTACGATGCCGCCCTCCTCTTTTCTTCACGCTCCGGCTCCAGCGTACTTTGTCTGCTCTGCTCAGGGCAGAGCAAAGTACTGCAGTGCACAGGCCTCTGACCTTTCCCGGCGCCTGCGCACTGCAGTACTACTGCAAGTGCAAATACAAGAGCAAACTGTGCCCTTCTAGAAGTCTCTGAGCATGGGATCTACAGAGCAACGCTAAGGCTAGGTTCCCATTGCGTTAATGGGACCGCCCTAACGGACAGCGTTGCACGGTGAAATTAACGCCGTGCAACGCGTCCGTTAGCACGCCCATTAACAGCAATGGGGACGCGCATCACTAGCGCGTGCCATTTTCGGCACGCGCTAGCGATGTGCCGGTGTTTAGTGGCGTGCCGCGGTCCGTTCCCCGCTCCGATCTGCGAGAGCGGGGACGTTTTAACGCGACCCCTTTATATCACATTGCGTTAGCGCAATCCGCTAGCGCTAGGCGCTAAACGGATTGCACTAACGCAATCTGAACCTAGCCTAAGACCACGCTCCCACATTCAGGGCTGTGGAGTCAGAGCCCATTTTGGTGGAGTCTAAGTTGGTGTCATGGAAATGGAGGAGTCGGAGGTTTGGCTTACCGACTCCACAGCCCGGCCCACGTTCAGTATTTCAAATCAATATTTATAAGCTAAATTCAAAAGTGGAACAATCAGAGGAAAGTATAAGGCTAAGTGCACACGCTGCGGATTCCATTGCGGAATTTTCCGCAGCGGATTTGCAAAATCCGCAGTAAAAAACCACTGCTGTTTTTACTGCGGATTTACTGCCTTTTCTTTTGCGGTTTCCTCTGCGGGTTTTCACCTGCAGATTTCTATTGGAGCAGGGGCAAACCCGCAGCGGAATCCGCAGAAAGAATTGACATGCGTTTCCGCGCGTCTTTTTCCGCAGCATGTGCACTACGGATTTCATTTCCCATTGCTTTACATGGTACTGTAAATGCATGGGAAACGGCTGCGGATCTGCAGCAAAATCCGCAGCGTGTGCACATACCCTAATAGAAACACGTCACAACTTCTGCATTTATCACCCACTCCTCGATTTGGCTTACAAATACTGATGGAAAATACTGATGGTGGCCTAAGAAGCGCAATTTCACTGAAATTTCCTTAAGGCTATGTTCCCCTGATGCCTTTTTGATGTTGCAATTTTTCTGTACTGATTAGGTTATTTGTGCTTCTTCTTTGCATTTGAGGGCTTTATTTACATGTGTTTTTATAGCACTTTTTTACGTTGCTTTTTGTGCCTTTAGTTGGCATGTCACGTTTTAAATAAAGTTGTTTTGTTTTCAGATACGTCCTGGTATTTGGTTTTGACAAAACTTTATTGATATCGTCATGTGCATATTACATGCCTTTTTGATGCATTTCTACTGCGGAAACACATGTGCGTTTTTTACCTGCGTATTTTCCCGCATCTAATGCAATTCTATGGGGAAAATCAACACAGAAAATTTAGCATACTCGCAGGGAAAATTGACATGTTGCGGATTTGAAACACGCACTGCAAGTCAATTTATACCGAGTAAAAAAGAAGCACAATGGGCAGGAGATCTCTATAAACCCATCCGCTTTGCTGGAACTGTAAAATAATGTGTTAAAAACTCAACAAAAAGATTGGCAAAGCTCAGTGCTTGCAAGCAATGTATGAAAATTGGAATCAAGTCCAGAGCAGATAGGGCATACCGTGGATTTCAATATCTGCAGCATGCCTTTAAATGTTTTAATACTTTTTCAAGTGTGTAAATAACATTTTGAAAAATGCTATTTACATGTCTGCAGCTTTATGGGGATATTATTATTTATTTATATAGCATCATTAATTCCATGGTGCTGTACATGAGAATGGGTTACATCAAAATACAGATATCACTTACAGTAAAACTAACAATGACAGACTGATACAGAGGGGCGAGGACCCTGCCCTTGCGGGCTTACATTCTACAGGACTATGGGGAAGGAGACAGTAGGTTGAGGGTTGCAGTAGCTCCGATGGTGTTGAGGTGGCCGTGTGGTCTTTACAGGCTGTAAGCTTCTTTAATGAGATGGGTTTTCAGGTTTCTTTTGAAGGATCCAAATGTGGTGGATAACCGGACGTGTTGGGGCACAGAATTCCAGAGGATGGGGGATATTCGGGAGAAGTCTTGGAGGCGATTGAGTGAAGAGCGAATAAGTGTGGAGGAGAGAAGGAGGTCTTGGGAGGACCGGAGATTACGTGAGGGAAGATATTGAGAGATTAGTGTGGAAATATACGGAGGAGAAAGGTTATGGAGGGCTTTGTAGATCAGTGTTAGTAGTTTAAACTGGATACGCTGGGAAATTGGGAGCCAGTGAAGGGAATTGCAGAGAGGGGAAGCAGGAGTGTAGATTAGTCGGGCAGCAGAGTTAAGGACGGACTGGAGGGTTGCAAGAGTGTTAGGCCGCCGTCACACTTGCGAGTTTTACGGACGTAAGAGCGCAGAAACTACGTCCGTAAAACTCACATAACATACGGCACAATGATTCTCAATGGGTCTAGTCCTATCAGCCGCATATTACGGATCCGTAATATACGGCGTTCTACGGCCGTAGAAAATCGCAGCATGCTGCGTTTGTCACCGTATTGAGCAAAAAAACGCCAATGAAAGTCTATGGAAGCCCCAAAAATACGGATTACACACGGACCAGCAGGGTGACTTGCGAGAAATACGCAGCGGTGTTAGAGAGAAAAGCCGACAATTCAGTGCGGTGTACAGTAAAATCACACTGACAGCTTCCAGTAGAATAGGTAGAATAAATGTGTACACATAGAATAGATATATATATATATATATACACACACTGTATGTCAGTGGGACACATATGTATATATATTATTATTTCATACAGCGCGAGATAGCTTTAAAGCCGGTAATTCAATTACCGGCTTTTGCTTTCTCCTTCCTAAACCCGACATGATGTGAGACCTGGTTTACATACAGTAAACCATCTCATATCACCTTTTTTTTGCATATTCCACACTACTAATGTTAGTAGTGTGTATATGCAAAATTTGGCCATTCTATTAAATTAGAGGGTTAAATAGCGGAAAAAATTGGCGTGGGCTCCCGCGCAATTTTCTCCGCCAGAGTAGTAAAGCCAGTGACTGAGGGCAGATATTAATAGCCTGGAGAGGGTCCATGGTTATTGGCCCCCCCCCGGCTAAAAACATCTGCCCCCAGCCACCCCAGAAAAGGCACATCTGGAAGATGCGCCTATTCTGGCACTTGGCCACTCTCTTCCCATTCCCGTGTAGCGGTGGGATATGGGGTAATGAAGGGTTAATGCCACCTTGCTATTGTAAGGTGACATTAAGCCAGATTAATAATGGAGAGGCGTCAATTATGACACCTATCCATTATTAATCCAATACTAGTAAAGGGTTAAAAAAAACACACACATTATTAAAAATTATTTTAATGAAAAAAATCACAAAGGTTGTTGTACTAATTTATTCTACGCTCAATCCAATCACTGAAGACCCTCGATCTGTAACAAAGTCAAAATAATAAACCAACAATATCCTTACCTTCCGAAGATCTGTAAAGTCCCACGATGTAAATCCATCTGAAGGGGTTAAAAAATTTTGCAGCCAGGAGTTCTGCTAATGCAGCGATGCTCCTTGCTGCAAAACCCCGGAGAATGAAGGTAAAGTAGGTCAATGACCTATATTTACCTGCATTTGCGGTGAGGCGCCCTCTGCTGGTTGTACCTAGATCGTGGGAACTTACCTAGAAAGCTCCCAGGCTCGAGTTCATATGAGGACAACCAGCAGAGGGCGCCTCTTATGAACTCAAGGCTGGGAGCTTTCTAGGAAAGTTCCCACGATCTAGGAACAACCAGCAGAGGGCGCCTCACCGCAAATGAAGGTAAATATAGGTCATTGACCTACTTTACCTTCATTCCCCAGGGTTTTGCAGCAAGGAGCAACGCTGCATTAGCAGAGCTCCTTGCTGCAAGATATTTTAACCCTTTCAGATGGATTTACATCATTGGACGTTACAGATCTGCGGAAGGTATGGAGATTGTTGGTTTATTTTTTTTTTTTTGTTACAGATCGAGGGTCTTCAGTGATTGGATTGAGCGTAGAATAAAATATTACAACAACCTTTGTTTTTATTTCATTAAAATAATTTTTAATAATGTGTTTGTGTATTTTTTAACCCTTTACTAGTATTGGATTAATAATGGATAGGTGTCATAATTGACGCCTCTCCATTATTAATTTGGCTTAATGTCACCTTACAATAGCAAGGTGGCATTAACCCTTCATTACCCCATATCCCACCGCTACACGGGAATGGGAAGAGAGTGGCCAAGTGCCAGAATAGGCGCATCTTCCAGATGTGCCTTTTCTGGGGTGGCTGGGGGCAGATGTTTTTAGCCGGGGGGGGCCAATAACCGTGGACCCTCTCCAGGCTATTAATATCTGCCCTCAGTCACTGGCTTTACTACTCTGGCGGAGAAAATTGCGCGGGAGCCCACGCCAATTTTTTCCGCCATTTAACCCTTTAATTTAGTAGATAGAACGGCAAAATTTTGCATATACACACTACTAACATTAGTAGTGTGGAATATGCAAACAAAAGGGTGATATGAGATGGTTTACTGTATGTAAACCATGTCTCATATCATGTCGGGTTTAGGAAGGAGAATATATATATATATATACACACACACACACAGTATATATAATTTTTTTTTTTTTTTTTTTAACACATGGATCCCTTGTATAGCCGTGTGTTGGTTTTGCAAGCCTGCGAGAAAAACACGCAGTACGGATTACATACGGAGGATGCCATGAGCAAAATACGCTGACACACCCTGCCTACGGAGGAGCTACGGACCACTTTTTTGGGGACTTTTCAGCGTATTACGGCCGTAAATATACGGACCGTATTGTCTTACGCCAAGTGTGACGCCGGCCTTAGAAGGTAGGCCACAGAGGAGGATGTTGCCGTAGTCGAGGCGGGAGATGATTAGGGCATGCACAAGCATTTTGGTAGAGTGAGAGTTGAGGAAAGGAAGGATTCTGGAAATATTTTTCAGCTGGAGGCGACAGGAGGTGGCGAGAGCTTGGATGTGCGGAATCCAGAATCCAGGATTACTCCGAGGCAGCGGATTACCGGGACGGGGGAAAGTGTGATTTCATTTATTTTGACAGATAGATCAGGTAGGGAAGATGTGCGAGATGGAGGAAAGATAATTAGTTCAGGTTTGTCCACATTGAGTTTGAGGAAGCAAGAGGAGAAGGAGGAGGATATGGCTGATAGACACTCTGGCCCAGATGTCATCTCTCTGCTCTCCAGAATCCCAGAGAGGTAGATCTGAGTGTCATCAGCATATAGAGGGTACTGGAAGCCATAGGACCTTATAAGTTGTCCCAGGCCGAGTGTATAGATTGAGAAGAGTAAGGGCCCAAGGACAGAGCCTTGAGGGACACCAACAGAGAGGGGGCAAGATGAAGAGGTAGTATGGGAGTAGGAAACGCTAAATGTGCGGTTGGTAAGGTATGAGGAGATCCAAGATATGGCGAGGTCTTTGACACCAAAGGAAGAGAGGATCTGTAGTAGGAGGCAGTGGTCAACTGTGTCGAAGGCAGAGGTCAGCTGTGTCGAAGGCAGAGGACAGGTCTAGAAGGAGGAGTATAGAGAATTGTCTGTTAGCTTTGGCTGTAAGTAAGTCGTTAGTAATTTTGGTCAGGGCAGTCTCAGTGGAATGGTGGGGACGGAAGCCAGATTGTAGATCATCGAAGAGCATTAGATGCAAAGTGAGAGGAAAGTTCAGCATGGACATGCTGCTCAAGGAGTTTGGAAGCAAATGGGAGCAAAAATATGGGGCGATAGCTGGACATAGCGCTTGGGTCACGGGATGGCTTTTTGAGGATAGGTGTGATTGTGGTATGTTTGAAAGCAGTGGGGAAGGTACCAGAAGTTAGTGATAGGTTGAAGAGATGGGTTAGGGATGGGATAAGTGTGGTGGTGAGGTTGGGGAGGAGGTGGGATGGGGTCAAGTGCACAAGTGGTGAGGTGTGAGTTGGAGAGAAGATGAGCAAGCTCCCCTTCAGTGATTTTGGAGAGGGAAGTTATGGGGTTTGGGCATTGGTCTGGTATACAAATATGCACCCAAAAAATCCTCAAAAAATATGCTAAATGTGAAAAAGGCCTATTGTGACATAATCCACTATTTTTAAATACCAAATTAGGAGTATATTCACATGCAATTACATGTTTAATCAGCTGAGAGAAGAAATTGAGCTCAATGTCACCTTTTAAAGGGAACCTGTTCCTCCCCCCAGGTGTTTTTAACTAAAAGAGCCACCTGGTGCAGCAGTAATGCTGCATTCTGACAAGGTGGCTCTTTTAGTTCTGGGTGCTGTAACTGCCGAAATAATCAGTTTTGTAATTTGTCCTAAATACCTTTTCTTCAGTCAAGGAGGCAGGCCTTTCCCCCCTGCTGCAGACGCCAACACAGCCGTCAATCACATCTTCTTGGCGCCGCCTCCTCACCGCTATTTTAAAATTGGCCGGCGCCTGCGCTCTTTTCTCCTGCCTTGGGCAGGCGCAGTGAGCGCTGCCCGTCTGTCCTCATGTGCAGTCCAGCTGACTGCGCCTGTGCGGCCGCCCTGCCTGTGAATCCCAGCCCCGCAGTGTCTTCTTATTTATTCATACTACGGGGCTGGGATTCACAGGCAGGGCGGCCGCACAGGCGCAGTCAGCTGGACTGCACATGAGGACAGACGGGCAGCGCTCACTGCGCCTGCCCAAGGCAGGAGAAAAGAGCGCTGATGTGGCTGATTTCAAAATAGCGGTGAGGAGGCGGCGCCCGGCGCCAAGAAGATTTGAGTGACGGCTGTGTGGCGTCTGCAGCAGGGGGGAAAGGCCTGCCTCCTTGACTGAAGAAAAGGTATTTAGGACAAATTACAAAACTGATTATTTCGGCAGTTACAGCACCCAGAACTAAAAGAGCCACCTTGTCAGAATGCAGCATTACTGCTGCACCAGGTGGCTCTTTTAGTTACAAACGCCTGGGGGGGTGACAGGTTCCCTTTAACTAGAAACTATAATGTATTCAAAATGATGCAGATCAACAACAGTAGTCAGAAGGAAATATTTGCCGCTATTCTACACTGTGACAAGAAATCCATATATTATGGGGGAGAAAAGGCACCGTCGCACCAATAAAAAAATACACAAATTTGGCAATAGTTAACACAAAACACTCAGGAAAAATGTAATAAATAATTAAATGCACACTGCAGAGGTCACCATGTTACACCAGTTAGAGTGGGCAACAAGGTCAGAACAGAAAATACAGACACGACAGCCGTGAAAACTACAGGATACAAAACAGATATCCATTCATTAACCCCTTCGAGACCAATTTTACATTTTTGTGATTGGGCTTTTTCCCTCCCCTTCTTCCAGGAGCTATAACTTTTTTATTTTTCCATCCACATAAACATAAGGAGATTTCTGTGTGCATGCAACACTTTGCATGCAACGGCTGACGTCGCAGGAACGGAGAAGGGATTATAAGAAGGCATAAAATATGAAAATGGAGTGTGGAGGTAGATCTGTCGGCTGATGTGGAGCCCATCAAGATAAAAGAAGATTTCTCTGCAACAACGCAGCGGATGAAAGATATAAAAGCTATCACTTTGTTCATTATTCTATGACCTGAATGGATTAGCTGGGTTAAATCTGATGACAAATTCCCTTTAAAAAAAAAAAAAAAAACAGACCCAATCATCCTGTTTGAACATTTTATGAGGGACATTATAGCCAGACTCAAAAAAATATTTTTATCTGCTAATAATGAAGAACACAATACAAAAAAAAAGATAAAACATGTTCTAAATATGTGCAATGGAGCATCAAAGTTCTGTGTATTTGTTACATTTTTTCAATACAGATTCCACAACAAAAATTTGCAACAAACCGTACAATACGAGTGCCCCACACTTAACGTAATAGGTGATATCTATGGAAGAAAAGTCAAAGAACCATTTCTTGATCGTTTTGGGGTGATGCATGCTGGCGATTTTTCTGGTCCCACATGGAACATGTCAAAGTTTCGTTCTCCTCATTAGTAATACTATTTAGCCCTAACCTTGTAAGAATGTACAGCTCGCCATAGTTCTAACACATTTAAACAAAAATATAGAAGTCATTTATTTGTGTCAAATATTCTATTGTGGCGAGTCCTTAAAATATAACTTCTAGTAGCCAATAAATAGTGGGAAATAGAAATCCCTCAGCTAACAAATTTTTTTTTGTTAAAATAGTTTATGATCAGCCGAGTGTAGCATGTACTGTACATTTCCTTGTTATACCGCAGATACATACAATGTGAATGTCAGGCCCCCGGAAATGATAATTTGTACATAGAGTTTGGCAGGGCAGAGATGAATGTCTAAAGATAAACAGGTTCTACCGCATGTTAAAGAGGGAAGTGGCACACTTCCTAACCTCATACTAGCGTCACATCAGGGTGTATCCTCGCTCACGACGTTCATCTGAGACGCAGAACATTTTGACAAGAGTTATATCTCAAGCAACCTTCAGTATCAGTCAGATCTTCCATTAATCTACCACTTATAGAGCCTGAAAGGTGACTAGAAGTAGGATGCCATCAAATGCCAAACAATACCTAAAAAATCTATGGTTAGCCATGTCGATTCAAATGCATATAAAAATTGAAAAGAAACTACTATACCGGTCACACAAAAAATCTGTAACCTTTAGGACGGACAAGAATTTGGGCATCAGTGCTTTTCTGTAATCTAATCATGGGGGGGATGTACATCTATACCATACTATACATACTTATACTATGGACTACTGCAACGCTCTATTAATTGGCCTCCCCCTCACTCGACTTTCCCCTCTCCAGTCTATCCTTAATGCAGCAGCCAGGGTCGTCCATCTGGCTAATCGTTACTCAGACGTGTCCGCTCTTCACCAGTCGTTACACTGGCTGCCCATTCATTATAGAATCCAATTCAAAGTACTCATTCTCATCCACAAAGCTCTCCACAGTGCGGCACCCCCTTACATCTCCTCCCTCATTTCTATCTATCGGCTTAACCGACCGCTGCGCTCTGCAAATGACTTTCGACTAACCTCTGCACTAATCCGTACCTCCCACTCCCGACTCCAAGACTTCTCCCGCGCTGCACCAATCCTATGGAATGCTCTACCCCAAGATATTAGTACCAGCCACAATTTGCATAGTTTTAGGCGCTCCCTCAAAACACATTTGTTCAGAGCGGCCTATCACATTCACTAATCAAAGTGATTTTATGTCTAAGTGTGCGTGTGTAGCCCATTCACTATCTCCATCTATCCCCCACCCCCTGAAGATGGCTGGACCATCATTGTAAATACATCATTGTAAATACACACCTGTACTTTGTATCTCCCCCACCTCATTGTAGATTGTAAGCAGGGTCCTCTGATTTTGCTTTATTACTGTATTGTTAACGTTGTTACTTATGACTGTTGTGTTTGAAACTGTTCAACTGTAAAGCGCTGCGGAATATGTTGGCGCTATATACCGTAAATAAAGATTATTATTGTTATTATTATTATTATACCACTTCTCTTTAATGTACACTGTTGCCTTTTTCACTCCAACTGTCCTTGATGTTTTGTATCGATGGCCGCGTTGTTCATATTTTCAACACCAGGCCTTCGTTTTCATTCTTTCGGTATACTCCTATGCAGATCTATATGTCTCCATGGTAATAGACAACAAAAACTCGGCAAAGTCTTATCTTGCAGACATAATCCCCTTTTTATGCAATGAATGCCAGAGGGTGAAATCGCTGAGAAGGCCACAATAATTTTTATAGCTGGGGATATCATCTTGGGAAAATACAATCATAACAAAGAGCTTTCCATTAGGGAGGAAAATGAGTAAAACACGAGGACATTTTACATTTGTGAAGTTTGTTTAAATAATTTATAGGAAAAAAAAACTATTTATTATTCTTTTTGTTTATATTTTTTATTGTTTACACTTCTCACCAAATAACCTTTTGGCTATGTGCACACGTAAGAAAAGAGGTGCAGAATTTTCTGCACAAAATCCACATGTCCTGGCAGAATCCGCAGCCGCGGATTTTGTGCGGTTTTTATGCGGAATTGATGCAGATTTTCAGCGGTTTTGGGCCACTGCGGATTTTTAACATGGAGGGGTGCAGAAACGCTGCAGATCCGCACAAAAGAAGTAACATGCACTTCTTTGAAATACGCAGCAATTCCGCACTGATTTTCTGACCAGTTTTTTTTTTCCCCATAGAATAACATTATATTGTACATCACAGTGCGGATCTGCAGCGTTTCCGCGCGGCATAATCCGCTGCGGATCCACAGCAAATCCGCATCATGTGCACATAGCCTTTAAGTGAACGCTCCAGGTTTTTTCTTTCATGCACATACCCAATATGTGTAATTTAGGTTTTGTTAATTGATTTTAAAATGTATGTTATTAGAAACAATTTTCATTTTCAAGTTAGTTTTTTTTTTTATTGTAGTGAGGAGTTTTTTCAAATGATATTATATGCACACACAATTTTTTTTTTGCCTTCTCCAGGAGATCACAAAAAGACATGGTAAATATATTTTTCCTCTGTAACTTGGGCATTCATTGCAGCCCCAGTTGCAGTGGAAAGGGAAAAGAGCCCCATGCTTTGCCACATGTCACTGGCAGAGCGGATTTGGGTCTCCTGGGACCTATCAGCTCGGTTATACCAGGCAGACACTCAGCGATTATGTCAGACAGGTCTGCATAGTGCCCATTGAGAAATTTCTGGCTGGAAAAAGAGAAAACAGAAGCAGTGATAAACCACTTCTGTCTTCACTTCGAGGTCCCCAACTGTTTCTGACACACGGACACCCAACATGCTCGTGCTGGATTGCAGAAGCTTTAATCCAGTGTCATCAATTTACAATGGCGCAATATTTAAGCCCAGGACTAATAGTTGCAAATTTACGGATCTCTATTGTCATCTGGTTAAAATATGTGACTGATATGTCCACATAACTAGATCCAGCTTAACAATTTCTGGATCTAATCTAAAAAAAAGCATATCCAATATTAACGGTGAATGTGTTCATATGAAAGCGACCCAAAAGCTACATTCAGACTGCAAGTGAACTGCTCATGATGTACCTGCCGTCCATCTAAAGTATGACCTCAAGATACATCTGAGCAGTATACTGGTTTCTAGTTTCTACTGCAAAGTCTTGACCCCTTTCCTTGCGGTATATTTTTCCCCCCCACACTAGGCATCAATTACATGAAAACAAAAATATAAGCAAGCAACCAACCACCCGATAAGCCGAGTGTGCCCTGCAGTGTGAACCAAGGCCTCATTCAGATGTCAGGTTTTCAGGGCTAGAACACGCACCCATTACAGTCTATGGGCATTTTCACAAAGTTTTTTTCTTGTGGATAGTGATTCACAGACAATAAGGCCACGTGCACATGCTGCGGATTTTTCCGGACTGATTTTGGTACATCCGCAGGTAAAATGCACTGCGGATTTCCTGCGGAATTACAGCGATTTTTTTGCAGATTTTGTGCGGATTCCACCTGTGGTTTCATACCTGCGGATTCCTATTATGGAGCAGGTGTAAACCGCCGCAGAATCCGCACAAAGAATTGGCATGCTGCGGAATAAACAATGCTACGTTTACGCACGTTTTTTTCCGCAGCATGTGCACTGCGGATTTTGGTTTCCATAGGTTTACATGGTACTGTAAACGCATGGAAAACTGCTGCAAATCCGCAGCATCGGATCCGCAGCAAAATCCGCAAAGGATGAAAATCGGATCTCGCTGATGAAAAATGGTCTGTTTGTTCTTGGTACGTAGCAAAAATAAAAAAATAGAAAAAAAAAGTCTGTGTGAGGCTTTAGTTCTACAACAACAATTTGTGCAAAAACTTCTACTCAGTGTGAACTTGAAAAAGAAAATATATCGATGATGATGGATAGACTTTCAAGTTCTAATAATATCCCACAATATCAAACGGCAACATCATTATCAATAGACCATTTGTGACGTTACATTGAGTATCAACAACTCTGAACACAACTATTAGGCTCTGTGCACACGATGCGGATTTTGCTGCGGATCCTCAGCGGTTTCCCATACGTTTACAGTGTAATGTAAACCTATGGGAAGCAAAATCCGCAGTGCACATGCTGCAGAAATAAAAAAAACGCGCGGAAACGCAGCGGTTTACATTCCACAGCATGTCACTTCTTTGTGCGGATTCCGCTGCGGGTTTACACCTGCTCCAATAGAAAACTGCAGGTGTAAACCGGCAGCGGAAACCGCGATAAATCCGCAGTAAAAAACGCAGCGGTTTTGCACTGCGGATTTATCAAATCCGCTGCACACTCAGATACGTGTGCACATACCCTAAAAGTTCAGAAAAGTACATGCACCTTGCCAGTCTTGTTCTTTCACATTCCAAGTATGACAACTTGTATCTGCAAACATGGCGCATAATGTATACGAGTTGCTGATGCAGCACAGCAATAGGTTCAGTCCATAGTAACAACCACAAATCCTCCTCTCCTACCTAGTAACTCGTATTCACTATTATGTTGCCACCATGATAAGGATTGCAAATATTCAAGAAGAATAAATCCAAAAGATGCTAAAAAACAAACAATAGCATTAAGAAAAGAGGTTCATGGTCTTGCAGTAAGATTTTTTTTTTGTCCCAACAAACTTCTTTGCTAAGTGATGCATCCTTGTCTGCAGTGCAGTATGTAGGTGCTGATGACAAACAGCCTTATAAAGACAATATTCCTCACAACGCAAGACTAACAGCCTAACAGGTTTGGCAACATTACCCAAACAATATTTCCTAACACAGAAACTTCTACATAATGATTTCATTTCCATTTAATATATCAAAAAGAGGTGCTAAGAAGAAAAAAAAAAAAAAAACACACAAATTAGGAGCGACTAAAAGAAAACAAAAATGTAAAATAGCCTCTACGTCCCTAGGAGGTGTAGTCCTGTGCTTGATGATAAAAAAAAAATCCCAATATTTCCCCACAAAGATCACTATTTAATGCACTTCATAATTGCTTAAAAAATACAGATCACATAAATGCTTTATTATTTGTTGTTTTTTTTTTCATATTTTGTTCCATATTTTGTTGTACACATCCATTTTGTGATTTGGGTGATTTGCCATAGTATGTGGGGAAGAGAGGGTTAATCTCAGAGAATATGGAGTGACAAGTGCTATAGTACACGGGGAAGAGGGGGCTAATCTCACAGAATATGGAATGACAAGTGCCATAGTATACGAGGAAGAGGGGGCTAATCTCACAGAATATGGAGTGACAAGTGCCACAGTATACGAGGAAGAGGGGGCTAATCTCACAGAATATGGAGTGACATGTGCTATAGTATACGAGGAAGAGGGGGCTAATCTCACAGAATATGGAGTGACAAGTGCCACAGTATACGAGGAAGAGGGGGCTAATCTCACAGAATATGGAGTGACATGTGCTATAGTATACGAGGAAGAGGGGGCTAATCTCACAGAATATGGAGTGACAAGTGCCATAGTACACGGGGAAGAGGGGGCTAATCTCACAGAATATGGAGTGACAAGTGCTATAGTATACGAGGAAGAGGGGGCTAATCTCACAGAATATGGAGTGACAAGTGCCATAGTACACGGGGAAGAGGGGGCTAATCTCACAGAATATGGAGTGACAAGTGCTATAGTATACGGGGAAGAGGGGGCTAATCTCACAGAATATGCAGTGACAAGTGCCATAGTACACGGGGAAGAGGGGGCTAATCTCACAGAATATGGAGTGACATGTGCTATAGTATACGAGGAAGAGGGGGCTAATCTCACAGAATATGGAGTGACAAGTGCCATAGTACACGGGGAAGAGGGGGCTAATCTCACAGAATATGGAGTGACATGTGCTATAGTATACGAGGAAGAGAGGGTTAATCTCACAGAATATGGAGTGACAAGTGCTATAGTACACGGGGAAGAGGGGGCTAATCTCACAGAATATGGAATGACAAGTGCCATAGTATACGAGGAAGAGGGGGCTAATCTCACAGAATATGGAGTGACAAGTGCCACAGTATACGAGGAAGAGGGGGCTAATCTCACAGAATATGGAGTGACAAGTGCCACAGTATACGAGGAAGAGGGGGCTAATCTCACAGAATATGGAGTGACAAGTGCCATAGTACACGGGGAAGAGGGGGCTAATCTCACAGAATATGGAGTGACAAGTGCCACAGTATACGAGGAAGAGGGGGCTAATCTCACAGAATATGGAGTGACATGTGCTATAGTATACGAGGAAGAGGGGGCTAATCTCACAGAATATGGAGTGACAAGTGCCATAGTACACGGGGAAGAGGGGGCTAATCTCACAGAATATGGAGTGACATGTGCTATAGTATACGAGGAAGAGGGGGCTAATCTCACAGAATATGGAGTGACAAGTGCCATAGTACACGGGGAAGAGGGGGCTAATCTCACAGAATATGGAGTGACAAGTGCTATAGTATACGAGGAAGAGGTGACTAATCTCACAGAATATGCAGTGACAAGTGCTATAGTATACGAGGAAGAGGTGACTAATCTCACAGAATATGCAGTGACAAGTGACATAGTACACGGGGAAGAGGGGGCTAATCTCACAGAATATGGAGTGACATGTGCTATAGTATACGAGGAAGAGAGGGCTAATCTCACAGAATATGGAGTGACAAGTGCCATAGTACACGGGGAAGAGGGGGCTAATCTCACAGAATATGGAGTGACATGTGCTATAGTATACGAGGAAGAGGGGGCTAATCTCACAGAATATGGAGTGACAAGTGCCATAGTACACGGGGAAGAGGGGGCTAATCTCACAGAATATGGAAAGACAAGTGCCATAGTATAAAAGGAAGAGGGGGCTAATCTCACAGAATATGGAGTGACAAGTGCCACAGTATACGAGGAAGAGGGGGCTAATCTCTCAGAATATGGAGTGACAAATGCTATAGTACACGAGGAAGAGGGGGCTAATCTCACAGAATATGGAGTGACAAGTGCCACAGTATACGAGGAAGAGGGGGCTAATCTCACAGAATATGGAGAGACAAGTGCTATAGTACACGAGGAAGAGGGGGCTAATCTCACAGAATATGGAGTGACAAGTGCCACAGTATACGAGGAAGAGGGGGCTAATCTCACAGAATATGGAGTGACAAGTGCTATAGTATGCGGGGAAGAGGGGGCTAATCTCTCAGAATATGGAGTGACAAGTGCCATAGTACACGGGGAAGAGGGGGCTAATCTCACAGAATATGAAGTGACAAGTGCTATAGTATACGAGAAAGAGGGGGCTAATCTCACAGAATATGGAGTGACAAGTGCTATAGTATACGAGGAAGAGGGGGCTAATCTCTCAGAATATGGAGTGACAAGTGCCACAGTATACGAGGAAGAGGGGGCTAATCTCACAGAATATGGAGTGACAAGTGCCATAGCATACGAGGAAGAGGGGGCTAATCTCACAGAATATGGAGTGACAAGTGCTATAGTATACGAGGAAGAGCTGGCTAATCTCACAGAATATGGAGTGACAAGTGCCACAGTATACGAGGAAGAGGGGGCTAATCTCACAGAATATGGAGTGACAAGTGCTATAGTACACGGGGAAGAGGGGGCTAATCTCACAGAATATGGAGTGACAAGTGCTATAGTATACGAGGAAGAGGGGGCTAATCTCACAGAATATGGAGTGACAAGTGCCATAGTATGCAGGGAAGAGGGGGCTAATCTCTCAGAATATGGAGTGACAAGTGCTATAGTATACGAGGAAGAGGGGGCTAATCTCACAGAATATGGAGTGACATGTGCTATAGTATACGAGGAAGAGGGGGCTAATCTCACAGAATATGGAGTGACATGTGCCATAGTACACGGGGAAGAGGGGGCTAATCTCACAGAATATGGAGTGACAAGTGCTATAGTATACGAGGAAGATGGGGCTAATCTCACAGAATATGGAGTGACAAGTGCCACAGTATACGAGGAAGAGGGGGCTAATCTCACAGAATATGGAGTGACAAGTGCTATAGTATACGGGGAAGAGGGGGCTAATCTCTCAGAATATGGAGTGACAAGTGCCATAGTATGCGGGAAAGAGGGGACTAATCTCACAGAATATGGAGTGACAAGTGCCATAGTATACGAGGAAGAGGGGGCTAATCTCACAGAATATGGAGTGACAAGTGCCGTAGTAATTAGAGTAGGGGAGGGAACCTAATCTCTCAGACTACAGCGTGGACAGTACCTTAGTAAATAGGGGGGGGGGGGGGGCTAATCTCTAAGAATACGGAGTGACCAGTACCATAGTAATCAAGGGGAGGGGCTAATCTCTCAGAACAGAGTGAGCAATGCTGTAGCACAAAAGGGGTGCAGGGGCCTAATCTCACAGAATTCTGGGTGACCAGTACCATAATAATCAGTGAGGGATTAATCTCACAGAATGCAGGGTGATCAGTACCATAGTAATGAGAGAGGGGGTGGTGGTAATCTCACAGAATATGGGGTGACCAGTGCCATAGTAATCAGAGGGGGGTGGTAATTTCACAGAATACGGAGTGACCAGTACCATAGTAATCAAGGGGAGGGGCTAATCTCTCAGAACAGAGTGAGCAATGCTGTAGCACAAAAGGGGTGCAGGGGCCTAATCTCACAGAATTCTGGGTGACCAGTACCATAATAATCAGTGAGGGATTAATCTCACAGAATGCAGGGTGATCAGTACCATAGTAATGAGAGAGGGGGTGGTGGTAATCTCACAGAATATGGGGTGACCAGTGCCATAGTAATCAGAGGGGGGTGGTAATTTCACAGAATACGGGGTGACCAGTGCCATAGTAATCAGAGAGGGAGGTAATCTCAGAGTACAGGGTCACCAGTGTCATAGTAATCAAAGAGGGGGATGGTAAACTCACAGAATACAGGGTGACCAGTGTCACAGTAATCAGAGAGGGGGATGGTAATCTCACAGAATACAGGGTGACCAGTGCTATAGTAATCAGAGGGGGGGGGGGGGGTGTAATCTCGCAGAATATAGGGTGACCAGTGCCATAGTAATCAGAGGGGGGGTGGTAATCTCGCAGAATACAGGGTGACCAGTGCCATAGTAATCAGAGGGGGGTGGTAATCTCGCAGAATATAGAGTGACCAGTGCTATAGTAATCAGAGGGGGGGTGGTAATCTCGCAGAATATAGGGTGACCAGTGCCATAGTATTCAGAGAGGGGGTGGTAATCTCACAGAATATAGGGTGACCAGTGCCATAGTAATCAGAGGGGGGGGTGGTAATCTTGCAGAATATAGGGTGACCAGTGCTATAGTAATCAGAGGGGGGGTGGTAATCTCGCCGAATTTAGGGTGACCAGTGCCATAGTAATCAGAGGGGGGGGGGTAATCTCACAGAATACGGAGTGACCAGTGCCATAGTAATCAGAGGGGTGGTGGTAATCTCGCAGAATAAGGGGTGACCAGAGCCATAGTAATCAGAGGGGGTAATCTCGCAGAATATAGGGTGACCAGTGCCATAGTAATCAGAGGGGGGGTGGTAATCTCACAGAATATAGGGTGACCAGTGCCACAGTAATCAGAGGGGGGGGAGGGTAATCTCGCAGAATACGGGGTGACCAGTGCCATAGTAATCAGAGGGGGGGTGGTAATCTCACAGAATACAGGGTGACCAGTGCCATAGTAATCAGAGGGGGGTGGTAATCTCACAGAATATAGGGTGACCAGTGCCATAGTAATCAGAGGGGGATGGTAATCTCACAGAATATAGGGTGACCAGTGCCATAGTAATCAGAGGGGGATGGTAATCTCACAGAATATAGGGTGACCAGTGCCATAGTAATCAGAGAGGGGGTAATCTCACAGAATACAGGGTGACCAGTGCCATAGTAATCAGAAGGGGGTGGTAATCTCACAGAATATAGGGTGACCAGTGCCACAGTAATCAGAGAGGGGGTGGTAATCTCACAGAATACAGGGTGACCAGTGCCATAAGAATCAGAGGGGGGGGGCTAATCTCACAGAATATGGAGTGACAAGTGCTATAGTACACGGGGAAGAGGGGGCTAATCTCACAGAATATGGAGTGACAAGTGCTATAGTATACGTGGAAGAGGGTGCTAATCTCACAGAATATGGAGTGACAAGTGCCATAGTATGCAGGGAAGAGGGGGCTAATCTCTCAGAATATGGAGTGACAAGTGCTATAGTATACGAGGAAGAGGGGGCTAATCTCACAGAATATGGAGTGACATGTGCTATAGTATACGAGGAAGAGGGGGCTAATCTCACAGAATATGGAGTGACATGTGCTATAGTATACGAGGAAGAGGGGGCTAATCTCTCAGAATATGGAGTGACAAGTGCTATAGTATACGAGGAAGAGGGGGCTAATCTCACAGAATATGGAGTGTCATGTGCTATAGTACACGAGGAAGAGGGGGGCTAATCTCACAGAATATGGAGTGTCAAGTGCCATAGTACACGGGGAAGAGGGGGCTAATCTCACAGAATATGGAGTGACAAGTGCTATAGTATACGAGGAAGAGGGGGCTAATCTCACAGAATATGGAGTGACAACTGCTATCGTATACGGGGAAGAGATGGCTAATCTCACAGAATATGGAGTGACAAGTGCTATAGTATACGAGGAAGAGGGGGCTAATCGCACAGAATATGGAGTGACAAGTGCCATAGTATGCAGGGAAGAGGGGGCTAATCTCTCAGAATATGGAGTGACAAGTGCTATAGTACACGAGGAAGAGGGGGCTAATCTCACAGAATATGGAGTGACATGTGCTATAGTATACGAGGAAGAGGGGGCTAATCTCACAGAATATGGAGTGACATGTGCCATAGTACACGGGGAAGAGGGGGCTAATCTCACAGAATATGGAGTGACAAGTGCTATAGTATACGAGGAAGATGGGGCTAATCTCACAGAATATGGAGTGACAAGTGCCACAGTATACGAGGAAGAGGGGGCTAATCTCACAGAATATGGAGTGACAAGTGCTATAGTATACGGGGAAGAGGTGGCTAATCTCTCAGAATATGGAGTGACAAGTGCTATAGTATACGGGGAAGAGGGGGCTAATCTCTCAGAATATGGAGTGACAAGTGCCACAGTATACGAGGAAGAGGGGGCTAATCTCACAGAATATGGAGTGACAAGTGCCATAGTATACGGGGAAGAGGGGGCTAATCTCTCAGAATATGGAGTGACAAGTGCCATAGTATACGGGGAAGAGGGGGCTAATCTCTCAGAATATGGAGTGACAAGTGCCATAGTATACGGGGAAGAGGGGGCTAATCTCACAGAATATGGAGTGACAAGTGCCATAGTATGCGGGGAAGAGGGGACTAATCTCACAGAATATGGAGTGACAAGTGCCATAGTATACGAGGAAGAGGGGGCTAATCTCACAGAATATGGAGTGACAAGTGCCGTAGTAATTAGAGTAGGGGAGGGAACCTAATCTCTCAGACTACAGCGTGGACAGTACCTTAGTAAATAGGGGGGGGGGCTAATCTCTAAGAATACGGAGTGACCAGTACCATAGTAATCAAGGGGAGGGGCTAATCTCTCAGAACAGAGTGAGCAATGCTGTAGCACAAAAGGGGTGCAGGGGCCTAATCTCACAGAATTCTGGGTGACCAGTACCATAATAATCAGTGAGGGATTAATCTCACAGAATGCAGGGTGATCAGTACCATAGTAATGAGAGAGGGGGTGGTGGTAATCTCACAGAATATGGGGTGACCAGTGCCATAGTAATCAGAGGGGGGTGGTAATTTCACAGAATACGGAGTGACCAGTACCATAGTAATCAAGGGGAGGGGCTAATCTCTCAGAACAGAGTGAGCAATGCTGTAGCACAAAAGGGGTGCAGGGGCCTAATCTCACAGAATTCTGGGTGACCAGTACCATAATAATCAGTGAGGGATTAATCTCACAGAATGCAGGGTGATCAGTACCATAGTAATGAGAGAGGGGGTGGTGGTAATCTCACAGAATATGGGGTGACCAGTGCCATAGTAATCAGAGGGGGGTGGTAATTTCACAGAATACGGGGTGACCAGTGCCATAGTAATCAGAGAGGGAGGTAATCTCAGAGTACAGGGTCACCAGTGTCATAGTAATCAAAGAGGGGGATGGTAAACTCACAGAATACAGGGTGACCAGTGTCACAGTAATCAGAGAGGGGGATGGTAATCTCACAGAATACAGGGTGACCAGTGCTATAGTAATCAGAGGGGGGGGGGGTGTAATCTCGCAGAATATAGGGTGACCAGTGCCATAGTAATCAGAGGGGGGGTGGTAATCTCGCAGAATACAGGGTGACCAGTGCCATGGTAATCAGAGGGGGGGTAATCTCGCAGAATACGGGGTGACCAGTGCCATAGTAATCAGAGGTGGGTGGTAATCTCGCAGAATATAGAGTGACCAGTGCTATAGTAATCAGAGGGGGGGTGGTAATCTCGCAGAATATAGGGTGACCAGTGCCATAGTATTCAGAGAGGGGGTGGTAATCTCACAGAATATAGGGTGACCAGTGCCATAGTAATCAGAGGGGGGGGTGGTAATCTTGCAGAATATAGGGTGACCAGTGCTATAGTAATCAGAGGGGGGGTGGTAATCTCGCCGAATTTAGGGTGACCAGTGCCATAGTAATCAGAGGGGGGGGGGTAATCTCGCAGAATACGGAGTGACCAGTGCCATAGTAATCAGAGGGGTGGTGGTAATCTCGCAGAATAAGGGGTGACCAGAGCCATAGTAATCAGAGGGGGTAATCTCGCAGAATATAGGGTGACCAGTGCCATAGTAATCAGAGGGGGGGTGGTAATCTCACAGAATATAGGGTGACCAGTGCCACAGTAATCAGAGGGGGGGGAGGGTAATCTCGCAGAATACGGGGTGACCAGTGCCATAGTAATCAGAGGGGGGGTGGTAATCTCACAGAATACAGGGTGACCAGTGCCATAGTAATCAGAGGGGGGTGGTAATCTCACAGAATATAGGGTGACCAGTGCCATAGTAATCAGAGGGGGATGGTAATCTCACAGAATATAGGGTGACCAGTGCCATAGTAATCAGAGGGGGATGGTAATCTCACAGAATATAGGGTGACCAGTGCCATAGTAATCAGAGAGGGGGTAATCTCACAGAATACAGGGTGACCAGTGCCATAGTAATCAGAGAGGGGGTAATCTCACAGAATACAGGGTGACCAGTGCCATAGTAATCAGAAGGGGGTGGTAATCTCACAGAATATAGGGTGACCAGTGCCACAGTAATCAGAGAGGGGGTGGTAATCTCACAGAATACAGGGTGACCAGTGCCATAAGAATCAGAGGGGGGGGCTAATCTCACAGAATATGGAGTGACAAGTGCTATAGTACACGGGGAAGAGGGGGCTAATCTCACAGAATATGGAGTGACAAGTGCTATAGTATACGTGGAAGAGGGGGCTAATCTCACAGAATATGGAGTGACAAGTGCCATAGTATGCAGGGAAGAGGGGGCTAATCTCTCAGAATATGGAGTGACAAGTGCTATAGTATACGAGGAAGAGGGGGCTAATCTCACAGAATATGGAGTGACATGTGCTATAGTATACGAGGAAGAGGGGGCTAATCTCACAGAATATGGAGTGACATGTGCTATAGTATACGAGGAAGAGGGGGCTAATCTCTCAGAATATGGAGTGACAAGTGCTATAGTATACGAGGAAGAGGGGGCTAATCTCACAGAATATGGAGTGACAAGTGCTATCGTATACGAGGAAGAGGGGGCTAATCTCACAGAATATGGAGTGACAAGTGCTATCGTATACGGGGAAGAGATGGCTAATCTCTCAGAATATGGAGTGACAAGTGCTATAGTATACGAGGAAGAGGGGGCTAATCTCACAGAATATGGAGTGACATGTGCCATAGTACACGGGGAAGAGGGGGCTAATCTCACAGAATATGGAGTGACAAGTGCCACAGTATACGAGGAAGAGGGGGCTAATCTCACAGAATATGGAGTGACAAGTGCTATAGTATACGGGGAAGAGGGGGCTAATCTCTCAGAATATGGAGTGACAAGTGCCATAGTATGCGGGAAAGAGGGGACTAATCTCACAGAATATGGAGTGACAAGTGCCATAGTATACGAGGAAGAGGGGGCTAATCTCACAGAATATGGAGTGACAAGTGCCGTAGTAATTAGAGTAGGGGAGGGAACCTAATCTCTCAGACTACAGCGTGGACAGTACCTTAGTAAATAGGGGGGGGGGGGGCTAATCTCTAAGAATACGGAGTGACCAGTACCATAGTAATCAAGGGGAGGGGCTAATCTCTCAGAACAGAGTGAGCAATGCTGTAGCACAAAAGGGGTGCAGGGGCCTAATCTCACAGAATTCTGGGTGACCAGTACCATAATAATCAGTGAGGGATTAATCTCACAGAATGCAGGGTGATCAGTACCATAGTAATGAGAGAGGGGGTGGTGGTAATCTCACAGAATATGGGGTGACCAGTGCCATAGTAATCATAGAGGGAGGTAATCTCAGAGTACAGGGTCACCAGTGTCATAGTAATCAAAGAGGGGGATGGTAAACTCACAGAATACAGGGTGACCAGTGTCACAGTAATCAGAGAGAGGGATGGTAATCTCACAGAATACAGGGTGACCAGTGCTATAGTAATCAGAGGGGGGGGTGTAATCTCGCAGAATATAGGGTGACCAGTGCCATAGTAATCAGAGGGGGGGTGGTAATCTCGCAGAATACAGGGTGACCAGTGCCATGGTAATCAGAGGGGGGGGGGGTAATCTCGCAGAATACGGGGTGACCAGTGCCATAGTAATCGGGGGGGGGGGGTAATCTCGCAGAATATAGGGTGACCAGTGCCATAGTAATCAGAGGGGGGTGGTAATCTCGCAGAATATAGAGTGACCAGTGCTATAGTAATCAGAGGGGGGGTGGTAATCTCGCAGAATATAGGGTGACCAGTGCCATAGTAATAAGAGAGGGGGTGGTAATCTCACAGAATATAGGGTGACCAGTGCCATAGTAATCAGAGGGGGGGTGGTAATCTCACAGAATATAGGGTGACCAGTGCCATAGTAATCAGAGGGGGGGGGGGGTGGTAATCTCGCAGAATATAGGGTGACCAGTGCTATAGTAATCAGAGGGGGGGTGGTAATCTCGCCGAATTTAGGGTGACCAGTGCCATAGTAATCAGAGGGGGGGTGGTAATCTCACAGAATATAGGGTGACCAGTGCCATAATAATCAGAGGGGGGGGGGGGTAATCTCGCAGAATACGGAGTGACCAGTGCCATAGTAATCAGAGGGGTGGTGGTAATCTCGCAGAATACGGGGTGACCAGAGCCATAGTAATCAGAGGCGGGGTGGTAATCTCACAGAATATAGGGTGACCAGTGCCATAGTAATCAGAGAGGGGGTAATCTCGCAGAATATAGGGTGACCAGTGCCATAGTAATCAGAGGCGGGGTGGTAATCTCACAGAATATAGGGTGACCAGTGCCATAGTAATCAGAGGCGGGGTGGTAATCTCACAGAATATAGTGTGACCAGTGCCATAGTAATCAGAGGGGGGTTGGTAATCTCACAATATAGGGTGACCAGTGCCATAGTAATCAGAGGCGGGGTGGTAATCTCGCAGAATATAGGGTGACCAGTGCCATAGTAATCAGAGGCGGGGTGGTAATCTCACAGAATATAGGGTGACCAGTGCCATAGTAATCAGAGGGGGGTTGGTAATCTCACAGAATATAGGGTGACCAGTGCCATAGTAATCAGAGGCGGGGTGGTAATCTCACAGAATATAGGGTGACCAGTGCCATAGTAATCAGAGGGGGGTTGGTAATCTCACAGAATATAGGGTGACCAGTGCCATAGTAATCAGAGGGGGGTGATCTCATAGTAAACAATAGTTACAAAGTGTCTGTACACATAAACATCTGGCTTCCTGACAATAGTAGCCTAGTCTCACAGCCACCACATCCACCAGACCCCGTGGACACACGGACACGCAGCATTGGCGGTCTCTCGCCGCGTGGACTCACCTGGTCGGCATCGCGCTCGTTGACGGTGGGTAGGGGGGTCCGAGTGGACATTGTACTTAGTTATAGATCCGCTTTAAGAACAGCATTGGACAGGAGGAGATGAGAGGCCGTGGCAGATCAGAGGTGGGCGCTGTGATGGCGTTACAGAGGTATGGGGTGGGGAACAATTTTTGGTTTTATTAGTGGACACACAGGGAGGGTTATTATATTACAGGAGACCCCTGTGGTCTCATTCACACATTATAAAGGGTCTTTGTGAATCAGTACATGTCACTGCCCTGGTGATAGTGGTGGGCAGCAGGGGGGCTCTGATTAGGCCCCGGCCAGTGAGTGGCGCACTAATGCGGGACACTACACTGTGAGGGGCGCACAGGTGACCCCTGGTGGTCGGGGCAGGTGTCACCGTCCCACACCCTCAGGTGAGCCGCACACATGCGCACTACAGGTCCTCCTGTAAGTATGTCTTCCTGACAGCAGAGCCAGCAGCAACACGCCCACTTCACCTCGGGAGTTACTGAGTAATGGAAGCCGCTGGGCCGCCGGACCGCACCAAAGGTGTCAGTCAGGTTGTGTGTGAGGCGGGGGCGGGAGAGGAAAGTAATGGTGAGGAGGGGGGGTGACACAGGTAGATTCTCCCGCCCAGGTCTGGCGCCTCCCCCTTCCCCCCCAGTGCGCGCTGTTGATCTCCCGCTCGCTTGCTCCAGGTGTGTCCCCGCTCTCGCAGCTCTCTATGGAGGGAGGAGGGGGGAGGGGCGCGCACGCATGCACGCACGACCCCGGAGTCACCTGACTCGAGCGCGCGATGCTTCCTGCGCGTAGGGAGCTGCGCGCGCATACCCGGACCTGTCCTCAGCTGCTGCTCACAGCCACACACACAGGCCGCTCACTGCGCGTGCGCAGCCGAGGATGCCATTACACCAACACCAACAATAGAGGGCGCTAATGCTGGTAAGTGGCAGAAGCCGCTCAGGATTTCTCGCGGGTTTCAGTCCCAGTTCACACTGGGCATTTTGCTTAGTAGAAAAACTCAAATAACATAACCTTAATGTGAAAACGATCTGTATGGACTTATATAAAGGACACATACTTTTTACCATTTTTTTTTCTTACTACAGCCAAAACTTTTTTTTTTTACTTTTTCGTCCCCTTGGCAGGATGAGTTCTAGTCCCACGTGCCCATTACATTCCTTTTGGCTGGTCACACGTCCGTGGATTTCTTTTGCAGACCGCTTGGTTACGATCCGAGTCACACATTTATAGTTACAGTGGGGAAAAGAAATATTTGACATTCTGCCGATTTTGCACATTTTCCCACATATAAAAAAAGGAGAGATCTGTAATTTTTATCATAGGTACACGTCACCTGTGGAAGACAATCTAAAAATACAAAGCAGAAAATCACATGGTAGGATTTTACATAATTTGCATTTTATTGCATGAAATAAGTATTTGATACAATAGAAAAACAGAATGTAATATTTGGTGCAGAAACCTTTGTCTGTGATTACAGGGGTCAGACGTTTCCTGTAGTTTGCACACAGAGCAGCAGGGATTTTGGCCCCCTCCTCCATACAGACCTCCAGATCTTTTATATTTCGGGGCGGTCACTGTGATTACAGAGGTCAGACGTTTCCTGTAGTTAACACACAGAGCAGCAGGGATTTTGGCCCCCTCCTACATACAGACCTTCTCCAGATCTTTTATATTTTGGGTGGTCACTGTGATTACAGGGGTCAGACGTTTCCTGTAGTTTGCACACAGAGCAGCAGGGATTTTGGCCCCCTCCTCCATACAGACCTCCAGATCTTTTATATTTCGGGGCGGTCACTGTGATTACAGAGGTCAGACGTTTCCTGTAGTTAACACACAGAGCAGCAGGGATTTTGGCCCCCTCCTCCATACAGACCTTCTCCAGATCTTTTATATTTTGGGTGGTCACTGTGATTACAGGGGTCAGACGGTTCCTGTAGTTTGCACACAGAGCAGCAGGGATTTTGGCCCCCTCCTCCATACAGACCTCCAGATCTTTTATATTTCGGGGCGGTCACTGTGATTACAGAGGTCAGACGTTTCCTGTAGTTTGCACACAGAGCAGCAGGGATTTTGGCCCCCTCCTCCATACAGACCTCCAGATCTTTTATATTTCGGGGCGGTCACTGTGATTACAGAGGTCAGACGTTTCCTGTAGTTTGCACACACTGCAGCAGGGATTTTGGCCCACTCCTCCATACAGACCTTCTCCAGATCTTTTATATTTCGTGGTGGTCACTGGGCAACATTGAGTTCCAGCTCCCTCCAAAGATTTTCTTTTGGGTTCAGGTCTGGAGACTGGCTAGGCCACTCCAGGACCTGGAAATGCTTCTTACGGAGCCACTGCTTAGTTGCCCGGGCTGTGTGCTTTGGATCATTGTCATACGGGAAGACCCAACCACGACCCGTCTTCAGTGCTCTGACTGACGGAAGGAGGTCGGGGAACCTTGGTCCCCTGCAGGATTTTAATCCCTGACAGCGTAGTGTGTTACTAATGGTAATGTTTGAGACTGTGGACCCAGCTCTCTTCATGTCATTGACCAGGTCCTCCTATGTAGTTCTGTGCCGATTCCTGACCTTTCTTAGAATCCTCCTTACCCTACGAGGCGAGATCTTGCATGGAGCCTCAGACTGAGGAAGATTGAGGGTCATCTTGTGTTTCTTCCATTTTCTAAGAATTGTGCCAACAGTTGTTGCCTTCTCACCAAGCTGCTTGCCTATTGTCCTGTAACCCATCCCAGCCTTGTGCAGGTCTACAATTTTGTCCTTAGACAGCTCTTTGGTCTCGGCCATGGTGGAGAGGTTGGAGTGTGATTGAGTGTGTGGAGAGATGTCTTTTATACAGGTAACGAGTTCAAACTGTTGCAATTAATCCAGCTAATGAGTGCACAGTAGGGGGGGCTTGTTAAAGAAAAACAGGTCAATCAATCAAATACTTATTTCATGCCAAAAAAATGCAATTTAATTATTTAAAAATCCTACAATGTGATTTTCTGCTCTATATGTTTAAATTCTGTCTCTCACAGGTGAAGTGTACCTGCGACAGAAATTACAGCCCTCTCTATTCTTTTCAGGTGGGAAAACTTGCAACATCGGCAGTGTATTAAATACTTATATTCCCCACTATAAGCGAGGCCTTAAAGGGGTTGTCCAGGCTTGGGGTACAAGTCTGCATTCGCATATAGTGATCCCTCACGGTGCGCACAGTGCACGCTGTTAGGATTCTCCAGCTCTGGGAGCGGGTGGTTATATGACTGCAGGTATGTGATTTGCATACTTCCAGACACTTTTCGACTAGACATGTCCAACCTCGCCACTCAATTCGCTTGCATTGACCGAGGCAGCGCACGTCTAGTCGGCATGTGATCATGTGTATGCAAATCATATACTTGTGGTCACATGCCCGCCACTCCCAGGGCGGGAGATTCTTGACAGCATGCAATGTGCATGCTGTGAGGATTCACTCTATGTGACTGCAGACTTGTACCCCAAGCCTGGACAACCCCTTTAAACTATGAGGGTAAGGCCAGGATCACACATACGCAAGATATGGCCGCATCTCGCAGGTGAAAACCCAGCTCTGGTGCCGGCACTCCGGAGCGTGCAGCCGCACAGCTACACATGGAGCTGCACGCTCCGCTCTGGAGTGCCGATGCCAGAGCTCGGATTTCACCTGCGAGACTCGGCCGTATCTCGCATATATGTGATCCTGGCCTTAGAGTTATCCAGCACCAAAGGATCTAGATTTTGATACCTTACAAAAGCTATGTTTACAAGAGGAAAAATTACTACCTGCAAACCTGAAATTTGGATTCCTGTTGTAAATGTCGCAGTGGGATTCTTCAAATTAGCCCAATTGTTATTTAACAGGACATAGGCTACGTTCACATTTGCGTCTTACGACGCAGCGTAGTCGACGCAACGCACGACGCATTGACAACGCACACAAAAACGCACCGTTTTCGACGCATGCGTTCAACGGATGCGTCGTAAAACGCAGCGTTTTTTGGTGCGTTTTGCTGCGTTTTTCTGAAAAACGCAGCGTTTTTCGACGCATTCGTTGTCAAACAATGATGTCATTTATTAGTGTTTTTACACTTTTTGTTTACACTAATTTTATTTAACGACGCATGCGTTGCACAACGCATGCACGACGCACGCACTTGCGTCCCGTGCCTTATCAATTGGTTTCAATGGGGGATTGTAACGCAATTACGATGCACGGGCGACGCAAGTGCGACGCACGCGTTTTTACGGCGCTACAAAACTGCAACATGTAGCGTCGCCGGCGCCCCGCCAGGTGCGGTAAACGATGCATGCGTTGTGCGTTTTACGAAAATGCATGACAACGCATACGCATGCGTCCCCAATGTTAAAGATAGGGGCGCATGACGCATGCGTCGTTATGCGTCGACGACGCTGCGTCGTAAGACGCAAATGTGAACGTAGCCTTACATGCACCTTTTCTGAGTGGAATCAATTGCAATAATCACCATTACATGGATTTAAAAATATGCAGAAATGTTATCCTTCAACGCAGATTTTTTTGCCCTATCGACAGATCAATTCCTTCTCTTCCGCTCAACTCTGTCAAAGAGGGGACGTCACTGGCGACATCATGTTGATTGACAACCGGCTCAACCTGACGCAGCAGGGAGCCAGCTATCAGTCAACATGATGTCGGCAGTGACGCCCCACCGACAGAACTGAGCGGAAGAGAAGGAACTGATCTGTCGACATGAAGTCACAGGAAGCAGGAGAATCGCCGGCAGGAGCTGTCTGGGACCGCACTGAGCCAGAAAATATTTGCAGAAAAGGTAGATATATTAAGCAAATACCTGCTGATAAGTTTTTAGTCCCGTTGAAAAAAAATATGTCCTGAATAACCTGTCAAATCCCGCCTGATCCAAGCACAAGACTCCATTTAAAAAAAAAAAAAAAAAACTGGATCAATTGCAACCGGAGCAAAAACAGATGCAAAATGGAAACCATCCGTTATGATCCATGTTAAAAAGTAATAATCTAGTTACTGTTTTTTTATGGCTGGATAAAAACGTTGCACTGACTTTGTTTTATTGGCCCAGCCAAAAAAAAAAAAAAAGATAGCAGGCGGAATGGAAGCAAACAGAAGACATTTTATGACAATCTCTTCCCATTAAAATGAGTGGATACAAAAACGGGAAAAACTGCTGGATATGTGAACAGGGCCTTAGGCACCAGGCATTCGTTAGATGTATCCATACGGCAAGTAAACCTACAACACATTGTCTATAAACTAAAAAGTCTCCATCTCTAGCCAATATGTCCCATCTATCCATCATACATTCATAATTCATTTTTTGGTATCTCCACATTACCAAAGGACAAAAGTACTCTAACAAGGTGCAATAAGTCTTATACTTTACCATATAGTATTTGCAGTCTTTATCTTAGAAGACCCCTTTCTTGTTTTTTTTAACTCACCTCATAGAGATCCGCCGGTGACCCCATACAGATGCATGCCAGGCACCTATTTCTGGGGACGTGAAACCATCTTCTTTGGTACATGATGACTCCTGTGTGTTTCTGTCTCAGACTTCCAAAAAGACTGTGGTGTCTAGAGGAGATGGAAGATGATCACAAGCACAAGCCAGGACTGGCGGATGAGCACATTTACATGTATGCATGACAATTACCTGATGTCATCATTTTATTATCTAAAGGTATTTTACACATCTGTAAGCTATGTCACATTCCCGGTGCACATGGCTATGACTATGGTATAATGCTGTTAGTATGCCTGGCAGCAATGGCTAGTTTTTATTATTTATTATTTTACTATGCATCATGGCAGAAGCAACAATGTGACTTAACAGTAGGTATCTGAAACAATGTAGCAGTCACATGTTACATTTGGAAACAGCTATCAGACGTAGGAAGTGCAGAGCTTCTTATCTAATGAGCGTAGTCTCGACACATTACTATGGGACATTTCGAGGATATGCCTGTTCTTGCTTTTCGTGGAATAGAAAGGGTGGACAAACCCATATGGGGAGACAGTTATAGACCGAAATTATTGGATCATCAAGCAAAGCATTAATATGTATAAGGTGTTCGTTTGATGTTAATTAAGCAATTTCTATGATGACCTAAAAATCGTTTGTCGGCAGCTCGTCCCGTCATGTAAGTAATGGATAGGCCGACAAAAATAATGTCAAATGTACGGAAGCGAGTGACACAAATGATCGTTTGATGGGAGAAAAAAAATGATTGCAACCTGTCAATTATCGTAAACAGTCACTGGTCAACTTGCTACATTGACGATTGAGAGACCCCTGTGCTCGTGTTAGGGTACGTGCGCAAACAGGTCTCTTTATTAGACAGTCAAAAATGAGTTATTCAAGCACAAACTGCTATAGGAAAATGCTCCTATGTGGATTTTTCTAGGTATTTTTATTTTTTTTTCTTGCCTGAAATGTAAATGTTTTTTCTTTGTTTGTTTTCGTTGGCATTCTCTGTAAATATTTTGGAAATGTTTTCTTTTTAGTGATTACTTTTTTTTTGTGGGCGATTTTCTCACTTCTATAAAGCCCTTTATGCAATGAATTAAACACTAAACATTTAATGCAGTCTTCCCGTTGACTTCTATTGAAAAGTACGGAGAGACTTCATAGCAGAAAATGAAAAATTGACAAGTCAATTAATTTAAACAGTTGGTATTTTTGAAAACCTGAAGCTAGTTAACAACAATCTTAAAAAAAATAATGTTCCCCCACTCCAGTCTTCGAGAGCCACCAACAGATCATGTTTTCAAGATTTCCATAGTAAAGCACAGTTGATAATTCAATCAATGCAAAGAAAATCCTGAAAACATGATGTGTTGTTGGCTCTGGAGGACTGGAGTTGGGTAATAAACATAAGGATGAATGACCTCGGGGAGATCAAAACATCCAACACCGCGGATACACCATCACGTGTTTCTCAACGCAGTGATCCAGAACACTGCTCCCATCCCTTATGGGAAATAAAACTCCAAAACAGCTGTCTGTGGATGGATACCATGTTTTGGCATAGGTGGTTTTCCTTTTTGGATGCTGCCCTTCCCGTGGTTGTTCCTTCCCGATGAAAGACCTGGCTATTTATTGCTTGCGTTGAGAAACATGTGATGGTGTCGCCGTGGCTTTTCTACATGGAGTTGGGTAACACTGATCTACAGACTGAACGTCAAGTTATTTTTCTCTAGAAAGTAATAGGAAGAGTCCCTTAAGTGTTTTTGTTATTTTTAATGTGTTTGCAGTGAATTTGCTCCAAAAGACTCCACGAAAAACTGTGCACATGTTCTAAACAGTGTTTTTCAACTCCAGCCCTCAAGACCCACCAACAGGTCAAGTTTTCAGGATATCCTTAGTATTGTACAGGTGATAATTTCATCACCTGCTCAAGCAGTAATTCCTTTACCTATGCAATACTAAGGACATCCTGAAAACGTGACCTATTGGTGGCTCTTGAGGACTGGAGTTGAGAAACACTGTCCTAAAGAGACAGGGGAACACTAATGTCTTATCCGATGGCCAAATTTGTTTAGGTGAGGATGAATGATAACTGCTCACCTTATAGGGTTACTTAACCCACAATTGAGGAATCAGGGATTGAAAGCTGCTGCAGTACCCTAAGGTCGGGAGATCCCGCTGTCTAAAGTAAGTAGTAGGAGGATAGAAATGCAGAAGACCTAGTAGAGGCTTGACTATGTGGTTTATTCTCAACACGTTTCGAAGTTGGACCAACTTCTCCATCAAGAGAACCACAATATTTTTTTACTCCTGATGAAGAAGTTGGACCAACTTCAAAACGTGTTGAGGATAAACCGCATGGTCAATCCTGTCCTGCGTTTTCTGGATTTCTTTATCTTCCACTTCAGCAGTGCAGACTACCATTCCTATTCTTCTACTACTCACATGTCCTAAAGGGAATCTAAAGCTGGATATAACGTTCAGGAGAAAACCATCTCTCCAAACTCCCTCATACACTTGAGTGCTCAACTTGGCCGAACATTCAAGTGTTTACAATAGGAAGAGAAGACGCTCTCAGACACCCCTATCCGTAGCGAAGCTTCCTTGAAAAGAAAAGGATCGGACAAAAAATTCTTAACTTCCCAATCTGTTGGCAGAGAGTAGGAAGGCCCCATGGACATGAGATGTTCCACCAGTCCCACCGAAATCGGTGGATTCGGCTGACTTTCATCTAGGTGTGAGAGGACCTTTAGAGTAGAGAAGGGTTAGTTCTCAGAAGACCTTTTTGTAAGTAGAAAATATTATAACTTAAAAACATAATTGGTTTAAAAAACCCCAGAATGCCATCCTGAAATAATGTAAAATGATGAGTAATTACATTTAGACAGATAAGTAATATAATAGAGTAAATTCTTACATCTAAAATTCAGAAATAGCTGCTGGAAGCTGTAAATTATTTTCAGCGTTGAGGACAGGAGTTTCTTCAGGGTCCTGTATAGATCACACAGAGAGACAGTTTAATGAAAACTCTCCTTTTTGCCCGTAGCAATCAATCACAGGACAGCTTTCAATTTTGTTTTCACATCTGATTAACCTCTTAACAACCAAGGGGATTTTTCATTTTTGCGTTTTTGTTTCCTCCCTTTTGTAGCAATAGCTATAAGTTTTTCATTATTTTTTTTTACCATAGACAGACATATGAGAGCTTTTTTTTTTTTTTTACACAAGTTGTAGTTTTGAATGGCACCATTAATTTTACTATACAATTTGTGGGAAAATAGAGAAAAAAAATCAAAGTTTGGTTAATTTATGAAAAAAAAACAACCTACAGTTTGACCATTGTTTTTTTTCTTTTTTAGGTTTTGGAGTTAATTCAGCAAAATGATTCTCCAGGTCAGAATGATTGCTACGGTGATACTGAACTTGTCCATTTTTTTTTTTTTTTTTTTTCATTTTTCTAGTGGTGAAAAAAATCTGAAATTTAAAAAAAAACAAACGTTATCACCGTATTCTGTGACACGTAACTTTTTTATTTTTCCATCGATTGTGCTGTGTGTGGGCTCATTTTTGGCATATGTGACTGATCATTTTATTGACACCATTTCGGTGTAAATGTGGACTTTTCATTCCTTTTTATTGCATATTTTTGGGTGTTTAACATACGGTTTAAAGGGCCACTGTCACCCCCCCAGCCGTTATAAACTAAAAGAGCCACCTGTATATTCAGCTGATCGTGCCTCCTCCTAGCAATTCTTTCCCGGCGATTGCTAGGAGGAGGAGGCACGATCAGCTGAATAAACAGACGCTGTAAGGCAGGGGACCTGGGTGACAGGCTGACACACGCAGTGCGCATGCCCAGGAATCCTAGCCCCGCACTGTGCATAATGCATAACACAGTGCGGGGCAGGGATTACCGAGGTGGGTGGCCGCACTGCCCGCACAGGCGCAGTCTGCAAGCCTGGCTGGGACGTGAGACGGCCAGAGCTTACTGCGCCTGCCCCACACAGTTGTACACAGCGCAGGCGCCGGTTTTGAAGCTAAAACAGCGTGGAGGGGGCGGGGCCGAAAGCCCCTGAAGATTGGAGTGACGGCAGAGTAGCGGTTCAAGCTGGCGAAAGACAGGTATTTTAGATAAGTTTCAAAGCGCTTTATTTTGGGAATACATGAACAAAAAACTAAAAGAGCCACCTTGTTAGAATGCGGCATTACTCCTGCACAAGGTGGCTCTTTTAGTTTATAAAAACAGTCCCATTACAGTCATGAATATGCGGCTCCACCCCTATGGGAGGTGGAGCCGCATACTCATGACTGTAATCGGCGGCACCACGTGACCGCTCATACAGGAGAAGCTTGCGCTGAGAGGAAGCTGCGAGGGAGCCGGGTGAGTATTTTAGTAACAGCGGCCGGGCGCACAGGGGGTGGGAGGGGGCTGGGGACAGGGATCTTTATTTTAAACACGGAAAAAAAAAAAAGGATTTTTCATATCTTCTTTCCAGCGAACGCTGCTGGAGAGAAGAAATGAATGACGGCTTCAGCACCACGCTGGGGGGACAGCGCTTACTGTAGCGCTGTCTCCTGCACGGAACACGGACTGCACACGGACAGCGTCCGTGTGCGGTATGTGTTTTACACGGACCCATTGACTTTAATGGGTCCATGTAATCCGTGCGCTCCGACGAACACTGACATGTCTCCGTGTTTTGCATACGGACACACGGTCCGTGAAAACACGCTGACATGTGCAGAGACACATTGATTTCAATGTGTCTAAGTGAGTCAGTGTCTCCGGTACGTGAGGAAACTGTCACCTCACGTACTGGAGCCACTGACGTGTGAAACCGGCCTTACACAGCGCATGATAGCCACTGTTACACTGCTGAAATATTTCTAGTTACCCCTTTAAAATATATTAAAAAAACAAGGCTTTTCCGCTCTTTTCTTCAAGCTCCCTAAACTGCAATAGTCCCTCTAAAGTAACCCCTTCAGATCCTCACTAGCTAACTTCTTACATTTTCTGGCTCCAGCTCCTCCATAATTGTGTGGCTCTGCTCAGTGTCAAGTGGGCGGTCCTTCAGTGCTGCCCATGTGACCACTGTGAACTACATTTCCCACAAGCACCTGCTTCCTCTCCACACTCCTGCTGTCTCCATGCACAGATAACATTAGCTACTACTTGTCTGTCCCTACAAATCCCAACCTTTCACCTTCTAATCCTCTGTCCTCCAATTCTGTTTGTATTTCCCCTATATTTCATCTCCGCCTTCCAAAACCTGTTTGTGTTGCCCATAGCAACCAATCACAGCGCAGCTTTTATTTTACCAGAGCTGTTAAAATAATGAAAGCTGAGCTCTGATTGGTTGCTGTGGACAACAAAGCCAGTTGCACCTTCAGACCGTAGAGATGGAGGCCTGGTTGTATTTATAGATAGGAGGCGGCCATTATATCACATGTGGATGGAAATATTCACGCTTGTCTGAGAAAAAACATTCTCGTTTGGCACTTCTGCTCTTGCTCTGCTTTGTCACACAGCCGAGTAGCGCAGTCAGAGAGGAGGAGGAGGGCTTTTCCTCACAATGTCAGTGCCCACTCTGAGTAATCACGCACGCGCGGTTTCATTACAATGCAAGGCCGGTTTGACACGTCCTGATACTTCCGGTACCGGAAAAAATGATACCGGAAATGTCAGTGTCCATGTGGGTAATACTTGCGGCACATGTGTGGCAACCGTGTCCCGCATCAGTACCTCACAGACGGGCAACAGGGAAGAAGCGGTACAGTAAGTGCTGTTCCCCGGCGCTGGGTTGTGAAGACGCTCTCATAATTCTCCCCTGCTCTGCCACCTGCACTATAAATAAATAAAAGAAAAAAATGGCATGAGTTCCCCTGTATTTTGTATAACCAGCCAGGCAAAACTCACAGCTAGGGGCTGCAACTCTCAGCTGTTACCTTCAGCAAGGCTTGTTATCAAAAATAGAGGGGTCCCCCCTTCATTTTTCACAACCAGCCTTGCTAAAGCTGACAGCTGAGGGTTGCAGCCCCCAGCTGTGTGTCACAGGGCACTAACCAAGTCTCTGACTCTCCAGCGTGTTGCCCTGCCTATTGCCAACCTCTTTGCTTGATAGCTCACTGCCTAATTTCCTTGCCTGACATAACAGTCAGTGAGTTATAAATCAAGCTGAAGAGGATGTTGATGGGTAAAAAATCAACCTTGGGAGGCAAAACCTCGGGAAGTGCTCTGTCATGCCCAGAGCACTTAATGCCTCATTGGCTGGTTTCTCGGAAATGCAGCAACTGATAGAATATATAAAGGTGTCGATGGATTTAGCATCCAAAGACCTGCATGCCCATATATATATGATTTAAAGGGGATGATGGGGGGTTGGGGAGTTTGATCTCCCTGACAAATTCGCTTTGAGTTAACTGTGGATTGTTCCCTCTTCAGATCTTCTCTAGAAGACCTTTCGTCTCCGGTATTGCACAGTTTTGCATGGACAATAAGTAATGCTGAATTTCCCCTACAGTGGCACAGCAGGGAAAATTAACACTTACTGCCTGGATTTCCCACAAATACCAGCAAATTTCTGGCATCCCAGCAGGGAACTTCTATACAATCAACTTATTTTCAAGGGACTCCTATAACAAGCAAGGGTTTCTCATCTATTGCTCCTTGTCAATAATAGGATCTTGGATTTTTAAAACTACACTCAAGAATTATTGGAATCATACTTGTTCTTGGTTTTATTTGAATACATTAAATTTACATCAGAGAATAATGCTTTTTTGTAATGAGTATTAAAGACAAATACATGCTACATAAGGTTCATCTCATGGTTTAGCACTGGTTTTGTCCTATCTATTATATTGTAAAGAGGGACTGATGTACTGTAATTAGTCCAAACAATCACATACAGGCATCTAATTAATGGTATGACTAACAACAGCAGGCAAGAAAGATACTGAAGAGGAGGGAGAGCAAATACTATTCTAGCCAATGCAAAAATAAAAAAAGCTGACAGCCCCAGCATGGAGATGAGTAAAGCAGAACATACTGCGATGGGAGTTCTGAGAAGAGATCACCAAGAATATTGCATATATATCCAGGCTTGACCAGGACTATTTTACTTTTTCTACTATGGTCCTAAACACTAGCAGTCAGATAGCTGCTAACAGAAGCAAATACCTGCCTGTTCTACCCAGGGTCGGCTCAGATCAGTTACCAACCACTCCTGCCAGTGATCCAGCTGTTCTATGTCAACAGAGCAGATCTTCTTCCACGCTGCCCTTTTGATGGAGCCTGAGTGCCAACATCATGCTGATTGACACCCGGCTCCTCGCAGTTAGGATGATAATTGCAAGACGAACTGGTTAGGATAATGGACTACGGCCGTTTCGTGTGGTGTCGTGTGCGCTTCAACGGGTCCTGATCTGGACCTGTTGAAGTGTATACTACGCGAAACGGCCGTAGTCCATTAACCTAACCAGTTTGTGTTGCAATTGTGAGTACTCACCTGTTTCTTAGTGCCATTCAGCTTTTTTCTTGTTTTTTTATGGTTTACAAAAAAAAAAAAAAAACCTCTGCCTTTTGCACCAGGTGTCCCAGAAAATTCAGGACAGTTGGCAATTACCGTTTAGGTAATTTGGTTAATAAGCAGAGGAAAGCAAGAAGGTAGGAAGTGTAGCCTTGGAGAAAGTAGATCGTGGTAAGGGGGCTTTGTATGGGGAATCAAAAGAGAAATTGGGAGCTAGAGATGTGGGTAAAAGCTAAAGAGTATGTCAGTTCATCAGCCAGTGAGAGTTCCTTCCCTGACTGCCCCATAAATGTGAACTCTTGACTTGGTCAAGCGCTCATGTGTTTTCAATGGGTAGAACAATAAAGTATTTTCTGGGCTGTATTAGTAATTCCCTTAGGAGTGAATGGAGAGACTGGTGCATGTGTGGCCACCTCACCCCCCACTGCTGGTTGGGCGCTACCCAGAAGGGGTAATCAAGGACCTCAAGTCCTGGCGATAGAGGTGGAACCTGCACCTATTGGACACTTATGGTAAATCCTGTCGACGTAATAAATGTCTCTTATGAGAAAACAGCTTCATTACATGGCAGACGCACTGAATCAGGGTCTTTTCATCACCCCCCCCCCCTCTAGCAAAATCACACTCATGCTTTCTACTACTAATTGCTGTCACACTATTTCTTATAAAACTTTGTTTTTGCACCAGAAACTGCATGAAAAATAATTTTCCTTGTGGTTAAAGTGAAACTCCAGACTTCCCCTTTACTGTGGCTACTTTGGTTCAATATATATGTGACAATTATTACTTTTTTGTTACATGTTGGTTTCGTTTTCCTTTCACACTGAGTGACCGATGTTTCAGGATTTTTCAACACAAACTGTTATGCAAGTAACATAGTAACATAGTTAGTAAGGCTGAAAAAAGACATTTGTCCATCCAGTTCAGCCTATATTCCATCATAATAAATCCCCAGATCTACGTCCTTCTACAGAACCTAATAATTGTATGATACAATATTGTTCTGCTCCAGGAAGACATCCAGGCCTCTCTTGAACCCCTCGACTGAGTTCGCCATCACCACCTCCTCAGGCAAGCAATTCCAGATTCTCACTGCCCTAACAGTAAAGAATCCTCTTCTATGTTGGTGGAAAAACCTTCTCTCCTCCAGACGCAAAGAATGCCCCCTTGTGCCCGTCACCGTTATGGAACCACGGTGCCACAGTCCGGGGACAGCCTGGAGGGACGCAACTAAGCGAACACCTGACTATTCACTAGAACCCCTGATGGTGGGGTTGGACCTGGCACCAGGTGACCGGCAGGTGCTACTCCAGAACGAACCCACGGAGCCATGACAGCTTGCCCCCAAGGGGGACACTGCAGTAGGAATGGCCAGAAACTGGTTAATGTGATGGTACAGCTAGAAGACCGGTGTTAGATCAGGCACAAGCTGGACTGGTATAGTACTGCATGCAACTGCAGACTTGTGAATCCTCACAGTGTGTAGTGTGCACACTATTAGGATTCGCCAGTGCCAGGAGCGGGCAGTCACGTAATCGCAAGTATGTGATTTTCATACTTCTGGCTACTTTTCGACTAGACGTGTCTGTCCTCGATCATTACACTTGCATTAAGCGAGACCACGCACGTCTAGTCGGCACGTGACCACATGTATGCAAATCACATACTTGTTGTCACGCTCATGCCGCTCCCGGCAATGGAGATTCCTAGCAGTGCACACTGTGAAGATTCACAAGTCTGCGGTTACATAGAGTGACTGCAGACTTGTTCCCCAAGCCTGGACAACCCCTTTAAAGATTATACCAAAAAATAACCACTTGGAAAATATATATATATATATATATATATATATATATATATATATAGAAACAGGAACACATGGACTACTTGCACAGTGAACAAGTCTGTATGATCATGTTCACACACCACCAAGAAACCTGAAGACACAAAAGAGAATAGTAAAACCAAAAACACTCAGTTTGAAAAAATGTTGCAGTAATCCGCAAGTGCTAGTAAAAGATGTAAAAAACAGGGTATTTGGTTGATACGTTTTTTGCAAAAAATGTATACTAAGCTGCTCTACCAATCTTCACGGTATACCCTTATCAGAGCAGTCCTAACTAATGTATGCAATCCCTATCTGATGTATTTAAAAACCTGATCATCTGTATATAACCTGTGTGAACAGGGTTCAGAGAGGAAAAATCCATGTGTGCATACAGGGTAGAACAGCTTTTGTGCAGATAGCCCAAGAGGAGTGGTGGAACTCCCCAGTCTTGTAGACACAAGAGAACAATTATGGAAACAGGAACACATGGGCTACTTGCACAGTGAACAAGTCTGTATGATCATGTTCACACACCACCAAGAAACCTGAAGACACAAAAGAGAATAGTAAAACCAAAAACACTCAGTTTGAAAAAATGTTGCAGTAATCCGCAAGTGCTAGTAAAAGATGTAAAAAACAGGGTATTTGGTTGATACGTTTTTTGCAAAAAATGTATACTAAGCTGCTCTACCAATCTTCACGGTATACCCTTATCAGAGCAGTCCTAACTAATGTAAGCAATCCCTATCTGATGTATTTAAAAACCTGATCATCTGTATATAACCTGTGTGAACAGGGTTCAGAGAGGAAAAATCCATGTGTGCATACAGGGTAGAACAGCTTTTGTGCAGATAGCCCAAGAGGAGTGGTGGAACTCCCCAGTCTTGTAGACACAAGAGAACAATTATGGAAACAGGAACACATGGGCTACTTGCACAGTGAACAAGTCTGTATGATCATGTTCACACACCACCAAGAAACCTGAAGACGCAAAAGAGAATAGTAAAACCAAAAACACTCAGTTTGAAAAAATGTTGCAGTAATCCGCAAGTGCTAGTAAAAGATGTAAAAAACAGGGTATTTGGTTGATACGTTTTTTGCAAAAAATGTATACTAAGCTGCTCTACCAATCTTCACGGTATACCCTTATCAGAGCAGTCCTAACTAATGTATGCAATCCCTATCTGATGTATTTAAAAACCTGATCATCTGTATATAACCTGTGTGAACAGGGTTCAGAGAGGAAAAATCCATGTGTGCATACAGGGTAGAACAGCTTTTGTGCAGATAGCCCAAGAGGAGTGGTGGAACTCCCCAGTCTTGTAGACACAAGAGAACAATTATGGAAACAGGAACACATGGGCTACTTGCACAGTGAACAAGTCTGTATGATCATGTTCACACACCACCAAGAAACCTGAAGACACAAAAGAGAATAGTAAAACCAAAAACACTCTGTTTGAAAAAATGTTGCAGTAATCCGCAAGTGCTAGTAAAAGATGTAAAAAACAGGGTATTTGGTTGATACGTATTTTGCAAAAAATGTATACTAAGCTGCTCTACCAATCTTCACGGTATACCCTTATCAGAGCAGTCCTAACTAATGTATGCAATCCCTATCTGATGTATTTAAAAACCTGATCATCTGTATATAACCTGTGTGAACAGGGTTCAGAGAGGAAAAATCAACCAAATACCCTGTTTTTTACATCTTTTACTAGCACTTGCGGATTACTGCAACATTTTTTCAAACTGAGTGTTTTTGGTTTTACTATTCTCTTTTGTGTCTTCAGGTTTCTTGGTGGTGTGTGAACATGATCATACAGACTTGTTCACTGTGCAAGTAGCCCATGTGTTCCTGTTTCCATAATTGTTCTCTTGTGTCTACAAGACTGGGGAGTTCCACCACTCCTCTTGGGCTATCTGCACAAAAGCTGTTCTACCCTGTATGCACACATGGATTTTACCTCTCTGAACCCTGTTCACACAGGTTATATACAGATGATCAGGTTTTTAAATGCATCAGATAGGGATTGCATACATTGGTTGGGGCTGCTCTGATGGGGGTATACCGTGAAGATTGGTAGAGCAGCTTAGTATACATTTTTTGCAAAAAACGTATCAACCAAATACCCTGTTTTTTACATCTTTTACTAGCACTTGCGGATTACTGCAACATTTTTTCAAACTGAGTGTTTTTGGTTTTACTATTCTCTTTTGTGTCTTATATATATATATATAAATAAAACCAAAAATAAATCACATAAACAATCTAAACAGGTCTAAAAAACAAGGGGAGCAGAGCACCACACGTAATCTGAATTAATTACCAAAATAGCATACGGTGCTATATAAATCCAACTAACCATAAATAGGGAAACACTTATTTCATACTCACAATCTCATAAATAATAATTAATAAAGTACTTATAGAGATGTATCCAAGTAGTATCATATAAAGTGCATAAGTAATAGGGTACATGTAGCCCCAAAATATATTATAAAGTGCACATGAATAAATCACATATGATTCCTAATAAGGGAATAATTAAAATATGATGAAAACATCCATATACTAACCAGGATTCATTTCCCACGTGGAGCTACTGCTACCCCACACTCCAACGCGCGTTTCACACATTGCTTTGTCACTCCCTGACGATATTTAGTTACTCCCTTATTAGGAATCATTATATGTGATTTATTCATGTGCACTTTATAATATATTTTGGGGCTACATGTACCCTATTACTTATGCACTTTATATGATACTACTTGGATTTGGATACATATCTATAAGAACTTTATTAATTATTTATGAGATTGTGAGTATGAAATACGTGTTTCCCTATTTATGTTTAGTTGGATTTATATAGCACCGTATGCTATTTTGGTAATTAATTCGGATTACGTGTGGTGCTCTGCTCCCCTTGTTTTTTAGACCTGTTGTATATGTTTTTTAATCATGTTTTTGTGTTAAATTGGATTGGTGTCTTCAATAAAATAATTTATATTTTGAATATAATTGTTTGTGTGATTATTTTTGGTTTTATTTATATATATATATTTTTCAAGTGGTTCTTTTTTGGTATAGTATTTTGTTGTCTGCTTGAATTTAATTTGATTATGTGATAGGTTCTCTTGTGCTCCTATTTTTTTGGTTTAAAAAAAAAAAAACCCCTTTAAAGATGTAAGGACATAATTGACAAAAAGGATAGTAGGACAGAAAATTGATTCCAAAACATGGCATGAGCAAATAATACAAGCCGTCCTGGAACTGGATGCAGCAGTATTTACTCCGTTATGCAAAAAGAGCTTTGCACTCCCCATAGCGTGGGCCCATATTAAACCTTCTGAGACACAAGCCACTATACTCACAGACCAATACGGCAAAATTTGTCGCCCTAGTCAAGTAACAGATGCAGAAAAAATGCTCAAAGAACTGATATGCTATATTGTGCAAAAAACATACAAAGCACTTTGTTGGTACTGTAAAAGGCAGCTGAAAATTTGCATTAGAAAAAAAAAAAACGCCTTGTGTGAACACAGCCTAACAAATCAGAGGACACCTGCCCTGGCATCACTGGGACACTGCAGGCAAAGCAGATTGACCACTGCTGGACATCCAAATAGCCATTATTCACCCTAACCGACCCATTTGACAACCAGTACTGATCTAAATGGGGGCCTTATGCACAGCTTGTGCCCCCCCCCACTGATCTTGTAAGGGATTTCTGAAAAGTTTAATTTTTTTTTTAATTTTTACGGTTCAATGCTTTCTTTTACAGTAAAAGTAGCTCTTTGTATCCAAACCAGCTATGGCCAGCCCTGGACATAGACATTGATGTGTATCTGTCTAAGCCTAATTTGTATTATAATATTGTGATGTCGTATTTCCCGCCCGCGCTCTTCTTTTCAGTGGAAACATAATATGGCTTTACTAATAGCACCACCTTCTGGTAGCATTACAAATTGCACTTGCCGCTTCTAGCGTTGTCTCCCAGTTTAGCTGAAAGAAGTGAATTGATTACTTTATATTGGAGACCTGCATAAACACAGTCATGTCATTGCCTAATAACAGGGAGAAACCAGTATTAATTTTACTGCATATTACACAATATTAAAATATCTGTGTCCAAATAAAACCACAATAACACCATCATAATAAATGGCTTTTAATACAGATCTGCAATGCTAAGTAATGAGAGTAATAACAAGATCTAGTCTGTCGTCCATTTAAATGCCTCTGTGTATATGGGTCTCAACAGGGATGGAGACCTTTAAAATCACCTTTAAGTGGGGGTAAAGCACAAGACCGTTTTCTGCCCAACCGAGAAAAATGGTCCGATTATTCTGATCAAACTGTGATCAGAGCGTCAATTTTTTATTTTTTTGGGCTGACGTGGAGAGAAAAAAAAGTTTCCCCACATTCTCCATAACGTCAATCCAAGCAAATCGGACAGCCCTTGGATGTGTGATCCGATATTTTTCACAGACCCATAGTTACATAGTTATTAAGGTTGAAGGAAGACTATATGTCCATCTAGTTCAACCCATAGCCTAACCTAACATGCCCTAACATGTTGATCCAGAGGAAGGCAAAAAAAAACCCATGTGGCAAAGAGTAAGCTCCACTTTGGGGAAAAAAATTCCTTCCCGACTCCACATACGGCAATCAGACTAGTTCCCTGGATCAACGCCCTATCAAGGAATCTAGTATATATACCCTGTAACATTATACTTTTCCAGAAATGTATCCAGTCCCCTCTTAAATTTAAGTAATGAATCACTCATTACCACATCATGCGGCAGAGAGTTCCATAGTCTCACTGCTCTTACAGTAAAGAATCCGCGTCTGTTATTATGCTTAAACCTTTTTTCCTCCAGACGTAGAGGATGCCCCCTTGTCCCTGTTTCAGGTCCATGATTAAAAAGATCATCAGAAAGGTCTTTGTACTGTCCCCACATATATTTATACATTAACATAAGATAACCCCTTAGTCTTCGTTTTTCCAAACTAAATAGCCCCAAGTGTAATAACCTATCTTGGTATTGCAGACCCCGCAGTCCTCTTGGTCGCTCTTCTCTGCACCCGCTCTAGTTCAGCTATGTCTTTCTTATACACCGGAGACCAGAACTGTGCACAGTATTCTAAGTGTGGTCGAACTAGTGACTTGTATAGAGGTAAAATTATGTTCTCCTCATGAGCATCTATGCCTCTTTTAATGCATCCCATTATTTTATTTGCCTTTGTAGCAGCTGCCTGACATTGGCCACTAAATGTGAGTTTGTTATCCACCCATACACCCAGGTCTTTTTTATTGACGGTTTTGCCCAGAGTTTTAGAATTAAGCACATAATTATACATCTTATTACTTCTACCCAAGTGCATGACCTTACATTTATCCCCATTAAAGCTAATTTGCCATTTATCAGCCCAAGCTTCTAGTTTACATAAATCCTGTAATATAAAATTGTCCTCCTCTGTATTGATTACCCTGCAGAGTTTAGTGTCATCTGCAATTATTGAAATTCCACTCTGAATGCCCCCTACAAGGTCATTAATAAATGTTAAAAAGAGGGCCCAATACTGACCTCTGTGGTACCCCACTGCTAACCGCTACCCAGTCCGAGTGTGCTCCATTAATAACCACCCTTTGTTTCCTATCCCTGAGCCAGCTCTCAACCCACTTGCACATATTTTCCCCTATCCCCATTATTCTCATTTTATGTATCAACCTTTTGTGTGGCACCGTATCAAAAGCTTTTGAAAAGTCCATATACACTACATCCACTGGGTTCCCTTGGTCCAATCCGGAACTTACCTCTTCATAGAAGCTGATCAAATTAGTCTGACATGAACGGTCCCTAGTAAACCCGTGCTGATACTGGGTCATGAGGTTATTCCTCTTCAGATACTCCAGTATAGCGTCCCTTAGAATGCCCTCCAGGATTTTACCCACAGTAGAGGTTAAGCTTACTGGCCTATAATTTCCGAGTTCAGTTTTTGTTCCCTTTTTGAATATTGGCACCACATTTGCTATACGCCAGTCCTGTGGCACAGACCCTGTTATTATGGAGTCTTTAAAGATTAAAAATAATGGTCTATCAATGACTGTACTTAATAATCCCATCCGGGCCCGGAGATTTGTCAATTTTAGTGATTTTTAGACGCCGCCGCACTTCCTGCTGGGTTAAGCAGGTGACATTTAATTGGGAATTTTTATCACTAGACATTTTGTCTGCCATGGGATTTTCTTGTGTAAATACTGATGAAAAAAAGTCATTTAGCATATTGGCTTTTTCCTCATCCTCATCCACCATCTCACCCAGACTATTTTTAAGGGGGCCAACACTATCATTTTTTAGTTTCTTACTATTTATGTAGTTAAAGAATATTTTAGGATTATTTTTACTCTCTCTGGCAATGAGTCTGTCTCAATCTTTGCTGCCTTGATTTGCTTTTTACAGAATTTATTTAATTTTCTGTATTTATTTAATGCCTCCTCACTACCTACTTCCTTTAATTCTCTAAATGCTTTCTTTTTGTCACTTAGTGCGCCCCTTACAGCTCTATTTAGCCATATTGGTTTCCTCCTATTTCTAGTATGTTTATTCCCATACGGTATATACTGTGCACAGGTCCTATCCAGGATGCTAATAAACGTCTCCCATTTTCTTTGAGTATTTTTGTGTCTCAGGATATCGTCCCAGTTAATTGCACCAAGATCATCTCTCATCCGTTGGAAATTTGCCCTCCTGAAGTTTAATGTCCGTGTAAGCCCTCTATTACACATCTTTTTAAAGGACACATGAAAACTTATTATTTTGTGATCGCTATTTCCCTAGTGACCCCCAACCCTTATGTTTGCTATGCGGTCTGGCCTGTTGGTTAATATTAGGTCTAGCAGTGCCCCCCTTCTTGTTGGGTCCTGAACCAGTTGTGAAAGGTAATTGTCTCTCATAGTTGTCAAAAACCGATTACCTTTGCTGGAACTGCAGGTTTCTGTTCCCCAATCTATTTCAGGGTAGTTGAAGTCCCCCATAATAATGACTTCTCCTTGAGTCACAGCTTCATCTATTTGCTTTACGAGGATATTCTCCATTGCTTCCATTATTTTTGGATATTTATAACAAACCCCTATCAGTAATTTATTATTTTTTCCCCCTCCCCTTATCTCCACCCACAGGGATTCTACATTTTCATTAAATTCACCTATATTATCACGCAGGATGGGTTTTAAGGATGATTTTACATATAGACACACCCCACCCCCTGGCTTATCTGTACGGTCATTTCTGAACAGGCTATAGCCCTGCAAGTTAACAGCCCAGTCATGGCTCTCATCCAGCCATGTCTCAGATATCCCCAACATGTCATAATTATGCTCCAACATTAGTTCTAATTCGTCCATTTTGTTGGCGAGGCTTCTGGCATTAGTATACATATATTTTATGTATCTCTCTGCACCTCGATTCTTTCTTAAATTATTAACTATTCTAACCCCACCCCCCCATGCCACCGCCACCCCCAACTTCCTTATTTGTGCCTAGGTCTCTATCTGCACTATCTTCCCCTCCTATAAATTGAATACCCTCCCCCCCAATTCCTAGTTTAAACACTCCTCCAACCTTCTAGCCATTTTCTCCCCCAGCACAGCTGCACCCTCCCCATTGAGGTGCAGCCCGTCCCTAGCGTAGAGCCTGTAGCCAACTGAGAAGTCGGCCCAGTTCTGCAGGAACCCAAACTCCTCCTTCCTACACCAATTCTTGAGCCACTTATTAACCTCCCTAATCTCCCGTTGCCTCTCTGGCGTGGCACGTGGTACCGGCAGTATTTCGGAAAATACCACGTTGGAGGGCCTTGCTTTCAGCTTGCAGCCTAATTCCCTGAAATCATCTTTAAGGACCTTCCACCTACCTCTAATTTTGTCATTAGTGCCAATGTGCACCATGACCGCTGGGTCCTCACCGGCCCCTCCCAGTAATCTGTCCACCCGATCAGCGATGTGTCGGACTCGAGCACCAGGAAGGCAGCACACCGTTCGACGATCCCCGTCTTAGTGACAGATTGCCCTATCTGTTCCCTTATAATTGAGTTCCCCACTACCAGCACTGTTGGAGACCTCTGGTTGTCATGCCAACCCATCCGTGACCCGCAATCACGTGACGGGGGTCACAGATGGACGGGATTTCCAGCGCACTTCCCGTAAGCGCGTGTTAAATGCTGCTGTCAGAGTTTGACATCGGCATTTAACGGGATTACAGCCGCAGTTGGATCGCAATTCCACCTGCGGCTGTTACAGGCACATGCCACCTGTTCCAAACAGCTGACATGTGCTGGAGCCCACATCAAAGGGGGAGACACAACATGCGACGTACTAGTATGGCACATGTCGTGAAGGGGTTAATGATAGTGCCAAATTGTTTCATCCTCTAGTGTGGACTGAGGACATGGTGACACATTTAGGCCACGCAAGCTGCACACAGTAGCACGAGCAACGTGTGGCCTGGTCTTATGTTGAAAAATGGCTACTGGGACACTTTGGATAAATGTGCTTTACCACTGGTTCCAAGCCCAAATCGATGAGGAACAGGGTAGCTGTAGTAAAAGGATGACACTGGGAGGATAGGCAGGGAGCCGAATCCAGCTTTACCTTATGATTTGTTCCTGCCACTACTGAAAACAGCAGCTGTGATGAGTCTGTCATCAGGTTGCTGCACTCTGCATAGGCAGCAACAAAGATGACAAGGCTCATTTCATTATACAGAGTGCTTTATAAACTTGGTCACTGCCTGTGCAGAGCGCAGCAACAAACTCATCACAACTGCTGCGCTCTGCACTAGCAAGTAATTGAGACGAGAAAAGCTGCTTTAACGATTCAGATACTCACTTCAAGAAGGGAGCAGGAGGTGTGTGAAATTATGTTTATCACAAAAATGACCATATATTATACTCTACTTACAGGGACCTGGAGCGTAAAGGTCCTAAAAAGTCCCTTTGGCCTATATGAAAGACCAATACTATTAAAAAGTTGCAATAATTATGGGTCCTGTTGGAGATTTTGCATCGGGGCCCATGAGCTTCAAGTTACTCTGCTGCATCCAGAGAAAACTTAAAAATACTATGAAAAAAGGGAATGTATTTGTACAAAATAACGGTTGAAACCAAAGCTCATTACCTCGGCCAGATAAAATATTCTGATCAATGAAACAAAAGGTTACCAATATGTCATGTCAATGAACAGAAGGCTATGAACTTTCACATTAGGACATTATTTTATAAAGATTTGCATAGAATGAAAGAAGAAAGCCCCAATAATAAGTTTACACAGATTCTATTAGCTTTACTTTATAAAGTAATCTTCATTTACAAATGCTGACAAAAACTTATGCACATCGCAACAAACACAGAAAATCCTTACATTTATTAAAACTATTTACAAAAGGCACCACACATTATATACATACACTTAAAGAAAAAATGTCAAAGATTTGTTATTTTAAAAGCCAATATAAAAGAAGTTAGTAATCAAGGATGTCGGATTTCTGCAGCCTGATAGTATCATTGTAGAAGTGGCCATTATTGTCTCCTCCTCCGAAGATGAGTAGTTCACTAGAAGAACAATCCTCACCGTCACCTTTCACTCCAGGGAGGGACAACATGGAAGAACCAGCACGGGGAGAACTTGGCAGCGAATCATGGACCAATGTAGTCCAAGTCTTTGTCACTGTAACAAGAAAAAGGAATGTTCCCAATTAATATAAGACATATATCAGCTTGCATTAAGGCCTTATTCAAGCATGCTCGTGTGCTAACCGAGGGTCTTCGGAGTGCTCGAATACCATGTTCGAGATCCCATGGCGGCATATCTCACGGCTGTTTGACAGCTACAACACATGCAGGGATTGCCTAAGAAACAGGCAATCCCCACATGTTTAGCGGCTGTCGAACAGACGTAAGACATGCAGGCGAGAGAAGTCGAACATATTATTCGAGCGCCAAAGTCACTAAGTTAGCACCCGAGCATGCCGAGATAACACCTTATCCGAACTTGTTTGCTCATCACTGTTTAAACATTACCTGTGTTGAATATGCAAGTATCGTTAAGAGTCTGATTTCCATCAAAGCCACCATGGATTAGGAAACGGGAACTGGATACACAGGCAGCAGAATGCCAACTAAGAGAAAAAGGTGAATGGAAAAGAGCACTATATTCATGTATACTTCAATTAAAAATATATCAAATATTAAAAAAGAGAAAGAAACATGGCAAAACATTGTTTTGGGGAACAAAAATCGTAAGATTTTAAGGGACAGCAAAGAGACAGCACAGAATGACCATTCGAACAAAGTACATGCACATTTCCATCTACTTCCACTTGAAAATATCTCCACCTGCCCCTCTTCTTTGATTGACAGCTTGTGTATTGAATGATCCAGTAGATGGAGGAGATCGATGGAAAACAAGTAGCTGCGAAGGTGCATGAAACTAATCTGCAAAGCCAAAAGGTGCACCATGTGCCTGTGCTTGGTTTGAACAGTCATTTAGAACTGATAGATTCCGGATAAGTTTAATAAACCATTGCCCAATATATGTCAGCGACTAGCCGTGGGTGTAAGATCATATTGCTCAGAAGTTTCAGTCCAGAGTGGGGCGAGTCAACCGTGTTTAGAGAAGATGAAAAAATGACTTGCTAATTTCATACATACAGATCGTACAGTACACAATAGGTTATTGCTGTGTGCAATGACAAAAAGGGGCAACGTTTCTCCTTGTGGAGACATGCAATGGTCCCAGAAGGTCAACACCCCAAAAAAAGCATCTGAAAATTGAGATTCTGGTTAGGCTTTTATCCTAAGTCATATTGCAAGTCTCGTTGAAAGGGTCAATACCAACTTTTAGGATCGCTGCCTCCAATAGGTGGCTCAAGTTCTCTTCCTCTCTTCAACCGGTCTGGAGCGCTGTTGTAGGCGCGAAACGGCCGTCGTCTTTATTCCCTGCTCACCTCCCCTCAGCTTCTGCTTCCTCGAGCCATGAAGATGTCATTGTTGTAACTGTCTCTAATACAGGACTTGGACCACACAAGATCGGTGAGTGCTGCCGCATTTTTCTATTGGTGTTAATCTCCTTGTATCTGTTTATTTCAGTTGTGGAGTGTCACTACATGCAATAGAGGCTGGATCTGAAGTCTGTGAGTATCTAGGTTACTGCAGTAGCCATCATGTATCGACACAAGTTTATTACTATACAGATTCCTCACCATCTTTTGACCACTCTCCAAGAGACTACAGATACTTTCCCCACCCCTTTCTCCTGCATGTTACGTCTATTGCTAAAAGTGAAAAAAAGGCAGGAAGAAAGCAGAAAGCAGCTAGTAGCAAAGCCCTGACATATTTTTGTCCATTTTGCGCACCAATTACAGTAGCTAGAAGGACGACTATCATACATTTTGCAGTTGTGGAGTGTTTAACAAAAATAATAAAAAAAAAAACCACAATGGTGCAGAGTCATTCATATCCTTTAAGTAACCAGACAGACAATTTGAGCCATGACCCTACAGGGAGGGGTTAGCAATTCCAAATTCACTTACGTACGGGGTGTGGGGGAGTTTCCCTCAACTTCAACTCGAGAAAACTCCATAATTCCTGGTTGTGAAATAGAAGTCAATTACGGCAATGGCAATATTAAAATTTATAAAATTTGCTTTAAATGTTGAGCGAGAGGTGGATGCTGATTTGGTGTCCACTTTAAGGATATAATATCAGTATCGGAGGCAAAGTAGAAGTATTCTTAGCTTATTACTACTTATAGCTTGGTGTCATAGTTTGTCTCTTACTAACTTGTTGAGTATTTTTCACATCCTAAGACAAGAAAGTCATCCATCCTAAAACACGCTGCTTTTGTTGAGCCATTTTAAAAATTATTACTAATTATTATGATCATTATGACTATGGATATGGTTCCATCTTACTATAGTTGTGATTATTTAGGGACCGCAGCTCGGCATTGACCGTCTGGGTACAATTATTCATCCCCTATACATTTCATATTGAAAAACAGTTTTAATACAAAACATTAAAGTTTACATCAGAAAACCAAACCTCTGAACCTCTATATGGTTCGTTATGTACAATTACTGTGGAGTAATCATAGGAGAATCCCAGAACGCACTTTAGTTTAATTTAAGAAAAAAAAAAGCTCCACTGATTAACGGACCACACAGGTCCCGTTTCAGGGATCCCCAATGATCAGCTCTAATATGTAGGGGAATTCCGCAGCAAGTGTTTAGTTTGCACAAAATAAATGCAGTGTTACACAATTTATTTCTTCTGCTTGGACAAAATGTAAACACTGCAGGTGATCAGTAGCTGTCGATTGGCTGCAGCGCTCACACGATGACTCCTCGGACGGGACCAAAACATTTGCCATGGGATATTTTATGGAGCAGACCAAGCTAACAATTGCAGACCTTGGATTACTGTGGTTTTCTTGTTTGATGCACAGTTGTCTACCGCTAATAGCGACAAGCTACGGCGGCTGCTAATCGGCCTGTGAGTCGGTGGTGGAAGGGAGGTGAAGACTGGTCAGATACAGTGGAATATAGTGATGGCACAATGAAACATCAGCTCTGTGTGCGGAGCGTCAGACCACAGGATGCAGAGATCTAATTAGCGAGGGAATGTGGGCTTTGAGTAGTCCTTTTATTTTATCAATGAGTACCTGTATGGGGCTGTCATTCAGTGTGTGGGATATACGGTACTGTGGGGCCATCAAAGTGTGGGCAGCTTTGGGGGGGGGGGGGGGGGGGGGGCATCAACTGAATGCAGTGGAATTGTGGAGGTGAACATACTGTGTTAGGTCATGACACTGTTTGGGGGACACACTAGGGCCATCACACTGTTTGGGGGACACAGTAGGGCCATCACACTGTTTGGGGGACACAGTAGGGCCATCACACTGTTTGGGGGACACAGTAGGGCCATCACACTGTTTGGGGGACACAGTAGGGCCATCACACTGTTTGGGGGACACAGTAGGGCCATCACACTGTTTGGGGGACACAGTAGGGCCATCACACTGTTTGGGGGACACAGTAGGGCCATCACACTGTTTGGGGGACACAGTAGGGCCATCACACTGTTTGGGGGACACAGTAGGGCCATCACACTGTTTGGGGGACACAGTAGGGCCATCACACTGTTTGGGGGACACAGTAGGGCCATCACACTGTGTGGGGGACACAGTAGGGCCATCACACTGTGTGTGGGACACAGTAGGGCCATCACACTGTGTGTGGGGGACACAGTAGGGCCATCACACTGTGTGTGGGGGACACAGTAGGGCCATCACACTGTGTGTGGGGGACACAGTAGGGCCATCACACTGTGTGTGGGGGACAGTAGGGCATTATACTTTATGGGGGTCATGAAAGGGGTATTGTTTTGGGTAAGAACACCAAGGGCCTTTAATAGGGGAAAAATGACTGCATAAGCATAATACTTATGACAGTCAGGTTTTTAAAAGTTGGGTGATATGCCCTTCTATAACAGTGCCTATATGCTGGGACCCTACCTACTTCTGCTAAGGGGCCCCATGATTTCTATACACATACTGGGACAGCCATCCCTATTAGTGATGAGTGAAAGTGCTCCGATAAGGTGTTATCTGAGCATGCCCAGGTGCTAACGAAGAGTCTTCGGAAAGCTTGAAAAATATGTTTGAGTCCCCGCGGCTGCATGTCTCGTGACTGTTAGACAGCCACAATACATGCAGGAGTGGTCTGTTTGTTAGGCAATATCTAACAGCTGAAAGACACACAGCAGCAGGGACTCAATCATATTTTTCAAGCACGTCGAAGACATTCGGTTAGCACCTGAGCATGGGCGGATAACACGCTCGCTCTTCACTAATCCCTACCACTGAATCATCACCTAGAGCCAAGAAAGCCAATCATATTGATTGACAATTAATATATGGGTTGTCCAATAGCGGAGAACACAATTCATGTTTTATCGATTCTAACAGATATTGTACGTTAAAACACAAACATGTCATGGATGCAAACACTCACCAAGATCAAGAACATAGAGATCATTGAAAATCACTGGTGCGTCCCAACCTGCAAAGATATACAGCTCTCTGTCCAGAAGGCAGGCAGAATGCCTAAAACAGAACACAGCACGTCATATGTATCTTGTCAGTTTGGTACAAACTATTTAGGGGATATTCACTCTTTTGCAGTGTGCATGGAGGCCTATAGACATGTTCATTGGGAAAGCTCTCACTGCTCGCTGAACATGCTGCCAAAAGTCTAAAACAACAAAGTTACAAGACCTGCCCCTTAAATCGCCTGCTTTAAACTATCACAATAGGTGTAAGGACAATGAAGTCACCCACGTGCTTTTACATGTAGAGATATCTGACCAATTTCTGCGTGATCAGGCCAAAATTGATTTGTGTAAATTCCCATTTGATCTGATAGAAATTAGTTTCTTGATGGGAACATTGATCAGTGCTTAAAAAAAAATCTGTCTGCCAAACAGGATTGTAGCATGCAGACAGATAAAATAAAAAAACAAAAACAAAGTTAAGACAATTAGAAGGAACAGGAAAGGCGGTGACTTATCTCAAGGACAACAATGCGATAAGCAGTCAAATTGGTCAAGCGCCTTCGACATCTGTTGTTAGGACCACTAGTCAGTTGGCGCCCCCATACACACCAGACGCTTGGCTGAACTCAACGATATTGTCTAATGTGTATGGGTGGCCTTAATTCAGACCAGTCTTATAATCTATAAAGCCCTCAAACACATTAGACTAATGTCACCTAAACCCGCTGATATCGATGGATTTGTCTAACGTGTATGTGGACCCCGGACAATTTATTGTTGGGGCAGATATTGATCTAACATACCCAATTTTGCATGCATGCAACAGCGGTCGGCCACATGACCACTAGTAAGTGATTTGCACACATGTGGTCACATGCGGACTAGACGTACTTAGCCTCTCTAAATTCACTTATATTAAGAGAGGTTGAGCAAGTCTAGTTGGAATGTGGCCAGAAGCATGCAAATTAAATTCCATGCTTGTAGTCACGTTACCTCCCCCTTTCACCAGCAGCACCGGAGAATCCAGACAGCATGCGCACTAAAAGGTGTAAGGATTCAGATATCTGCAGCCACATAGAGTGACTAAAGACTTTTATCAGAAGACCGCTCAACCTCTTAAAGATTGGTCAGAGATCTGTGCATGTAAATACAGATTTGGGTGACCCATTGTTAACTTGGGCTGTAACCAGCAAAATCACAATGTTACTTTGGATCAGCATACATTGCACGTGTAGGAGAGTAGATATTAGGAGCAGGTTTTTGTTCTGTTGATGCTATGACTATGACTGGACACCCGGCATACAATAAATATATACCAGACTAGCAGGCTGCCTAAACAAGTAATGTATTCAGCGCATAAATATTTATTTCTATCGCCTTTCTTTCTTACCCAGAGCGTGCAGCAGGTTTATCCCCCTGAACAATGGGCTTATACCATATCTCATGCTGTGGATCAAAGATGTAGAGAGAATCACTGCAACCGTCTGGTATCGGGTGGGGACGTGGGAAAACTCCGCCGAACACAAATAACTCTCCAAGAAACTGAGAACAGGAGTGATAAGATAGAGGAGGGACTTTGCCTTTAGACTAAGGGAGAAAAAATAAAAAGCAACCAAAGTAGTCATTACAATAAGTAGCAAATACAAAGATAACTGCTAAATGTGGTTAGAAAACGAGCTCACCGACCTCCACACTCCTCCATCTCCATGTCACGGTATCCAAGATATGAACATCGTTAAACCACTTTTTGTTTTTGGAACCTCCAAACACATATATTCTTTGGCTCTCGGGGTCAAACACTGCAGTGTGGCCTGTGCGTGCTTCTGGACTGGAGTGGTCTGCTAATGCTTCCACAGGAGACCAGGTCTTGTCAGCTAAAATCAGCACCATTGTTGAGAAGTCACATAACACATAAAGAGCTTCATCTCATAATTATCCAGTCTTCCAGCGACTGAATACATTCTATGTTTCCTTAAAAGAAGCAATTTCAAGATAAAGAAATACTATGGCACTGAGTCATCAAAGTGTTTATGCCATAATTCTGGCTTACAAAAGGCAGGACCGAGCCTTCGCGGCGGCGGCAGGACCGAGCCTTCGCGGCGGCGGCAGGACCGAGCCTTCGCGGCGGCGGCAGGACCGAGCCTTCGCGGCGGCGGCAGGACCGAGCCTTCGCGGCGGCGGCAGGACCGAGCCTTCGCGGCGGCGGCAGGACCGAGCCTTCGCGGCGGCGGCAGGACCGAGCCTTCGCGGCGGCGGCAGGACCGAGCCTTCGCGGCGGCGGCAGGACCGAGCCTTCGCGGCGGCGGCAGGACCGAGCCTTCGCGGCGGCGGCAGGACCGAGCCTTCGCGGCGGCGGCAGGACCGAGCCTTCGCGGCGGCGGCAGGACCGAGCCTTCGCGGCGGCGGCAGGACCGAGCCTTCGCGGCGGCGGCAGGACCGAGCCTTCGCGGCGGCGGCAGGACCGAGCCTTCGCGGCGGCGGCAGGACCGAGCCTTCGCGGCGGCGGCAGGACCGAGCCTTCGCGGCGGCGGCAGGACCGAGCCTTCGCGGCGGCGGCAGGACCGAGCCTTCGCGGCGGCGGCAGGACCGAGCCTTCGCGGCGGCGGCAGGACCGAGCCTTCGCGGCGGCGGCAGGACCGAGCCTTCGCGGCGGCGGCAGGACCGAGCCTTCGCGGCGGCGGCAGGACCGAGCCTTCGCGGCGGCGGCAGGACCGAGCCTTCGCGGCGGCGGCAGGACCGAGCCTTCGCGGCGGCGGCAGGACCGAGCCTTCGCGGCGGCGGCAGGACCGAGCCTTCGCGGCGGCGGCAGGACCGAGCCTTCGCGGCGGCGGCAGGACCGAGCCTTCGCGGCGGCGGCAGGACCGAGCCTTCGCGGCGGCGGCAGGACCGAGCCTTCGCGGCGGCGGCAGGACCGAGCCTTCGCGGCGGCGGCAGGACCGAGCCTTCGCGGCGGCGGCAGGACCGAGCCTTCGCGGCGGCGGCAGGACCGAGCCTTCGCGGCGGCGGCAGGACCGAGCCTTCGCGGCGGCGGCAGGACCGAGCCTTCGCGGCGGCGGCAGGACCGAGCCTTCGCGGCGGCGGCAGGACCGAGCCTTCGCGGCGGCGGCAGGACCGAGCCTTCGCGGCGGCGGCAGGACCGAGCCTTCGCGGCGGCGGCAGGACCGAGCCTTCGCGGCGGCGGCAGGACCGAGCCTTCGCGGCGGCGGCAGGACCGAGCCTTCGCGGCGGCGGCAGGACCGAGCCTTCGCGGCGGCGGCAGGACCGAGCCTTCGCGGCGGCGGCAGGACCGAGCCTTCGCGGCGGCGGCAGGACCGAGCCTTCGCGGCGGCGGCAGGACCGAGCCTTCGCGGCGGCGGCAGGACCGAGCCTTCGCGGCGGCGGCAGGACCGAGCCTTCGCGGCGGCGGCAGGACCGAGCCTTCGCGGCGGCGGCAGGACCGAGCCTTCGCGGCGGCGGCAGGACCGAGCCTTCGCGGCGGCGGCAGGACCGAGCCTTCGCGGCGGCGGCAGGACCGAGCCTTCGCGGCGGCGGCAGGACCGAGCCTTCGCGGCGGCGGCAGGACCGAGCCTTCGCGGCGGCGGCAGGACCGAGCCTTCGCGGCGGCGGCAGGACCGAGCCTTCGCGGCGGCGGCAGGACCGAGCCTTCGCGGCGGCGGCAGGACCGAGCCTTCGCGGCGGCGGCAGGACCGAGCCTTCGCGGCGGCGGCAGGACCGAGCCTTCGCGGCGGCGGCAGGACCGAGCCTTCGCGGCGGCGGCAGGACCGAGCCTTCGCGGCGGCGGCAGGACCGAGCCTTCGCGGCGGCGGCAGGACCGAGCCTTCGCGGCGGCGGCAGGACCGAGCCTTCGCGGCGGCGGCAGGACCGAGCCTTCGCGGCGGCGGCAGGACCGAGCCTTCGCGGCGGCGGCAGGACCGAGCCTTCGCGGCGGCGGCAGGACCGAGCCTTCGCGGCGGCGGCAGGACCGAGCCTTCGCGGCGGCGGCAGGACCGAGCCTTCGCGGCGGCGGCAGGACCGAGCCTTCGCGGCGGCGGCAGGACCGAGCCTTCGCGGCGGCGGCAGGACCGAGCCTTCGCGGCGGCGGCAGGACCGAGCCTTCGCGGCGGCGGCAGGACCGAGCCTTCGCGGCGGCGGCAGGACCGAGCCTTCGCGGCGGCGGCAGGACCGAGCCTTCGCGGCGGCGGCAGGACCGAGCCTTCGCGGCGGCGGCAGGACCGAGCCTTCGCGGCGGCGGCAGGACCGAGCCTTCGCGGCGGCGGCAGGACCGAGCCTTCGCGGCGGCGGCAGGACCGAGCCTTCGCGGCGGCGGCAGGACCGAGCCTTCGCGGCGGCGGCAGGACCGAGCCTTCGCGGCGGCGGCAGGACCGAGCCTTCGCGGCGGCGGCAGGACCGAGCCTTCGCGGCGGCGGCAGGACCGAGCCTTCGCGGCGGCGGCAGGACCGAGCCTTCGCGGCGGCGGCAGGACCGAGCCTTCGCGGCGGCGGCAGGACCGAGCCTTCGCGGCGGCGGCAGGACCGAGCCTTCGCGGCGGCGGCAGGACCGAGCCTTCGCGGCGGCGGCAGGACCGAGCCTTCGCGGCGGCGGCAGGACCGAGCCTTCGCGGCGGCGGCAGGACCGAGCCTTCGCGGCGGCGGCAGGACCGAGCCTTCGCGGCGGCGGCAGGACCGAGCCTTCGCGGCGGCGGCAGGACCGAGCCTTCGCGGCGGCGGCAGGACCGAGCCTTCGCGGCGGCGGCAGGACCGAGCCTTCGCGGCGGCGGCAGGACCGAGCCTTCGCGGCGGCGGCAGGACCGAGCCTTCGCGGCGGCGGCAGGACCGAGCCTTCGCGGCGGCGGCAGGACCGAGCCTTCGCGGCGGCGGCAGGACCGAGCCTTCGCGGCGGCGGCAGGACCGAGCCTTCGCGGCGGCGGCAGGACCGAGCCTTCGCGGCGGCGGCAGGACCGAGCCTTCGCGGCGGCGGCAGGACCGAGCCTTCGCGGCGGCGGCAGGACCGAGCCTTCGCGGCGGCGGCAGGACCGAGCCTTCGCGGCGGCGGCAGGACCGAGCCTTCGCGGCGGCGGCAGGACCGAGCCTTCGCGGCGGCGGCAGGACCGAGCCTTCGCGGCGGCGGCAGGACCGAGCCTTCGCGGCGGCGGCAGGACCGAGCCTTCGCGGCGGCGGCAGGACCGAGCCTTCGCGGCGGCGGCAGGACCGAGCCTTCGCGGCGGCGGCAGGACCGAGCCTTCGCGGCGGCGGCAGGACCGAGCCTTCGCGGCGGCGGCAGGACCGAGCCTTCGCGGCGGCGGCAGGACCGAGCCTTCGCGGCGGCGGCAGGACCGAGCCTTCGCGGCGGCGGCAGGACCGAGCCTTCGCGGCGGCGGCAGGACCGAGCCTTCGCGGCGGCGGCAGGACCGAGCCTTCGCGGCGGCGGCAGGACCGAGCCTTCGCGGCGGCGGCAGGACCGAGCCTTCGCGGCGGCGGCAGGACCGAGCCTTCGCGGCGGCGGCAGGACCGAGCCTTCGCGGCGGCGGCAGGACCGAGCCTTCGCGGCGGCGGCAGGACCGAGCCTTCGCGGCGGCGGCAGGACCGAGCCTTCGCGGCGGCGGCAGGACCGAGCCTTCGCGGCGGCGGCAGGACCGAGCCTTCGCGGCGGCGGCAGGACCGAGCCTTCGCGGCGGCGGCAGGACCGAGCCTTCGCGGCGGCGGCAGGACCGAGCCTTCGCGGCGGCGGCAGGACCGAGCCTTCGCGGCGGCGGCAGGACCGAGCCTTCGCGGCGGCGGCAGGACCGAGCCTTCGCGGCGGCGGCAGGACCGAGCCTTCGCGGCGGCGGCAGGACCGAGCCTTCGCGGCGGCGGCAGGACCGAGCCTTCGCGGCGGCGGCAGGACCGAGCCTTCGCGGCGGCGGCAGGACCGAGCCTTCGCGGCGGCGGCAGGACCGAGCCTTCGCGGCGGCGGCAGGACCGAGCCTTCGCGGCGGCGGCAGGACCGAGCCTTCGCGGCGGCGGCAGGACCGAGCCTTCGCGGCGGCGGCAGGACCGAGCCTTCGCGGCGGCGGCAGGACCGAGCCTTCGCGGCGGCGGCAGGACCGAGCCTTCGCGGCGGCGGCAGGACCGAGCCTTCGCGGCGGCGGCAGGACCGAGCCTTCGCGGCGGCGGCAGGACCGAGCCTTCGCGGCGGCGGCAGGACCGAGCGGTCGCGGCGGCAGCAGCAGGACCGAACCTGCGTAGCGGCAGCAGCAGGGGTGAGTCCGTATAAGCTGCATGTAGCAGTATTGCATATATGTATGCGCTGCAGAACATGTACATAAGCGTGGTGTAACGGCACAGAGCAGACTACAATGCATTGGCGGGCAGCATTACAATACTTCTCTCTTTACCTGTATTAAGTTTCCACATGGAGTCCTTACAGAACAGCATTCGTGTACCTTGACCACCAATGAGAATCACAGTCTGAGAGTCAGCGGGACATAAAGCATGCCCCCAGCGCTCTGTAGGGCCCCCTAATGAAGAGATAAACAATTGTCACCATGGCTGCATGCTGAATTGGGTTTCTATAGTCTTTGTAGCCGAAAAACGTTCACACATAGAAAATGCACTAAATATTTTCCATTCAGATATGTGAATGGAAATGTTGCAGTGTATTACACTAATGTAATGCATATATAAATCCAATTGGAAGTAAAGTTATCATAGCTGATCAATAACTAAACTCACCTGAAATAGTCCGCTTTCCTTTTCCCGGAGTCACCTTCGTGAGAGCGCCATCTTTACCAGCCTTAGCAAGAACGCCATCTTTACCAGCCTTAGCAAGAGCACCATCTTTACCAGCCTTGGCCTTTTGCTGTATAACTGGTCCTTTCACTGATTCTTTATTAGGACAAATGTTCTCTTCCATGTCTTCTTTCAGCCTTTTCCTCTTCTTGCATTCATGATTTGGGTGACTTTTGGCTTTAACAGATACCTGTAGTGAATAAATAATTATCTGCCTTCTGAAATAACTGATGTTACCTTTTACTTTTTTTATGATTTATTTTGGAAGGCTATAGGTGTTAGAGGAATTGTTGTTCAGTGAGTCGCCCTTTTCAATTACTAACAGCCTCAATGTATGACTGTGCATAGAGAAAAAAAGGCAATTCAGGAAAAAAACAACTCCAGTTTCCTAAACTGTCTTCTATTTCTAAAAAAAAATGTTGTTGGGTTTGTTCGAGTTTAAAAGACATGGTGTGAACACAGTCATAGAGTGACCCTGAATCTGCTCTGACTCCTATACATAGTCTTCTCAGCTCCTTCTGCTATTTTTATACTGCCCGTACAATGTAAAAGGTTAAATTAAATAAACTGAATGCATTCGATAGATAGATAGCTACTTTGAAGAACCTAGAATATAAGACATATTTTCAGTTGTTTCACACTTTTTTTGTTAAGTATATAATTCCACATGTGTTAATTCATAGTTTTGATGCCTTCAGTGTGAATGTACAATTTTCAGTCATGAAAATAAAGAAAAATCTTTAAATGAGAAGGTGTGTCCAAACTTTTGGTCTGTACTGTACACGTTTGTGTATGTACACACACACACACACACACAATATATATAACCCTAGTCCATGCCCTCATCATCTCCCACCTTGACTACTGTAACCTCCTGCTCTGTGGCCTCCCCTCTAACACTCTCGCACCCCACCAATCTATTCTAAACTCTGCTGCCCGACTAATCCACCTGTCCCCCCGCTATTTCCCGGCCTCTCCCCTCTGTCAATCCCTTCACTGGCTCCCCATTACCCAGAGACTCCAGTACAAAACCCTAACCATGACATACAAAGCCATCCACAACCTGTCTCCTCCATACATCTTTGACCTCGTCTCCCGGCACTTTCCTGCACGCACCCTCCGATCCTCACAAGATCTCCTTCTCTTCTCCCCTCTTATCTTCCCTTCCCACAATCGCATACAAGATTTCTCTCACGTATCCCCCCTACTCTGGAACCCTCTACCACAACACATCAGACTCTCGCCTACCATCGAAACCTTCAAAAAGAACCTGAAGACGCACCTCTTCCGACAAGCCTACAACCTGCAGTAACCACCGATCGACCAAACCGCTGCATGACCAGCTCTATCCTCACCTACTGTATCCTCACCCATCCCTTGTCATCAATAACCACACAATTGCAGACCACTAATATTTTAATAGCACAGTTAATTAGATTACAGATCAGCAAGGAGCATTATTAACAGTTTCGCCATGGTTATAATGAAAAATCTGCTTCTACGTAATTTGCTAATGTAACTCACAGGACACATGGGCACAATCAAACAATCAGCTGTATTCAGATACCTTGCTGCTAAAATTATAAAGAAATAAAAAGGGATAAAAATGCATGATAAATAACCGCGGCCGTAGTCTTACCTGTCCGTGTAGAACCATGCTTACAGAAAACTCCCCCTTCCCAGATTTGTTGCCTTTGTAATCCCCAGATGCACAATCCCAGAGGAAACATCTATAAAACCAACATCAAGAGCTAATCACTTTTTACTCGTGGAAGGAGAGAAATAATACTCATACAAAACTCCCTTAGGCTATGTGCATTGTTTTTGCTGAGTTTTATGTTTTTCAGGAGCTGTGAATTCCTGGAGGAAGGATAAGAAATTATTTTCCCGTCCTGCAGCACCGACATACAGATATACCCAAGTTCCCTTACAAAAGTTTTAGGCAGGTGGGCGAAAATTTGCTGGAAAGAATGTTTTAAAAATAGAAGTGTTACTCATTTATTTTTATCAATTAATAAGATACATGATTGTTGTCCTTACCCACCAAACCGATTAAGCACCCTGGTATGTAACATGCTAGATCCTATAGGAAATAAGTGGCAGTGAGGGACTTCTTGCAGCCCCTTATTCCCCTCTAGATATTAAGAACAAATGAACAAGAGCGCCCGTGGACATAGTCAGTGGGGCCAGGAGAGCTAGCCGACAGCCAACCGCTATCCCAAAATACAGGCCCATGCCTAATGCTTTCCTGGCCCTACACTGGTCTGCGTACACCCAGTAATGCTTCTTGGGAGTGCTGCAGTCAATCACTGGCCCCATCAGTGACTTCAGTGGGGTAACAGACTGCAGACATTTTCTTATGCTCTTGAATAGTAGTTGGGTGTAGTACCCCTCAGTGGCCACTACATTATAATGGCGCTGTGCAGTGCAGCTCTGCTCAATGTATTTACATCCAGCTAGCTTACAACAAGCAGATTGGTGAAATGCTGGGCGGCAGAACCCCCAGCAATCTGATGTTTATGACCCATCCAGTTGATAGGTCATCAGTTTCTTGAAACTGAATAACCCCTTTAAGAGGCATCACCACATTATAGCACAAGTTGTCTTTTGAGCCTGCTACAGAATAAGGTTATTAAGCTCTATTATCTAAAGGGTAATAATTCTCCTTGTGGAGAGTGACAATCCAAGCCTGGCATGTCAAGAGTTAGGAGACTTATAAGCCATGCCTGCCCATCTGGGAAATTAAATATGCAAACAGTCTCTTCACAGAGGAAGAGGACTAGAACTCTAGCGCCAACTATTGTAAGTAGCAATCCTAATAATCAATTTTGACCCTTTAACAAGCCTTGCAATATTACTTAGGATAAAAGCCAAACCAAAATCTCAGTTTGCAAACACGGTGTGTTTTGGGGTGTTGCCCCTCATCCGTGCAAAATGCGAGATCTGATTTTGCTAAGTGAGAGGCTCTGGACTCTAAGGCCGGCTTCACACTCAGCGTATGAAAATACGGTCCGTATATTACGGCCGTAATACGCTGAAAAGTCCCGAAAATAGTGGTCCGTAGCTCCTCCGTAGGCAGGGTGTGTCAGCGTTTTTTGCGCATGGCATCCTCCGTATGTAATCCGTATGGCATCCGTACTGCGTGGTTTTCTCGCAGGCTTGCAAAACCAACATACCGCTATAGAAGTGATCCATGTGTCCCAAAAAGAAAAAAAAAAAAAAAAAAAATATATATATATATACACACACACACACTATCTATCTATCTATATCTATAAGCTCCCAGGCTTTCTAGGAAAGTTCCCACGATCTATGAACAGCCAGCAGAGGGCGCCTCACCGCAAATGAAGCTAAATATAGATCATTGATCTATATTTAGCCTCATTCCCCGGGGTTTTGCAGCAAGGAGCAGCCTGCATTAGCGGAACTCCTTGCTGCAAAATGTTTTAACCCCTTCAGAAGGATTTACATCGTTGGACGTTACAGATCTGCGGAGGGTAAGTATATTGTTGGTTTATTATGTATTTTTACTTACAGAACGAGGGTCTTCAGTGACTGGATTGGGCGTAGAATAAAATACTCCAACAACCATTGTTTTTATTTCATTAAAATAATTTTAAATAATGTGTTTGTGTTTTATTTAACCCTTTACTACAATTGGATTAATAATGGATAGGTGTCATAATTGACGCCTCTCCATTATTAATTAGGCTTAATGTCACCTTACAATAGCAAGGTGGCATTAACCCTTCATTACCCCATATCCCACCGCTACACGGGAATGGGAAGAGAGTGGCCAAGTGCCAGAATAGGCGCATCTTCCAGATGTGCCTTTTCTGGGGTGGCTGGGGGCAGATGTTTTTAGCCAGGGGGGGGGGGGGGGCCCAATAACCATGGACCCTCTCCAGGCTATTAATATCTGCCCTCAGTCACTGGCTTTACTACTCTGGCGGAGAAAATTGCGCGGGAGCCCACGCCAATTTTTTCCGCCATTTAACCCTTTATTTTAAGAGCTAGAACGGCCAAATTTTGCAGATACACACTACTGACATTAGTAGTGTGGAATCTGCAAAAAAAAATGGAGAGAAGACATGGTTTACTGTATGTAAACCATGTCTCAAATCATGTCGGGTTTAGGAAGGAGAAAGAAAAAGCCGGTAATTGAATTACCGGCTTTCAAGCTGTATAGCGCTGGAATAAATATTAATATATGTGTCTCACTGATTATATATATATATATATATTCTATGTGTACACATTTATTCTACCTATTGGACTGTAAGCGGTCAGTGTGATTTTACTGTACACCGCACTGAATTGCCGGCTTTTCTCTCTAACACCGCTGCGTATTTCTCGCAAGTCACACTGCTTGTCCGTGTGTAATCCGTATTTTTCACGCTTCCATAGACTTTCATTGGCGTATTTCTTGCGCAGTACGGTGACAAACGCAGCATGCTGCGATTTTGTACGGCCGTAGAAAGCCGTATAATACTGATCAGTAAAATACGGCAGATAGGAGCAGGGGCATAGAGAATAATTGTGCCGTATTTTTTGCGAGTTTTACGGACGTAGTTTCTGCGCTCTTACATCCGTAAAACTCGCAAGTGTGAAGCCGGCCTAAGGGGTAACGTTTCTCCTTGTGGAGAGCGACAAGCCAAGCCTGGCATGTCAGAGTGAGGAGACTTACAAGCCACATGGCTTGCCAGATTTGGCTTGTCCCTCTCCACTAGGAGAAACGTCACCCCTTAGACCCCAGTTATCAATGGTAGTGATTTCACTAGAGGCCCTTACCGGGATTCATGGGTCAGGGTTCCGATTCTCTCCACTTCTTGCCCACTAACTTCCAGTTGAACCTCCACTTTACCATCTCTGGATAATCCTGACCAGTCACCCACGCTGAAAACCAACATCTGGGAAGGAATTGGAAAGGCCAAGGTGGCAGTGAAGTTCGGGCAAGACGACAATCTGAGGAGAGAGAGAAAAAAAAAAAAATCAAATGAGTAACATGGTAGATAGAAACCGCACTTGTGATGTACAGGACACTAAGAGAAATGTATGAGCACATGTTAGCGGGCGCCAAGACTAATGTTCGTTGCTCAGGAGGCGGGGTGCACGCCAGCGTGCTGAAACCTATGCTCGAGTCCCCGCGGCTGCATGTCTCCTAACAGGCAATCCATGCATGTCTTTCGGCTATCGAACAGCCGAGTCAGTTAGCATTCGAGCATGCTCAGATAACACCTTATCCTAGCATGCTTGCACATTACTAAGTAAAAGGGAACCCGTCTTATTGCACGTGCAGTCTGATCTCTGAAGAAGAGAAGCTGAGCAGAATGATATATGGGTTTGTTGTAAAAGATTCAGTATAAGGGCGCAGTCAGACGGCTTCATATATTCCTACACAGCTGTCAGGCTCGGGTCGGGATCAGGGGCGGATTATCAGAGGGTCAATATGGGCGGTAGCCCAGGGCCCAGTGGTCTGGGGGGGCCTTGGGCTGCCGCACAGATTGACCCTCCACTAATCGTCTGTGAATGCCCACCGCCGGGCCGGCATGTATGTGCCCCCGGATCCGGTGGTCAGAGAGAGGGGGCCCGCATTGGGCCCCTTCTCATCTGCTCACCAGGGCCCCTTCCGGCGCTGCGGCGGTTTCCTATTGATGTGCGGGTGCGCGCCCGCACATCAATAGTTAACAACAACAGCCGCCAGCCAATTGGAGGCTGGCAGCTGAAGTCGGCCGCAGCACACACGTCGCCGGTGTCTGACGTCATTGTCAGTCGCCGGCGAGTGTGCGCTGCTGGAAGGAGCTCGCCGCCTGGAGCGCGGACAGGTGAGGAGACTGTTTTTTTTTTGATAAGCTAACGGACACACTTTCTGGGGGCAATATGCTGGACACTTTCTGGGGGCAATATGCTGGACACTTTCTGGGGGCAATATGCTGGACACTTTCTGGGGGCAATATGCTGGACACTTTCTGGGGGCAATATGCTGGACACACTGGGGGCAGATTGCTGGACACACTGGGGCAGATTGCTGGACACACTGTCTGGGGGCAATGCTGGACACACTGGGGGTAATATGCTGGACACACTGGGGGTAATATGCTGGACACACTGGGGGTAATATGCTGGACACACTGGGGGTAATATGCTGGACACACTGGGGGTAATATGCTGGACACACTGGGGGTAATATGCTGGACACACTGGGGGTAATATGCTGGACACACTGGGGGTAATATGCTGGACACACTGGGGGTAATATGCTGGACACACTGGGGGTAATATGCTGGACACACTGGGGGTAATATGCTGGACACACTGGGGGTAATATGCTGGACACACTGGGGGTAATATGCTGGACACACTGGGGGTAATATGCTGGACACACTGGGGGTAATATGCTGGACACACTGGGGGTAATATGCTGGACACACTGGGGGTAATATGCTGGACACACTGGGGGTAATATGCTGGACACACTGGGGGTAATATGCTGGACACACTGGGGGTAATATGCTGGACACACTGGGGGTAATATGCTGGACACACTGGGGGTAATATGCTGGACACACTGGGGGTAATATGCTGGACACACTGGGGGTAATATGCTGGACACACTGGGGCAGATTGCTGAACGCTGTCTGGGGGCAATGCTGGACATACTGTGGCAGATTGCTGGACACACTGGGGGCAATATGCTGGACACACTGGGGCAGATTGCTGGACATACTGGGGCAGATTGCTGGACACTGTCTGGGGGCAATGCTGGACACTGGGGCAGATTGCTGGACATACTGGGACAGATTGCTGGACACACTGTCTGGGGGCAATGCTGGACACACTGGAGCAATATGCTGGACACACTGGAGCAATATGCTGGACACACTGGAGCAGATTGCTGGACACACTGGGGGTAATATGCTGGACACACTGGGGCAGATTGCTGGACACACTGGGGGCAGGACTGGAGGCATGGGCAGAATATAGACACATGGCATGATTGGAGACATGGGGCAGAATGAAAGACATGGGGCAGGATTGGATCATGGGGCAGGATGGATACGATGGAGACAGATGGGGCAGGATGGGGAGATCATATGGAGTAGAATGGATACTCATGAGGGCAGGATGGGAGAACATATGGCTGGAGCCAGGAATGAGACACACGGGACCAGGGTGGGGAATATTATTACCATAGGGGCTAATTAAGGGATATTATTACTGCAGTGATGTATTTATTTTATTTTTTTGAGTATACTGTTTTAAATGGGGGGGGGGGGGGCGGTCCTGTTACTGTGCAGAGTGACACTGTCGCCTTTTTTTCTTCATGTTGTAATGTAGAAGTTGTGAAAAATTAAGTAATGTGTTCTGCAAACGGAGCTGGAGATAACTGTGTTATTTCCTGCAGAAACGAGTCCTGGCTAGAAAAAATGATGGCGGTCTGTGCTGGATGAAAGATGAAGGACTTCACCTAGAGACGTCACTGGTGAGTCAGTGTTACCTATACACTGACACTATACACTGTATACTATATAGAGGTCCTGTGTACAATGTCACCAGTGATCACTGTATTACCTCTATACAGACACTGCATACTAAGGACAGATCTCCTGTGAATACTGGCACTTATAGTGATAGTATTGTGTTTGTTTTTTTTATTACTGATCAGTATTGTGGTATTCAGTCACTATGTGGTGGTAATATGTGGTCTGGTCATGGTGCGGTGGTATTTGTTCCTTGTATGTGATATTATTCGATCACTGTGGTTGTAATTTGTGGTCTGGTCACGGTGCGGTGGTATTTGTTCCTTGTATGTGATATTATTGGTCAAAATATACCTAAATTGTATTGCAGATTTTAACAAATATTTAATAGGTTACAGTAGAGTAGGGCCCGGCCATTTTTCTGGAATAATCTGGCTCGGGTATGTCACATGACCCCCGTCACATGACCCGGGGGGCCCACAGTGTCTGAACAACCCGGGCCCTGGCTACCCTTAATCCACCCCTGGTCGGGATTACCGCCGTCCAGTCCGTGCATTCCGGTCCCTTTTATACAGTCATCTGACTGCGCTTTTACTTGTATTTTATTCAGTGACAGTCCTCTGTATGCATGGGAGTCCAGTGGGCGGTCCTACCAGTGATTGACAGCCCTCTCTACATGTACAGGGAAGACTGTCAGTCACAGATTTCTATCAAGGATTTCAATTAGTAAAATTCTACTTATATTTTTTTTTAGACAAATTGAAAATAATTGCAGAAATAGCCTAAGATTTATTTTTGTAAAACTCCACATCCGGCATCTACTGTATAAATAATACAGTCATTGGCTGCACCCCAGGGGAGCAACTAAAATAATACCATGTATCCTGCAGAAAACAGGCAGATCAGTGCGCTGCAAGGAGGAAATGCAAAAAATAATCATTGACCAATCAAAGGGTTAAAAAGTGATTGGTATTTTTTAGCATTTTTCCCCATTTCGTCTAAAAAAAATAAATAAAAAAAGTTAATGTCATATATAGATACAAAATAAAAAAAAAAAATCAGCCTTGATGATAACTGCAAGGACTCCAGGAATGGGAAATAAGCGCAGACACGTCAATTGCGGCCATCATGGCTCCTGCCCTATGACAACACTTCCTGCTGCAGCGCTGATTATGTGGCGTCTACATGATGGCCGGTAATGAGGTTACGTTACCGCTGCAGTCTGACCGGCGGCTTCTGTGGGTCACACAGCACGTACAGCTCCGGGAGCAGCGCCATCCTCTCCGTCCCCGCCAGCGCCGCCGCCGCCGCCGCCGCCGCCGCCGCCGCCGCCGCCGCCGCCGCCGCCGCCGCCGCCGCCGCCGCCGCCGCCGAGCGCTGCATTTCCCGCCAGATCACACCGCGCCGCGCTCCAAATCACCCGCCACTCCGAGACCACGCCCACCCCGGCACTCTCCACTCAGTCACCGCCCACATATAGTCTATCCCCGCCCATTCTGCGTTACAGTAGTCTGCTAGCCACGCCCCACAATACGCTCCCGCGTTCGGTCACGTGGTGCACACAGTGATCACGCTCTGCGCGAGCTGTCAGTGCGGGAATGATCCGCTGTGGGCAAGATCCCCTGTGCTGAGATCACGTGGTCAGGGAGCCAAAAGCCAACATTTACCTGACAAAATACAATTATTCATATCAGCATTTTAATAATTATGAAATATTTTATTTATATTATTATTATTGTATGTAGTAGTAGTAGTCTAATATTATTGTATTTATTACTAGTAGTATTATTATTGTATTTATTATTATTATTTACAATTATTTGTATTAGTTTCTAATGAGTATATTTATTTTTATTATTATAAAAACTATTAACATCTATTATGTAATTAGTATTCATTGCTTTATTATTGTTAATATTATATTTATCATTGTTAATAATAATAATATTAATGAATTAATAATTGTGTTACAGTTCGGCTACTATCGTGGACACATTAGCAGCATTTACTGTGAACGGTGGAGCTTAACCTGAACCTGTCACCCCCCCTCAGGCGTTAGTAAGTAAAAGAGCCCCCTGGTGCTGCACTAATGCTGCATTCTGACAAGGTGGCTCTGTTAGTTCTTGTTCCTGGCACTGCTGCAATAATCGCTTTTGAAGTTTGTCCCTCATACTGTGAAATCGCCACGGGAGCAGGTCTTTCCCCCTGAATCCAGACGCCTCCCTGTCGTCACTCATGGCCTTTGCGCGCCGGGAGCCGCCTCTTTCTACATTGGCGTTCCCGGCGCCTGCGCTTATTTTCTTCGGGCATGCGCAGTTGCGCTGCCCTTCGAACGTACAGCGCAGGCGCCGGGGACGCTGATGAAGAAAGAGGCGGCGCCCGGCGCGCAAAGGCCATGATTGACAAGGATATAACAGGGCCAGAAAGACCCCCCAGAGTGATTTGTTGCATTCACAGGAGTGGCAATAGCGATGGACCCATTAGGTTCATCTTGACATACAATCACGAGTGGGAACAGATGCGTCACATTCTTAAAAAAAACACTGGGCTATATTGAGGGCCGAGCCCTCCCTGGGTACCGCATTAGGAGACTTCCCCCTAATGACATCGAGGAGGTCCAAGAATTTAAAAGACCTATTGGTTCGGAGCCACTATGTGCCAACTCCGATTAATCCATGTGGGTCCAGAGGCCCCACTCCTAGGTCAATATCATGTGGCCACTGCCTGGCTGCGCCAATGTCCTGCGCTGCTCCATCTTCCGGTCCTCTGATGGTAAGAAAGAAGTAAATATTCGTCAACGGATCTTGTGTGGTGGTACTAATGTGGAATATTATGCCGCTTGTGGATTCAAAAAGTCTACATTGGCCTTACCTCTAGAGAATTGAGACTGGGGAGCATGTGCGGGACATTGGCCCAGACAGGAAGGTGGTCGATCCCTCTGACCTTAAGACTATTCCTCGCCATTTTTACATCATCAAAATGGTGATGCTAGGACTTTTATGGTCAGGGGGATTGATGTTTTACATCTTGGCATCAGGAGGGGCAATAATAACAAGTTCCTGGCCCAAATGCAGACCAAATGGATTGTGACCTTGGACACTATGACCCCTAGGGGTCTTAATGAGACGCTACCATTTTCCCCCTTCTTGTGACGATATGTCTCATATATGTCTCATATTTGTCGTTACTGGTGTACATTTTCTGCTGGACCATCATATTTTGTTGATCAGGTGTTTTTGTTTTTAGCTGTGTTTTTAATTGTCCTTTTTTTGTTATGTCTTTTTTAGCATACGTAATCTTCTGACAACTTGCATTCAATGGGCCCTTATATTGCATTTGAAGTAACGGACCTTTCTTTACATCTAACAGACAACTTACAACCATATTATTTGTTGTTTTCTCTGATTTTTAATGTATCTTTGTATTATATCTGTATGGCTACTATGTGTGTGTACCACTATAATTGGTGATTCGTGGCTGTGCGCATCCGTGGGTGTGGCTCGTGGTGTCCGGTGTACTGCTGGGCGTCCATTTGCCTCCTTCGCTCGCTCGGTGACCCCCTCTTTCCCCGCACGTGCGTAGTGATGCTGGACGCCTTTTTCAGTAATCACCGGGACCTTTCAGGCGCACTGCGCATGCGCCAGTAACGCCATCAGGATTGGCCAATTTTCATATGTGACCGGCCGTCCGGAGCTTAAGAAGGTCCTGTTTACCTCACAGAGTATTTTCCCTTGAGAAAGCGGGGTGTTATGCCTGCAAAACATCCGTCGGGACTGCTTCACCTGACCTGGGGTGTCAATTTTCTGTATCCTGGTAAGGACCGACTAGAGACAGGCTGAATATGTATTTGCCATATACGAATATGTGTTACAGAACGGTACCTTCCTTTGAACTGCACAATACCACTTTTTTTTCTGTTGGCTTAATGTGGGGTATGTGCAATCTTGTCACAGGCACTGGTTCTAGTGCTATTTTTTGAGGGGCACATTATTGTGTAATTGATGCACACTTTGTGCGATAGGTATATATATACACTTTTTTTAAGTGGTGTTTCTTGAGTGGCGTATTGTGTACTGGTGTAATTATACTGAACCCACCTGTTCTTTCTGCCACTGTGGATATGTGCAAGGTTTTAGATCTAATGGATAGTGACATCAATAGCTCTGTTCATTCCTGAATGTGTCTTTTGCATTACAAACTTTTATAAATATATTACCTTTTTGGAATTAATAAAATTATAAACTTTTATGCACCTATGTACTTCTTTTTCTCCTATTTTCGTATGAATCTCAGCCCACGGCTGTATATTTAGCTTTTTAGCCTTTACTGGGTATTAAAATAGGGGGACCCCCCCCAAAAAAGACGTGGGGTCCCCCTATAATTAATAGCCAGAAAAGGCTACGCAGACAGCTGCAGGCTGATATTCATAGCCTAGGAAGGGGCCATGGATATTGCCCACCCGGCTTCAAACACCAGCTCACAGCTGCCCCTGAAATAGCGCATCTCTAAGATGCGCCAATTCCGGCACTTAGCCTCTCTCTTCCCACTGCCCTGTAGCGGTGGCATATGGGGTAATATATGTGGGGTTGATGCCACCTTTGAATTGTAAGGATTGTAAGGTGACATCAAGCTGGCTTAGTAATGGAGAGACATCAATAAGGCACCTATTGATTACTAATCCTACAGTAGTGAAAGGGCTAAATAAACACACAGCCAGAAAAAAAGTATTTTAATGAAATAAAACACAAAACAGTTTTGTCATCTTTATTGTTACGCCCAATTCCTGCTACGCCCTCGATCTCCTGCAAATAAAAATAAAATAATAAACCAACAAAAATACTCCCTGGTCCAATGTAGTCCATTTAATAACGAGTGTCCCACGACGATCTCCCCTATAGAGCAGTCACATCAGGAGATGTGACCTCCCTACAGGGCCTCCAGTGACACACTGACAGGAGACAATGGCTCCTGCAGTGTTATCGCTGAGGGTTCAGTGAGTTCATGCTCTCACTTTACGGCACTGCTGCGTGAGAATTTTCCCACGCAGCGGTGCCGCAAGTGACAGTATGAACTCTGATGAACTCACGGCGGAGGGATACAGTGCAGAAAATTACCTGCCCCTTACTGTATCACCTGTGACCCTGGTGAGTATGTACTGTATGTCTATATGTGTGTATGTGTTTTGTTTTTGTTTTTTACACTGGAACACAGTAGCCAGATGATGGGACTACTGCTGTCCCATCATCCGGCTAGCTGTCACTGTAGCAGGCATAGCCGGATGGGACTAGTAGTCCCATCGGACGATGCCTGCCTACACACAGACATGCACACGCACACAGCCCCGCAGATACACACGGACACACACAAACACCCGCACACAGACACGCACATCCTCTCCACGTACACACACAGTCTCCGCCCACACTCCGCCCATACATTCTTCCTCCTCCCGATCTGCAGCGTTTCTCGCAGCAAAACCGCAGATCTTTTTAAACCTGCGGTTTTGCTGTGGATTTGCGTGACTCAATGGTAGTCAATGGGTGCAGAAACGCTGCAGATCCGCAAAAATAAATGACATGCTGTGGAAAATAAAATGCTGCAAATCCGCACGTTTTTTTCTGCAGCATGTGCACGACAATTCTCAATTTCCCATTGACTAACATTGCTTGTGCACTACACTGCAGATTTGATGCAATTTTGCGCATCCAAACAAGCTGCGGAAACGCATCAAAATCCGCAACGTGTGCACATAGCCTAAGTGTGGCACATAAGCTCAAGGGGTTTGATGTCATGGCATCAGTCTAACATAAGGACACAAAGCCCAAAAAAAAAAAATACTGCATGCAGTGTGCACTCCACATTTTCAGTTCTGCATGTTATTTGATTCAAATCAATAAAGAAGCACACTATGTGCCAATGTGAAATTCACATGTTCACACTGAGCCCTTTTGATGACTTTTTGGCACAGAAATGCCAAGTTTTTCAGCAGTTTGATGTTTTTGGGGAAGATTTTTGAGAGTTACTGCTCTGTTTCAGCTCCAAAAACTCAGTAAAAAATAATCATTGTAAACACAACATAAGACCTCTTTCACACGTCCATTTTTTGTGCCCGTTGGCAGTACGTTTTTTTAAGTGCCGCAAATACAGACACACACCCATTGTTTTCAATGGTGGCACTCACGTCAGGTTTTTCACACAGACACACAGGGGTGGATTAAGGGTAGCCAGGGCCCCGGGCTGTTCAGACTCTGTGTGCCCCCCTGTCATGTGACGGGGTCATCATATACCTGAACCAGATTATTCCAGAAAAATAGTTGCTAAGTGAAACTCAACTTCTCACCTATCACACATTAACAGTTCCCATCACCAGATCACACATATAACTGGCAGCTTTTGCTTTGGCCAAAAGATTTTTCAAGCCGCCACCATAACACGGTAGACACTTTTGGCTGGTAAGACAAATGGCCAGACCGAGCGAACTAATCAGACTTTGGAGACTTATTTGAGATGCTTTGTGTCTGCTGATCAGGATGATTGGGTGGCTTTCTTGCCATTGGCTGAGTTTGCCCTTAATAATCGGGCTAGTTCGGCTACTTTGGTTTCGCCTTTCTTTTGTAATTTTGGTTTTCATCCTCGTTTTTCTTCTGGGCAGGTTGAGCCTTCTGACTGTCCTGGTGTTGATTCTGTGGTGGACAGGTTGCAGCAGATTTGGGCTCATGTGGTGGACAATTTGGTGTTGTCTCAGGAGGAGGCTCAACGTTTTGCTAACCGTCGTCGGTGTGTTGGTTCCCGGCTTCGGGTTGGGGATCTGGTCTGGTTGTCTTCCCGTCATGTTCCTATGAAGGTTTCTTCCCCTAAGTTTAAGCCTCGGTTTATTGGTCCTTATAAGATTTCTGAGATTATTAATCCGGTGTCTTTTCGTTTGGCGCTTCCGGCCTCTTTTGCTATCCATAATGTCTTCCATAGATCTTTATTGCGGAAATACGTGGTGCCCGTTGTTCCCTCTGTTGATCCTCTGGCCCCTGTGTTGGTTGATGGAGAGTTGGAGTGTGTGGTTGAGAAGATTTTGGATTCTCGTTTTTCGAGGCGGAGGCTTCAGTACCTTGTCAAATGGAAGGGTTATGGCCAGGAGGATAATTCTTGGGTTTTTGCCTCTGATGTCCATGCTGCTGATTTGGTCCGTGCCTTTCATCTGGCTCATCCTGATCGTCCTGGGGGCCCTGGTGAGGGTTCGGTGACCCCTCCTCAAGGGGGGGTACTGTTGTGAATTCTGCTTTTGGGTTCCCTCCAGTAGTTGTAGGTGGGAATGCAGTTGTCTCTGAGTCGCAGTCCTGGCCAGGTGTATCTGCTTATTGCAGTTCTGACTGGGATATTTAGGTGTGCAGGATTCATTAGTCCTTGCCAGTTGTCAGTGTTTCTTGTGAAGTGTTGGATCACTCTCTGGCTTCTCCTGCTTAGCTGCCATTTCAGCAAAGATAAGTGTCTGTTTCTTTTTCTGTGGCACACATGCAGTGTGCTTATATTCTGTGCTATTCATTTGTTTTTCTCTTGTCCAGCTTAGACTGTGTCAGTGTTTTCTCAGTCTTGTTGGATTCTCTGGAGTTGCAGATATACGCTCCAAGTCTTTAGTTAGATGGTGGAGTTTTTGTATTTTCTGCTGTGGATATTTTTGGAAGGATTTTTAATACTGACCGCTTAGTATCCTGTCCTATCCTTTCCTATTTAGCTAGTGTGTGCCTCATTTGCTAAATCCTGTTTTCTGCCTGCGTGTGTCTTTTCCTCTACTACTCACAGTCAATATTTGTGGGGGGCTGCCTATCCTTTGGGGTTCTGCTCTGAGGAAAGGTAGAATTCCTATTTCCATCTATAAGGGTATTTAGTCCTCCGGCTGTGTCGAGGTGTCTAGGATTTGTTAGGCACACCCCACGGCTACTTCTAGTTGCGGTGTTAAGATCAGGGTTTGCGGTCAGTATAGTTACCACCTACTCCAGTTAAAGTTTTCATGCTGCTCCAAGGTCACCTGATCATAACACTCCCCATCCTGCCCCATCAGTCTCCATCGTATCCATCCTGCCCCATGATCCAATTCTGCCCCATGATCCTGCACGATCTGTCTCCAATCCTGCCCCCAGTGTCTCCAATCCTGCCCCGTATCCCCATTCTGCACCGTATCTCCATTCTGCCCCCTATGCCTCCAGCATCCTGCCCCCAGTGTCTCCAGCATTCTGCCCCAGTGTCTCCAATCCTGCCCCGTATCTCCATTCTGCCCCTATGATTCAGCATTCTGCCCCGTGTCTCCAGCATTTCAGCCCCCAGTGTCTCCAGCATTTCAGCCCCCAGTGTCCCCAGCATTTCAGCCCCCAGTGTCCCCAGCATTTCAGCCCCCAGTGTGTCCAGCATTCAGCCCCCATTGTGTCCAGCATTCAGCCCCCAGTGTGTCCAGCATTCTGCCCCCAGTGTGTCCAGCATTCTGCCCACAGTGTGTCCAGCATTCTGCCCACAGTGTGTCCAGCATTCTGCCCCCAGTGTGTCCAGCATTCTGCCCCCAGTGTGTACAGCATCTCTGCCCCATCTGGGTCCAGTATCTCTGCCCCATCTGTGTCCAGCATCTCTGTCCCCATCTATGTCCAGCATCTCTGCCCCCATCTGTGTCCAGCATCTCTGCCCCCATCTGTGTCCAGCATCTCTGTCCCCATCTGCGTCCAGCATCTCTGCCCCCATCTGTGTCCAGCATCTCTGCCCCCATCTGCGTCCAGCATCTCTGCCCCCATCTGTGTCCAGCATCTCTGTCCCCATCTGCGTCCAGCATCTCTGCCCCCATCTGTGTCCAGCATCTCTGCCCCCATCTGTGTCCAGCATCTCTGCCCCCATCTGTGTCCAGCATCTCTGTCCCCAATGTCTCCAGCATTCTGCCCTGGGCCCCCCGGATCACTGCTCTCAATTTAAAAAAAAAAGTTCTTCTTACCTGGCCGCGCTCCTTCGGCGAAGCTCCCTCCATGCAGCTGAAGCACGCACTCGCCGGCGATTGACAATCACGTCAGACCCCGGCGACGTGCGTGCTGCGGCTGACGTCAGCTGCCAGCCTCTGATTGGCTGGTCGCTGTTAACTATTGACGTGCGGGCACGGGCCCGCACGTCAATTGTATTAAACTACTGCAGCGCCGATAGGGGCCTGGTGAGCAGATGAGACGGGGCCCGATGCGGGCCCCCTCTGCCAACCGTGCCCCATACGCCAGTCAGTGCAGTAATGCCCTGATGGCGGCCAAGGTCAATCTCAGCGGTAGCTCGGGGCCCCCCCACACCACTGGGCCCTGGGATACCGCCCAGACTGACCTCATTATAATCCGCCACTGCAGACACACATGTCAGTATTTTATCAGAAGCATGGATGAAATGTGTGCCGCACACTGACGACACACGGATGACATCCTTGTGTTATCAGCATGACGCATAACGTTGTCTTGGAAAAGCAATACAGTTTGCAGTGATCCCAGGCGCCGGCTGCTGAAGACACCTTTGATCATTGTCGCTTGGTCTCCCTGAGATTAATGTGAGCAGGTGACAATTATTGGAGTTGTGTTCAGCACCAGTGGGGAACATCCTGTGTAAAATTAAGAATTAAATATTAAAAATATTAAAAGTATGGCATGGGATGCTGTGCAATTTTCATAACCAATAGAGGGAAAGTCCATGGCAGGGGGGCTGATAATAATAATCTGGGAAAAGGGGCAATATCCCATAAGGTTCCCAGGCTATTCAAAATAAATGACAGCTGTTTGCTTAGCCTTTCCTGGTGAATTTACGGCGGACACCATAAAAAAGGCATTGGGTCCCCCTATAAATTCAAAACACTACAGACTAAACAGACAGCTGTGGATTGATATTAATAACCTGGGAAGGAGCCAGAGATATTGCCCCCCAGGCTACCAACATCAGCTTTCAGCAGCACCAGAAATGGCGCAACCATATGATGTGCCAAATCTGGTACTGAGCCTCGCTCTTGCCACTTGCCCTGTGGCAATAGCAAGTGAGGTAATAGGGTTGGGATTGATGTCACCTTTGTATTATCAGGTGACATCACGCTCAGTGGTTAATAATTGAGAGGCATTTATAATATGCCCTCATTACTAACTCCATAATAAGTATTGAAAAAACACACAAGAACAAAATCGTTTATTTGAAATCAAACCAAACTCCCTGTTTTACACATTTATTTAAAAATTAAAAAAAACAGTTATACTCACTTTTACACCTAATCCATTGAAGCCCATGTCCCCTGTAAAAAAAACCCAGAAATAATAAACAACCATATCCCTCAACTGTCCAATGTGAAGAAAATCCTCTGATGCCCATGTCCCCTGTAAAAAAAATAAATAAATAATAAACAACCATATCCCTCACTTGTCCAATGTGAAGATAATCCATACTGTCCAACGCCGTAATCCATCTCTCCGACATCTGATTTTCAACATGAACGGCGCCTCTCCACTACTAAGCCATGGGCTTAATGTCACCAGACAAAACAAAGGTGACATCAACCCCACAAATATGAACCCCACTTGCCACGCCACAGGATTTTTACAAGGACGCCACCCCCCTGACGAAAGTCTGCTCTGGTCCAAAACGCATGTCGGGGCTCAGCGACACACTTCCATCACAGCACACCATCTACCTGGTATGTTCCTTCTTTTATAATTCAAACTAGATGGTGGCCCGATTCTAACGCATCGGGTATTCTAGAATATGTATGTAGTTTATTTATAAAGTTTTCAGAATAATGCAATTTATACAAAGGATTCAGCTGGCCGGCCGCGACCAATTAGTGAGCGTGGTTCAACTTCCGCACCAATTCGCGGGCGGACTGCACCTGTCGCTGATTGGTCACGCCTGGCCGCGAACAATCAGTGAAGCCAGGGCCGGCTCCAGGTTTTTGAGGGCCCCGAGCGAAAGAAGTCTCAGTGGGCCCCCCCTCTTTAACACATACCACGATTCATGATGCACAGATACAGCAGAGAAATATAGCACAGCCAAGTAGCGCATAACACAGCCCACATAGTATATAACAGCCACGTAGTATATAACACAGCCCATGTAGTATATAGCACAGTCACGTAGTATATAGCACAGCCCACATAGTATATTGCCCAGCCACGTAGTATATTGCCCAGCCACGTAGTATATAGCACAGACACGTAGTATATTGCCCAGCCACGTAGTATATTGCCCAACCACATAGTATATAGCACAGACACGTAGTATATTCCCCAGCCATGTAGTATATTGCCCAGCCACATAGTATATAGCACAGACACATAGTATATGGCACAGACACGTAGTATATTGCCCAGCCATGTAGTATATAGCACAGACACGTAGTATATAGCACAGACAGAGTATGTTGCCCAGCCACGTAATATATTGCACAGCCATGTAATATATTGCACAGCCACGTAATATATCGCACAGCCATGTAGTATATAGCACAGAGACGTAGTATATAACACAGCCACGTAGTATATAGTACAGCAATGTAGTATATTGCCCAGCCATGTAGTATATAGCAAAACCCACATAGTATATAACACAGCTCATGTAGTATACAGCACAGTCACATAGTATATAACACAGCCCACGTAGTATATTGCCCAGCCACGTAGTATATAGCACAGACACGTAGTATATTACCCAGCCACGTAGTATATAGCACAGACACGTAGTATATTGCCCAGCCACGTAGTATATAGCACAGACACATAGTATATAGCACAGACACGTAGTATATTGCCCAGCCACGTAGTATATAGCACAGACACGTAGTATATAGCACAGACACAGAGTATGTTGCCCAGCCACGTAGTATATAGCACAGACACGTAGTATATAGCACAGACACAGAGTATGTTGCCCAGTCACGTAGTATATAGTACAGCTACGTAGTATATTGCCCAGCCACGTAGTATATAGCAAAGCCTACGTAGTATATAACACAGCTCATGTAGTATATAGCACAGTCACGTAGTATATAGCACAGCCCACATAGTATATTGCCCAGCCACGCAGTATATTGCCCAGCCACATAGTATATAGCACAGACACGTAGTATCTTGCCCAGCCACATAGTATATAGCACAGACACGTAGTATATAGCACAGACACGTATATTGCCGAGCCACGTAGTATATAGCACAGACACTTAGCATATTGCCCAGCCACGTAGTATATTGCCCAGCCACGTAGTAAATAGCACAGACACATAATATATTGCACAGCCACGTAATATATTGCACAGCCACGTAATATATAGCCCAGCCACGTAGTATATTGCCCTGCCACGTAGTATATTGCCCAGCCACATAGTATATAGCACAGACACCTAGTATATAGTACAGACACGTAGTATATAGCACAGACACGTAGCATATTGCCCAGCCACGTAGTATCTTGCCTAGCCACGTAGTATATTGCCCAGCCATGTAGTATATAGCACAGACACGTAGTATATAGCGCAGACACATAGTATATGGCACACACACGTAGTATATTGCCCAGCCACGAAGTATATAGCACAGACACGTAGTATATAGCACAGACACGCATTATATTGCCCAGCCACGTAATATATTGCACAGCCACATAGTATATTGCACAGCCACGTAATATATAGCACAGCCACGTAGTATAAAGCACAGAGATGTAGTATATGACACTGCCCATGCAGTATATAACCCAGGCCACGTAGTATATAGCACAGACATGTAGTATATTGCCCAGCCACGTAATATATTGCACAGCCACGTAATATATTGCACAGCCATGTAATATATAGCACAGCCATGTAGTATATAGAACAGAGACGTAGTATATAACACAGCCACGTAGTATATAGTACAGCAACGTAGTATATTGCCCAGCCACATAGTATATTGCCCAGCCACTTAGTATATTGCCCAGCCACATAGTATATAGCACAGACATGTAGTATATAGCACAGACACGTAGTATATTGCCCAACACGTAGTATATAGCACAGACACGTAGTATATAGCACAGACACGTAGCATATTGCCCAGCCACGTAGTATCTTGCCCAGCCACGTAGTATATTGCCCAGCCATGTAGTATATAGCACAGACACGTAGTATATAGCGCAGACACATAGTATATAGCACAGACACGTAGTATATTGCCCAGCCACAAAGTATATAGCACAGACACGTAGTATACAGTTAGGGCCAGAAATATTTGGACAGTGACACAATTTTCGCGAGTTGGGCTTTGCATGCCACCACATTGGATTTGAAATGAAACCTCTACAACAGAATTCAAGTGCAGATTGTAACGTTTAATTTGAAGGGTTGAACAAAAATATCTGATAGAAAATGTAGGAATTGTACACATTTCTTTACAAACACTCCACATTTTAGGAGGTCAAAAGTAATTGGACAAATAAACATAACCCAAACAAAATATTTTTATTTTCAATATTTTGTTGCAAATCCTTTGGAGGCAATCACTGCTTTAAAGGGAACCTGTCACCTGAATTTGGCGGGACTGGTTTTGGGTCATATGGGCGGAGTTTTTGGGTGTTTGATTCACCCTTTCCTTACCCGCTGGCTGCATGCTGGCCGAAATATTGGATTGAAGTTCATTCTCCGTCCTCCGTAGTACACGCCTGCGCAAGGCAATCTTGCCTTGCGCAGGCGTGTACTACGGAGGACGGAGAATGAACTTCAATCCAATATTGCGGCCAGCATGCAGCCAGCGGGTAAGGAAAGGGTGAATCAAACACCCAAAAACTCCGCCCATATGACCCAAAACCAGTCCCGCCAAATTCAGGTGACAGGTTCCCTTTAAGTCTGGAACCCATGGACATCACCAAACGCTGGGTTTCCTCCTTCTTAATGCTTTGCCAGGCCTTTACAGCCGCAGCCTTCAGGTCTTGCTTGTTTGTGGGTCTTTCCGTCTTAAGTCTGGATTTCAGCAAGTGAAATGCATGCTCAATTGGGTTTAGATCTGGAGATTGACTTGGCCATTGCAGAATGTTCCACTTTTTGGCACTCATGAACTCCTGGGTAGCTTTGGCTGTATGCTTGGGGTCATTGTCCATCTGTACTATGAAGCGCCGTCCAATCAACTTTGCAGCATTTGGCTGAATCTGGGCTGAAAGTATATCCCGGTACACTTCAGAATTCATCCGGCTACTCTTGTCTGCTCTTATGTCATCAATAAACACAAGTGACCCAGTGCCATTGAAAGCCATGCATGCCCATGCCATCACGTTGCCTCCACCATGTTTTACAGAGGATGTGGTGTGCCTTGGATCATGTGCCGTTCCCTTTCTTCTCCAAACTTTTTTCTTCCCATCATTCTGGTACAGGTTGATCTTTGTCTCATCTGTCCATAGAATACTTTTCCAGAACTGAGCTGGCTTCTTGAGGTGTTTTTCTGCAAATTTAACTCTGGCCTGTCTATTTTTGGTATTGATGAATGGTTTGCATCTAGATGTGAACCCTTTGTATTTACTGTCATGGAGTTTTCTCTTTACTGTTGACTTAGAGACAGATACACCTACTTCACTGAGAGTGTTCTGGACTTCAGTTGATGTTGTGAACGGGTTCTTCTTCACCAAATTAAGTATGCGGCGATCATCCACCACTGTTGTCATCCATGGACGCCCAGGCCTTTTTGAGTTCCCAAGCTCACCAGTCAATTCCTTTTTTCTCAGAATGTACCCAACTGTTGATTTTGCTACTCCAAGCATGTCTGCTATCTCTCTGATGGATTTTTTTCTTTTTTTTTCAGCCTCAGGATGTTCTGCTTCACCTCAATTGAGAGTTCCTTTGACCGCATGTTGTCTGCTCACAGCAACAGCTTCCAAATGCAAAACCACACACCTGGAATCCACCCCTGACCTTTTAACTACTTCATTGATTACAGGTTAACGAGGGAGACGCCTTCAGAGTTAATTGCAGCCCTTAGAGTCCATTGTCCAATTACTTTTGGTCCCTTGAAAAAGAGGACGCTATGCATTACAGAGCTATGATTCCTAAACCCTTTCTCCGATTTGGATGTGGAAACTATCATATTGCAGCTGGGAGTGTGCACTTTCAGCCCATATTATATATATAATTGTATTTCTGAACATGTTTTTGTAAACAGCTAAAATAACAAAACTTGTGTCACTGTCCAAATATTTCTGGCCCTAACTGTATAACACAGACACGTAGTATATTGCCCAGCCACGTAATATATTGCACAGCCACATAGTATATTGCACAGCCACGTAATATATAGCACAGCCACGTAGTATAAAGCACAGAGATGTAGTATATAACACTGCCCATGCAGTATATAACCCAGGCCACATAATATAGAGCACAGCAATGTAGTATATTGCCCAGCCACGTAATATATACCACAGCCATGGATCCAGCTGAGGCATTTACCGATGCTCCGGTCCCAAGAGTGCATTGCGGTCTCGCGAGATGATGACGTAGCGGTCTCGCGAGACCGCTATGTCATCATCTCGCGAAACCGCAATGCATGGACCGGTCACCGGAGCCTCGCGAGGAGCGGGAAAGGCCTTGGCTGGATCTGGGGGCCGACGGAACGTGAGTATATAATGATTTTTTTTTTTTTTTATTATTTTTAACGTTAGATCTTTTTACTATTGATGCTGCATAGGCAGCATCAATAGTAAAAAGTTGGTCACACAGGGTTAATAGCAGCGTTAACGGAGTGCATTACACCGCGGTATAACGTGGTCCGTTATGCAGCGCCCCAGAGTTCTGGTCGTTGCAGTATGACACTCTGCCGCTAAGGGGAGTGATGGTACGTCTGATGGCACTGAAGGAATTCTACTGACCAGGTATCACCAGCACACATTACACTTCACACTCCGGCCACTAGGGGGAGAAAAAGGCTTTATTTATTGGGCCACTCCTCACACTGGTAAAACTAGGGGTTGGATAGGAAGTAAATCAGAAGCTGACTGGGTTGGATTCAGGCAACATCCCGTGGCAGGGGGTGTTGCAGGGAGAAGACACAGGGGGGTCCCTGTCAGGTGTGGGAACCTGGCAGGTGTCTAGCGAACAGAGCAGAATGTTACGGAACCGCGCCTGCACACCCCGCGGCGGTATCCTAAGAAAGTGACACGAAGGGAAGGATATTGTGGAACAGTGAGAAACGAGATCAAGCCCAAAGGAGAACCAGTAGGAGTTGTGCCGTGAGACCGAGGCAACATCCTATTGAGGCGCGTAGCCGGTGGCCGGAACACCGCAGGAGTAACTGACTCTAGGCCTTACTTCAAACTCCGCAGGACAGTTAATTATAGGTTGGCTGTCTACCTTAAATTTCCTACGAAGACATAGGGGGCAACGCGTGGAGAGGGGCGTCTCTAGGGTCCCGGAAGAGCTCCGAGCCTTCCCGTCATACGGGTGCGTCCTAGCCATAACATACTGGGGAACGAGAAACTAGTAACATCTGGAACAAGCGAGAGAGAGAGAGCTGTAAAGAACGAACGAACGAGAACAGCAGTTGTGAGGACTATTCCGAATGCTCAGCAGGGTAGGACTACAACATACAGGCGCTAGTGGTAGGCACTGATTTCCACCTGCAAAGGGAACTCTGGAAGTGCCCATCGGACCGGCTGGTCTCAGATAACCCTGTTAAGCATGCTCTGGATTGAGGATCCTGAAGTCTTCAGTAAAGAGGTAAAGAGACTGCAACCCTGTGTCCTCGTTATTGACTGCACCTCACACCATCACCATCCACCTTACTGGGAAGCCCTGGAGACATACTTCACCTGTGGGAAGGTATACCATCCAGCTGCCATTCCATCACCCCAGCGGACCCCACAGCAGCGTCGGTCACCCTGACAGAACACCACAGGTGGCGTCACGAACCCCTGACAGACTGCTATCACCTTTTATTGGACGCCCCTTAGCAGGGTCACGGACCGGGTCTAGCCACGGTGACAGCCTCAGAACCGAATCAGAGAGGCCCGGTACCGAGAACTCGTGGCCCTGTGTCTGGGGGAGATCCCCGTTAACACTGCCATTAACCCTGTGTGAGCGCTGACTGGAGGGGAGTATGGAGCGGGCACTTACAACAGGGGAGTAGGGAGCGGCCATTTTGCCGCCGGACTGTGCCTGTCGCTGATTGGTCGTGGCCGTTTTGCCGCGACCAATCAGCGACTTGGGATTTCCGTTAGAGACAGAAAGATAGACAGACAGAAAGACGGAAGTGACCCGTAGACAATTATAAAGTAGATTATCTACAGTAATATCCATGTTCAGCAGCATATACGGTCAAACCTTGCATGAATGTGCGTCCTATATCGACCAAACGGACTCTTGTGAGTTACATCTGCTGCCAATCAATACATTCTATCTTCCACACAGATACATCATTTCCTGTACCTTGATTATTTTTTTAGACATAGAAAATCTGGATAGTAAAAAAAGTGTAAATAGGATCTTAACTGGTTAAAAACATAGGGTGCACAGGGGAGCGGTACACTCACCTTGTTTTATTGCAACTAATCAACATGTAAAAAGCCTGGATCAGCTGCTGCAGAACAGGGGTCCAAAGACCGAGGATAATGGTGAAACCGGGTGTATGTGTCCAAATCTGCGCTGCTGATAAAGACGGATGGCAGACGATATACTTCAAAGCTTTATTTCTAAACAGGTTAATAGTCAACGCGTCTCAAGTTCCACCTTTTGCCCTTATACTGTTATAAGAAAGGCATTTTTTTACCTATATATTTATCTTGTTGTCCTGTTATGTTGAATATACATTACTAGATGGTAGCCGGATTCTAACGCATCGGGTATTCTAGAATATGTATGCGTAGTGTATAACACAGCCCACGTAGTATATTGCACAGCCCATGCAGTACATTGCGCAGCCCACGTAGTACATTGCGCAGCCCACGTAGTATATTGCACAGCCCACGCAGTACATTGCGCAGCCCACGTAGTACATTGCCCAGCCCACGTAGTATATTGCACAGCCCACGCAGTACATTGCCCAGCCCACGTAGTATATTGCACAGCCCACGCAGTACATTGCGCAGCCCACGCAGTACATTGCACAGCCCACGTTGTATATTGCGCAGCCCACGTAGTACATTGCGCAGCCCACGTAGTACATTGCGCAGCCCACGTAGTATATTGCGCAGCCCACATTGTATATTGCGCAGCCCACGTTGTGTATTGCCCAGCCCACGTAATATATTGCACAGCCCACGCAGTCTATGGCAATGTGGGCACCATATCCCTGTTAAAAAAAAAGAAAATAAAAAATAGTGATATACTCACCCTCCGTTGGCCCCCAGATCGAAGCGGTTACCAAAGCTCTTCGCGCGCTCCGGTGTGAAGAGTGCATTGCGGTCTCGCGAGATGATGACGTAGCGAATATACTATGTGGCTGGGCAATATAGTACGTGACTGGGCAATATAGTACGTGACTGGGCAATATAGTAAGTGACTGGGCAATATACTACGTGGGCTGTGCAATATACTACGTGAATGGGCAATATAGTACATGGCTGGGCAATATAGTACGTGGTTGGGCAATATACTACGTGGCTGCGCAACATACTACGTGGCTGGGCAATATAGTACGTGGCTGGGCAATATAGTACGTGGTTGGGCAATATACTACATGGCTGTGCAATATACTACGTGGGCTGTGCAATATACTACGTGACTGGGCAATATAGTACATGACTGGGCAATATACTACGTAGCTGGGCAATATACTACGTGGTTGGGCAATATACTATGTGGCTGGGCAACATACTACGTGGCTGGGCAATATAGTACGTGGTTGGGCAATATACTACGTGGCTGGGCAATATACTACGTGGTTGGGCAATATACTACGTGGCTGGGCAACATACTACGTGGTTGGGCAATATACTACGTGGCTGGGCAATATACTACGTGGGCTGTGCAATATACTACGTGACTGGTCAATATACTACGTGGCTGGGCAATATAGTACGTGGTTGGGCAATATAGTACATGGCTGGGCAATATACTACATGGTTGGGCAATATACTACGTGGGCTGTGCAATATACTACGTGACTGGGCAATATAGTACATGGTTGGACAATATACTACATGGCTGGGCAATATACTACGTGGCTGGGCAATATACTACGTGGCTGGGCAATATACTACGTGACTGGGCAATATACTACGTGGCTGTGCAACATACTACGTGGCTGGGCAATATACTACGTGGCTGTGCAACATACTACGTGGCTGGGCAATATACTACGTGACTGGGCAATATACTACGTAGCTGGGCAATATACTACGTGGGTGTGCAATATACTACGTGACTGGGCAATATACTACGTGACTGGGCAATATACTACGTGGTTGGGCAACATACTACGTGGCTGCGCAACATACTACGTGGCTGGGCAATATACTACATGGCTGGGCAATATACTACATGGGCTGTGCAATATACTACGTGACTGGTCAATATACTACGTGGCTGGGCAATATAGTACGTGGTTGGGCAATATAGTACATGGCTGGGCAATATACTACGTGGTTGGGCAATATACTACGTGGGCTGTGCAATATACTACGTGACTGGTCAATATACTACGTGGCTGGGCAATATAGTACATGGCTGGGCAATATACGTGGTTGGGCAATATACTACGTGGGCTGTGCAATATACTACGTGACTGGGCAATATAGTACATGGCTGGGCAATATACTACGTGACTGGGCAATATACTACGTGGCTGTGCAGTATACTACGTGGCTGGGCAATATACTACGTGGGTGTGCAATATACTACGTGACTGGGCAATATACTACGTGGGTGTGCAACATACTACGTGGCTGGGCAATATACTACATGACTGGGCAATATACTACGTGACTGGGCAATATACTACGTGGCTGGGCAATATAGTACGTGACTGGGCAATATACTACGTGACTGGGCAATATACTACGTGGCTGGGCAATATACTACGTGGGTGTGCAACATACTACGTGACTGGGCAATATACTACGTGGGTGTGCAATATACTACGTGACTGGGCAATATACTACGTGACTGGGCAATATACTACGTGGGTGTGCAACATACTACGTGACTGGGCAATATACTACATGACTGGGCAATATACTACGTGACTGGGCAATATAGTACGTGACTGGGCAATATACTACATGACTGGGCAATATACTACGTGGCTGGGCAATATACTACATGACTGGGCAATATACTACGTGGCTGGGCAATATAGTACGTGACTGGGCAATATACTACGTGGCTGGGCAATATACTACGTGGCTGGGCAATATACTACATGACTGGGCAATATACTACGTGACTGGGCAATATAGTACGTGACTGGGCAATATACTACATGGCTGGGCAATATACTACGTGACTGGGCAATATACTACGTGGCTGGGCAATATAGTACGTGACTGGGCAATATACTACGTGGCTGGGCAATATACTACGTGGCTGGGCAATATAGTACGTGGACATGAATATTCTAGAATACCTGATGCGAAGTCTATGGTTTTTTTTTACTTTAAAAAAAGACTTGAGAGGCAGCGTCTAAAAAGCTACTGTTTGTCCAGGGGTGGTGATTGGTATAACACTATAGTGACTGCAGCCATCATTCCCCTGTATCATCTGTGTTATTAGTAGCCCCGGCGGATACACCGCGCAGCGCTATCTGTGGCCCCATCATCCTTTGTGTTCCCTACAATCTGCACAATGTGCACGGCGCTCATTACCGGCCCGTCTAGCTGGAGAGTATGCCGGAGCGCTGATTGGTTGGCGATGATGTCATCTCGTGTGGAGGGGGCGGGGCTTGCCATTCAGTGTCACCCGGTGCACACAGCAGACACACGCTGACACGGGCGCACACACAAAGGACGTGACACCGGGGAGCGCAGACATGCACAGATGAGGGCACCGACACAGCACCCGGGGTCTGCAGAGGAGGGGAGCAGCTGACAAAGGTACTGCAGCCACCATGCTGAGGAACGAGAGATAGAGATCTGTACGAATACATGTGTGTGTGTAAATATATATAATATATATAGTGTGTATGTTTGTACATATGTGTGTATGTATATGTTATATCTATGTATATATAGTGTGTATATATTAGAATACATATGTGTGTATAGTGTGTGTGTGTATATATATATATATATAGTATGTGTGTGTATATATGTATGTGTGTATATTTATACATATATATATATATATATATATTAGTTTGTGTGTATACATATGTATACATATATGTATGTATATATATATTAGTATTGTCATTGTTTATCCTTATTTATACCCCCATTATTCACTACTACCTGGCTACGCTGCAATGTACCTTCTGTCCTGTCCTATGCAGAATTATACACTGGAGCAATGACTTTCTATTGGGGGAGACATGACATTTTGCACACACTGTATACATGCTTTCTGATACCCCGCGGGGCCATGGATCTCTCTATATGTTCCACGTCTCGCGGATTGCCTGTAGTGAGGCGACTGTTTGCTGGAATCCCTGCATTATGTGAAGGTGATCTGAGCAGATTAGATGGAGCTCACGTTTAGGAGGAGAGGCATCTACTGCAGAGCTACAAATGAGGAGAGGAAAGGACGTAGACGGGGGAAGAGCATTGTGCTTCATTTAGATTGCTCTTACATTGGAGCTTTCGCTACGACAGTAGCTTCAGTCATTGACTGGTTTCCAGATCACAGACGGTTTGTGGCTTTTGTGTCGTCTGCTGTTTTTGTGCTGAGTCGGAATTTTCTTGTGTCTATAAAATGCAGCAGTTTTTCTGCATAGAAGAAGCAGGCTCCATAACTTCAGCTGCCCTTTATAATGTCTGCAATGCTACATGGTAACATCTAGGATTTCTTTTTTTTTTCCAGCATCATGCCCCCGGTGCCTCTAGAAGATCGTTCAGTCCCTCTGCCGCGTCCTCGCTCCCTTCCATTACGTTCAGCAACCCATTCAAGAATGGCTCCAGAGGTCCGAGGTCTGCAGCCGGGACATAGGGCACCATCTCATGCTGACCTCACTATACCTGGACTGCTACCCCAGCTCCATCCTCCCCGCTGGCCACGGGAGCCTTGTTCTCGTCGGAGGGGTTCACCTCCATCTCCTTCCTCGCGATCACCTTCATGTTTCCGTTGGGCTCTTCACCCTCTAAAATGTGGCTGTCGAGGCTGTTGGCGACTGCTGCGCCCTCCGAGAAAATCTGTGGGTTCGTCTTGCAGCTGTGACCCTATTGTGACGTTTGACCCACAATTTGTTGGGAGTACAAGGGTAAGCTACGATGAGGATGATGATTATAGTGTGCGGGCTATATGGCCGGATGAGCTGGCGCGGAAAATTATGTCTCGAACGCGGGGAGGAATGCTTGGAGGAACTCCGCTATTACTGGACTGTAGAGGATTAGAGGGATTGGAAGTTGATGATCCAGTACCTCCACGCTCTCCTCCACCTCCCTCCACGCCACCACCAAAGTCTCCAGTTGGGACGAATAGACGACTTCAAAGTTTATACCTTCTTCTGGAGCCCTTGAGTGAAAAAGAAAATTCTGCAGGAGGAAGAGGTAATTCACAAACTTACAGTACTTTTATTTATTACCTGTGTGTCTTTAGATGATTCGGGTGTAGCAAAAATTCATGACCTTGCCTATAACAAGACTAGGAAAATTTGTGGTCTTCAGCCAAATGAAGCCCTTTTAGGTCTTTAATCAAAGTGAAAGTCATCGATAGGCATCAATGTAATCTGAAATGAGATAATGATGGAATAATAAATAAATTAGGACAGTAAAATAGATTGAAATACCCAACAAGCGAACGAAACAGGACACCAAAAAGTTTGGTCACAATTCATTTAGTAATTCTATAATGGGATATGACATATGGAGGATTTCATTGGACACAATGCACAGAACAAGTGTCTCATAGTGACGAAACCTGTATCAGAAGAGCGGAGATCATGTGACGATGACAAATGTACATGTGTAATACATATGACTAATACACGGGACACATAAATACAAGGTGACGTCATGTACGGAGCAAGCAGGAACTTGTTGGTTGGAGACAATATCGGGCGGCACCTGACTGTGATACAATTACATCATTCAAAAAGTCCTGAAAAGTCACATCATGAACAGGAAACAGCGAGTGAGACAACAATCAAAGTTCTATGTTTGCGTGACGTGTTCTAGACACGCGTCTTGATGGTGACACATAGGCGCACTCATGCGTTTCCAACTCCTCTTCCTGCATGGTAATAGAGGGGAAGATAATTAATTAATTTCTTAAAGTGAATCAAACTCCAAATACAAATCACCTTATTTGTTTTGTCTTTATAAACAACATTGATGAAGTCCATCTAGGTGTACAATGGGCTTTTTGTTTTCTGAGAGCACAAACTGCGCAGTCGGTAGCCTTATTCTTATCATCAAAAACACCTAAATCCCTATGGACCCCCTTTTTATAAATCAACGGGGTCCATATTAGGATTAGCTGGTATCCAATTAATAATGGATCATGTATTTTTCGCAATGAGAGTCCTTACCTTAAGGCTATATTCCCACGATTGTTTTTTTTGTCGCGTTTCCTTGGCGTCTTTTTCCTTATATCGTCATTAAAAGATCGAGCGATTTATGAACATAAGCTGCCAGGGTGCTTCTTTTAACCACTCCAGGGTTTCTTGAACATAGAATATGTGCGCAGCAATGTCATTTTGACATTGCTACATTTGCTGGTGGATCTGCCTGAAAAAGACGTGTGCGTGTAGCCTCTGATGGGCAAACAAACCAAACTAGACACTGTGCTGTCAAAATGTTGCCAAAAAATTATTTAAAAAAAAATATATTAATACTGCAGGAAAAAACTCCCCTAAAAAGCTTGAAAAACGTCAGGACTGCTTCAGGAAATGGAAAAAAAAACTTGTCCCAAAACTCCTCAAAGTAGTATTTGATATGGAAAATCTACAGACAAAAAAAATAAACATGTAATCTACACGATTTCTGTGTTAAAGTTTTGCCAAAGGCAAATATCAGCATGTATAAAAAAGCAGCAAATACCAAAAATAGACAAAAAAAAGCATAAAAAAGCCATGCAAAGCAAACGCATGTAAAAAGTGTAAAAAAAAATAAAATAAAAAAATGGCAAAGTAATCTAATTTAGCTATGAGTGCATAAATGCTGCAGAGGATCTGCAACATCAAAAATTCATCAAATACTCATTGTGGGAACGTAGCCTTAGGATATGTTGACACTTGGCATTTTTACACCATTTTTCTCCCGTTCTAATGAATGGGTATAAAACACAAGTTAAAATGTACCAAAATCATGTGTATTTTACACAGCAAAAAAGCACTGAAAATCGCTGCTTTTGAATGCTTTAGGGTATGATCAGATTTTTTAATATAAATTCTGGCTGAAAAACCATAGAAATTACAGAAAAACGGCTGGCACATCCAAACTAGTGTGAATAGGTGCATACCAGCAGCAGCTACCTCCATACACAGTATACAAAAAAAGGTTGCACTCTATCGTGCCAAAGCATGTCTAATATGAAATACATGAAATATGAATAGCAAAATGGCTTTTGAACATTAGGAAAATATTTGAGAGACGCTTTGCACAGAATTTGATCAAATAGTGTGAGCCCATCAACCATCGTCAAGGTGGTCTCAAACTGATGGGTCCCTGACCTCCCTGTCCAAATGTGAACACTTACCGAAGGCCAATGTCTGTATGCCTGGGTGAATGTGGACACCTCTGTCAGCCAAGCTTACATATGGGTTGGCCGGAACCAAGTGTGATTAGATGTAATTAAAAACCACATGGTGACGGGAGATGACCCATATGTAGGCTTGGCTGACAGAGGTGTCCACGTTCACCCAGACATACAGACATTGGCCTTCGGTAAGTGTTCACATTTGGACAGGGAGGTCAGGGACCCATCAGTTAAATGAGACCACCTTGACGATGGTTGATGGGCTCACACTATTTGATCAAATTCTGTGCAAAGCGTCTCTCAAATATTTTCCTGATGTTCAAAAGCCATTTTGCTATTCATATTTCATGTATTTCATATTAGACATGCTTTGGCACGATAGAGTGCAACCTTTTTTGTATATTGAAAAACAACATAGACAGAAATCATTTCAAAAACTAGTTTTCTTATGTGTGTGTGTGTGTGTGTTTTCCATTTTTTACAGTAGATTTGGAGCGCTCTTACTTACATATGGAAAAGCTCCAAGGGTTGATATATTGCTTTCTCTTCACTTGGAAAACTCATGTAGAATAAAACAGCTACGTGTGTTCTACAGGTTTGTTTCCATTGAAAAAAAATAAAAAAATAAATGGTGTGTTTACACTGAGTATTTGGAGCAGAAATTCTCTAAATCCTCATCAAAAAATGAAAACTCCAACTTTTCAGGAGTTTTATGTTGTGTTTTTTTTTTTTGTTTTAAGGAGGATTTGGATGGTTTTTGTTCAGTTTCTGCTCCAAAAACTCAATGTGAACACACCATTATTCATAGTTAAAGCATGTTTTTCATGTTGAGTTTGTCACAGAACCACCTGCTCCATAATCCATGTAGAAAAAAGGTTGTGCAAACATCCCTTTCTTTTTCACATAGATTTTGGCACTGAGTTAGTTGCAAATCCTCATGTGTATACAGTATGGGCTCCACAATCATGATGTTCACTTGAATAAGATGTGTGGATCTTTGGTATGGATGTATGTATGAATCTTTGGTGCTATCCCAGTCTAAAATCTGCCAGCTTGGTACTTATTTTTCTCAAATATCACACAGAAAAAGCAAGGTGTGGAACAAATAGAGGAAAAGTATAATAGAAACATATGCCCCACTTCTGTATTTATCACCCACTCCTGGTTTTGGCTTACAAATACTGATGTAAACTGACCAAATACTGCTAGTGTGACGGCTGCCTAAGGCAGTGCAAGCAGTACATGAATGGTAGGATCTGCAACCTAGATAGGTAGGATCTGCAATCTAGATAACCAGGGGTCACCGTCAAAGTTCTGTTTTAAAATCCCCATGTGAACATACCATAACACAAGTTTACCTCTAATATTTCCAGGTACAAATATACATCCAGTCATTATTTATAATCCTTTTTTTTTTTTTAAATGACTCCCGAATTTTATGGATTGTGATTTCTTACTACTGTCATTTTTCTGGCAGTTTTGGCAGACCCCCCTGCTGATGACTGTGTTGTACCCCCTGAAGTGACTCCTGCTCTTCCATTGTCTCCTGATGTTGAAAAAGCTGAACTGAGCCCAATCTTGCCTTTCCTTTATTTGGGCAATGAAAAGGACGCCCAGGACTTGGGCCGCATGGTAACTCTGAACATAGGACACGTCCTAAACGTCACCACCCACCTGCCTCTCTACCATGCTGAGTCCGGAGCCTTGCGTTACAAGAGATTGCCAGCCACCGATAACAGTAAGCAGGACCTCCGCCAGTACTTCGAGGAGGCCTTTGAATTCATCGGTAAGCGGGATTCTTCTCATCGTATAATAGGACAAGTCATTTTAAACAGGGCTGTGGAGTTGGTAAGCCAAACCTCCGACTGAGACTCCTCAATTTCCATGACACCGACTCCACCAAAATGGACTCCGACTCCACAGCCCTGATTTAAAACCTACATCTTCTCCTAGTGACACAACGAAACACAATTTTGTTAGATGGTCTAAGGACGTTCCGCATTTCTTAGCCATCCTAAGCCAAGTATTCCCTATTTAGACAAATTACAAAGTCCTCCAAGGCTACGATCATACATTGTGCCATGACAAGCACAGTGCGTGTACCAGCTACAGTCACAGCTGTATTCCCCCAGGGACAGACCTTTCCTCTGAATACTGTTTTTTAATTGAGCATAACTATTTATGATCTTCAACAATGTGACAAGATCTGTGATTCCTATTGATGCCATATTTAGCTACCGTAATTCTACGGGGCCTTTCTTCTCTGGCCAAAGTCTAATGGTGCCCATACATCCCCTATAACTGTTTGCCAAGAGATTTATTGGCAGGCCACTCTCCCATAAACCTGTTGAGCAGAGAAAGGCTAGATTCACATGAATACAGTGCTCTCCGCTGAGCATTATATCAGGGTTCCCATTGGAATACCTGAAAAACTATTCTGACCGGAACCCTGACAGAGCCATTCACTTGAATGAAGCGTCACTCTGGTCACTGTCTTGCCTCCGACCAGGTAGTATTTGTCTTTTCCAGACATGCCCAAAAATGTGCCACCTATTTGTGCTTTGTATTAAAAAGACTAATTCTGCCAGGTCGGAGGTCACTATATATGAAGAACTTGGCACTTGAGTATAATGCAAAAAAAAACCAAAACATTTTAATTGCAATCCACAGTAAAATATGTTTTAATCTGTTGTAGACCTTCTTCAGTCTTCACAGATTGGCAATAGTGTATGTGAAAGAAGGAACCAGAAGGAAAACTTTAGAAAGGGAGAACTGAGGAAGTTTAATCCATGAGGTGATGGGTTCCTAGGCAATAAACTGTGGATATATGGAAAAACCTGATTATCTGGAGTAGTGCATTCCAGAGAGCCGGTGCAGCATGAGAAAAGTTTTGGAGACAGGAGTGAAAGGTTTATGAAGGATATTGATCCGAGAGCACAGGTAGGATGGTAGAAAGAGATGAAGAAGAATGTGTTGGGTGGTGCAGGGCTTTGTAGGTGAAAGTGATAGGTTTATATTGTATGTTGTAGGAGATGAGAAACCAGTGCAATGACTGGCACAGAGTGGAGGCAACTGTGCAGCTGCTGGACAGAAATATGTGAATGACTGCTATATTCAGGATGGAATGGAGAAGGGTTTAAGTGAGAGGAAGATTGATCTTAAGTAGTCGAGACAGAAATGCATTTTAGCAACAGTAGGAGGTTGTGCAGTTTTAGTAGTAAGAAAAGGACAGATTCTGGAGATGATTTTGAGCTGTAGGTGACAAGCATTACAGTGATTGGACTTATGGAGGGAAGGATAGATCTGAATCAAATACAGTATAACTCCCAAGAGATTGGGTGTGCTACCAGAGAGTTATCTTAGTACCACACATTGAAAAGTTCAGTCTTATTCGGATGTCCATTTTTTGTATTTTTCACTGATAGAAAACTTACCAGTCAACAGTCTATGACTCTGTTCACATGTATTGTGCCCCCCAAAAATACAGAGACATGTCCATTTTTGCTGGCATCCCCATCTCTTCTTTTGATTAGCCGACCTGGTGCGGTCAACTTTACGGTATACAACGTCGCATCTCGTCATCTAATCAAAAGAGGAGCCAAGGATGCCGGCCGGTAGGAAGCAGTCTACAGGGCTCCGGAATAATGATGCGGTCGGATGACCAGGAACCTTAGAATTTATTCACTGATCTTTAATTTTGTCCATTTATATATGCATATCCTACTGCACTATATAAACATAATATAATTTAATGGGAACAGACCTTTATATAGCAGGGACCTGTGCATTTATTTATGACATTATGTTGCTGGTAACTGACCATGATTGTTGTGTTTTTCTTCATTATTACAGAGGAGGCGCAACAGGAAGGCAAAGGCGTTCTTATTCACTGCCAGGCTGGGGTCTCTCGTTCTGCCACTGTGGTCATTGCATATCTGATGAAGCACACATTGATGACTGTGGGTGATGCCTACAAGTTCGTCAAGGGGAAGCGTCCAATAATATCACCCAATCTGAATTTCATGGGGCAACTCCTGGAGTTTGAATCGGACCTAAATGCAGGCATCACCCCAAGAATCCTTGTACCCAGACTGAGGGGCATTGAGAGTGATGTGTAGGACACAAAAAAAAAAAAAAGAAGGAAAAAGCCAATTTTGATGTTGCACAGTAAGACATGTTTAAGCAAACAGCAAAATCTCCCAAATTAGATCATTATTGAAATGCAGTGTCAGGATCCACCAGGCAAATAAGCTTCGGAGCCTACAGAAAATGCAGATTCAGGTCTCAGAAGACTAAAGCTATTCACTCACGGTGAAATCTGCAGCTTCAAAACCCTAAAGACGTTTGACGTTACCTACCCTAGAAACTGTAGCCTCAATATTAGTGAATGATACCGCAACATAAGAAATGTCAAAATAAAACCTTAATAGTCTCAATTAAGGTTTTGAATTTGTTTGCAGACATAAAGGAAAAAAAGGGAATGGCTCGTCCATAAATTGGGGCTCTACATCGTAAAAATGACCAACCTAGAAATCCTGAAATCCTTCTGTTTGTAGCGCTTAGGTTAAGTTTGATATCTACTTATCATCTATTCCAACGTATTCTTCTTAAATAACTGGCAGACTACCATTTTTCTTTTTTTACAGTTTGGAGTACAAGAAAACCCCCAAAACTTCCTATAAGTTAAATGCACCTGCCATCCACATACGTGGCAGCCATTTTTGGTGCTGCGCTATTATATAAAAAAAAAATTGTACGAATATGCAGCTTGTATACCGCTATTCTCATGCAAAGAGGACGTTATCGACAGTTTGGGGGTGAATAGATAGGAATGCCATAACCACATTGTGGGTTAATTTACATATTAATAGTGTAATCGACTGTTTTATATGACCATTCATATAGAATTGATGCATCGGACGCGAAGAAAAAAGATTGGTGCATTGGCCAATAGGCTTAGGGTGAAAAAAAAAAAAGAAGCGGAATGATTACATAACATTTAATCTGCTGCATCGTAAAATGAGAAAAAAAAAACGGACAATGAATACCAGGGTTTTCTGCTTGCTGAAAGTGGATAATGTTGGACAATATTTTTTAGAAAGTAATTTGCAACAAAGAATTATGTGCAATAACAATGTGACAACTTTTTTAATATATATATATATATATTACAAAATGAGGACTTGAGATATCTGCTTGAAACGTAGCACCCCATCCCCATTTTCCTTCCAGGGGGTATTTTCACGCCAACTCCTGCCCATCCCCCAATATCTGTGTCTTAAATCTTCCAAGCGGGAGACTGAATTACCTCGGGCATTAAATCCCCTATTTACACTGTGAAACCGGGCATCCTCCAAATGGAGGGGGTAGCAACAAGATGCCCGTCTTCCCTTTTTTTTTTTCGTTCTCATTGCTCCCGAAATTTTATCCGGGGAACTATGTTTATTTATTAAACTCTATTTATTGAAATAAAATCTTTTTTTTTTTGCAGATTTGTGTCATCTTTATGCATCTGTGCTTACATTAATTGTAACAGGCGCACAGCTCGTCGTTCACACTCCACCATATTCATTGAGACACTTCCAATGAGTTTTCTGCGCATCAATAGTACATACAATTGAATACATTCAGCCCATACAGGGTCTATAGACCATCTGTGCGGAACATTGCAAAGTCAGCATTTGCTGTTCTGTATAATCTTCTTTACATGTTTGGGGGGAAAAAAAATCAGAAGAAATTAATTGACCGTAAAGAAATACAAACGTAGCAAGAAAAAGTAATTATTTTCCCCATCACACAGCAATGCATCCTTATACATGTGTGCTGAAACCCAGGGATTATATCTATAATACACTATATGATATATATCGCAGCACACATTTATATACATCATTTTCTCTTTTACATATTAAGAGTGCATGAAAGTGCCGTCGGCCAGAATTTTGTATGCCTCTGCAAAATAAGACACCGCTGAACAGAGTCCAGAGTAACTCTGCTGCCTCATTATAGTGAATGGATCCATAGGAGTTTCATATGAATTACGTCACTTGGAGATTTAAAGGGAAACCCCTGATGTAAGCGCTCAGCGTAGAGCGCAGGATAAACGTGATGTAAAATGTTCCCAATAAAAGCTTCAACTCAGTCCACAAAAAAAGCAAGTCCCCATTTGGGTCCATCATTTGTTAATGGAAGTATAGGGGGATTCCACGTTATTGGTAGTACAAAGGCTCTGGACAAGCGAAATGTCTCTTGCCCCCCCCAAAAAAAAAAAAAAAATTCAGGATATTCTGCACTCCCAAATCCAAATGCCCACTCCCTTCTGAGCCCCAGTGTGCCCAAACCACAGTTAGTGTCCACATGTTTGCCATTTCTGTAGCTATGAGAGCCCGCCTAATTTACGGGTGCAAGAGCTGGGCACAATGTACGGGCACTACAACGTATTGGACACTACAACAACAGTTTGCAATTTTCACTCAGCAACATCCACTGCTGCTTGCTTCTGGAAAACACCCATGGAGTCAAAATCATCTGTACGTAAATTTCCAAAGGGGTATAATTTCCAAAATAAGGTCACTTGAGGGGAGATTCTGCTCTTTTAGTACTTAGGGGCTCTGCATATGGAGTTCGAAAACTGTTACAGAAAATACTCTCCAGAATGCCTCCTGTGTAACAGTACTGCTTAGCAATAAAGCGAGACTCGGGAGGGACACAGCGATATTGGCCAATAGAACTTCATCCCTCCCGAGCCTCGGAGTATGGTTAAGCAGTACAGCACAGCCACAGATGGAGTATTTCTACATTCAGCAGAAATTTTTACCCATTTCCCAGTGTGAAAATGTAAAATCTGGGCTAAAACAAAATTATGGTGGTAAAAATGTAATTATTTTTTCTTCATTGCCTAATGGTATAAAGTTCTGTGACCCACCTGTGGTGTCAATATGATCACTGTACCCCTAGATGAATTAATTGAGAGGTGTAGTTTGTAAAATGTAGTCTCTTATGGGGGGTTCTGCTGTTCTGGCAACTCAGGGGCTTTGGCAATGTGACTTTTCACACTCAAACCAGTCCAGCAAAATGTTAACTCCAATATAGCGCTTTTTGCCTTCTGAGCTTTGCGCTGTGCCTCAAAAGTAGTTTTCGACCACATATGGGAGAAATTGCACAAGAAATATTGGGGTTTCTTTTGCTCCTGCTATTCTTGTGAAAATAAAAAATTTGGGTCTAAAATAACATTTTTGTGGGAAAATTGTTACTTTTTTTTATTTTCACGCCTCTACATTATAAACTTACCATACAGCTAGACATATTCCTTGAGGGATCTAGCTTCCAAAATGGTGTAACTTAAGTGTTTTTTTTCACTATTTAGGCACATCAAGGGCTTTCCAAACAAGATATGACACCAGCAGACCATCCTGGCCCCATATGTCTCCATCCTGCCCCCCACATGACCTTCAATCTGGGCCCATATGTCTCCATCCTGCCCCCCACATGTCCTTCAATCCTGGCCCCATATGTCTCCATCCCTGCCCCATATATCTCTCCATCCTGCCCCACCCTATCATGCCCCCATATATGTCCTCTGACCCCCCCCCCCATCCTTCCTCAAAATATGTCCTCATCTTGGTCCCATATGTCTCCAGCCCCACATATGTCCTTCAATCCTGGCCCCATTTGTCTCCATCCCTGTCCCTATATATCTCTCCATTTTGCCCCACCCCATCATGCCCTCACATATGTCCAGTGATGCCCCCATCCTTCCCCAAAATATGTCCTCTCATTCTGTTCCCATATGTCTTCATCATGCCCCCCCATATGAAAGGGCCCCATAAGTCTCCATTGTGCCTCCCATATGTCTCCATCCTGCCCCCCCCCCCCCCCTGTATGTCCTCTCATCCTGGCCCCATATGTTTCTATCCTGTACCCCCATATGTCTTCATACTGCCACCATATATGTCTCCATCATGTCCCCTCATATGTCTCCATCCTGCCTCCATATATGTCCTCTCATCCTGGCCCTGTATGTCTCCATCCTGCCTCCCATATGTCTCCATCCTGACCCCATATATGTCCTCCCATCCTGGCCTCATATGTCTACATCCTGCTTCCCATATGTCTCCATCCTGCCCCTCATATATCTCCATCCTGCCACCCCATATGTCCTCACGTCCTGGAACTATATGTCTCCATCCTGCCCCTCATCCTGGCCCCATATATCTCCATTCCTGCATCTATATATGTCCCCATATATTCTGGCCCCAAATATCTCCATCCTCCTCCCATATATGTCCTCTCGTCCTGGTCCCATATGTCTCCATCATGCCCCCATACATGTTCTCTCTTCCTGGCCCCACATGTCTCAATCCTGCTGCCCCCATATGACTCCATCCTGCTCCCCATATGTCTGAGGACACATGCTCAGTTATTAGCGAGCTGCTGAATGCTGCCCCTGGGGCCCGGTGAGGAGGGGGACCCCATAAGCCAGTAAGGGCAGTAACGTCCTGATGGCGGCCCTGATAGAAACATATGCACCACTTCTGTATTTATCACCCACTCCTGGATTTGGCGTACAAATACTGATGTAAAATACTGACCAAATATCTGCTGTTCTGCTAGTGGAGAAGAATGATTGCCCAAGGTGCATGCCAATACAGGAAACCATTTGCATTTTTTTTACCAACACCCTAATGGGCAAAATGAGGACATTTAAAGGGGTTTTCCTTTTTTGCATAGTCACCCTATATGTAAAAATAACAATATCAACATTACTTACTCCTGTTGCTCCTTTGTTCTATGTAGACCTATCAGTAGCAATGATAACACTTTTTCAGCAGGTGACCGCTGCAACTAGTCACTGGCCTCAGTGGTCTCATGCCATGTACTTCAGTACGACCCAGTGATTGGCTGCAGCGTTCAAGTGTAATGATGTCACCACTTCATTACTGGGGGAAGCAGCTTAACGGTAGCGATGAAGCTACATAGTGTAAGTAATGGTGATTTTGTTATTTTTATTACACAGTAGGCAAAATGATAATTAATTTAAACCTTGAAAATCCCGCCTGTTGGAATGCCCCCATAACGTCAGCACTCTTAAGTCCGACCCTTTTTTACCCTAGATTCCCGAAGCAATCCTTGTGAAATCAGGACTGTTTGGGCCTGGGCCCTAAGCGAAGCATGTGATGTCTTTTTGGATAATTTCTAAATGAAAACTATGACCCCCAATGTGCGTAGTTCCTGATACATTCGGGGGGCAGCTTACTCCAGCGCGAAGCTTTTTAAGCTTTTGTTATTTTAGGAAATGATTCGCTTTATTTCGGAGGAAATCTCAAGGCTGGTGGGCAATCAGAAAGAAGAGAATTATATACAGACATCCAAGGGAGGATGTTAAAGGGCTCATTACAGCCCTGGCAGAGGAGTAGTTAATCTGAGCATAGCCCCCCACAGCATCAGAACTGCCAGGCAATGCCCCTGTAGTGACTGCGGAGAGCGCTCTGATGTAACCGCGCCAGCTAGAGGCACATGTCCGCTCTCCAAGCTGCACTTTGATGGTTCTTTGTACTGACAGCAAAAGGGACTGTTCCACTATCTGAGGTCACACATAAAGGGATCGCAGCTGCCCGCGTACTATCACTGAACACATTTATTCAATTAAATGCACCAAAAAAACATGTACAAAACAACAGATACATCAAATCCTACTCTGTAACAAGCATAGGCGGATAATAAAATATTGCATCAAATAGCTACACGTTGCAATGCTGGAGCCAAATTTATCATTGACCTGCACTATTTTTTGGCACATCATGTTGCACGGCAATTTCAATATGTCTAGTGTCATGTGTATCTGTAATTTTACCTAAACTACAGTAAAATCTTGGATCTTAACACAGCTTTTGGTGCCCATATAATATTAATATGTCCAGGAGCTATCCTGTGCTCTATAACTTGCCATACATTCGGTTTCAGTAAATGTTCCTCTTTATTGGCATTCTGCCAGCACTATAGGTTCAGGACCTTCCTTTCCCTTATTTCCATGCATGCATTCCCCATGCTATATTACATTGGCTTGCTTGACCTCACTTCTCTGTTTTAGCTGTGTAAACAGGTGCTTGGAATGCAACAGCACAGAAGTGAGGACACAGCGGTAACTTAACCTTGATGTCTCTACTGCTACTGTAACAGCTCGTACCCACCTGCGAGAAAAATGGACAAGTGCCATCAGATAAAAAATTGGGTTGCACTCTGACCAATGTTAATCTATGAGTCCCTGCTCATCTGCGATTTTTTTTTTCTCAGCTGAAATCGGAGTGAGAAAAAAATCACAGCATGCCGCGATTGTCCTCGTATCTCGAATAAGACTCGCCAATGCAAGTCAATAGGTTTACAGAAAAAAAAATCGCACGGCACCCGGACCATGCAAGTGCTGTCTGATTTTTACAGATCCATGTCCTTTGAAATGCTGGTAATTCATCTGCCACGCACAGAAAAATCACGGAGTGACCCAACCAGAATAGAATAGATATATGCAGTGAAGGAAATAATTATTGGATCACTTGCTGATTTTGTAAGTTTGCCCACTGACAAAGACATGAAGAGTCTATAATTTTAAGAGTAGGTTAATTTTAAAATTGAGAGATAGAATATCAAAAATAAAATCCAGAAAATTACATTGTATAAATTATATAAATTGATTTGCATTTTGCAGTGAGAAATAAGTATTTGACCCCTCTGGCAAACAAGACTTAATACTTGGTGGCAAAACCCTTGTTGGCAAGCACAGTAGTCAGACGTTTTTTGTAGTTGATGATGAGGTTTGCGCACATGTCAGGAGTAATTTTGGTCCACTCCTCTTTGCAGATCATCTCTAAATCATTATGATTTTGAGTCTGTCACTTGGTATCTTGGAGCTTCAATTCCCTCCATAAGTTTTCTATGGGATTAAGGTCTGGAGACTGGCTAGGTCACTCCATGACCTTAATGTACTTCTCTTTGAGCCACCCCTTTGTTGCCTTGGCTGTATGTTTTGGGTCATTGTCTTGATGGAAGACCCAGCCACGACTAATTTTTAATGTCCTGGCAGAGTGAAGGAGGTTGTCACTCAGGATTTTACGGTACATGGCTCCATCCATTCTCCCATTAATGCGGTGAAGTAGTCCTGTGCCCTTAGCAGAGAAACGCCCCCAAAACATATTGTTTCCACCTCCATACTTGACAGTGGGAAGGTGTTCTTTGTGTCATAGGCAGCATTTCTCTTCCTCCAAACACGGCGAGTTGAGGTAATGCCAAAGACCTCAATTTTGTCTAATCTGACCACAACACCTTCTCCTAATCACTCACAGAATAATCCAGGTGTTCATTGGCAAACTTCAGATGGCCTGCACATGTGCCTTCTTGAGCAGGGGGACCTTGCGGGCACTGCAGGATTTTAAACCGTTATAGTGTATTGTGTTAGGCCAGTCTCACACGTCCAGATAATTCTGGTACCAGAAAAATCGGTACCGGAATTATCCGTGTCCGTGTGTCCGTGCGTTTATGTGGCACATCAGTGTGGCACACGTGCGGCATCCGTGTGCCGACTGAGGACCACACGCACCGTGCAGGAGACAGCGCTACAGTTAAGCGCTGTCCCCTGCATCTGGTGCTGAAGCATCGTTCGCTGGAGAGAAGATATGAATTTTTTGGGGGTGTTTAAAATAAAGATCCCTGTCCCCAACCCCCTCCCACCCCCTGTGCGCCCCCCTGCTGTTAATAAAATACTTACCCGGCTCCCTCGCTGGCGCTGCTTCCTGTCCTCGCTGCAGCTTCTCCTGTATGCGGTCACGTGGTGCCGCCTATTACAGTGATGAATATGCGGCTCCACCTCCCATAGGGAGCCGGGTAAGTATTTTATTAACACCGGGGGTGAAGGGGGGGGCGCACAGGGGGGGAGGGGGTTGGGGACAGGGATCTTTATTTTAAACACCCAGAAAAAAAAAAAAAAGATTTTTCATATCTTCTCTCCAGCGAACGATGCTGGAGAGAAGAAATGAATAGCGGCTTCAGCACCACGCTGGGGGGACAGCGCTTACTGTAGCGCTGTCTCCTGCACGGCACATGGACTGCACACGGACAGCATCCGTGTGCGGTACGTGTTTTACACGGACCCATTGACTTTAATGGGTCCGTGTAATACGTGCGCTCCCACGAACACTGACATGTCTCCGTGTTTTCCAAACGGACACACGGTCCGTGAAAACACGCTGACATGTGCAGAGACACATTGATTTTAATGTGTCTACATGAGTCAGTGTCTCCGGTACGTGAGGAAACTGTCACCTCACGTACCGGAGCCACTGATGTGTTAAACCGGCCTTACCAATGGTTTCTTGGTGACTGTGGTCCCAGCTGCCTTGAGATCATTAACAAGTTCCCCCGTGTAGTTTTAGGCTGATCTCTCGCCTTCCTCATGATCAAGGATACCCCACAAGGTGAGATTTTGCATGGTGCCCCAAATTGACGTCGATTGACAGTCATTTTGTATTTCTTCCATTTTCTTACTATTGCACCAACAGTTGTCTCCTTCTCACCCAGAGTCTTACTTATGGCTTTGTAGTCCGTTCCAGCTTTGTGCAGGTCTATGATCTTGTCCCTGACATCTTTATAAAGCTCTTTGGTCTTGCCCATGTTGTAGAGGTTAGAGTCTGACTGATTGAGTCTGTGGACAGGAGTGTTTTATAAAGGTGATTATGTAACACAGCTGTCTTTAATGCATGTAACAAGTTGATTAGGAGCATCTAACTGGTCTGTAGGAGCCAGAACTCTTGGTGGTTGGTAGGGGATCAAATACTTATTTCTCACTGCAAAATGCAAATACATTTATAAAATTTACACAATGTGATGTTCTGGATTTTATTTTTGATATTATATCTCTCAATGTTAAAATTAACCTACCCTTAAAATTATAGACTGTCCATGTCTTTGTCAGTGGGCAAACTTGCAAAATCAGCAAATGATCAAATAATTATTTCCTTCACCATACACATAGAATAGATATAAAGATGTCAGTCACATATATAATTAGTACAGTGCTTGTGTAGCTTACTGTCATGCATTTTTTTATTTAATAAATTATTTTCTTAACAAAATTGCGACATTCTTATTAACCAGCAGAGAGAAACCAGACAGCTGTGCGCAGATGTTTAAAGACTAATAAGGAGATAATATCCATGTAGCTTCCCAGGTTATTAATATCAGCTTGACCATGTGTTGGCCGTTAAGTGGACAATTCCAGTAAGTGTACTGGTAAGGGCAAGGGTGATATTCCTTGACATGTGCTGGTTCAAGATGAGGATGCCATAATGGGAGAAAAAGTGGCGGCTAAGGACTAAGTACCAAGGAATATGGCTGCCGCCATGAGTCAGCGGAGATCCTGTCAACAAGCCTTAACGGCAACATTTCCTCGGCAAGCAACTTGGAAATTTGCCGGTAATCTTTTGGCCTGTGGGTGGGTGGCTGGAAACGTTCTCTTTCATTCTGAGGACTGGGGTAAGGACAGCTTGTGCTGGCACGATTTTGAAGTGCATGATGATGGTGCATCAGAATGGGTAAGGACAGGCATCTGCGCCAGAGTCATGGACAGCGGATTGGAAAGCATCTAGCATAGGGGAAGAGTCAGTGGTGTCACCTACTGGCACCAATCGTGGACCCAGGCGTTCAGCTCACCGATCATCGGGTGCTTAGATGACATGTGCCTGATCATACTGGTGGTGGTTAGGCTCTTAGTGGTCAGGCCCCTGCTGATCATGGCATGGCACAGGTTGCAAATGTCCATTTTTTTTTGTCTCAGACCTCTCTTTAAAAAGTCCCTGAGTGGGGAGCACCTAACTCTTTGACCGAGAAATTCATAAATGTCTGTGCTCTGTGGAACAGTTGCCCGCCTTCTCCCTCTGGTCACCTTACTGCCTCTTCCTGCCTGTTTTGGTGCTGCCGATCCCTCCCCCTCAGTGCTGCTGGCCTTACTCTGCACGCCAGCTTCCAAGGGTTGGGCCGGTAACTTTGTCATCCACCACCTCGTCTTCCACCGCCACACCCTGGTCCTCCGGATGGCTCAGCATCACTATCAACACTAGAGGACTTTGATTAGTTACACTGTGCACACACAGGCATGTATAACTGCTCTTTCCCTCCAAGCACAACTGTCCCAGAGCTGTGCAATGGCGTCAGTGAGCCAAGTGAGGCGGCGCCTGTCCTTTTATAACTTCTAATGATGTAATGCAGCCAGCCAATAACAGTAATACCACAACCAAGATGGCTATGGCATTACAGTAACTGGCAGGCAATCGCTGCATGCTTATTGACTGTGTAACAGCTGCTAAAGATGTGTGGCATGCATTTGAGCCTCAAATCCGAGCACCAGCCAATGCTCATCGAGTGCTGAGCACATCCAAGCACCCAGATTCAGTGTTGGCAACTCCACTTTGCTATATATGCTCGCCTCTGACACTTAAGAATTGCCAGTGTTAGTTTGTACTCCCTGGTTTGGAGTTAGGACGTGAAGTTTGTGGTTGGAGTTGGCGTTTGGAAATTTGTTCTGGAGATTGTTGATTGGAGTTTTGTCTGGGTGCACATCCTCATTCTCTCCTATTTGTTTCGCCTTCCTTTTTACGCCCCTGTGTCCTACTCTGTTGTTTGGTGAGTGTATTTTGTATGAGTGTTATTTTCACTTATTCCTGTCCGTCTTCCTTTGTTTGTCTGGTTATTGTTATCCTATATACATAGGGGACAGATAAGGGTAGATATAGGAGTTCAGCAAGACACGAGTACCCGGCGTCACCACCATCACGAGTGATCCAGGGGACAGGGATAGACTAGGGCGCCCCTAGTTCTAGGGACTTGGTTAGGGCCCTGTTATGACCTGGTGGTCAGGACAATAATGGACCTGGTGGTTAAGAGCACACGGAATGACCTGATAGTTACTGATAATAAGGACGAGCTCTGGGACGTGGGAACTCTGACCGCAATCCCTAATCCTATCAAACACACTAGAAATAGCCGTGGATTGCGCCTAACGCTCCCTATGCAACTCGGCACAGCCTAAGAAACTAGCTAGCCCTGAAGATAGAAAAATAAAGCCTACCTTGCCTCAGAGAAATTCCCCAAAGGAAAAGGCAGCCCCCCACATATAATGACTGTGAGTAAGATGAAAATACAAACACAGAGATGAAATAGATTTAGCAAAGTGAGGCCCGACTTACTGAACAGACCGAGGATAGGAAAGGTAACTTTGCGGTCAGCACAAAAACCTACAAAAAGACCACGCAGAGGGCGCAAAAAGACCCTCCGCACCGACTCACGGTGCGGAGGCGCTCCCTCTGCGTCCCAGAGCTTCCAGCAAGCAAGACAACAATAAAAATTGCAAGCTGGACAGAAAAATAACAAACCAAAGAAATACAAGCTGGAACTTAGCTTCTGCTGGGAAGACAGGACACAAGAACGATCCAGGAGTGAACTAAACCAATACTGGAACATTGACAGGTGGCATGGAGCAAAGATCTAAGTGGAGTTAAATAGGGCAGCCAGCTAACGAATTAACCTCGTCACCTGAGGAAGGAAACTCAGAAACACCCACCAGAGGAAGTCCATGGACAGAACCAGCCGAAGTACCATTCATGACCACAGGAGGGAGCCCGACAACAGAATTCACAACAGGGCCCACAGTCCGAAGGCACTGTGTAAACAGAATCCAAAATTGACCATCAGCCTTGTCACTTGTACACATGTATTTCTCCAGAATCTCTGAATATTTTGACATTATGTTCTGTAGTTAGTGGGATATTTAAAATCTTTGCAATTTTACATTGAGGAACATTTTTATGAAATTGTTCCACAATTTTTAGGGCTAGCTTACACTAGCGTATAAATCGGAAATGTGCAATCCGATAAAAAATCGGATTGGACTCGGACCAATGTTATTTAATTAGGCTGTGCAGATCTGTGGTTTTTTTTTCTCAGTTGTATTTGGCATGCTGTAATTTCACTCTGAAATCTGATGGCTGCGATAAAATATTCGCATGCCAAACGAACCATCAGTATGGTATCTAATTTTTACGCATACATTACAATCCTGTAGCACAGGAAACTGTAAATGGTCTTGTAAATTAATAATAACTTCTGAGTAAAAAAAAACAGATTGTATATCAGATGTGAGAAAAAAATCGTCCCACTCCCCTGGATGACTGATTTTGATTATTCTTGTATGCTAGTATGAATGAACTTTTAGAATCAGTTATTTACAGATTGGTGAACCTCTGACCATCATTTCTTCTGTGAGACTCTGCCTCTCTAACATGCTCATTTTACAGTCATGTGACTTAGTTGAAAATTGACCCTCCGGATATTTTTCATTAGTACCACTTACTTTTCCACCCTTTTGTCAAGACTGGCCCAACTTTTTATAAATGTGTTGCTGCTATCAATTTATAAATGAGTGTTTTCAAATGAAATGAAAAAATGCCCAACATTGAATTTATGATCTGTGTTCTCTGATCGGCTGTGAATAACATGGAGATAAAAGAGTTCCAAATCAATGCATTCTTTACATTTTACACAGCATCTTTTTTGAAATTGGGGTTGTACTTTGCGATTTTGTTAGTCATTGCATTGACTGTCGGGTGACTTTATTCAAATAACGATGACCATTTTAAGGTCTCATTTCGTTTTCTTCTAAAGTGACATTTTTTAAGCACATTATCTGATGGAGAGCAGACATGGAATGTGTACAGAAATGAATTAACAAATATCCGACAGTTGTTGGAAAGGCAGACTTTCACCGTGTACCCCCGAATTACCTGACGGTACAGCTCCACATCAGAGGCCTCACAAGACAATGGAAGTACAATATTTTCCATGCTATATCTATAAAATCCGAGTTCCACATAATCCATGGATATTTCCATGATCAAGAACATTGCAAAAAGTTTTGGTAGCTACTAGCTGACAACCCACAGGAACTCAATATCTCCCTGAATTATGAATATATCATTTTCATATTGTTCTTCTAGGGGGAAAATCTGACTGGCTGCGTAAATATGGCTAAAAATTGGGTTAGACTCTAATCTAATTGGCTAACCCCTCTTAAACTCAGCTGAGGGAAGAGTGAGGGATCAGGTAAGACCCTTGATAATGCCATCTAAGAAATATCAGGGTAAGACCCCAGGAGATGCAACGAGTAATGCAGATCAATCCATATTCCCTGCAGTGTTCTCCTCTGATAGAGGCTTTCACGGATCAAAGTCGTAAGAAGTGTCTGTATTTTATACCGTTTTTGACAATATGTATGTCTTTTTATTATTCCATCTTTTGTAACTTTTTTAAGCACTGTACTTTTTTTTCTATGTTAAATTGAAAAATGTAATAAGTTTGTTCCTTGCTGCTCTAAATGAAACACTAAGGAAGTCGAGAATATCTTGGTTATGATACCCTGTGTCCAAGTGGGTACCTATCAGAAACTCAAGAAAGCTGGGTGGCATGTGTGCTAGTGTGACCTAGTGCAGACGTCTCGCTGTCCTATCAAAACGGCGAGTGGTGGCAGCGAAGAGTGGTGTGGATGATGGATCCGTGGGGTGCGCATAGCTCATTTTCAGCCTATTGCAACTGGATGAGTGAGTGGGGCTATATAGAAGCTTCTGAGGCATGTGTGTTACTTGTGGCCAGGGCCGACGTCAGCACCCGGGCAAGTGCCGGGGCCCTGAGTAGGTGGGGGGCCCACTCGCCCTCGGGGACACCGGTGCACTATAGGAGCCAGGTGTCAGTGGGACCCCCCGCTTGCTCAGGACCCCGGCACTTGTGATACCTCTCTCCATTCCTTCGCTGCTGCGTCTTCTGTGATGTTTCAAGTCAGAGGGCGCAATAATGTCACGTTTGTGCACCCTCTGTCTGAACAGTCACAGTGCAGAGAGCTGGAAGACGGTGACACTGAGGGGTTCGGAGCAGAGCAGCAGCCAGCGAGGAGAGGTATTTCATTTTTTTTTGTTTGACGCAATATATGTGGCCCATTATATATGGAGCATCATATGGGGCCCATAATATATGGAGCATCATATGGGGCCCTCACATACTGGAGCATCATATGGGGCCCATTATATATGGAGCATATTTGGGGCCCATCATATATGGAGCATCACATGGGGCTCATCATATATGGAGTACTATATGGGGCCCTCACATACTGGAGCATATGGGGCCCATCATATACTGGAGCATCATAAGGGGCCATCATATACTGGAGCATCATATGGGACCAATCATATACAGAGCATCATATGGGGCCCATTATATATGGAGCATCATAAGGGGCCCTCACATACTGGAGCATTATATGGGGCCCATCATATAGTGTATGGAGCAATATATGGGGCTCATTATATATGGAGCATTATATGGGGTTCATTATACTGCATGGAACATTATATGATGCCCATTATACTGTATGGAGCACTGTATGTGGCTCATTATACTGTATGCAGGAGTATACTGTCTGGTTTCTGAGCTATAGATATCACTTATATAATGTAAGAAGTGAAATCTTTGGCTTTGTACTATACGTATATTTCTCTGCTGTATCTGTGCATCATGAATTGTGATACGTGTTAAAGGGGCCCGCTGAGACTCTTTTGCTCGGGGCCCATGAAAACCTGGAGCTGGCCCTGTTCGTGGCAAGTTGGTGGCGGCGAGAATAGTGTTCCCCATAATGCAGATGACAATAAAAAATTCCCATGGTCACGTGTGACATTTATTTTGTTTTAGACACATATTCTTTGAAAAATGTCTAAAAAATAGGGTGCAAAGGGTTGTCATAAAAATATCACAAAATGAAAAAGTACCTATGCACATAGGGAATCACCTGGAGAATATGTGAGGGTTGCTGGTTAAGTCATCATACCCATAGGTATAAATATGGGAGATATAAAACATTGATTTGCTCGTGCAGCTGATTTAATTCATAAATAAATTAAAGAAAAAAATGTTGTTTGGTCTCTCAACATTTTAATAATCAGCTGAGTGAAAGTGGACAGCGGGGGGCAGATGTTTATAGGGTGGGAAGGGGGTAACAAACATGGAGCTTCCCAGGCTATTAATATCAGCTGGACCCCTTGAAGTGTTTGCGAAACGGCCGTCGTCCTCTCTCCCCCGCACGCCTCTGTAATCCTGCATGTCGGTCTTTTCGTCTAAAGCACTGATGGTGTATTAAAGACTATTGGATATATTCCAGCTGGTGAGTGCCGCATTTTTTCTTTCTCCATGTCCTATTAATATCAGCTCACAGCTGCATACTTAGTCTTTACTGGTTATTAAAATGAGGGACCCCCCAAAAAAATGATGTAGGGTCCCCCTATAACTACTAACCAGCAAAGGTCAGGCAGACAGCTGCGGGCTGACATTATTCTTATGGATGCGTCATTTCTGGGGCGGCTGAGAGCTGATGTTTTTACTCTGGGAGGGGACCAATATCCATGGCTCCTTCCTAGCCTATTAATATCAGCCTCCAGTTGTCTGCCTAGCCATTGCTGGTTATTAATTATAGGGGGCGCCACGGTAATTTTTTGGGGGGTGGGGCCCCTATTTTATTAACCAGTAAAGGCTAAGTATACAGCTGTAATCTAATATTAATAGACCAGGAAACTCCATGTTTATTACCCCCTTCCCAGGCTATTAACATCTACCCCCAGCTGTACACATTCCCTCAGCTGGTTATTAAAATGTTGGGTGACCCCACACCATTTTTTTTTCTTTAAGTTATTGAATTATTAGCTAAATACATGTCCCGTAAGCTACACACACGCTGCACTAATTATATAGATGACTGACATCTTTCTGTCTATTCAATGTATATATCCATTCTATCTTTCCAGAAGGACTGTACAATCACAACGCGTTTCAGAGCCAGTCTGGCTCTTCATCAGGTTACACATAACAAAACCTGTTTGTAAATTTTAAGAGGACATAAAGGCGCCAAATGGTAGAAATAGGGGTAGCGATGTTGGGCAAGGTTAGCTCTCAACAAAAGCCCATTTCAAAGCCGTTGTGTATCACCTGATGGAGCCGTTCCGGCTGCGAAACGCGTTGCGATTGTACATATCAATAATCAACCTTATAGCCATCAATTGAGCACATTCATCCGTATAACACCTGTTATCGCCAGCTATCCACCGTCCTCATGGAAACACACAGCTCAATCCACTAGTGTCTAACAGCAGCGCCAAGGAGGCGAATCATTGGGTATAGGTTTACTACAAGGGTTGTGCTTTTATTTCTTACGGAGCGGAGTGCAGAGCCCAGCGGCCCTACGGAGCGTGAATGGAATGGTGACTGGCATGCAGGAATAACGTGCCCGGTACTGCTCACGTCCCAGCGACCGGGAAAACATGGAATAACATGTTGTGATAAATTTACCACGCAGCGTGCGCCATTGTGATCATTTTGGCGCCGCTCCAGTAGCTCCGCAGATGTGCAGAACACAGCGTCAGATTAGAAGATGAGGGCGGATTCTGATGCAGAACGTAGAGACCTGAGGGACCAGAACCTTTTGCACCACAGCCTCTCCTAGCAGAACGTCATTTTTGGATACACCTTTTAGTATACACTTTTGCAGGGCATTTGGTAGCACATTTTTTTTTTTTACAAGCATCCCCCATATACCGCGCTGCAGCAGGGCGTTTCTTCGGGTAGATAATAATAATGGCCTCCCAGCCCGTGTCCGCCCCCAGGGTGTCACGTCTCCCCCACGCACCGCCGCCCTGACTGGGCCCCCGTCCTGTGCGGCGCGGCTCGCAGGTCCTCCGCATCACGTGACGCCTAGTCCCCGCCCCCCCAGTCCTGTGCGGCGCAGCACAACGCGCCGCTTTCGCCAATGACGCCATCTCCCCGCCCCTCTGTCCTGTGCGGCGCTCGTTGGCCCCGCCCCTTCCGTGGCGTCAGGCCGAAAGCCCCGCCCTCCTCCTGTGCGGTGCTGGCTGCGTGCGGCGTGGACCTCGGGCCCCTTGGTGTCTGCACCGCGCGCGCTCAGGGCTGACGAGGAAAAAAAAAAAAATCCCAGAAAAAAACCGGACGGTGCCCGAGGAAAATGGAAAGCGCCAAGCTGCAGGAAGGAGAGCCGGATGTGACGGTAGGGCCCAAGACGGGCCCGGCCGGGGAATTACCAGCCGAGAGCGGCGAGCTGGAGCTGGTCAAGCCGATAACGGAGATAAAGAAGGAGGAGGCCGCAGGGGGTGAGTGGCGGAGCCGGATAGCGAGAGGTGACTCATGGCGGTGCGAAGCGGTAACTGCAAGGCGGGGACGCTGGCGACACCTGCTGGCCGCAGGAGGTTATTACACGGGAGAGCACACGTGACCTGCTGCCTGCAGGGGAGGCTCCAACCGGGGCATGCTGGGGCATGTAGTGCAGTGCCACAGGGTCATAGGTTACTATTCTGTATTGCACACAAGCTGCTCTCCAGCTCTGAGACTACAACTCCCAGCATGTCTCAGTGTTGTAGTCCAAGTGCTTGTTCACACGTTGTATTATTATTACAGATTTTTTTTTTTTTTTTGCATTAAAAAACAGAATTCTATGGCTGGAGAAAAAGCAGGGAGAATTAATTGGTGTAAAAAAAATGCATACCAAAAAATATAAGTGGGAACATGACCTAAAGGCGTCAGGCACTTATATTTTTTGGTATGCATTTTTTTTACACCAATTAATTTTAAAAAAATTATTTTCCGGAAGAGGAAAAAAAAATGCTTCGTTTTACAGTGACGTAAAAAAGTGCAAGTTTTTAACATCTTATTAACAAGGCACATTTTTGCAGCAGCATGTAATTTTTTTTTTTTTTACTGCAGATTTTCCCCATTGGGACCCGTAGCAAGAAAAAAAACACAAAAAATGCACTAAAATGCCGCATGTGAACACGCGCTCTGGGGGTCTTCACAAAAGGCTTTATTTCATTTATTTATTTTTCTGCAAAATGTACTGTATTTATTTTTTTTTTCGCAGTATTTTTAAGGACTTTTTTTTTCTTTTCAGAAAAAAATACACAACAGATGCTAGTTGGCATTTAATGGGGAATTATAAAATGTGCTATAAACTCTTTTTTTGTGTGTGATTTTTAGTTTTTCTTTAAAAAAGTGGGGACGGACTAAACTGCATATTGGGATTATGGGATGATGGGATGATGGGCTGCAATACTAGATTCCAACACTAGATGGCAGCACATTTTACAAATGCAGCCCAGGAAATGACTTCTTGTAATATAGCAAGAAGGGAATTCAATGGAAATACTTAAATGAATCAGAACATCCACAGGGCTGGATTAAAGTTTAATAATAGAACCAGGGAAAAAAGATTGTAACTATATGGGATTATGTGTAGAATATCGGGTTACACACGCCTGGTGATATATCTCATCAACATCTCATAGGAATATGGGTATAACTATTGTTCTGTATGGGGATTATGGGTGAAATATCACAAATACACATGCCCAGGAACATACTTCATCTACTTCTGATAGGAATATGGGTATATCTATTGATCTGTATGGGGATTATGGGTGAAATATCACAAATACACATGCCCAGGAACATATTTCCTGAAGTAGATGAAGTATGTTCCTGGGCATGTGTATTTGTGATATTTCACCCATAATCCCCATACAGAACAATAGTTATACTCATATTCCTATGAGATGTTGATGAGATATATCACCAGGCGTGTGTAACCCGATATTCTACACATAATCCCATATAGTTACAATCTTTTTTCCCTGGTTCTATTATTAAACTTTAATCCAGCCCTGTGGATGTTCTGATTCATTTAAGTATTTCCATTGAATTCCCTTCTTGCTATATTACAAGAAGTCATTTCCTGGGCTGCATTTGTAAAATGTGCTGCCATCTAGTGGTGGAGTCTAGTATTGCAGCCCATCATCCCATAATCCCAATATGCAGTTTAGTCCGTCCCAAAAAGTGCCATAAGAGAGAGAGAGTTTTTTGAGTACTTAATTTACTAAGATGTGCACACAGATTATTTTTTTTCTGCATTTCTTGCCAGGAAAATGGTATCGTACAATATGTGTTGTTTTTTTTTTGGTGTAGATTCTTTTTCCCCCCACTCGTTTGTATGGGTGAAATCTGCTGTAAAAAGCTGCAAGAACTGACGTGCTGCTGACTTAAATCTGCAAGGAAAAAAATAAGCAACGTGTGCATGAGTCCTGTCATGTTTCCCAATGAATAGGACCGCGCTCCGGCCGCAGGTACAGGCGGTAATAAAAGTGAAGAGCTGTGCCTGGCAGACCATGATTTGCACGCAGCCCTCGGTGCCGTCAGCCTCGGCCCCTTTGTAGTTTCCATAGTTTTGTAATTAATGTCAATAATCATAAAGTGCCGCCATTGGCTAAAAATGAATTCTGGCAGTAAAATAACACCTAGGAAGCAGAGTTGTGGGTACAGTCACTGGATGGCGCCTCTTAATTCTGCAAAGGGCCAATTTAGATGATAATTGTTTGTACAAATAGTTGTCTACAATTATCGGCAAGCGTAAGCACGCCAGCAATCGCCCGATAAACGAGAAAAACACTTGCTCATTGGGTGAACTATCATTTATGCTGCATAAAAGGCATAAAAATCCTTGGTCTCGGCAGCACATCGCCCGGTGTAAACAGGAGATGTGCTGCCGATAATATAATACTGTCTGGGGACAGAGCAATCATATTAGCGATCATTGCGTTCCCGTCAGTACTAGTTGTCCATGTAAACAGGACAGTAAGTAAACGCTGAGCAGCTTTATATGTAGGCAGTATATAATAATAGAACGGTAAGTGCTCGATAATGGGCCAAAATTAGCCCCTATTAATGGGCATTAAAAGGGTTGCCCGGCTTTGGGCTACAAGTGTGCAGTCACTCTATGTGACTGCAGACTTGTGAATCCTCTCATCGTGTGCGCTGTGAGGAGTCTTCAGTGATTTGGCGTGTGACCGTAACTTCCGCAAGTATATGATTTGCATACATGTGGTCACCTGCCGACTAGACGTGCACAGTTGCGTTCAATGCAAGTGCAATGAGTGAGGCCGGACACAACTAGTTGGAATGTGGCCGGAAGTAAGCTTATGGTTAAATGACTGCCCATTCCCTGAACCTGACAGTAGAGTGACTGCAGACTTGTAGCCTAAGGCCGGACAATCCCTTCAACAAAGTACGGGAGCCTTAACAGTGTAGGGTTTATTTATGTGTAGTGATTGGGCCATGGTTCGTGCTGCACAGGTGAATCTCATTAAAGGGCTGTGCTCATCTTCTTTCTTCAGGAGTGCACTGGCCCTCTGCCCCCTTCTTGTTGGGGGACCGTGCATTCCAGAAGATTGACAGCCAAGCTTGCACGTACGCTTAGCCTAGGAAAGCGTCCACCTCTGATAGGCTGTGCAAGGTGGCAGGTAACTTACACAACAAGCTGTAAGCAATAAAATGAAAAATCCCTCAGAGATCCGTTGCAAAGTTTGTATTTACAAGCTCATTGCAATGTTGCCGCCAGACTGTGCCCGTCGCTGATTGGTCGTGGGCGTTTTGCCACGACCAATCAGCGACTTGGATTTCCATGACAGACAGAGGCAGCGACCAATGATTATCCGCGACAGAAAGGACAGACAGAAGTGACCCTTAGACAATTATATAGTAGATATATGTGTCTCACTGACATATATACATATATATAGATATATATTTACTATATAATTGTCTTAGGGTCACTTCCGTCTTTCTGTCACGGATATTCATTGGTCGCGGCCTCTGTCTGTCATGGAAATCCAAGTCGCTGATTGGTCGTGGCAATCACCGCACTGAATTTCCGGCTTTTCTATAGAACACCGCTGCGTATTTCTCGCAAGTCACACTGATGGTCCGTGCGTAATCCGTATTTTGCTCGCCCCCATTGACTTTCATTGGCGGATTTTTTGCGCAATACGCTGACAAACGCAGCATGCTGTGATTTTCTACGCCTGTAAAATACGGCAGAGAAATATATGGCAGATAGGAGCTGCCCCATCGAGAATCATTGGTCCGTGTGCAATGCGTTGTTTTTGCGCTTCTCATACGTCCGTAAAACTCGCTAGTGTGACCCCGGCCTTCGGTGGTAAAATACACTTTTTCATTCCTGTCATGTCACTTTGCATTAATTCCTGAAAATAACCTGAAGGGTTAATAAACTACCTGACAGCAGTTTTCAATATGTTGGGTGGTGCTGTGTGCAAAATGGTATAACTTTTGGAGGTTTTCCAATATATTGGACTCTCAAAGTCACTTCAAACCTGGATAGGTCCTTAAAAAAATATATATTTTTGTAAATTTCCTTTAAAAAATGAAAAAATACTGCTACATTTTTAAACCTTCTAAAATGCTAACAAAATAAAATAACATTTTACAAATGGTGCTGATGTAAAGCCGACATGTGGGAAATGTTATTTATTAATGTTTTTCTGTTATGACCATCTTGATTAAAGGGATAATCATTCCAAGTTTGAAAATTGCACATTTTTTTTACATTTGTTAAATTTCTGATATTTTTTGTAAATAAACACAAAACATATCGACCTAAATTTACCATCATCATAAACTATAATGTGCCACGAAAAAAAAATCTCAAAATCACTGGGATATGTTGAAGCCTTCCAGATTTAACACACAAAGTGACACTGGTCAGATTCCCAAAATTTTGTCCGGTCACTAAGGGATCAAAACTTCATTAACCCCTTAATCCCATTTGACGTACTATCCCGTCAAGGTGACCTGGGACCTAATTCCCAGGGACGGGATAGTACGTCATAGCGATCGGCCGCGCTCACAGGGGGAGCGCGGCCGGGTGTCAGCTGACTATCGCATCTGACATCCGGCACTATGTGCCAGGAGCGGTCATGGACCGCTCCCGGCGCATTAACCCCCGGCACACTGCGATCAAACATGATCGCAGTGTTCCAGGGGCATAGGGAAGCATCGCTCAGGGAGGGAGCTCCCTGCGGGCTTCCCTGAGACCCTCGGTACAAGGCGATGTGCTCACCTTGTACCAAGTGCCTCCTCCCTTCAGGCCCCGGATCCAAAATGGCCACGGGGCTGCATCCGGTGCCCTGCAGGGAGGTGGCTTACCAGCGCCTGCTCAGAGCAGGCGCTGGGAAGCCTTCCTGCTGTGCTGTGTGATTGCTGATCTGACACAGTGCACAGCAAAGTGTCAGATCAGCGATCTGTCACTTTACTGTGATGTCCCCCCCTGGTGCAAAGTAAGAAAGTAAAAATATTTACATGTGTAAAAAAAAAACATAAATAAATAATAATAAAAAAATATTGTTCCAATAAATACATTCCTTTATCTAAATTAAAAAAAACCAATAAAAGTACACATATTTAGTATCGCCGCGTCTGTAACGATCCGACCTATAAAACTGTCCCACTAGTTAACCCCGTCAGTGAACACCGTAAAAAAAAAAGAGGCAAAAAACAACGCTTTATTATCATACCGCCGAACAAAAAGTGGAATAGCACGCGATAAAAAGGATATAAATAACCATGGTACCGTTGAAAACGTCATCTTGTCCCGCAAAAAACGAGCCGCCATACAGCATCATCAACGAAAAAATAAAGTTATAGTCCTCAGAGTAAAGAGATGCAAAAATAATTAGGTTTTCTATAAAATAGTTTTTATCGTATAAAAGCGCCAAACATAAAAAAAAATGATATAAATAAGGTATCGCTGTAATTGTACTGACCCGAAGAATAAAACTGCTTTATCAATTTTACCAAACGCGGAACGGTATAAACGTGCCCCCTCTCCCCCCCCCCCCCCCCCCAAAAGAAATTCATGAATAGCTGGTGTTTGGTAATTCTGCCTCACAAAAATCGGAATAAAAAGCGATCAAAAAATTTCACATGCCCGAAAATTTTACCAATAAAAACGTCAATTCGTCCCGCAAAAAACAAGACCTCACATGACTCTGTGGACCAAAATATGGAAAAATTATAGCTCTCAAAATGTGGTAGCGCAAAAAAAAATTTTTGCAATAAAAAGCGTCTTAGTGTGTAATGGCTGCCAGTCATAAAAATCCGCTAAAAAGCACGCTATAAAAGTAAATCAAACCCCCCTTCATCACCCCCTTAGTTAGGGAAACATAAAAAAATTAAAAAAATGTATTTATTTCCATTTTCCCGTTAGGGTTAGGGTTTGGATTACATTTACGGTTGTGATTAAGGTTAGGGGTGTGTCAGGGTTAGAGGTGTGGTTAGGGGTGTGTTTGGATTAGGGTTTCAGTTAGAATTGGGGGTTTCCACTGTTTAGGCACATCAGGGGCTCTCCAAACGCGACATGGCGTCCGATCTCAATTCCAGCCAATTCTGCGTTGAAAAAGTAAAACAGTGCTCCTTCCCTTCCGAGCTCTCCCATGCGCCAAAACAGGGGTTTACCCCAACATATGGGGTATCGGCGTACTCAAGACAAATTGGACAGCAACTTTTGGGAACCAATTTCTCCTGTTACCCTTGGGAAAATACAAAACTGGGTGTTAAAAGATAATTTTTGTGGAAAAAAAAATGATTTTTTATTTTCACGGCTCTGCGTTATTAACTGTAGTGAAACACTTGGGGGTTCAAAGTTCTCACCACACATCTAGATAAGTTCCTTGGGGGGTCTAGTTTCCAATATGGTGTCACTTGTGGGCGTTTCTACTGTTTAGGTACATTAGGGGCTCTGCAAACGTAATGTGATGCCTGCAGACAATTCCATCTAAGTCTGCATTCCAAATGGCACTCCTTCCCTTCTGAGCTGTGCCATGCGCCCAAATGGTGGTTACCCACTACATATGGGGCATCAGCGTACTCAAGACAAATTGCACAACAACTTTTGGGGTCCAATTTCTCCTGTTACCCTTGGCAAAATACAAAACTGGGGGCTAAAAAAGAATTTTTGTGAAAAAAAAAAAGAATTTTTATTTTCACGGTTCTGCGTCATAAAACACTTGGGGGTTCAAAGCTCTCACAACACATCTAGATAAGATCCTTAGGGGGTCTTCTTTCCAAAATGGTGTAACTTGTGGGGGGTTTCAATGTTTAGGCACATCAGGGGCTCTCCAAATGCAACATGGCGCCCCATCTTAATTCCAGCCAATTTTGCATTGAAAAGTCAACGGCGCTCCTTCCCTTCCGAGCTCTGCCATGCACCCAACAGTGGTTTACCTCCACATATGGGGTATCGGCATAATCAGGACAAATTGCACAACAACTTTTGGGGTACAATTTCTTCTGGTACCCTTGGGAAAATAAAAAATTGGGGGCGAAAAGTTCATTTTGTGAAAAAATATTTTATATTTTATTTTTACGGCTCTAAATTATAAACTTCTGTGAAGCACTGGGTGGGTCAAAGTGCTCACCACACATCTAGATAAGTTCCTTAGGGGGTCTACTTTCCAAAATGGTGTCACTTGTGGGGGGTTTCAATGTTTAGGCACATTAGTGGCTCTCCGAATGCAACATGGCGTCCCATCTCAATTCCAGCCAATTTTGCATTGAAAAGTCAAATGGCGCTCCTTCCCTTCCGAGCTCTGCCATGCGCCCAAACAGTGGTTTACCCCCACATATGGTGTATCAGCGTACTCAGGACAAATTGTACAACAACTTTTGGGGTCCATTTTCTCCTGTTACCCTTGGTAAAATAAAACAAATTGGAGCTGAAGGAAATTTTGTGTGAAAAAAAAAAATGAAATGTTTATTTTTTTTTTTAAACATTCCAAAAATTCCTGTGAATCACTAGAAGCGTTAATAAACTTCTTGAATGTGGTTTTGAGCACCTTGAGGAGTGCAGTTTTTAGAATGGTGTCACACTTGGGTATTTTCTATCATATAGACCCTTCAAAATGACTTCACATGTGATGTAGTCCCTAAAAAAATGGTGTTGTAAAAATGAGAAATTGCTGGTCAACTCTTAACCCTTATAACTCCCTAACAAAAAAAAATTTGTTTCCAAAATTGTGCTGATGTAAAGTAGACATGTGGGAAATGTTATTTATTAAGTATTTTGTGTGACATATCTCTGTGATTTAGGGGCATAAAAATTCAAAGTTGGAAAATTGCGAAATTTTCGCCTAATTTCCATTTTTTTTCACAAATAAACGCAGGTAATATCAAATAAATTTTACCGCTATCATGAAGTACAATATGTCTCGAGAAAACAATGTCAGAATCGCCAAGATCCGTTAAAGCGTTCCAGAGTTATAACCTCATAAAGGGACAGTGGTCAGAATTGTAAAAATTGGCCCGGTCATTAACGTGCAAACCACCCTCGGGGCTTAAGGGGTTAATTGACATTAAAACCACATGCATGATTTGCATTATTTTCATTTTCAAGTCTTAATAAATACTGAGATTGCATAGGTTATAGCAATCACAATGATTTCCATGTGGCAAATTTTTTTTTTAGTTGTTAGTTCTTTTTTTAGTTGTTAGTTCTTTTTTTAACAGACACTAAAATACTTTACATTGATCTAAAATTAAAGGCATTACAAAATGGAAATTCACAATATATTGGTTAATGGCCTACTTTTGAATATGCATGAATAAATTAGCCAGTGACCGTAGCGCTTCAGAGGCAGGTTGACATTTTTTTAAGTTTTGTACATTTCAAAAGAAAAGATGCCAAAAAGTGCCACTAACAGATTCCCAGGCACATTAGCTGCCTGGACCATTGAATGTTTCGTGCCCCGAGTTAAGATGGCTAAAATCAATGCAGTGAAAAGTTTTGCCATGGTTTTTTTTTTTTTTTGTAATGCTTCTTTTAAGTTGCATACTTTTTGCAGGATAACCCCTGTTTTGTGGTTAAACACATGATGTTCCAGTTTGCACTTGTACCAAAACGCATTAGCTACATGTGGCTATGGCTCCATGGTAGTATTTGGTCTCTCATGAGTAGGGAAGCCATCATATGTTGCTCCCAACTTTTTTTCAGTATGGTGAAACCTTGAGCTCACACGTTGAGTCATTAAACAATTCACCACATCCAAAAATTGTCTTGGAACTCTAGCTGCAAGTTGTACGGCCAAAATAATTTGAGCGACTTGCTGTCATTTGACCATTTTAAAAGATGCAATTTCACTGTAAAGAAACTACCAAATCCCAGACAAGTTGCATGCAAACTGCAAATTTAAATTTCGGAGGAGAGGTCTCATAAATCCAAGGGGAAAAAAATCCAATCATGTTAGATTTTTTTTGCGTTAGATCATAATTTGACTCCATAAACATTAATAGATGGGACGACACATCTCCATGATCTTCATATTGCACAGCCATTGTCACTGTGAAGCCCTTGCCTTGGGCGGCAAACAATAGCACCTATGTGATTTTTGTGGCTTCCATGCTGGTTTACAAAAGTAAGGCAGCACACATTTAGATTGATGCAATTTGCCTCAATGTAGTTCACGTGGTGCAATGTTTCAGGCAAACCAGCCAATGTGTAGAAGAAAGAGCGACCCGCACAAGCAAGTAGCCACTTCCTTGGCAACTTTGGGGCCCTCCTTCGACTACACTCTCTTTTTGCCTGAAATGTTGCACCAGATCCGTTCCAGGAGATCAGCTCGACATCACTGGACCTTTTTCAACTCAAACAGTGATTCCCAGCTATCTGTTTTCAAGCAAGTCCTGAAAGTTGATTAAAATAAAGAACAGATCAAACAAAAGAGTAAAGAATAATAGAGAAAAAGAATCCAATATCGCATATGTGAGTGGCAAAATGATGTGAACCTTTGCTTTCAGTATCTGGTGTGACCACTTGAGCAGAAATAATTGCATGTAAAAATTTCTGGAAGTTGTTGATTTGTCCTTCACGTGGACTTGGCTCCTTCCTCCATACAAAACAGCTTCAACTTTTATTATATTGGGTTGTTGTTTCCCATGAATTGCTCACTTCAGCTCCTTTCACGGGATTAAACTTTGTTTTGGCCATTCCATTACTTGAACTTTATTACTTAACCATTCTTTTGCACAAAGACTTGTGTGCTTTGGGTCGTCTTTCTGCATGAACCGTGTTCTCTTGAGATTCAGCTCATAGACAGATATCCTGTCGTTTTCTTTTTAGAATTTGCTGATCAAATTCAGAATTCATTGTTGCATTAATGAAGGCAGAAGTCTTTGCCCAGATGCAGCAAAACAAGCCCAAGCCATGACACTACCACCCCCCATATTTCACAGATGGTATGAGTTTTTATGCTGTAATGCAGTGGTTTTCTTTCTCTAAACATAACACTTCCCATGTAATCCAAAATACTCTATTTTGTTTTCATCCATCTAAAAATAAAACAATGTTCCAATGACATTCAGCAAACTGCAGATGGGCAGCATAGTTCTTTTTGAAGAGTAGGGATGGTCTGCTTGCAATCCTGCAATGCACATCATTGTTTTCTTGGTGATAAATTCATGAACATTAACATTAGCTAATGTAAGAGAGGCCTTTAGTTGCTTATAGTAATTCTTGGTTTCCTTTGTGACCTTGTGGACTATTATTTGCCTTGCTCTTGGAGTGATCAATGTTGGTTCACCACTCCTTAGAAAGGTATTAATTGTCTTGAAATTCCTCCATTTATTCATAGTCTGCCTTTGGATTTATGGAGTCCAAACTCTTTAGAGATGGTTTTGTAACCTTTTCCAGCCTGGTTAGCATCATCAACTCCTCTTCTGAAGACCTCGGAAATCTCCTTTTTTCATACCATACTTTTTCTACTCAATAAAAAAATGATAAAGTAATTTTTTTACTCATTTGTTTGATTTAGTTCTCTTCATCTACTTTTTTGACTTGTGTGAAATATTGATATAGTTTTAGGTCAAATTCATGCCGAAATAATGAAAATTCTGAAGGATTCACAAACCTGCAAACACCACTATATGAAGCTGTAGGTTCTGGTTGAGAGACCCGCCGTCACCCAATGCATTGCAGTCTATACATGGACCTGACTAATGAATAAATGTGACCCCCACCCCATATTAACTCAGCATTCCCCCTTTTTAATATAATTTAAAAAAAAAAATCATATAAGACTTTTCCGATATCTAGAAAAACAATTTTCGATCAGAGACGTTGAGCTAATATATATTTTCTAATTGTATCATGTAAGGCACAATATGTGAGCACCAGACCGAACAAAGCAAATCATGTAGTGGTCGCTTTCGAAAGGGTTTTCTTTTTTCACTCAGGCAAATATTAATGTACTGGTTTTCAAAATGTGTGTTTCTTAGGTTACTTAAAATACAAAATAATTTTTCAGTTTCTCTTTGTAGAGATACCTTGTCTTTTTTTTTTTTTTTTTTTTTTTTTTGGTCTCATGAATTTTCATGATTTTTTTTTTATTTTTATATTACTGTTTTTTAGATACAAGTTATGCAAGCTCAATAGATGCCATGTATCCAGAACCGTCTGATTCATTTCCTGGCGGGCTTTTCCCAGGTTCTGTTGATTGGAGTTCACCAGATAGTAGTAGTCAGGGGCGAAACAACGTCGGAGGAGTAGCCGTGCAAGAGGCCTGTGAAGAAAAGGCTTCCAGGCCAGGAAATAGCCGAATCCCTGGAAAAGACCACAGGCGTTACTACCATAACTACTGGAGACTAGAATATTTGATGGACCATAATCCCCGCTGCCATAGTATGATCTGTATGGTTTGTGGCAGTTCTTTGGCCACTTTAAAACTCAGCACCATCAAGCGACACATACGCCAGAAGCACCCCTATTCCCTCTATTGGACTCCTTGTGAGAAGGAGATCATCATTGGTAGCTGGGACGCGCACCTGTGCGTCGATGCTCAGACACTTGCTGGAAGTGAGGAGCACATGGCAGGTAATTCTGTGCCAGTTGTGAATGTTTGCCTGGTTTCTTTCAGTAACTTCCAAAGTTCTGTTCTTTTAATAATTATTTAACAATAGAAAAAAAAAAATTTTCATCCAGATTTCTTCATGTGGCAAATTATCGTCCATGTCCTTTGAGAGCATTGCCCCTCTGGCAGACCCCATTTTTCAATGCAGTTTTGGGTAGTCATCTCACAGAGGTTTTCTTGTAATTGCAAAAATCAAATATTCAGGGCTCCAGATGGTGAATAAAAATACAATTTGACTCCAAATTTCAGAGTTGGCCAGAGGCGCCTTTTTCTTTGCATTGTGCCGTTGCTTTGTTATTCCTCCTCGAAATTTATGAATGACGGTTGAGGGGTGTGTCCCTAGGCGGTCTGATACCATCCAATCAGTGATCAGCAATGTAGGGACACACCCCTCTAATAAAGAGAAATGTAGCAACCAGTTAACAATTTATGAACAGTTGTAGCCAAGAGTTTTCAGACTGACGCAAATTTTGCTTTTCACAACATTTGCTGCTTCTGTGTTTAGATTTTATAGTCTGATATTTCTCTAGTTGCTGAAGTGCAATTGTCGTCATTTCATACATTTTTAAACTTTTATTGACCACATATATAAAATTTATGCAAAGACTCAATATTTCTAGCATAGACCCTTCTTTTTCGAGACTTCTGCCCTTCTTTCCTGGCAGCTGGTTATCAGCTTCTGGGCAAAATCCTGACTGATGACAACCCATTCTTGCCTTATCAGTGCTTTGGGGGTTCATCACAATTTCTGTGATTTTTTTTTTTTTTTTGTCCACCCGATTTTTGAGGATTGACCACAGGTTTCCAATGGGACTGAGATCTGGGGTGTTTTCTGGCCATGAACCCAAAATGTCAATGTTTTGCTCACTGAGCTGCTTAGTTATCATTTTTTTCCTTGTGACATGGTATCCATGCTGGAAAAAAAAAGATTGTTTATCACTAAATTACTTCTGGATCATTGGGAAAAGTTGCTGTTGAAGGAGACTTAGATTCTGTTCTTTACTCATGGCCGGGTTCTTGGGCAAAATTGGAAGTGAGCCCCCTTCATGGATAAGAAGCCCCCACACATGAATGGTCTCAGAATACTTTACTGTTGGCAAACACAGGATTCATGGTGGCACTTAACTTTTCTTCTCCTGACGAGCATCAATAGCCCTAGGTTTATTCTGACTGGCGGAAGCGTGCGCTGGAGTAAATTGCGCCAATTTCATCAAGCGACACGCACATCTTAATGAATTTGACGCATCTTTCATCTTCAGAGCACCACCGCAGTGAATGTACTCTAGTTTTACGCTAGTGAAAACTGATTAATCGGTGTGTACAGGAGGGTAAAGTATAATGGATCATATTAATGGAAGAATGGGTGGCTTGTAAAGGAGAAGGAAATTGTAAAGAGCTACAGAGTTCACATAGAACATTGTGATTTGTAATCCTATATTATGTGAATACATTGCTTTGCTGTTGTTCTCAGAGCTGTATTCACAATTCTGCCAGTTGTCCTTAGAAATTGTTGACTGGGTAACTTAATACTGACTATTACAATGAGGGAGGTACTTTTCCCCCACATTAGATTATTGTAGAGTGTCCGATTTACAAAGCAACCTTCCCAGAATGCAAATATCATGCAAGGACTTTACCCTGATGGATCAGGCATATTCAACATAATGTCTAATCCCTTCTGAGAGAAAAACCAGAGAAGAGTTTTTGTTTTGTTTTTTTTTCTCCCCCTTTTAGTTTATTTTTCTTCCCAACAGAAAAACAATTCTTGAGAGCCCCTTAGACATTCACTTAAATGTGTAGTAATCTCATTACATTTCAAATGGTGTTTTATAATTAAGAAAATCGGCAAGGGAGCAAAGTCTTAATTGGTTGATAATGATTTTTGTTCATAAATAGCTAGCAGTTGAGCAAAGGTGTTCTTTATCTAATGTACAGTCATGGCCAAAAGTATTGACACCCCTGCAATTCTGTCAGATAATACTCATTTTCTTCCTGAAAATGATAGCAAACACAAATTATTTGGTATTATTATCTTGATTTAATTTGTCTTAAATGAAAAAACACAAAAAGAATTGTCCTAAAGCCAAATTGGATATAATTCCACACCAAACATAAAAAAGGGGGTGGACAAAAGTATTGGCACCGTTCGAAAAATCATGTGATGCTTCTCTTATTTGTGTAATTAACAGCACCTGTAACTTACCTGTGGCACCTAACAGGTGTTAGCAATAACTAAATCACACTTGCAGCCAGTTGACATGGATTAAAGTTGACTCAACCTCTGTCCTGTGTCCTTGTGTGTACCACATTGAGCATGGAGAAAAGAAAGAAGACCAAAGAACTGTCTGAGGACTTGAGAAACCAAATTGTGAGGAAGCATGAGCAATCTCAAGGCTACAAGTCCATCTCCAAAGACCTGAATGTTCCTGTGTCTACCGTGCGCAGTGTCATCAAGAAGTGTAAAGCCCATGGCACTGTGGCTAACCTCCCTAGATGTGGATGGAAAAGAAACCTTGACAAGAGATTTCAACGCAAGATTGTGCGGATGTTGGATAAAGAACCTCAACTAACATCCAAACAAGTTCAAGCTGCCCTGCAGTCCGAGGGTACAACATTGTCATCCCGTTCTATCCGTCGGCGTCTGAATGAAAATGGACTGTATGGTAGAAGACCCAGGAAGACCTCACTTCTTACCCCGAGACATAAAAAAGCCAGGCTGGAGTTTGCCAAGACTTACCTGAAAAAGCCTAAAACGTTTTGGAAGAATGTTCTCTGGTCAGATGAGATAACAATAGAGCTTTTTGGGCAAAGGCATCAACATAGAGTTTACAGGAGAAAAAAAAAGAGGCATTCAAAAAAAAGAAAACGCTCCCTACAGTTAAACATGGCGGAGGTTTCCTGATGTTTTGGGGTTGCTTTGCTGCCTCTGGCACTGGACTGCTTGACCGTGTGCATGGCATTATGAAGTCTGAAGACTATCAACAAATTTTGCAGCATAATGTAGGGCCCAGTGTGAGAAAGCTGGGTCTCCCTCAGAGGTCATGGGTCTTCCAGCAGAACAATGACCCAATCACTCTTCAAAAAGCACTAGAAAATGGTTTGAGAGAAAGCACTGGAGACTTCTAAGGTGGCCAGCAATGAGTCCAGACCTGAATCCCATAGAACACCTGTGCAGAGATCTAAAAATGGCAGTTTGGAGAAGGCACCCTTCAAATATCAGGGACCTGGAGCAGTTTGCCAAAGAAGAATGGTCTAAAATTCCAGCAGAGCATTGTAAGAAACTCATTGATGGTTACCGGAAGCGGGTGGTCGCAGTTATTTTGGCTAAAGGCTGTGCAACCAAGTATTAGGCTGAGGGTGCCAATACTTTTGTCTGGCCCATTTTTGGAGTTTTGTGTGAAATGATCAATGTTTTGCTTTTTGCTTCATTCTCTTTTGTGTTTTTTTCATTTAAGACAAATGAAGATAATAATACCAAATAATTTGTGTTTGCAATCATTTTCTGGAAGAAAATGAGTATTATCTGACAGAATTGCAGGGGTGTCAATACTTTTGGCCATGACTGTAGGAAGGACAGAAGAAGGCACTATTTAACCCACACATTATACATAAGGGTACACGCCATTCTGTGATTGTTGTAGGACATGAAAAGAGAAGGTAGAAGATGGTTAGCGGTAGTGTGGGGTGCAACGGCTCAATAAAATGTTGCTTGAAATTTGTTGGTCTTCTGTAATAAGCAAATGTACTTTGCCTACTTATTTTAAATATTTTGTATCCTATTTATTTCCCCCCCCCCCCCCAGAGAATATGAAAGCCAAAAATGGTCCAAAAAAGAAAAGACGGCGTCTGCCACCAGTGGCGAAAGGAACATGGCGGCCAGTGTTGGGTCCAGACTGTCCTCTGTCTTCACCAATGGATAAAACCCAACTGGAGCAGTATATGAATGAGTCCCTTCAGAGGTGGTTTAGACTGGAGTTTCTGATTCATTATGACTACCAAGGAAACCAGCTCCATTGCATGATGTGTAGAATGACCTTGCCAAGTCTGTGTCTTACGGACATCAAAAATCACATTTTGGATAGTCATCCCACGTCACTGCAGTTCAGCCATTCCCAGAAAAGTGTGATTATAGATGCTTGGATAAATCGTAAGGAGAATCCAGAGATGGAACTGGAAGGGGACATGACTCCAAAGATGGAAGAAGATATGGATGATGACAAAGAGAAATTGGCTAAAAAAGATGGAAAATGTGATACTGTGGCACAAAAGACTGCAAAGCCAGGACCTAAAAGTAGGAAGTTAAAAGCTAAAAGTTCAGCTAATTTAATGGAAAAGAATATAGAATTTGGGGAAGAGAAAACGAACAATTGTAGTACAGAGTTGATGGAAGAAGAGGAGAGACTGGAAATGTCTGATATGGAGCTTTTGGAGGATGAGGAATCAATAACTAGAGATGTTCAACGGCATGATAAAGAGGAACGGGATGCAAAAGATTTACAACGAATAGCTGATGAGGAATGGAAAGTAAGGAAGAAACATCTGCTGGAGTCACTGCGGATCCTAGAAGAAAAGCAAAAACCTAGAGAGGAACATGGAGCTAGGAAAGGCCAATTCTTCGAGGAAGAGAAGGAGACAAGGCTTCCTAAAGAGGAAAAAAAACCTATAGAGAAACAACTGTTGGACGAACAAGAAAAAGACAGAGAGTCTGCACTGCTAGAGGAACCACAAATATCTATCAATGCCCAATTGCCGGAGGGAAAAAAGGTGAAAGCACAGGAATCCAATCTACAAGAGGAAAAAGAAAGGAAATATGAGGAGACAAAGCTGCAAGAAGAAGAAAAGAGGAAAGCAAAGGAGGCCCATATACAAGAGGAAGAAAAGAAGAACACCCATGAGGTCCAGGTACAAGAGGAAGAGAACATAAAACCTAAGGAAGCTGAACTGTCTGAGGAAGAAAAGCCAAACGCTAAGGAGATCCGTTTGCTGGAGGAAGAAAAGACCAGGGAGGACCATCAGCAGGAGGAAAAGAAGACGAATGCAAAGGAGGCTCATTTATTAGAGGAAGAGAATGGGAACACTATGGAGGGCCAGCTGCTGGATGAAGACATGATTAAAATAGAGGAACTGGATATAATGGAAATCGAGGAACTGGACCTGGATACACCAAAAGATCAAGAAGTAAAGCTGGAAGAGGAGCAAGAAGTATCAAATGAAGTAGAAAATGTGGACAGAGAAATAACTGTGAAACTAGAGGATCATCTGTATGCTGATGTGAGCATGAATAAAACCGAAAAGACCGAGATTGTAAATCATGTCCAAGCTGAAAAGATACAGGTTACAGCAAAAATGGGGGAAGGAGGAAAAGCGCAGCCAAAGGTGACAGAAACGCGGATAATAAAGGTTACACCAATGCCACAAGCACCTACTGTGTTGGGAATTGGACTTCCTGTGATAAAAAGTGAGTATATGGATAATATTTTCTTTTGTGATTAATACCTATATGTTTATTTTTTGTGGGGGGGAGTGTTGAAATTATTAGAAATGTCTGTAATACCGGTAAAATTCATCAGTTATAGAATAATAATGAATGTTAGTGACCTGACAAGTAACTTTTACACTTCTTTTTCAGTGAAAGCTCCAACACCTATCATTATAACCCGGGTTTCTGTTCTCCCAGAGCATGCTATCCTGCAGGCCACAAAACCCAAACCCTCCACTTCTACTGCCGAGATCTCAAAAACCTATCGAGTTATCGCACCCAAGGTCACTCCAACAGATAGCCAGAATCAAACACCCTCGGCCAGCATTGATGCCTCCCAGTCACCTGCAGGGGTTGACCCCACAGTTTGGGAGGTTAGTGTGGCCCGGGCTAACAGTAGAAATCTTACCCTAAGCAACATGTACCAAACACGTTGGCGCTCGGAATACCTGATGGACTTCAATGGGGTACGGGGGAGCGTGGTCTGTATGTATTGTAGCTCCTCTCTAACCGTACTGAAGGAGAGCAGTATCAGAAGGCACATTGCACAAAAGCACGCACATACGGGGAACTTCACTGCCGAGGAGAAGGCTGCAATTATCCTGGACTGGGAAAATAAATTGACTGAGGTTAAGAAGATTGGAGTAAAACCAAACAAGGAGAGATCAGTTATAGGAGGTAAGCATTGGGGTAAGGGGATATTCAAGTCTTCCAAATAATGCATAGAAAAGCCGACTGGTCAGCACGATACCGATTAGCCCCGTTGAATATGGATCTGCAGATCGTAACACTATAAAGAGGGTTGCCCACTTAATGAAACCCCTTATGAATGCCCCTAAGGATTCGCACTGAGTCCTATGTCCTCTGACAATCTTGTCACACTCTTGACGAAATTGTGAAGGTGGCAGTCAATCCGTTGCATCATTCACTTGACTGTTTAAATGGGTTGTCCACTACTAGGACAACCCCTTCTTGACTGAAATGTTTGGCCCCGATAATATAATAAAGCCTATACTCACCTCCCGTGCTGGCACTGATACCACAGTGTCGTCACTTGCTCTCCTTGGGGCTCTCGTGCGGTTGTTGTGACGCTGGCGCCCAATCAGCACTGGCGTCACTTCTCCACCTCTAGACGTTTTGAATATGAGGAGGAAGTCCACACTGAAGCGGATTCCCAGCTTTTCCTTTCTGTTCAAAACGTCCGGAGGTGGGAACAGTGACGTCAGCGCTGATTGGGTGCCGACGTCACATGTCATAACACCGCATGAGTGCTGACACACCGCCATGGGAGGGGAGTATAGGCTTTATCATGTTATCATGGCCAAGTGAGGGGTATGAGAAGAAGTTGTCCAAATAGTGGGACTGTCGGGGACAAATGGCTTCAGAGCAGAGGAGCGGCCTCTGTCTGGTGATGGCTACATTCTTTTTTTTAGGCAGTACTTTGGGGACATTCGTAAGAGATTGTGGACAACTCCTTTAAATATGTGTTGCATGTGCAAATTCGACACGTGTGAACATGGCCTTAGAAGCCACCCATTTTTATGTGAAAAAACAAACAGGATTTTTTTTTTTTACTATGATACCTAGTGCCGAGTCCTCCTTCAAATAGGCCTCCTCGCCCTTTTTCTTCACCTTAGGGGAAGGAAGATGAGGATGATTGAGGGCTTAGGGATACTTTTGGTATATGGATGAGGAACTTTCCCAATTGCTATAATTGCAGTGTGAATTGAGCCAATCAGGACTGATGAATATAGCCGCAAGTCTTCCGTCGTAGGATAGACAGGAGTTATGATTAGTTTGCAGTGGATGTGAGATGTTTGGCTGCAGCTTTTCAGTGTCATTAACTTGTAAGTACGTGTATCCGTAGCAATAATTGATCTAAATTTGTTGAAAAAAAAATACAAACAAAATAAACCCTCAGGCCACTCTTTGACCACTAGTTTACAGTTTATAGACAGAATTAACTATTTGTTAAGTAACTACATAAATCCATTGCTTAACTTTTCTTGTAGTGATACTAACTTAGTCGTCCAGAGCAGAGCTGCATTTATAATTCTGCTGACCTTTATAATATGATGTACTAAAAAGCTAAATCAAACCACTCCATTAGAGCAGCAGCGGGGAACCTCAGGCCCCAGGGCCATTTACGTCCCTCGATGACCTTTTATCAGACCCCCGAGCAGATTCTCAGGGACCACATTCTTGGGCAGGGAAGTGTATTTTGATTACAACCAGCTCATTAATTTCTTCTTGCTCTGTTACCACACACATGCAGTGTTCACTACTGAAGGGCATGCAATGAAAGATTACGTCCTGAAACCAGTAAAAGAGTCAGGATGTACTTTGTGGGCAGAGTTTGTACGTCCCCCGAAGGATGGTATAAATGTCCAAATGGCCCTTGGCAGAAAAAGGATTCCCCACCCTTGCATTATAATAATAATCTTTATTTTTTATATAGCGATAACATATTCCGCAGCGCTTTACAGGTTGCACACATTATCATCGCTGTCCCCGTTAAGGCTCACAATCTAAATTCCCTATCAGTATGTCTTTGGAATGTGGGAGGAAACCAGAGTACCCGGAGGAAACCCACGCAAACACGGAGAGAACATACAAACTCTTTGCAGATGTTGTCCTTGGTGGGGTTTGAACCCAGGACCCCAGCACTGCAAGGCTGCTGTGCTAACCACTGACATCTGCACACAATTTATATTTTATTTTTTTATAGAAGATTACGAAGAACAAACTCTCAGAATTTTCATCAAAAGCTCCAAACTTGTAGGTCTGGTGGATGCATTCCTACGCTGCCGTGGTCTTTGTTGTTCGGCCGTAGCAGTCAACTGATGCTGCCAATCCCAGATCTAAACGGCACAAGCTGCTGAGTTGAAGGACTTGCTGCACTGCTATCAGCTTGGGATGAGCGGACCCATAGAAGTTCAGATTCCTATAAACGATCTGAACTTTAGTCCAAACTTGAACATGAACCTGAACCTCATTGCAATCTGTGGGGACCTGAACTTTGGAGCCAGAAAATTTTCTCTCGCTCTCTCAGCACGAACCCCAAACTTTAAAGTTTGGTTTCGCTCATCTCCACTGTCAACATGACAACACAGCTGCAGCCAAATGATAAAGTTTGGGGTCAGTGGCAGAGATATAACACGGGACCGGTGGAGAGGGGTAGTAAAGCTTCCAGTTGTTTTTTTTGTTTTTTTTACACATCACTATGTGCATATGGGCTAAAGAAAAAAATAAAAACTTGTAGTTTTCACCCTGGCCACTGTATCTTTTTTAGACTCTTAATTCCTGTCATTTCAGGAAGAGTTTTCAGCAGGCTCCTTATCATCAGAGGCAGGGTAACAATGAGAGGTAACACCTCTATATAAGGCTGAATCCATCAGTCACAATAGGCGATGTCACAGCTCCTCCTGCTCACCCTCACTTTAGTGACATCACCCTCACTTTAGTGATATCAGCACACGCTCATTAGATGCATCAAATACAAAACATAGGGTCGGTCTGACCATTTTGGCTATGCACATGTGTTGTTTCCTAAAACAGGAAGTTAAGAGTCTAATAAAAGCCCTAGGGGACAATGTGAAAATTGCACGATTTCTATTTTTTTTTAAAAACACAGGAAAACAAAACACAACATTTGCAAAAAAGAATTTAAAAATACATTTAAAACAAAAACCTGATTTTAAATAGTGATTTTCTGATGATAACCTTTCCTTCAGGAGTGTGTCTTATTGACAAACTTGCTGATTATTTCCGATAGAAATATGTTTAGTTCTGTGCTTAGATACAAGCTATAAGTCAGTACATCATAGGCAATATTTTATGTAGCTTGTATCCATGAACTGTAAAATTGTGGTCATACACGGATACAGGTTTAAAGGGATATTCCCATGTCCAAGATCCTATCCTAATACGTAGTACGTGTAACATTAATATTAGCAAACATCTAGTATAGTTTTTATGATTTGCTTTGTCTCTTTCCTCATGTGCAGGTATTGCAGGACCTAAGGTATCCATGGTTACAACCACTAGCAACTAGCTAACTGCCGCTTTCAGTAGGTGTAACCATGGATACCCAAGGTCCTGCAATACCTGCACATGAGGAAAGAGACATAGCGAAGCAGAAGAACTATACTAAATTTGTAATTTTTAAATCTTTCTTTACTTCAACATGGCAGTAGTAGTTGTAGCTGGAGGGAGACTGAGCTAGATGTAAGCAGCAACCAGAAAGCCATTGGATCCATCAAAGATGAGACCACACTCTGCAGTTTCTTCACAATGTCTTGGCGTGATTTACCTCTCCACCAAAAAATAGAAAAAGCCTCAAAATGCTAAGAAACTGCACAGCCTTGCTTTATACTTCTAACCTTTGCTGCTCTTTGATTGTGTTGTAGACCGTGGGCTAAACATTGTGAATGTTCCTGATTGTGACTCTGTAGAACCCGAGGAGGAAGAGTCTAACTGGGCTGGTGTGTTACCCGAAGGTAAAGGTGCTTCTTGGGAGTTTGCATTTGGAAGACTTCAAGGTAAAGTAAAGGACCCCGGTAGGTATCAGCACGACCGCTGGAAGCTGGAGTTTCTAATGGACTACACCCCAGCAAAGGATGGGTTAATCTGCATGGTATGCGGTGCGATACTGATGAATCCAAAAATCAGCACCGTGAAGATGCACATCCAACAGAAGCATCCAGATACCACGTACCTGAGTGATCAGGAGAAGGCCGTCGTCATGGAGGAGTGGGAGCAAAAAATTGCCGCAGGCCATAGACCTGGAGGACACGCACATGGCGGGAATGAAATCTGTATAGAAATAAATGGTAAGCCCACTGTGTGCAGCTATATATGGTTTCAGGTGAGCGTATCATATACGAATAACACAAAAACTACACTTAATCCCTTCCCGACTTGTGACGCCACGTAGGCGTCATGAAAGTCGGTGCCAATCCGACCTGTGACGCCTATGTGATGTCATGGCAGGATCGCGTTCCTGCAGATCGGGTGAAAGGGTTAACTAAAATTTCACCAGACCTGCAGGTACAGGAGGAGTTGTACTTGAGCCCGGAAAAGGGGCAGTGCATTTTACCTGCAGATTTTTCAAAAAAGGTGGGGAAAAATCCGCACACGAATCCGCAACATGGGCGCATAGCCTTAGGGTTGGAACTAGAGTTAGGGTTGAAATTAGGGTTAGGCTTGGAATTAGGTTTAAGATTAGGGTTAGGGGTATGTTGGGGTTAGGGTTTGGCTTGTGGTTAGGGTTAGGGGTGTGTTGTGGTTAGGGTTGGGATTAGGGTTAGGGGTGTATTGGGTTTAGGGTTGTGATTAGGGTGATGGTTAGGGCTCATACTCGCGTGAAATACGGCCGAGTCTCGCATGTTAAACCCGTCTCTGCCACCGGCACTCCAGAACAGAGCGTGCAGCCGCATAGCAATACATGGAGCTGCACGCTCCGCTTCCAAGTGTCGGCGGCAGAGCCGGGTGTTACCATGCGAGACTCGGCCGTGTTTCACGCAAGTGAGTATGAGCCCTTAGAGTTGGGATTAGAGTTAAGGGCGTGTTGGAGTTAAAATTGAGGGGTTTCCACTGTTTAGGCACATCAGGGGGTTCCAAACGCGACATGCTGCCACCATTGATTCCAGCCAATCTTGCATTCAAATAGTCAAATGGTACTCCCTTCCTTCCGAGCCTCGACATGTGCCCAAACAGTGGTTTACCCAAACATATGGGGAATAAGTGTACACAGGAAAAATTGCACAACAACTTTGGGGGTCTAATTTCTCCTGTTACCCTTGGAAAAATAAAAAATGGGGGCTAAAAAATTATTTTTGTGGGGAAAAAATGATTTTTTCTTTTAACAGCTCTGCGTTATAAACTTCTGTGAAGCACTTGGGGGTTCAAAGTGCTCACCACACATCTAGATAAGTTCCTTGGGGGGTCTAGTTTCCAAAATGGGGTCACTTGTGGTGGGTTTCTACTGTTTAGGCACATCAGGGGCTCTGCAAACGCAACATAACGCCCACAGACCATTCCATCAAAGTCTGCATTCCAAAACGTCACTACTTCCCGTCTGAGCCCTAACGTGTGCCCAAACAGTGGTTCCCCCCACATATGGGGTATCCTCATACTCAGGACAAACTGGACAACAACTATTGATGTCCAATTTGTCCTGTTAACCTTGTGAAAATAAAAAATTTCGGGCTAAAAAATCATTTTTTTGAGGAAAAAAATGATTTTTTATTTTCACTGCTCTGTATTATAAACCTCTTTGAAGCACTTTAGGGTTCAAAGTGCTCAACACACATTTAGATAAGTTCCTTGGGGGGTCTAGTTTCCAAAATGGGGTCACTTGTGGGGGGTTTCTAATGTTTAGGCACATCAGGGGCTCTCCACACGTAACATGACACCCGCAGACCATTCTATCAAAGTCTGCATTTCAAAACGTCACTACTTCCCTTCCGAGCTCAGCCTACTCGGGACAAACTGGACAACAACTTTCTGGGTCCAATTTCTCCTGTTACCCTTGTAAAAAAAAAAAAATTGCGGGCTAAAAAATAATTTTTGAGGAAAGAAAAATGATTTTTTTATTTTCAAGGCTCTGCGTTATAAACTTCTGTGAAGCATTCGGGGGTTCAAAGTGCTCACCACACATCTAGATAAGTTCCTTGGGGGGTCTAGTTTCCAAAATGGGGTCACTTGTGGGGGAGCTCCAATCTTTAGGCACACAGGGGCTCTCCAAACGCGACATGGTGTCCGCTAAAGATTGGAGCCAATTTTTCATTCAAAAAGTCAAATGGCGCTCCTTCCCTTCTGAGCCCTGTCATGCGCCCAAACAGTGGTTTCCCCCCCTCCCACCCCACATATGGGGTATCTTCGTACTCCGGACAATTGTACAACAACTTTCAGGGTCCAGTTTCTCCTTTTACCCTTGGGAAAATAAAAAAATTGTTGCTAAAAGATAATTTTTGTGACTAGAAAGTTAAAGGGAACCTGTCACCCCCAAAATCGATGGTGAGGTAAGCTCACTGTCATCAGGGGCTTATGTACAGCATTCTGTAATTCTGTAGATAAGCCCCCGATGTAACCTGAAAGAGGAGAAAAAGAGGTTAGATTATTCTCACCCAGGGCCGGTCCCGCTGCAGTCTGGTCAAATGGGTGTCTTAGGTCCGCACCGGCGCCTCCCATCTTCATTCCATGACGTCCTCTTCTGGTCTTCACGCCGCGACTCCGGCACAGGCGTACTTTGTCTGCCCTGTTGAGGGCAGAGGAAAGTACTGCAATGCGCAGGCACCGGAAAGGTCAGAGAGGCCCTGCGCTCTGCAGTACTTTGCTCTGCCCTCAACAGGGCAGACAAAGTACGCCTGTGCCGGAGCCGCGGAGTGAAGACCAGAAGAGGACGTCATGGAATGAAGATGGGAGGCGCTGGAGCGGACCTGAGACACCCATTTGACCAGACCGCAGGGGGACCGCCCCAGGGTGAGTATAAACTAACGTCTTTCTCTCCTCTTTCAGGTTACATCTGGGGCTTATCTACAGCATTACAGAATGCTGTAGATAAGCCCCTGATGACGGTGAGCTTACCTCACCATCGATTTTGGGGGTGACAGGTTCCCTTTAAATGTTCATTTTTTCCTTCCATGTTGCTTCTCCTGCTGTGAAACACCAGAAGGGTTTATAAACTTCTTGAATGTGGTTTTGAGCACCTTGAGGGATGCAGTTTTTAGAATGGTGACACTTTTGGGTATTTTCAGCCATATAGACCCCTCAAACTGACTTCAAATGTGAGGTGGTCCCTAAAAAAATAGTTATGTAAATTTAGTTGTAAAAATGAGAAATCGCTGGTCAAATGTTAACCCTTATAACTTCCTAGCAAAAAAAAAAATTTGTTTCCAAAATTGTGCTGATGTAAAGTAGACATGTGGGAAATGTTATTTAATAATTATTTTGTGTCGCATAACTCTCTGGTTTAACAGAAGAAAATTTCAAAATTTGAAAATTGTGAAATTTTTGCCAAATTTCCATTTACTCTGTCGCCTCATTGGGAAACATAGGACCATGGGTGTTATGCTGCTGACCACTAGGAGGCGACACTATGCGTAATCTGAAAAAGATTAACCGCGGCTCCTCCTCTGCAGTATACACCCCTGGACGGCATCAGCCTTCTCCAGTTTTTGCTTAGTGTCGCATAGAAGGCACACCTAAAACTTTTTTGAAGTTGAGATGGCTATTCCCCATGTCGCTCCTTCCCCAGTCCCTCAGGTGCTGGTTCGAAGTCGAGACCCCCCTCCTTCCCCAATTCCTTTTGGTTTCTTGGTTGAGGTCAAGGCGAGGATAAAGCCCCCTGATGGTGACAGCAGCACCCTCCCTAATCCCCCTCTGGGGGCATTAGGTTGAGACGCCTCAGGTAGGGCCTGTACAGGCAGCACTCTGCAGCTCCCGGCAGCACTCTGCAGCTCCCAGCAGCATGGGCCAGCACACTGCGGCTGCATCCAGGGACCCCAGCCCAGCTGCGGGCTCCTGTCGGGGCCGGGGGGGAGTGCAGGCAGGCATGGCACAATAGAGACAGGGCTCCCTGCGCCCCTGTCTCTGCGGCAGCACCAGCTCTATACTGCCTCAGGGGGACCCCTCACAGGGCCCCCCCTTCCGCTTATAGCCCCACCGCTATCCTGCCTTTAAATCCGGTGGGGGGGGGGGGGGGTAATATATATATATATATATATATATATATATATATATATATATATATATATATATATATATATATACTGTAGAATATGCCCATCTATAATAAACACCTGTGTCTACTGCATATGTGACATAGTATACATTAATGTATAAGGGTATGGTTCCACGGTCAGGAATCGGCAGCGCTTTAGATGCAGCACATGTCCGCTTGGTCCAAAGCGCTGCCAGCTTTTGTACGAGTGATGCTTCCGCATGTGTTCATTGAACACATGCGGAATCACCGCATCCTATACATTAGACTGTGATATTTATCTTGTGGAGACTGAGCATCTCCGCAAGATAAATAGACATGCTACGGTCTAGAAAGATGTGCCGCATGTCCGTCTCTGCAGGGAAGCTGCGGGTGCCGCTGCATACATAGTGGACATTGGATTTCCTGAAATCTCATGCACTATGCTGTAACATCAGGACGCTGCGGACTGGATGCTGCGGATGTACACAGCGTCCAATCCGCAGAGTTTACTGACAGTGGAAACATACCCTTATATGTGTCTATGTATTGTACCTGTGTGTTTGATGCAACAGATACAGTATATGTGAAAAAGTCTTCACTGGGGGATGGGCTCAGGGGTCAGTCCCAGCCTGGATCTGATACTGCAGTGATGACTGGAGTCCCGTCAGAGAATAGACCCAGTGATTTAGTGACTGTGTTCCCCAGCTCTGAGCTCTCTGGTCCCTGCTGTGTGTGGATGAAAATCCTGCACTGACCAGAGAACACAAAGCTCCGGGGGTCACAGTCAGTAAATCACTGCTTCTAGTCTCTGACTGCAGCCCCTGCCTCCCCTCTGTACTCTGCAAACAATCCGTCACATTCAGGCCGTTCTTTACCTCCTGTTCAGGGGGTGATTGAGGTCCTGCACAGCTGCAGCTTCCTTCGCACAGGCTGGAAGTGTGTGCAGGGAGAAGGTGCCAGACAGGACGAGCCGGGAGGAGGAGTAGCTGTGAAGAAGACAGGAGATATCTCACCTCTGCACACGGATCCTATCCTGAAGCTGCACGCCGGCAGCTTCCTGTCTCGCACAGCCGCAGCGCGGAATGATGACGTCATTCAGCTGAGCCGCTGCTGTCTGTGTGTGAGAAAGGAAGCAGGAAGCATCTATTCCCTGCAGATCCGTTGCCATCTTCTCTTGCAGGCAGCGGAGCTGCAGGGATTGCTCCATGCCTGCCGCACATGAGGGCAATCTGGCCAGGGGGCCCTCGGGGCCGGATAGACTAGCCAGATTGCCCTCTATATTAGCCGCTCTGCAGAGGCCCCCCAGAGCCTCCGGGCCCCGCTGCAGCTGCACCGGTTGAACCGGCGGTATGTCCGCCCATGCAGCAAGGGGAGAGCTTGACTCGGGGACAGGACGACCCTGGCACATCCACGTCTAGGTCAGGACGCAAGCGGACCCATAGGTCAAGTCCATCTGCGTCATCCCATAGCACACAGTCATCCCCTTCTAGGGAGAGACACCATAGTTCCAGGTCATCTAGACCGTCCCCTTCCAGGGGCAGACAATGCAGATCTCCGCAATCACTGACCAGAGAAGGCCTCCGCCCCAGCTCACCCAGCAGGGGACGCCTCAGTGATACACAGGATTCGGAAGGCATCTGTGACTCAGACAAGGAAACTGAGGGGTCCCTGATCCAAATCCCCCCCTAGCAATACAGCGCTAGTTGGGGACATAATCTCTTCCATCTATCGGGTGCTGGGCATCTCTGATCCGCCACCAGAGGCCCCAGAACACAAGATTTCTTTTGAAGGAGCTCTGAAGCCGCCTAAGGTTTTCTCTAACCACCCAGAGTTTAAGGCGATCCATAAAAAGCAGCTCTCACAGCCTGAGAAAAAATTCGCTAATTGCAAATATCTGGAGGAAAGGTACCCCTTCCCACAGAAGGACACCAAGGAATGGACAGATCCACCCGAGGTGGATCTCCCAGTCTCTAGGCTAGCAGCACAGTCCCTCCTTTCACTGCCAGATAGCTCAACCCTCAGGGACGCAGCAGACCGGCAGGTAGAACGCATGGCTCATTCAATTTTCGAGGCTGCAGGGGCATCCCTGGCTTCCGCGTTCTCTTCAGTTTGGGCTGCCAAGGCCATTCTGGCCTGGGCCAAAATTTTACAAGCTGGCCTCCAAGCATCCGCTCCTGAGCTGTCAGACTAAGCAGTTCAAATAGCAGTTGTAGCAGATTATATGCTTCATGCAGCTCTGGATTTAGCAAGAGGGGAAAGCATCAAACGCCATCACAATTCGGCGTATCCTCTGGCTGCGGGAATGGAAAGCGGACGCAGCCTCAAAGAAGTCCCTCACGCACCTCCCCTACCTCAGTGGGCGACTTTTCAGTGAACAGTTGGACACAATGATATCCAACGCCACCGGGGGTAAAAGTACCTCTCTTCCCCAACTGAAACATAAACGCACTTACAAGAAGCGTAACCAAACTCGATTCCGATCCTTTCGGAACGCCTCGGGCTGGTCCGTCTCGCGTCCAGCACAAAATCGTAACCGTTACCCACGCAGGGACAACTCACATTCGACGCGAAGGTCGGACAAGACCTGGCAGTCAAAAGCAGCCCAGTCAAAGCCCAGAGGAGGAAAATCTCAGACTTTCTCCTCATCATGACTCACAGACTCCGGAAGACACCACACCCGTAGACGGCCGACTTTTGCTCTTTCATCAAGTCTGGCTGCCTATTACAGAAGACAGGTGGTTCAGGGAACTAGTGTCTTCTGGATACAAGATAGAGTTCACCTCCAACCCACCGGACCAATTCTTCCTCTCTGTCCCCCCAAAACCACCAGCCAAGGCTTGTGCCTTCCACCAAACAGTCTCCTCACTTTTTCAAGCAGGAGTCATAGTACCAGTCCCCACGGCCGAGCGCTTCCGAGGGTTCTACTCCAATCTATTCGTAGTTCCCAAGAAAGGAGGCAGCATACGGCCCATACTGGACCTAAAACAGCTCAACAAATATGTACGGGTCCGTCACTTCCGCATGGAGTTCCTTCGGTCCATCATTGCATCCATGGAGAAGGGAGAATATCTCGCCTCCATAGACATACAAGACGCATACCTGCATATACCTATTGCACCCGCTCATCAGAGATTTCTCAGGTTCGCAATGGACCAGGACCTTTATCAGTTCGTGGCTCTCCCGTTCGGACTAGCCACGGATCCCAGAGTGTTCACCAAAGTCATGGCAGCCACCATGGACATCCTGCACTCCAGAGGCATAGTAGTCGTTCCATACCTGGACGATCTACTCATCAAGGCTCCCACCTTAAGGACTGCGAGCTCAGCGTCTCAATCACAATTGACACTCTGAGTCGCATGGGCTGGTTAGTCAACCTACAAAAGTCATCACCAACCCCGAGTCTGTCTCTGACCTTCCTGGGAATGCTATTCAACACCTCTAGGAGTCTAGTGCTCCTTCCCAAGGACAAGGCACTGGCTCTCCGCCTAGGAGTTGGCACCCTCCTCCGCAAACCCCTTCGATCTCTCCGTTTTGCCATGAGTCCTCGGCAGGATGGGGGCAGCAATAGAAGTGGTCCCATTTGCCCAGTTTCACCTCAGGCCTCTCTAACTAGCCATCCTCAAGTCCTGGGACAAGAACCCTTTCTCTCTCGACAGGGAGTTCCGGCTAACGTCATCAACCAGGAGGTCCCTGCACTGGTGGCGCAAGCCAACCTCGCTAGCAAAGGGGAAATCCTTTCTCACAGGTCAATGGAAGGTTCTGACCACCGATGCGAGCCTGACTGGTTGGGGTGCGGTGCATCTACACCACAGGGCAAGTGGTCCCCAGTGGAAGCGACCATGCCCATCAACATCCTGGAAATTCGCACCATCCTCCTGGGATTGAGGGCCTTCCATCACTTACTGGCAGCCTCTCACATCAGAATACAGTCGGACAATGCCACAGCTGTAGCATATGTGAATCACCAAGGGGGGACCCGCAGTACCCAGGCAATGCGAGAAGTGTCACACATCCTCCACGGGGCGGAGGACACAGGGTCAGTTCTCTCGGTGGTCCACATTCTGGGTGTGGACAACTGGGAAGCAGACTTCCTCAGCCGACAAGGAATAGACTCGGGAGAGTGGTCTCTCCATCCCGAAATTTTTTCGCCAGATCTACCATCGCTGGGGGACCCCGGATGTGGACCTAATGGCATCCCACTTCAATGCCAAGGTCTCCAACTTCATGGCCAGAACACACGATCTGCGGTCGCTCGGAGCAGACGCTCTGGTTCAGGACTGGACCCAGTTCCAGCTCCTGTACATTTTTCCACCTCTCCCCCTGATATCCAGAGTGGTGAGGAAGATCAAGCAAGAGGGAGTTCCAACCATCCTAATCGCAACGGACTGGCCCAGACGTACATGGTATGCCGACATCGTACAACTTACAGCAGACGCCCCCTCGCGCCTCCCCGACCGCCTCAATCTTCTATCACAAGGCCCGTTCTACCACCAGAACTCAGGGGCCCTCAATTTGACGGCGTGGCCCTTGAAACCTAGGTTGTAACCCAGGCAGGGCTCTCGCCGGACGTCATTAGGACCATGATCAGGGCACAGAAGCTAGACTCTGCCAAGATTTATTACCGTGCCTGGAAAGCTTTCTTTATCTGGTGCGAATCTCGTGGCCAGACCCCATTCCCTTATTTCCTCCCCCAAACTACTTGGTTTTCTCTAATCGGGTCTGGAGGCCAGGCTGTCCCTGAGCTCGCTTAAGAGCCAGGTGTCAGCCCTCTCAGTGCTTTTTCAAAGGCGCATTGCTACCAAGCCGCAAGTAAGGACATTTCTTCAGGGGGTTTCCCGATTGGATCCCTCCTACAGACGACCACTAGAAACGTGGGACCTCAACCTGGTCCTGACAACATTGCAGGAACCACCCTTCGAACCCCGTAAGGAGGTCCTGCTCCGCCTTCTATCCCAGAAGGTGGTTTTCCTGGTGGCAATCACCTCGCTACGCAGGGTGTCTGAACTGACAGCAATCTCCTGCAGACGGCCCTTTCTGGCTTTTCACCAGGACAAGGTAGTCCTCTGTACGGTCCCATCCTTCCTTCCGAAGGCTGTGTCCAACTTCCACCTCAATGAGGAAATTTCTCTGCCTTCCCTTTGTCCGGTCCCGGTTCATAGATGGGAGAAGGCTCTGCATACGCTTGACCTTGTCAGGGCATTGCGTATATACAGGTCCTTCTCAAAAAATTAGCATATAGTGTTAAATTTCATTATTTACCATAATGTAATGATTACAATTAAACTTTCATATATTATAGATTCATTATCCACCAACTGAAATTTGTCAGGTCTTTTATTGTTTTAATACTGATGATTTTGGCATACAACTCCTGATAACCCAAAAAACCTGTCTCAATAAATTAGCATATCAAGAAAAGGTTCTCTAAACGACCTATTACCCTAATCTTCTGAATCAACTAATTAACTCTAAACACATGCAAAAGATACCTAAGGCTTTTATAAACTCCCTGCCTGGTTCATTACTCAAAACCCCCATCATGGGTAAGACTAGCGACCTGACAGATGTCAAGAAGGCCATCATTGACACCCTCAAGCAAGAGGGTAAGACCCAGAAAGAAATTTCTCAACAAATAGGCTGTTCCCAGAGTGCTGTATCAAGGCACCTCAATGGTAAGTCTGTTGGAAGGAAACAATGTGGCAGAAAACGCTGTACAACGAGAAGAGGAGACCGGACCCTGAGGAAGATTGTGGAGAAGGACCGATTCCAGACCTTGGGGAACCTGAGGAAGCAGTGGACTGAGTCTGGTGTGGAAACATCCAGAGCCACCGTGCACAGGCGTGTGCAGGAAATGGGCTACAGGTGCCACATTACCCAGGTAAAGCCACTTTTGAGCTACAGAGAAGCAGCACTGGACTGTTGCTAAGTGGTCCCAAGTACTTTTTTCTGATGAAAGCAAATTTTGCATGTCATTCGGAAATCAAGGTGCCAGAGTCTGGAGGAAGACTGGGGAGAAGGAAATGCCAAAATGCCTGAAGTCCAGTGTCAAGTACCCACAGTCAGTGATGGTGTGGGGTGCCATGTCAGCTGCTGGTGTTGGTCCACTGTGTTTCATCAAGGGCAGGGTCAATGCAGCTAGCTATCAGGAGATTTTGGAGCACTTCATGCTTCCATCGGCTGAAATGCTTTATGGAGATGAAGATTTCATTTTTCAGCACGACCTGGCACCTGCTCACAGTGCCAAAACCACTGGTAAATGGTTTACTGACCATGGTATTACTGTGCTCAATTGGCCTGCCAACTCTCCTGACCTGAACCCCATAGAGAATCTGTGGGATATTGTGAAGAGAAAGTTGAGAGACGCAAGACCCAACACTCTGGATGAGCTTAAGGCCGCTATTGAAGCATCCTGGGCCTCCATAACATCTCAGCAGTGTCAGGCTGATTGCCTCCATGCTACGCCGCATTGAAGCAGTCATTTCTGCCAAAGGATTCCCGACCAAGTATTGAGTGCATAACTGAACATTATTATTTGTTGGTTTTTTTGTTTGTTATTAAAAAACACTTTTATTTGATTGGATGGGTGAAATATGCTAATTTATTGAGACAGGTTTTTTGGGTTATCAGGAGTTGTATGCCAAAATCATCAGTATTAAAACAATAAAAGACCTGACAAATTTCAGTTGGTGGATAATGAATCTATAATATATGAAAGTTTAATTGTAATCATTACATTATGGTAAATAATGAAATTTAACACTATATGCTAATTTTTTGAGAAGGACCTGTATGTGTCTAGGACTATGTCCTTCCAGAAGTTTGATTCTCTTTTCCTCCTTCCGGAAGGCGGCCGCAAGGGTCTGCCAGCTTCCAAAGCTACCCTTGACCAGGTGGATCAAATCCACCATACAAGAGGCCTACCCCCTTAAGAATTCTCCTCTTCCAGACGGTATTACGGCACACTCTACACGTGCAGTAGGGGCCTCCTGGGCCATTCGGCACCAGGCTTTGGCACAAGTGTGTAAGGCGGCCACTTGGACTAGCCTACACACGTTTACTAAACACTGCAGAGTTCATACCCAGTCCTCAGCGGACGCGAGCCTGGGTAGATGTGTTCTGCAGGCGGCGGTGCCCCAAGTGTAGGGGCCTGTCTACACAATATTCGTCCATTGCTTTCCACCCAGGGACTGCTTTGGGACCTCCCATGGTCCTGTGTCCCCCAATGAGGCGACAGAGTAAAGGAGATTTTTGTGTACTCACCGTAAAATCTTTCTCTTAGCCTCTTATTGGGGGACACAGCTCCCACCCTGTTGCCCTTTCCGGGCCATTGTTACTGTTGAGTTCTCATATTGTTTTCTTGAGCTCGTACATAGTTGCCTTCTTATAGGCATGGTTATGTTATTCATGTTACGTCCCTCCTAATGCTTTTGCACAAAACTGGAGAAGGCTGACGCCGTCCAGGGGTGTATACTGCAGGGGAGGAGCCACGGTTAATCTTTTTCAGATTATGCATAGTGTCGCCTCCTAGTGGACAGCAGCATAACACCCATGGTCCTGTGTCCCCCAATTAGAGGCTAAGAGAAAGAGATTTTACGGTTAGTATACAAAAATCTCCTTTTTTTTCACAAATAAACGCAAAAATTATCGACCTAAATTTACCACTAACATGAAATCCAATATGTCACGAAAAAACAATCTCAGAATCGCTAGGATCCGTTGAAGCGTTCTTGAGTTATTACCTCATAAAGGGACACTGGTCAGGATTGCAAAAAGTGGCCAGGTCATGAAGGTCAAAACAGGCTGGGTCGTGAAGGGGTTAACAAAATATTGAAGTCGAGTGATACAAATTTGATCAAGGCCACGTTCACACCAGCGTATAAAAAGTAGTATTTCATTCTTTTCTTTCTTTTTTTTTGCTCCCACATAGACTGATGGCATTTGATTTACGGGATAAACTAGTGCATGCTACATTTTTATTTTTTTTTTTCCAACCAGATTTGGTCCGTGAAAAAAAAATCGCTCATCTGGCACCGCCCCATTGAATATCATTGGTCTGAGTACAGTCTTTTTATTTATGGAGTGCACCTGGATCGGAAAAATATTGCCGTGTGAACCATCCCTATTACTTGGAAAAGTTATGTACAAAGATGTCAGGTAGTGTTCTCCATTCACATGTCTGGCTGTGTCTAGCACACAACCATAATTTCAGTCTGAGTGCTGTCCGTAGAAGAAAAAAAAGGACTGCAATCAGACCGATGTTATTCATTGGGACAAAGCTGAGCAGCAATTTTTTTTTTTTTTTTTTTTACCTCTTGGATTGAATCTGCTTGTTAAAAAGAACGAATTACATTCGGATGACAAGTGGGGAAAAAAATGATCCTAATTTTCTGATTGAAACTGATAACTTTTATTTTTTTTAAACGATCGTGCAAACCTGCTTTGAACCACACACTCAAAGGATTAGGATTTAAAAACGGAAAAAAGGAAACCTTTGATTTATGCTGCCTCAACATTACAGGGATTTATGTTTTACTATGAAGTGATGGTGTATTTTAGAGAAAAAATAGTTTAACAAACAGAAGTCGGGGACTAGGTGAATAGTGACCTTGGTGGGACTTGGCCAGATTGACAGGTCTCTGCCTATTTGTGTATGTCCCTGAAATAGGACTTGAGTCACCTTTTTGTCAACCCCTTAGTGTTGGGTCATCTTTCTGGACTTTGGCCAGTTATAGTTACATTCCTGGTCTTTGCTGATGAGAAACTGTGTAATATATAGAACGGTTATTTTTATTTCATTCATTTTTTTTTTTTTCACATATTTTTACTTTTTTTTTTTATAACTGTTCTTCTTATATTTTCCCTTAACACAGAAGACTCAACCACCTCCGAACGAAATGGATCATATGTTGCAGTCAGCAGTCCTCACCCAGAAATCGTTCTACCAACTTTGTCCAAGACACCTAAAACTACCCCTTCCCTGCCGCCCCCATGCAATAGTGCAAAACCTAATTACCAGGTCCGATGGCGCACAGAATTCATGATGGACTATGACTGTCGACGTCAAGGTCTCATCTGCATGGTGTGTGGTGGGACTTTAGCCACCCTGAAGGTCAGCACTATTAAGCGCCACATAGTCCAGGTGCACCCTTACTCCGTAGATTTCACAGCCGAGGAGCGGAAGAGGATCCTGGATGCCTACAGCGAAATGGCTCTGCATTATATCCATTCTGAGGAATGTTTTAAAACTCCACCTCAGGAGGAAGTAAAAGGACGCAAGCGAAAATTAGCTGCCATGGCGGAGGTCCTGAAGATCCCAGTAGACAATATCTAACTGTGTAAAGAAATAACCACCAATTATGACTTGGCCTAATGTGTCGCCTTTCCACACTTAAGAAGCTGCGTCATTTATCATTTGCTTGATTTACAGTCTTTATCCCAGCAGTTTAGAGACCGGTAGTGGCATCACTACCCATTGTAAGACTTGCATTTTGGGTCGGAGCAGACTTGAACTATGCATATACCATCTTTACACGATTGTGGCTTTGTATTTTAAGGCCACGTGTACCAGACTGTGAAATTATTGTCCACAAAAAATGTCCTTTTTTTTTCTTTCCGGAGTAAAATTCGTAGGTCAGCAATGAACTTTATTTTATATAGTCAACTAAATATATTAATCCTGGCAAATGTATTTACACCTTTCCCCCAAATAAGTGTCACCTTCCGTTGCTAGAAGTCTGCAGCAGTAAAGGTTTTAATGTTTTCTCTGACTGGATATTAATCATTTTCGTGGAAAATTTAATACAGACATTTTATGGATTTGGAGCTTTAACACGTCTCGCCTCCTTACCAAAATCAGGCATTCCCCCTGTGATAAACACTTGAGCCTAATGGGACATTGTTGCTGAATACTTGCTTGAGTGACGGGTTCAACATCTTTGATTTAAGACTACGTTCACACGATGAAACGTTGGCAATTTTTCATCCAGAAAAACTGACATTTTTTTTTTTTTACATCCACAAGGATACAAATGATGCACCCATTGAAATTTATAGCCTTTTGCCTTTAATTATTTATTTATATGGTCTATTTTGCCTATGAAAATACCAAAAATGGACCGAAAAAATACTCATGTGAACTTATCCTAGTCATAGTGCTGTGTTTTTTTTTTGTTTTGTTTTTTCTTCTCGTACAGGACACCGATAAATCATTTCAATGATCAATACTCGAAGTTTTGAAAAAAAAAAAAAAAGATTTGTTGGACTCAGCAGATCCTATTCTCATCCTTTTTTGCAGTTCGCACTCTGCCGTTAAAAGTCTATGAGCATTAGTATAAAACGGATGAACGGCGGAAGACTGACTTCTTTGTTGCATCTGACTTTTATCCGTTTAACTGATCCATTGAGTCGATAGATAAAAAAAGTTGTCTAAACCCCCCCACCCCCACCCAAAAAAAAACAGAAACTAGGATGACACCGGAGAAAAAGATTTGGTTTATCTTGGATGGTATCACTGTGTGAATGCAGCCTAAGAGAAATAAAGAATATATCGAACATGTATTTACGTGTCTTCGAAAGGGATTTCTTGTAATTCTTAAACCGTTTATCAATTTGGCTTTTGTTCATATGGAAGCATTCCCAATGTTAAATTTCATACTGAAAAAAGCACATTTTGGGACCATTAGCTTTAATTTTTTTTTTGTTATGCTTATATATATGAGAAACTATCTTGTTCTATAAAATGAACTGTTTGAATTGTACGATGCAGATAAACCTGGTTTCCTCATGTAGGTTGCGGCTTATTTCTTTCGTTATTGTGCATGTCTTCTGCAGTTCACCCTGTTGGTCGTTTTTAAGAAATGTGCTGACAGATAAGTCATTAGTTGCGTCTCTGCGGACTTTTGCTTAGCAGGACTCTGTAGACCTTTCACTGTTCCTATTTCGCTCACGATAATGATCTGCTTACAGGCCAAAAAAAAAAAAAAGTGCACGATGTTTGAAGTGTGAAAGCCTCTTTGATTTTGCAATAGGTGAGGATCTTGACATATCCAGACCCCTCTGATCACAATTTATTTTTTAAATGTATAGATATTCTTAGTGCTTGTTCAGACATCCGTGCAAATTAGTCCAATGTCTACCTCAGTGCACGGACCGGCTGCAGTTCTCGCTACTCATGCGTGAAGGCTTCATATATTTTTATGAGGCTATCACTTTCTGTTCGAGAGAACCACGGCCAGTCCATGCCCAGACATCAGCATGAGCCCTTACTCCCTTCACCTCATTGAAAACCTGCCCCCTCAATTTGGGTGAGCATGCATATCTGTATGGGAAGTTTTAAATGGATAGCTGTCAAACAAATGTGTGTTTTGTTATATTTTTAAAGAAATCGGTCAGCACAAAATGACTGTTCAAACCAAACAGAGGCGCTCAGTGCACCCTTAACATGGCCAAACAGTTCCTTGCACTGTCCCACCTACTTGTTTTTCATCTATCGCTGCCCTTTTCTGGTTCTATAAAGCCAAAGCTGTCAAACATAGGAGAGGGCGCAAATAAAGGGAAAATTAGGTGTGGCCGCGCCATGGTGCACTGAGCGCCTCTTCTTGGTTGGAACAGTCATTCTACTATGCTGACCGTACCGGTTTGAACAGTCATTCTGTGCCGACAGTCCCTTTTGAAATGACTGCTATTGAGTGCCAATGGCAGCTTTTAGGATCTATACATATCGTCAATAAATACAACTTTTTATTAGAGCCAATGATAGGATTGGGCTACATATAAGTAAAGAACAAAACTGAACTAGTTAAACATATGGAAAGAATAATTCTTCACCTGAAATGTTGTAAAGGCTTCGTCTGTGGCTGTCCTCAGATATGCTTGTCAAGGGGAAGGCGAGACTTAGGGATATTGTGATTCTATGTATAACTTGGTAATCCACTTTGTGCACACACGCCACAAGCTCCATTATTCACAGGTAAACCAAACGTAAGGAGCAAAAAAAGTTTGATGTGTTCCCTCTTAAACGTTAATATGTAATATGCCAGTCTAAGTATTTTAATATCTGCCTAGATGCATGCAAATTGTTGGCATTTTCCTTTTCTGTTGAGTGCACTTTTACACATTTACACTCAGCATTGAAATTGCAACTCCAAGAAAGAAATATCGTGAAATGTTGGAAATCACAGAATGGATAGATGTGTTACTCGTCTGCAAATGATGGAAAAATGGAAACCACATTTTCAAAACATTGTTCAGTATTGACTGAGCGTCACAGAAATTTCATCATTTACAGCGTTGTCTGTGAGGTTAATGGTTGCCTGCTGCGCTGAATGCCCTTGGGGAAATAGAGGTCTGCTGGCAGCTCCCCGTGCAATTAACGACTAGTGCAGATGTGATTGAAGGGAGACCAGTTTGGAGACGCTAAAGGCCTCTTCATGGCATTGCCTATATGGTCTCCAAACCAATCTTCTGGTAACATTATATTCAAGGCAAAACGAGACTCACCGATGAAGAGGGTAGACCTCCATTGCAGTGTTGTGCTGCACCATGATAGCCTTAGAGAACAGTGGCGAGAGGGCTTTTCAAGGGTATGTCAAACTGATCCTACTCATGGATTATGGCGCTTAATGGCATAAGGTAATTTCCCGTAGCAATAGTCTTCATTCCAGGTGCACTAACAGCTCGGTATTGATTTATTGTAAAAGCAGTGGTGCGACCATTTCTCGAATGTCACAGGAGTCGGTTTTCAACGTCCCAATACCATGCCGCGCGTTGCTCGTACATGTATGTGCAGCCTACGTGGCCTAAACGTGTTATCATGACCTGCAGCGTCTCTAGACATGTTTCCCACCAAGCACGTAGGATTTCATCGGTTGGCAATTGCACAGGAGCTGCCAGCAGCAGGTCTTGATGATAAGTGCGGGAATTTCTGACAATCTTATTCGATACTAAATACATTGAGTCGTTGCCAAAATTTTGTATCCCCATTTCCATATTATGGACACTTTTATCCATTCTGTGATTTCCGTAATTCCATAACCATTGCTTCTTGGTGCTGCAACTTCAATGTAATGGAGGGTATTAATCCGGCTCCTCTGTCTAAGGACACATTCAGTCTTTTACATCAGTATTTGTAACCCAAAACCAGGAATGGGTGATAAATACAGAAGTGACGTGTTTCTATTATACTTATCCTCCTATTGTTTCACTCTTGATTTTGGCTTACAAATACTGATACCAAATACTGACCAAATACTAATAGTGTGTGACCATAGCCTAAAGGTACCGTCACACTAAGCGACGCTGCAGCGATACTGTCAACGATGTCGATCGCTGCAGCGTCGCTGGAGAGCTGTCACACAGACAGCTCTCCAGCGACCAACGATCCCGAAGTCCCCGGGTAACCAGGGTAAACATCTGGTTACTAAGCGCAGAGCCGCGCTTAGTAACCCGATGTTTACCCTGGTTACCGTTGTAAATGTAAAAAAACAAACACTACATACTTACATTCCTGGTGTCTGGTCATGTCCCCTCGCCTTCAGCTTCCCGCACTGACTGAGCGCCGGCAGTAAAGTACAGCGGTGACGTCACCCCTGTGCTGTACTTTACGGCTGGCCGGCGCTCACCAGTCAGTGCGGGAAGCTGAAGGCGAGGGGACATGACCAGACACCGGGAATGTAAGTATGTAGTGTTTGTTTTTTTACATTTACAACGGTAAACATCGGGTTACTAAGCGCGGCCCTGCGCTTAGTAACCCGATATTTACCCTGGTTACCAGTGAAGACATCGCTGCATCGGCGTCACAAACGCCGATTCAGCGATGTCAGCGGGAGATCCAGCGACAAAATAAAGTGCTGGACTTTCCCCAGCGACCAACGATCTCCCAGCAGGGGCCTGATCGTTGGTCGCTGTCACACATAACGATTTCGTTAACGATATCGTTGCTACGTCACAAAAAGCAACGATATCGTTATGTGTGACGGTACCTTAAGTCTAGCAAACGCTTGACTTATTGGAAAAATCACATGCAAATTGGGATATGACTGACTCCGCGTCCTCACAGTGGATTAGTGCAGGAGCTGCCTGCTGTTTATATGCACAGGTCTGATCCATAAATCAGATGAGCATGTTATTTTTTTCCCTGCAGATCTGATATTTCTATGGAAAATCGTCCATGTGCACTAGCACATACACTACAGTCGGTCCTTTGTGCACAGACTTAAAAAACCTTGCGTGAACGTATGGAAGTATTTATTTTACAAAGTATAGCAGAGGCCCAGACTCCCTTTTGGATTCTGTCCAAGAAAAACAATTCCGTTCTTGGGTAGAAAAACAGAAAACATTTTGTCACAGGACATTGCTACCTATTTTTCCTCTAGTTCTACACTTAGTATAAAGCCGGGGCCAAGGGCGCAGTATTGGTGGTTGGGAATATGCTGCATACGAAGCGGGAAGGGTTATCAATACAGTAATGTTCAGCGAGCAGAATAATGATAATGCACAAAGCTATGGCTCTAAATGTGCAGGCTTTTTTAATGGGTGATTCGTAGACGAGCTGCAACCAGACACTTATGCCTGAATTCCATCTCTGCCCAATATATTTGATGTTTGCTTTTCCCCAGCATCATGTATGGGAGTGTTGGGCGGCAGCTACGCTCGTTATTTTATTGGTAAAGCAAAGCATAAGGTATCACTGAAAAAAACATTTTTTTTACCGATATACAGATTGGTTAAAACAGTATCTCGGGGACATAGAAAAGCTGAGCACTTACTGCATAGTTCATCTGTAGGAAAGTCCAATAGAAAAGCAAAGTATCGCACAATCAGTCAAAATTGCCGATTCATACCCCACAGGAGAAAAAAGCAGTTATCCATACAGTGTCCGGGTGCAACCTCAGAAAATCACACGAGTTTCCATAGAAAAATATAAAAAGAAACGAGAGCACTCACCAACTGCTGTGATCGTCCTTACTTTATTGTGGCAGTGATATACACATTAAAACAGGCGGCAGGGAAAGAATGTGTTTCCTGAAGACTATGGCCGTTTCGCGCTGGCGGCGCTTCAACGGGTCTTTACTCTGATCTGTGGTGGGATGACGCTATATACATATCCGGTTCTAAGACGTTACACCCCATTCCACAGCGTCAATGCGGAAAACAACTCCTATTGGTGTTTACAAAATATATTAAAAACAATTAAAACCAAAACGAAATAGAGCAAATCGGTTCTACAGACATCTTATTTACAATATCACAGCAGAAAGACCAAACATTATAAGAAAACTGACATGTCTGTTCTTTCATTCAGTCCCATCGGATCTGTGGCATTCAGACGGAGTATCCACCTAGCCTCCTTCCTTAATAACAACTTGTGGTGATCTCCTCCGTACCTAGGTTGTGGTACTTTCTCTAGTCCCGCAAAACGCAGACAAGTCGCATCACTATCATGGCAAGAGTGGATATGATTGATCAGCCTGGGAACTCCTCTACCGGTGCCAATGGATCTATAGTGTTCCCTAAATCGAACAAATAGTGGGCGAATAGTTTTTCCAATATATAATAGTATCCACAAGGACAAAATAAAACCTACACTACAAAGGTAGTTTTGCAGGAAATAAAATGTCGCACTGTGTGATTTATAGGGCCAATGTTTAACCTTTTACCAGTAATGTGTTTCGAGCAAAAACTGCACTGACCACATCTATAGTTACCTGATGGAATTCCTGTCTGGAGCCAGGTATCTCTATTATTATCCACCCTATTGTGCACTAATACTTCCTTTAAATTTCTACTTCTGCGGCATGCAAATAGCGGACCCTCACTCACTGGTCCCTGTAGCGCCAGATCTTTCTCCAAGATATGCCAATTTTTTCTGATGGCTGACCTGATGCAATTGTCCATAGGACCGAACTTGAAGCTGAATACAAACCTTTTTTGTTGCTGTTTTTTACTTGTGTCAATATTTGTATTCTGTACGCCTAATTCTATCCCTTCTGCTCTCAAGGGCTTGGTTCAATATTGCCGGGGGGGTAACCTCTATCTCTGAATCTTTTATACAAGTCCAACGATTGTTGTTGAAATCTAGACTGGTTACTATTCGCCCTTCTGACTCTGAGAAATTGACTATACGGCAATGATTTTTTTGTATAATATGGATGTGCACTTTGAAAATGCAAAAGGGAGTTCGTTGCCGTTGGCTTTCGGAAAACCTCAGTCTCAATTCGACCATTATTAATCCAGACTCGTACATCTAGAAATTCCAGATTTTGGTTACCAAAAACTGATGTGAACTTCATGTTCATATCATTTACATTTCCTAGATATTCAACAAAGGCTTCAAAGGAAAATTGATCTCCATCCCAAACTATGAGGATATCATCCACAAATCTTATAAATAATTTTATATGTTTGAGGAATGGATTGTGTTCAGTATATACATAGCGTTGTTCAAATACCGCAAGATATAAATTCGCTAGGGTACATGCGACTGGAGTACCCATCGCGGTACCTTCCACTTGTGTAAAGTGGGACCTCTGGGGTTTATGGTTAATCCAGATACAGCGGAGGATATTACAGATGATGCCTGTTTATTATGGAGTATTACAGATCCTGAGATAGGGGTCAAAACATCGCGAACCCCAATTGCTATACCCTTTTTGGGTGGTGTAAAATCCACCTTTGTACCTCCGATAAATCAAGGCAGTATTATTGAGATATTTGAGAAACAAGTGTTGAAAGAAGTTGAGGCATTAATTTACCAACAGTCACCTAGCAATCTTACGGAAGCAGAGAAAAAAGCATTGAGAGAAATAGAGGGGTGGGACGACGTAGTGATCCGTGCCGCAGATGAGGGTGGGAATACTGTCTTGTTAAATAAAGATTATTACATGCTAGAGGCTTACAGACAATTAAATAAAAAAGAAACGTACATAGTATTGAAATCTGACCCCACAATTAAATATACCAACGAATTACGTTCCTTATTAAGATCAGCAGTAGAAGGAGGGGTATTGTCTTCTAAACAGGCAGAAAAATTACTTCCACCCTTTCCAAATAAGGCACATTGGTACCATGTACCGAAGGTGCATAAACATTTCACTGAGCCCCCAGGTCCTATTGTGTCGGGCGTGGGGGCATTGACAGAACCCCTGTCTCGGTACTTAGAATGGTTTCTACATCCCCTTTTACCCGATGTTCCATCTTATATACGTGACAAAAAATTTCCTGCAGATTATACATAACTTTACATGGCAAGACGGGTTTTGCCTTGCGTCAATTGACGTAGAAAGCCTGTATACCCGGATTCCTCAACATCAGGGGGTTGCAGCGGTTAGGGAAATTCTCTCCCATACTCCTACAGATGACAAAACCACAGCCATTATTTGTAATGGTTTGAGTTTTATTTTAACGCATAATGCCTTTATGTTTGACTCCACTTGGTATAAACAAGTGGAAGGTACCGCGATGGGTACTCCAGTCGCATGTACCCTAGCGAATTTATATCTTGCGGTATTTGAACAACGCTATGTATATACTGAACACAATCCATTCCTCAAACATATAAAATTATTTATAAGATTTGTGGATGATATCCTCATAGTTTGGGATGGAGATCAATTTTCCTTTGAAGCCTTTGTTGAATATCTAGGAAATGTAAATGATATGAACATGAAGTTCACATCAGTTTTTGGTAACCAAAATCTGGAATTTCTAGATGTACGAGTCTGGATTAATAATGGTCGAATTGAGACTGAGGTTTTCCGAAAGCCAACGGCAACGAACTCCCTTTTGCATTTTCAAAGTGCACATCCATATTATACAAAAAAATCATTGCCGTATAGTCAATTTCTCAGAGTCAGAAGGGCGAATAGTAAGCAGTCTAGATTTCAACAACAATCGTTGGACTTGTATAAAAGATTCAGAGATAGAGGTTACCCCCCCGGAAATATTGAACCAAGCCCTTGAGAGAGCAGAAGGGATAGAATTAGGCGTACAGAATACAACTATTGACACAAGTAAAAAACAGCAACAAAAAAGGTTTGTATTCAGCTTCAAGTTCGGTCCTATGGACAATTGCATCAGGTCAGCCATCAGAAAAAATTGGCATATCTTGGAGAAAGATCTGGCGCTACAGGGACCAGTGAGTGAGGGTCCGCTATTTGCATGCCGCAGAAGTAGAAATTTAAAGGAAGTATTAGTGCACAATAGGGTGGATAATAATAGAGATACCTGGCTCCAGACAGGAATTCCATCAGGTAACTATAGATGTGGTCAGTGCAGTTTTTGCTCGAAACACATTACTGGTAAAAGGTTAAACATTGGCCCTATAAATCACACAGTGCGACATTTTATTTCCTGCAAAACTACCTTTGTAGTGTATGTTTTATTTTGTCCTTGTGGATACTATTATATTGGAAAAACTATTCGCCCACTATTCGATTTAGGGAACACTATAGATCCATTGGCACCGGTAGAGGAGTTCCCAGGCTGATCAATCATATCCACTCTTGCCATGATAGTGATGCGACTTGTCTGCGTTTTGCGGGACTAGAGAAAGTACCACAACCTAGGTACGGAGGAGATCACCACAAGTTGTTATTAAGGAAGGAGGCTAGGTGGATACTCCGTCTGAATGCCACAGGTCCGATGGGACTGAATGAAAGAACAGACATGTCAGTTTTCTTATAATGTTTGGTCTTTCTGCTGTGATATTGTAAATAAGATGTCTGTAGAACCGATTTGCTCTATTTCGTTTTGGTTTTAATTGTTTTTAATATATTTTGTAAACACCAATAGGAGTTGTTTTCCGCATTGACGCTGTGGAATGGGGTGTAACGTCTTAGAACCGGATATGTATATAGCGTCATCCCACCACAGGTCAGAGTAAAGACCCGTTGAAGCGCCGCCAGCGCGAAACGGCCGTAGTCTTCAGGAAACACATTCTTTCCCTGCCGCCTGTTTTAATGTGTATATCACTGCCACAATAAAGTAAGGACGATCACAGCAGTTGGTGAGTGCTCTCGTTTCTTTTTATATTCATCTGTAGGAAAAATCCATCAATTTACAGGGCGCAGATGTTAAAATCCATAGTGCAAGGAAGAGATTTTGGAAAATCTACTACAGAACCCTGGTAGCATATAATACACAATCCGACCTGTGTGGATGAAGCCACAATGTAATATAAAGGAGGTTGCACAAGTGCAAAATACTAATAAATGTGTGTGATGGAGAGTGGATGTTATCCAACTATGGGTAAACTAAAGTGGCTGTCCGATAGACTCCATTAAAGGGGACCTGACACCTATTAACTAATTACAAGACTGAATTTGTCTATTAGAGCTCATTTTAGGCAAACTATTGTTTGAAAAGGTGAGAGAGAAAAAAAATCACTAAATACTGAATCCTAGAGTGTTGGAAGGGACCTCCAAGGTCATCGTGTCCAACTTCCTGCTCAATGTAGGATTCAATAAACCATCTCGGACAGATGCCTGTCCAGCCTCTGAAGACTTCCATTGAAGGAAAATTCACCACCTACTGCTCTTTACCCAAAGTTCTTTATCCTGCTTGGTCCAAAAATTAGAACCAGTCCTATCTACTTTTTTCACTAGCAGTCCCACTGAGATCACAGATCTTTTTTTACTCTCCTTGAATTCTAAATCCTGCAGGTGCTCGTAAACACAACTTCCTGCATGTGCAGCAGAGTGCAAGCCTCGGAGATCCACTGTGCATGGCCAAAATTGCACTGTTCATCAACATCCCCAGAATTTAGAATCCAGGGAGAAGAGTATGACGGCAGATCTGAGATCCAGTCACACCTCAGTGGGAGAGCTAACTGGAGGCTAGGTAGGACTGGTCAGTGCATCATGCTAGCGGGAGGCAGGGCAGGATTGGTCAGTTTAGCGCTAGCGGGAGGCAGGCCAGGACTGGTCAGTGCATAGTGCTAGCAGGAGGCCGGACTGGTGAGTGCGTAGTGCTATCGGGAGGCAGGACCGGTCAAAGCGTAGTGCTAGCAGAGGTTGGGCAGGACTGGTCAGTGTGTAGTGTTAGTGGAGACTGGGCAGGATTGGTGAGTGCGTAGTGCTATCGGGAGGCAGGACCGGTCAATGTGTAGTGCTAGTGGAGGTTAGGCAGGACTGGTCAGTGTGCAGCGGTAGGCAGGACCGGTCAGGATGTAGTGCTAGCGGAGGCTGGGCAGGTCTGGTCAGTGCGTAGCGCTAGCGGGAGGCAGGACTGGTCAGTGTGTAGTGTTAGTGGAGACTGGGCAGGATTGGTGAGTGCGTAGTGCTATCGGGAGGCAGGACCGGTCAATGTGTAGTGCTAGTGGAGGTTAGGCAGGACCGGTCAGGATGTAGTGCTAGCGGAGGCTGGGCAGGTCTGGTCAGTGCGTAGCGCTAGCGGGAGGCAGGACTGGTCAGTGTGTAGTGCTAGCGGAGGCTGGGCAGGACTGGTCAATGCGTAGCGCTAGCGGGAGGCAGGACCGGTCAGTGTGTAGTGCTAGCGGAGGTTGGGCAGGACCGGTCAATGTGTAGTGCTAGCGGAGGCTGAGCAGGACTGGTCAGTGTGTAGCGCTAGTGGGAGGCAGGACCGCTCAGTGTGTCGTGTTAGCAGAGGCTGGGCAGTGCGTAGCGCTAGCGGGAGGCAGGACCAGTCTGTGTAGTGTTAGCAGAGGCTGGGCAGGACTGGTCAATGAGTAGCACTAGTGGGAGGTAGAGCAGGACTGGTTAGAACAGTGTTCCCCAAGTCCGGTCCTCAAGAGCCACCAACAGGTCATGTTTTCAGGATTTCCTTAGTATTGCACAGGTGATAATTGCATCACCTGGACTGGCAAGCATTCAATGACCTGTGCAATACTAAGGAAATCCTCAAAACATGACCTGTTGGTGGCTCTTGAGGACCGGACTTGGGGAACACTGGGTTAGAACATAGGTCCCCAACTCCAGGCCTCGAGGGCCGCCAACAGTGCAGGTTTTCAGGATTTCCTTAGTATTCAACAGGGGTTGGAATCATCACCTGTGCAGATGATCACATTACCACCAATGCAATACTAAAGAAATCCTGAAAACCTGCACTGTTGGCGGCCCTCGAGGCCTGGAGTTGGGGACCCCTGGGTTAGAACATAGTGCTACTGGGACTAGTCAGTGTGTAGGGCATAACATTTGGATTAGTTACTAGAATATGCAGAGAAAAAAATCTTGGAAAAGTTGAGAATTGCTATATACTGTGAAATTTGCACAAACAGTGGGCTATGTATTTAGTTAACAGTTGTTGATCATGCGGTCAGGGCATGTTGAACTCAGGCATATATGTTTTTTTGCTTTGTATTTTTGCGCTCCAAAGCCTACAGGTCGCTTCCCCATCCACAGTGATTGACATTGAAGACTCATTTCTTGCCTACAGTGGGACTCATTCTTATTGTTGACTTCACATATGGTCACATAAAACGGGAATACCATATATACTCGAGTATAAGCCGAGATTTTCAGCCCATTTTTTATACTTGAGTCATACCCAAGGGTCGGCAGGGGAGCGGGGGCTGTCTAATTATACTCACCTACTCCTGGCGCGGTCCCTGCACGTCTTTTCCCCGACGATGACGGCTTCTTCCTGTGCTGAGCGGTCACATGGTACCGCTCATTACAGTAATGAATATGCAGCTCCACCTCCCATAGAGATGGAGCCACATATTCATCACTGTAATGAGCGGTAACGGTGACCGCTCAGTACAAGAAGCTGCCGGCGCCAGGGAACAGACATGCAGGGACCGCACCAGGAGCAGGTGAGTATAACGGGGAGGGGAGCGCTGCGCGATATTCACCTGCTCCTCGTTCTGTCGCCGCTCCGTCTTCAGCAGTGATGCTCAGGTCAGAGGGCGCGGTGATGTCATTAGTGCGCGCCCTCTGCCTGAACGTCAGTGCAGGGAGACGCTGAAGATGGAGCAGCAGTTGGAACGAGGAGCACGTGAATATTGAAAGTGCCGGGGGCCTGAGCGACGGAGAGGTGACTGATTTTATTTTTTTATCGCAACAGCAAATGGGGCAAGTGTCTGCATGGAGCATCAATGGGGCCATAACGTTTTTGCAGCATTATATGGGGCCATAACGTTTGTGTAGCACTATATGGGGCCATAACGGTTGTGCAGCACTATATGGGGCCATAATCAACATTTGTGCAGCATTATATTGGGCAAATGTGTCTATGGAGCATCTTATTGGGCCATTATTAACCTTTATGCAGGATTATATGGGGCATATTTTAATATGGAGTATCTTATGGGGCCATCACAAACTGTATGGAGCATTATATGGGGCTCCTGATTCAATATGGACATTCAAAAACACTTAACCTACTGATGTCTCAATTAATTTTACTTTTATTGGTATCTATTTTTACTTTTGACATTTACCGGTAGCTGCTGCATTTCCCACCCTAGGCTTATACTCGAGTTTTTTGTGGCAAGATTAGGGGGGGGGGGTCGGCTTATACTCGAGTATATACGGTAAATATTTTAAATCCATTTATTATTTGCTACAGCTCAATTGGAGTAATGCTTTTCTAAGGAACTGCTAGAAAGAGCACATTATCTCATGTACTGTAGCTCCCAGCAGTATTGTCATGGGTGGAAAGCTAATGCGTTCAGCGTCTACTCTGCCGCCTTGCATACATTTCCCATCACCATGGAAGTAGAAAGCATGGCTGGCCTCTGGGAACTATAAAGCGCCCTATCTAATACTATCAGACTGCAAGAAACTAGAGTTGGGATCAATAAAAACAAGCAGACACTGGGATGGCAGGATGCACTTCGGCACAAGGGCTGTCGGCAGAAGAAAAATAGCTCGAACCATTAACTGGTTCCCATTTGCAAACTCCAGTGTCCATGTAATATGCACAGCTCAGTGCACAATCTTGAAGTCGGCTGAAACAAAACATTTAACAAATAATTTGTTACAGTCAACACAATGGCAAGAATCTTAAATGGGGTTGTCCAGTTTGCAGACTTATCGGTTTTGACTGAACAACCCCTTTAAGGGTGCATTCCAATCTCACCAGAATAAGCCGTGACCGAATTGGGTTTTCCAGGATATATTGATGACTCCACGTTGGGTTAGACCAGATGACCATGTATTCTCTCACTCAGAGAATCTGGTCAATTATGCAAATCCAACGCTGGAGAGTTTGATCAGAACGCAGTTATAGTGTGATCCGATTCTCTGATGTGAAGACTGCAAAAATTTTTTCTCTTTTTCCATTCTTTTAGGCCATGGAAATCAAATTGTACTCAGATGTCATCAGAGTGCAGTCTGATGGTTTCCACTGACTCATTGACTTGCGCGGTCGAGTGCAATCTGAATATCAGATCCAGCTTGGTCGGGCATGCAGAAATTTTCTTCCCACGGATTGACTCTGTACAAGGAAAAAAATCTGACAGGTGCACGGTCCAATAATAACTTTGGTCCAAGTGCAATCTGAGGTTTTGTTGGATTGCACCTGAACAGAAAACATGTGCACGAGCACTTAGGATAGGTTATTGAAATTACGGTAATTGATGCCGGGTTGCAGTATCCAGGAATGACCACAGAACGGCCCGAGGAGCTGTTGTGTTCTTTTGCATACTGTAAACTTCAGACAGCCACTGTGCAAAAGGTGGGAGTGCTGGGGTGTTCTCCACCCATTTAATGATACCCTTAAGTATCGGTCCAGGACTTCTCCTTTGATGAACACTAAGGGACCACCTCAGCTCCAGAGAATGAGTGCACACAACTGCATCCACTTCCCGGATATTCCTGGCCACTCGCTGCTCCATTGAAGTGAATGGGGCCACCTGCTATTCCCTGTGGAGGTAGGTAGTCAGCTGTGCAAGGGTAAATGGAAGGGCATGTAGACAAGAAGAAAAAGGATTTATAAGGGTAGGAGAGGTCCCAAGGGGTCAAACAAATAGTGATAATAAATCTTAAGAGGCTGCCAGGAGATTTGGGGAGTTCTCCTTCAATATTGAAGAGACTTTGCCATCTCTTCAATATTCTGAGATGTCCATTTTTTGTTTAACAAATACATGATCAGATCACTGTTACATTTTTTTTTTTAAACTTCTGAAAATCCTACCCATTGTGATTTTACATTTCATTCTCCTTCCCCCTCCTGTGCTATGAAACCAATCCACTGATGCTCAGTATGTGCAGGTGGAACCAGCCCCATCTCTGCCTGCTGGCCATGTTCCTGAATAAGACACTTGAGTTGTCGGCATCTGTACCTGCAGCAGTAAGACTTTTTTTTTTTTTTTTTTTTTGCATCAGCCGTCCGTGTTGCAACAGTTTTTTTTTTTTCATGAACAACATGTACCAATTACAACCTATGGTGCTATTAATATGTCCATGTTTTTCATGAAAGTGTGTCCATGCAAAACACGGAGACATGTTTGTTTTTGTTTTTTTTCCGGCAGCATCGATGAAAAAGACCAATACAAGTCTATAGGTCTGTGAAAAACATACAGCACACGGACTGCATCCGTAAGCTACCCGTATTTAGCATTGCAAAATCTAGGAGCAACTTAGTAATTTATTTATTCATTCATCAGTCAAAAACACTGATGTCACAAGGATGGTAAAAATGGACATACGGACTGTACACTGATGACAACGGTATCATTGTTTTCGTGTATGTTGAACCCCTTGAACCCCCCTGGAGGGATTTCCGTTTTTCACTCCTCTTCTTCACAGAGCCATAACTTGTTTTTTGCAGGACAAGTTGTACTTTTGAACAACACCATTGGTTTTAACATATTGTGTACTGGAGAATGGGAAACAAAAATCCAAATGGGGTGTAATTGCAAAAGTGCAATCCCACACTTGTTTTTTGTTTGGCTTTTTATTAGGGTCTCTAAATGCTAAAACTGACCGGCCATTCTCCGGGTTATTACAAGTTTATAAACACCAAACATGTCTAGGTTCTTTTTTTATCCAAGTGGTGAAAAAATAATTCCAAAGACGCTACCCGTAGCATCTCCATTTTTTGTGATCTCAGGTTGTGTGAGAGCTTAGTTTTTGCGTGCCAAACAGACATTTTTAAAAAATACCATTTTGGTGCAGATACGCTCTTTTGATCGCCTTTTATTGCATTTTAATGCAATGCTGCGGCGACAAAAAAAACAACACGTATTTCTGGCGTTTTGACTTTGGTTACGCTGTTTAGCGATCGGGTTATTTTTTTTTTATATTGATAGATCGGGCGATTCTGAATGCGGCGATACTAAATGTGTGTATATTTTATATTTTTTTTATTTTGAACGGGGGAAAAGGGAGGTGATTTGCACTTTTATATTTTTAAAACTTTTTTTTATTTTTTACTTTAGACATGCTTCAATAGTTTCCATGGGAGACTTGAAGCTGCCATAACCTGATCGCCTCTGCTACATACAGGCGATGATCAGATCGCTTGTATGTAGCAGAATTGCTGACTTGCTATGAGAACTGACCACCGGTTAACAGCCACGGGTTGATCAAAATTCCACCCGCAGCTGTTAGAGGCACATGTCAGCTGTTCAAAACAGTGGACATGTGCCGGAAAAGATGTGGGCTCAGCGCTGGAACCCACATCAAAGGGAGGGTGTCTGACATCGGCGTACTATTACGCCCAATGTCAGAAATGGGTTAAACATGGCCGTGTCAATAAGGCCTAAGGCTGGCTTCACATTACCATAATAAAACTCTGGAAGAACAGATATTGGCACATTCAGTTTCAGCCGCAAAGCAGGAGAGCACAGGAGCTGCCTACTGTTGACAAGCAATAGACTGGTCAGTAAATACTAGTGCGTCAGTGTGTTGGCCCTTCACCAGACACGCCTGAATGATCATTATCCCCAATGAGCAACAGAGAGAAAAATCATCAAAACAAGATAGAAATGGATGTTTTGAGCCATTTCTCGTGAAGCAAGTTGCCCGGCAGGCAAGAAAGTTACATCAATCTATGTTTTGAGTTACTGCCTTAAAAAAATGCTTTGGACTATTTAGAAGCATTAACTGTTATACAGTCTCTTCACATTCAAGGTTCATGTACACAACGGTTATACAGTCTCTTCCAGGGCCAGACTAGGACTAAAATTCAGCCCTGGCATTTGAAGGTACACGCCCACTTGTCACATGGTGACTGTATAATATCTTTGTACACTTGTAGGCAGGGCCGATTTTAGGCAAAGTGGGGCCCCAGGCAAAGTTTAAAATGGGGCCCAAAATGCTAACATATTGCACATCACACAAAAGCATTTCGGTTGTATTTACATGCGCTGAGTTCAGGCCGCTAAATTAGTTTGATCGACAATACTGAAGTTGTTCAACGCTTGTTTCCCGGCCTCTTTCCACCAGCTGAGGAATAATGATGGGACAGAACGATCACTAACAGATCACCATACAGTATTATGTTATCAGCAGCACATCTACAGTTTACACCGGCGATGTGCTGCTGAGAACAAGGATTTTTGTTCCAGCAAAAACAATCTGAATATGCAGCATTTTACTTTAGTAAAATACACCCCATAGTCCTCCATATATTCTAATGTGCACCACAGTCCTCCATATAGTATAATACACTCCCTATAGTCCTCCATATATTCTAATGTGCACCACAGTCCTCCATATAGTATAATACACTCCCTATAGTCCTCCATATATTCTAATGTGCACCACAGTCCTCCATATAGTATAATACACTCCCTATAGTCCTCCATATATTCTAATGTGCACCACAGTCCTCCATATAGTATAATACACTCCCTATAGTCCTCCATATATTCTAATTTGCACCAGTCCTCCATATAGTATAATACACTCCCTATAGTCCTACATATATTAAAATACACTGCTCAGTCCTCCATATAGCATAATACACTCCTCATAGTGCTCCATACAGTATAATGCACCGCCATAGTCATCCATGTAGTACAATTCACTTCCCATAGTATAATGCACCCCATAGTTCTTCATATAACATATTCCCCATAGTCCTCAATACAGTATAATGCAGCCACCACCCTACAGAATATAATGCAGCCAACCTAGAGTATAATGCAGCCACCCCATAGAATATAATGCAGCCCCCTCATAGAGTATGATGCAATCACCCCTCAAAGAATATAAATATAATACAGCCCCCCATAGAATATAATGTAGCCCCGAATAGAATACAGCCCACCTCTCCACAGAATATAATGCAGCCCCATCAAAGAGTATGATGCAATCATCCCTCAAAATCTATTACAGCCCCCCATAGAATATAATACAGCCCACCTCCCCATAAAATATAATGTAGCCCCCATAGAATAAAATGCAGCCTCACATAGTATATAACACAGCCTCCCCCATAGAATATAATATACCCCCCATAGTTTATAGAAAAGCCTGCATAGCATACAGCACAACCAGCATAGCATACAGAACAACCCGCATAGCAGATAACACAGCCCACACGGTAGTATACAGCACTGCCCACACAGTAGTATACAGCACAGCCCGCATCTCTCATCCCCCCCCTCCCCCCGAGAATGGCCCCACAGTCCAGAAAAAAAAAAAAAAACACTCCACCTCTCCTCGTGCCTGCATTGCTCCCTGCTCCTGTCTTGGCGGCTGCCGCTGCACTACCTGGGACCCAGTGAGTGCGCGTGCACCCGCAGTGTCAGAGGCAGAGCGGGGAATGATGGGAGAGGGAGCGTCAGCGGACGCTCTTTCCTCCATCATTGCATTCAACTGTACCGGCGTCATAGACGCCGGTATAGTTGAATGCAGCGGCGCTGGTGGGGGGGTGTGAGCCAGTGCCCACTACTGGCACCAGCCCTTCTGGCATTTGCCAGAACTGCCCGATGGCCAGTCCGGCCCTGGTCTCTTCACAGTCAAGGTTCATGCACACGGCAGCTTCACAGATTTGTGTTATACGGACCAATATTAGTGAATTCATAGATGTCGTGAGTTTATGCAGGTACGGTATTTTGTAGAATATGACAAGTCATGGAATATTACACACATTTAGGTACCCAAAGTGCTGTGTTCTTGGCACACAGCTTAGAAAGTTTGAAACAAGTGGTAAAAAGTGCTAGGAACTGGGAGGGAAAAAACAAGCAAAGCACATTGTGTCCTACTCTTTAATACCACATGTATTTGCATTATATAGAATTTTGTTCCACAGATACTTAAAAAGAAAACAAAAAAATTAAAAGAAATTAATTTTTATTTCAGACAATCCCCAAAATAATAAAAAACAAAAACACTCTTCTTCTCGTCGTAACAAGCTACTTTACAGGCCCTTGTGAATACTTCATCAGCTTGCTCCCTTCTCCAGTCTAAAAGTAACAGTAAAGCAATTCTCTTTTACACATTTTATAGTGACACACAGTGAATAGTTAGAAGCTCAGTGCAACACAAATCACATTAAAAAAACAACCCACCCCGCGAAAGAACAAATGCACCAGCCTGATCACCCCCCACCCGACAACAGTGGATCGTCGTATGACATGGAGCGCTATACAAAAGGATCTAGTTCCCATCATCCAAGGTCACCAAGTGCAGATGTCACAGCAGATGTTGGTCACCTGAAGGGGTTTAGTACCTGCTTGGTGAGAATGAAGTAGGCAATAAACGTTACACAAGTGTTTTTTTTTGGGCCGACAGCCATCTCTCCCTCCCCTCTAGACGCACGCTTCGTCAACCTGATCACCCATGTGTTGACTATAAAGAGGGGAATAAGCTGCTGCCAGGCATCTCTGACAGCTGTTTTCCTCCCTTGATCAAATGATCGGGCATGTTGAATCAAACATACTGCCTTCATCTAATCCTGTGGGACAATTGGGGCATTCCCAACCAAAGTTCATTTACACAGAACCCCAATACTCCAAACAAAACTAACAGGTTTGATGAGCCATCTATACTAATAAGAGAACCATCAAATTCATGTTGCTCAAAATTGTTATGATCCATTGTTGCATGGAGCCTTAAGTACTTTTATTATATAGAAACTAAAATCCCGTGGCTGGTTTAGCATGTGTTAAATTAAACCCCTTAAAAGTAAGTGTTCTACATCATTTTAGTTTTTTTTCTAAATAGGTTCCAAATTCTGCACTAATATAAACCCTAATGTATTTAGAAAAGCAGCCAGAACTCCAAATCTCCATTTATAAGAAAACGCTGGGCTCACAACGACGTTTCATTATTCTGCCCTGCCATAGGTGTAAAACCTAAATTAATAGCTGTGCCGGATCAGTCACATGAGGAGTGCCAAACAGCCCCCATAAGGTTGGCCGTGCTGGATCAGTCACATGAGGAGTGCCGAACAGTCCCTATGGGGTTCATCGTGTTGGCCGTGCCGGATCAGTCACATGAGGAGTGCCAAACAGTCCCTATGGGGTTTATTGTGTTGGCCGTGCCGGATCAGTCACATGAGGAGAGCCAAACAGTCCCTATGGGGTTCATCGGGTTGGCCGTGCCGGATCAGTCACATGAGGAGTGCTGAACAGTCCCTATGGGGTTCATCGTGTTGGCCGTGCCGGATCAGTCACATGAGGAGTGCTGAACAGTCCCATGAGGAGTGCTGAACAGTCCCTATGGGGTTCATCGGGTTGCAGTCACAGTGTCCAGAAAAACACCACTATTTTGTCCAGTATTTTTGGTGGAAACCTATCCTAACTTGCTGGCGGAATGTACCAAACACTTCGGCATTAATGGGACCTTACTGCATATCATGCAATTGCGTTGAATATATAATATGCAGTTCGTGATGGTCACAATCGGCCGTCACATGAGCTTTTAATTCTATGAAACCAGAACACATGAGCTGTAGATAATTTGGAGTTCTGCATCAGTAAATTGAAGCTGAAATTGCTATCAAAGTTCTATTAAGAGATAAAGCAGAAGAGTTTTGGATAAGAAAAGGTGGGAAATTAGTTTCAACGACTGCCTTACAGTACTTGTCTAGTGCTGGCCGGGTATTTCAGAATTTCTCCCTTGTCAGGGGGATAACATTGCATTGTTCTTTACAGTGTAGGGAATGTTCCAGGTCTCCTGCTGCCAGGAAAAAGGAAAGATGCGACACCAGCATGGAGTGGAGTAGAGGGACACTTTAGAAGTCTGCTAACTTTCCAGAAAACAGAAGCGACTCTCCGTAACATTTTTTGCTTGTTTTCTTAGTTATGTAACTAACGCATTTCTACACTTTTTCTCAGTATAGACGTGAAATATAAATTAAATTCTGCATTGTTAAATAAAAACTTGGGTTGTGGTGTAAGAAAATCTAATATGTTGGTTAATGTGGCGCTTTGTGGAACAGAACAGTGATCGAACTAAGTAGCTGGACAGAAACAGAGAAGAGAAGACTTTTTGAAGGGTGAGGTGTGTGAGAGGGCAGAAAAAGCGGATCTTTAGGGTGTGAACATAGACCTGACAAATAAATAATTTTAATAAGGTGAATGACCTGTTGAAAGATCAAAGGGTGAAAGATCAAAGGGTGAAAGATCATGGATTCTACGAGTGAAGGTAGGAATGAGATGGGACAGAGGCGACATAACATTACCATGAGATGATGAAAGCAGAAAGAAAAATAAAAAAGTATAGATTATATAGCGGCCTGGTTTCAATACCCGCATTTGAGCGAGGCAAAACGCAAAGAGGTGAATGTGTAAGATGCAGGAATTAGAGATACGAGTTGCTAGCTCCTTACCCAACTTAAAGGATGTAATGAATCGGAAATAATTTCTTACAATTCATGACAATGCTGACACAGACACTCTCGTCCTGCAAGGGGGAACCATGTACACACACGTATACATGAAGTACATGCATACAAAAGGTTCCTGTGAGCTATATAAAGGCAGCCAATTTATGGAATAGTAATGAGATATGTAGCCAGTGTGTATACTGTAAGACCCTCCCAGCCCACCCACCCACCCTACATATTGATTCTTCACTCTGTTTTCTTCTTCAGCGCTGCTGGAAGTTTTGCCTGAATCCTACAAAGGAAGGAAAAACAAGGGAAAGGAAAAATGTTAATGCACAATGTAAGATCTAAGTCACAAGTAATAAGAATTTTTACTCTGATAACGTAACAATAAAAGGAATCCGTCAGCAGCGTTCACGTTTCTCTCAGATAAAATGATTTAATCTGGGGGAAAGTGTGAAATCTGATTCCAATCAGTGGTCAGTAATCGGCTGCAGCGCTCATGTGAGAGAATATCACGCACACAAGCGCTGGCAGACACAGCACAGACATTGCCTGAATGGTGATGATCCAGGAAGGGAGCATAACACTTATTTCACATGGGTCATGGCTGCATGTTTAAAAAAAAATGTTTTAAAGTAGTGTGGACCATCCCTTTAATATTTAAATAGAAATATCATACTAAAACAAATCTTAAAAATTTGTCCGGATTGCCAACTTGTTTTTCTTTCCACCTGCAGTTGAGATTTGTTGTGCGGCAGGAAGCTGGAATGAAAGTCATGTTGTTCCAGAGTGTGAGTGAGTGAGTGAGTGAGTGAGTGAGTGAGTGAGTGAGTGAGTGAGTGAGTGAGTGAGTGAGTGAGTGAGTGTGTGTGTGTGTGTGTGTATAGGGTTTTGTAGAACTTTAGTCACATGCATTGTACTACACTTTTGTTGCAAGTCTTATCATAAGTACATGTGGTCTTACTCCTTTAATATTAGGAGTCCCATAATGCGTCTCAGTATTATACGTCTCATTGTGGAAGGTTTTAACCATACATTTCCCACAATATCTTACATGCATATTTTTTTAATTTTCCGATTGTAAGATGATACAGAATATCTTGCTATTAATTGTTTTGTTTGTTTTTTTAAATTCTAAAAATGAACTTACTTCTCAGTTATCGACTTCACATGGCTGTGTACCAGAGATACATAATGATCAATCTGTACCTAAGGGGAAGAAAAATAAGACGAACATGAAAACCATATTACAAAAAGTTTACTTGAATGGGATATAAAGTGCAATGTTTGGAGTTATATTGTTCCGCTCCGAACATTACTTATGTTTAGTCACTCTTGCAGCGGATATCACTGACTGATGGGGGTCCCGAGTGTCGGACTCTTGCTGATCTCTTATCCATCTAAGGGTATGAGCACTTGCAACACTGAAATTCTTCTGCAGGATGGTCTGAACAGAAAAGATGGCGGCGATACTTTTTTAAAATGGGGTTCAGCCCAACATTTCACTCTTTGAATTGGAAAGTGTAAAATGTAGTGATGAGCGACCGTGCTTGGACAAGGTGTTATCTGAGCATGCTCAGGTGCTAACCGAGTGTCTTTGACAAATATGTTGGAGTCTCTGCCCCTGCATGTCTTGGGGCTGTTCGACAACACAGGCAATCCTTGCTTGTGTTGCAGCTGTCGAACTGCAGAAAGACATGCAGCCGACGGGGACTCAAACTTACTTTGTGAGCACACCGAAGACACTCAGCACTCGAGCATGCTCAGATAACACCGTATCCCAGCACGTTCGTTTATCGCTAGTAAAATCCACTGCAACAGCTCCAGCATAAATTGACCTACTGCGGACATCAGATCAGCAGAGTGGATTAATTTACATGTTTACACGTGTAGGAGATTTCTTACACGGTTACTGGAACATGCACTGAATCTTCCCAACTGTAAAATCAACTTCTTATGCACCCCCCCCCCCCCCCCCATCGAAAGCAAAATGCACCATGAAAGAAACACTAAACCCAGAAAATACGAGGACATTATGTGTCGCTGCATGGGATATGCATTAAATGGTTGTGTTGAGTCCTCTAGAATCAGAGGCACTGATTTTCCCACGCTGAAGAGTATATTTGAGTTCATGCCGCCAGGGGGCGCAGCTTCGGTGACGGCACTGCTAGTCACCGAAGCTCCGCTCCCTGCATTTCATTCATTCCCCTGTTGTTTACAGCCGGGAGCGACAGCATTAGCAGAGCTCCCGGTTATAAAATGTAAATGCCCCATATATGGATTACTGCGTGGGACTTGACTGTACAGCGGACAGGAATGGGACATTGTTGTTTTTTTTATTTTGGAACTTTTTACAGGAGAACAAGGGCTTCGATTGGATTGAGAGTGCAATAAAGATGTTAAAACCTGTGTGTTTCATTATTTCATTAAAAGACTTTATTCTTAGTGTGTGTGTGTGTGTGTGTGTGTGTGTGTGTGTGTGTGTGTGTGTGTGTGTGTGTGTGTGTGTGTGTGTGTGTGTGTGTATTTTTAACCCTATCTTACTATTGCGATTTCTCTCGCAAGTATAATAGGGCCGAGAAAACAACGGATGATAGGAGTTGCCCAATAGATTTTTTTTAATCGCATAGCCCTCGTCCTTATTGCGGTCTAGTGTGAATCCGGCTTTAGGCTCAGTATCGCCTAAGTAGTATCCAAATGGCGGTGCTCAAGGGCAACATAGCGTGAGTAAGATGGATTTAAAACACTCACTGCTGCTCACTTGCCGGACTATTAACCGTACCAGTCGTAGCTGTATAGTATAGAGAAGATGTGGGAACCACAAAAGAAAACGACCAACAAGGGTAACTATAATCAAAATACAAAACTCTTTATTCAAAATACATATTTAAAATCACTATGACAAGAATAGGACACAGATGGGGAAATGGTACAGGTCACAATACAGGTACTCCCCTATAGAAAACGTGTAGGCCTTGCACTAGCTCCCTATCGAATATAAGACCAGAGTGTGGAAAATGGGAAAAACCCCATAAGTAATGGGATGGCTAAAAAAGGTGTAAAATATACTACATACCCCTGAACACTATACCATGGAACCAACGGATGTATATTATACAAATCTCCATCACGCCTATAAAACTATGAGGCACATGTGAAAAAAATCAGGCACGGAGAACTAAGCTACTCTTATTATCCAAAATAACCGCTGGAACCAGGAAAGTGACATATGAAAAATGAAAAAAAGAGGAAGAAAGCCATCCCTGAACACCTTACCCACGACCCCAGGAACTTAACCAAGAGGGTGCACTTGCACCCATAAACATAACGCAGAAAACATGGTGTGATCTTGATTACCTGGTCCTGGACGGTGTTAGCAGGAGAGAGCCAGATGCGCAGCCGACACGTCACCCGACGCGCGTTTCGGAGCCGGAGCTCCTTCGTCAGGGGTGCGTGTCAGACTGTCACTGAGCCGGGGTTTAAATACATGACCGCCAGTATCTGCAGCGGCGTCCGCCGGAGGTGACGCAGGCGTTGCCAGTACACGCCCACTCCACGCGGCGGCGACGTCACGCAGGGGCGCCGCCAGAGTCATGGCAACCGCCCGAGCGTCAAGACGCCGCAAGCCGCGGGGAGCAGCGACACCCAGCGCGCATGCGTACAGGCGGCGCGGCTGCAGATGCGAGGCACAGGATAGACTTGGGAAACCCACAAAGGTACATGCAAGTAACTGGTGGCAAACCACCACTGGGCCAATTAAGGAACTTATATATATATATACATATGTATACCCCTCAAATACTCCTATGATGCCCACTAATATGTGGTATAATCCCCTCTAATACTCGCATGAGAACCGGCATGATGACACTAATACACAAAGATACCCATACATGGCATACGCCATGATACCATAAATCAAACAGAAACAAGGATATAATAACAAGTACACATATACCAACCAAGGGAAATACAAAAAGCATAAAAACATATACAAGGAAACCATGAAAATATATATATATATATGTATCTCTGTAGCTGTCCACCGACAGGATGAAGCCCCACAAAAGGAAATGAGATGGTATTTCCACAGGACACACATGGTCCACAGCATCACACGATGGACAGATAATGGCTCGGGTCCAAAAGAGTCGTCTGACATGTCCACATTACAAACAACGAATCTAAAAGATAAAAACAGTGTTTAAAAACAAAATAAAGGTGCACCCGATCGCGCACCCAACCATCTCCCAAATACCGGCCGCGATCACAGAAATGACGCAAAACTAATGGTCTCATTCAGACCATGGGGGTGGACGCTATTAAGCGTCCATATCCACCGAGTCTCAAGCTGTGCCAAACGTTGTGAGATGTTCCCGCCCCTAATATTTGTTTCAATCAAATCAATACCCCTAACTTGTAGAGCACTACTGTCGCAATTGTGATGTTGTTTAAAATGTCGGGGTATCGTTTTCAATAGCTGAATATCTGTTTCCGAAGCAGCCGCCTCGATCCCCCTAACGTGTTCTCTTACTCTGATCTTTAATTGACGCGTAGTAAGCCCCACGTAAATTAAGGGGCACGGGCAGGATGCATAATATACAACATTCCTAGACGTACATGTTATATACTTATTGATATCAAAAGACTTCTGTCCTGTAGAGTCCACAAATGTGTCTGTTCTTAAGATATTTTTACAAGCTATACACTTACCACAAGTACGACAGCCACTTCTCGGTCTATTATTAGGATCATTTAAAAATGTCCTAGGAGACATGTTAGTATAGTGGCTGCGCACTAAGTGGTCCCGTAAATTCTTAGCCCTACGGTACGCAATTGTAGGTCGATTAGGCACCAGTTTAGCTAACGTCGGGTCGGTCTTAAGAATAGGCCATGCCCGTTCAAGGGCAGCACGGATGGCACCCGCACGTGAGCTAAAATTAGTAACAAACCTAATGGTACCAGACCCATCACCCCTTCCTTCATTATTATAGAGAAGTGTGTCTCTATTGCTATGCTTAGCGCGTAGATATGCCTTCGTGGCAGTCGGTTTCCTATATACTGTAGTTTGAACAGTATCGGCCCTATCTTTAATAAGTCTAACATCAAGGAAATCGACACTAGAATCACTGGATATTGCTGTCAATTTAATGTTTCTCTCATTTGCATTCAAGGCAACCACAAACTCAGAAAAGGTCCTCTGGTCACCCTGCCAGACCACAAGAATGTCATCTATGTCAACAGACTGCCACGAACATGCTTCTTCACGCTTCCTCCTTCCATCCAGCGCATATGGTCCGTTCCGTCCCAATTGGACAATTTTTGCGGATACGCCGCATCTGTTCCACTAATGCTGAGTTTGAAGCACAAGCGGACGCCCTGAAATCCCGTTTTAAAGAAAGAGGGTACAGCAATCGCGCTATAAAGAAGGCATATCTACGCGCTAAGCATAGCAATAGAGACACACTTCTCTATAATAATGAAGGAAGGGGTGATGGGTCTGGTACCATTAGGTTTGTTACTAATTTTAGCTCACGTGCGGGTGCCATCCGTGCTGCCCTTGAACGGGCATGGCCTATTCTTAAGACCGACCCGACGTTAGCTAAACTGGTGCCTAATCGACCTACAATTGCGTACCGTAGGGCTAAGAATTTACGGGACCACTTAGTGCGCAGCCACTATACTAACATGTCTCCTAGGACATTTTTAAATGATCCTAATAATAGACCGAGAAGTGGCTGTCGTACTTGTGGTAAGTGTATAGCTTGTAAAAATATCTTAAGAACAGACACATTTGTGGACTCTACAGGACAGAAGTCTTTTGATATCAATAAGTATATAACATGTACGTCTAGGAATGTTGTATATTATGCATCCTGCCCGTGCCCCTTAATTTACGTGGGGCTTACTACGCGTCAATTAAAGATCAGAGTAAGAGAACACGTTAGGGGGATCGAGGCGGCTGCTTCGGAAACAGATATTCAGCTATTGAAAACGATACCCCGACATTTTAAACAACATCACAATTGCGACAGTAGTGCTCTACAAGTTAGGGGTATTGATTTGATTGAAACAAATATTAGGGGCGGGAACATCTCACAACGTTTGGCACAGCTTGAGACTCGGTGGATATGGACGCTTAATAGCGTCCACCCCCATGGTCTGAATGAGACCATTAGTTTTGCGTCATTTCTGTGATCGCGGCCGGTATTTGGGAGATGGTTGGGTGCGCGATCGGGTGCACCTTTATTTTGTTTTTAAACACTGTTTTTATCTTTTAGATTCGTTGTTTGTAATGTGGACATGTCAGACGACTCTTTTGGACCCGAGCCATTATCTGTCCATCGTGTGATGCTGTGGACCATGTGTGTCCTGTGGAAATACCATCTCATTTCCTTTTGTGGGGCTTCATCCTGTCGGTGGACAGCTACAGAGATACATATATATATATATATATATATATTTTCATGGTTTCCTTGTATATGTTTTTATGCTTTTTGTATTTCCCTTGGTTGGTATATGTGTACTTGTTATTATATCCTTGTTTCTGTTTGATTTATGGTATCATGGCGTATGCCATGTATGGGTATCTTTGTGTATTAGTGTCATCATGCCGGTTCTCATGCGAGTATTAGAGGGGATTATACCACATATTAGTGGGCATCATAGGAGTATTTGAGGGGTATACATATGTATATATATATATAAGTTCCTTAATTGGCCCAGTGGTGGTTTGCCACCAGTTACTTGCATGTACCTTTGTGGGTTTCCCAAGTCTATCCTGTGCCTCGCATCTGCAGCCGCGCCGCCTGTACGCATGCGCGCTGGGTGTCGCTGCTCCCCGCGGCTTGCGGCGTCTTGACGCTCGGGCGGTTGCCATGACTCTGGCGGCGCCCCTGCGTGACGTCGCCGCCGCGTGGAGTGGGCGTGTACTGGCAACGCCTGCGTCACCTCCGGCGGACGCCGCTGCAGATACTGGCGGTCATGTATTTAAACCCCGGCTCAGTGACAGTCTGACACGCACCCCTGACGAAGGAGCTCCGGCTCCGAAACGCGCGTCGGGTGACGTGTCGGCTGCGCATCTGGCTCTCTCCTGCTAACACCGTCCAGGACCAGGTAATCAAGATCACACCATGTTTTCTGCGTTATGTTTATGGGTGCAAGTGCACCCTCTTGGTTAAGTTCCTGGGGTCGTGGGTAAGGTGTTCAGGGATGGCTTTCTTCCTCTTTTTTTCATTTTTCATATGTCACTTTCCTGGTTCCAGCGGTTATTTTGGATAATAAGAGTAGCTTAGTTCTCCGTGCCTGATTTTTTCACATGTGCCTCATAGTTTTATAGGCGTGATGGAGATTTGTATAATATACATCCGTTGGTTCCATGGTATAGTGTTCAGGGGTATGTAGTATATTTTACACCTTTTTTAGCCATCCCATTACTTATGGGGTTTTTCCCATTTTCCACACTCTGGTCTTATATTCGATAGGGAGCTAGTGCAAGGCCTACACGTTTTCTATAGGGGAGTACCTGTATTGTGACCTGTACCGTTTCCCCATCTGTGTCCTATTCTTGTCATAGTGATTTTAAATATGTATTTTGAATAAAGAGTTTTGTATTTTGATTATAGTTACCCTTGTTGGTCGTTTTCTTTTGTGGTTCCCACATCTTCTCAGTATCGCCTAAACAGACCTACCTTGTATTTCTCATAGACAATCGGAGCAGTGAACGCAATCAGGACTCCTAGAGGAATAGGAAGGCACACAATGAGTCACTGAGGTCTATTATTGGATACATAAGCTTCGTGAACAGTTTCTTACCAAGAATGAGAAGTGTGATCCCGTTAAACACCGCTCCTACATAGGTCATCAGCCACATAAGGAGGGCAAACTGGAGAAAATTTGCAAAAGCGATTTAAGTATTTCCATACAGAAGCTACTAAATAATTTAAATATATTTCGGCATGCAAAATAAGATTACTAGCTGCATTGTCCCTCCATCACAACACAGCAATAATAATAATAATATTTATTTATATAGCGCCAACATATTCCGCAGCACTTTACAGTTTACCAGTTTCAAACACAACAATCATAAGTAACAACGTTAACAATACAATAATTAAAGCAAAATAGGACGACCCTGCTCGTGAGAGCTTACAATGTGAGGTGGGGGAGATACAAAGTACAGGTGTGTATTTACAATGGTGGTCAGCCATCTTGAGGGAGTGGGGGATAGATAAAGATAATGAATGGGCTACACACACACACACACACACACACACACACTAAAGGTACCTTCACACATAACGAGATCGTTAACGATATTGTTGCTTTTTGTGACGTAGCAACGATATCGTTAAGGAAATCGTTCTGTGTGACAGCGACCAACGATCAGGCCCCTGCTGGGAGATCGTTGGTCGCTGAGGAAAGTCCAGAACTTTATTTCGTCGCTGGACTCCCTGCAGACATCGCTGGATCGGCGTGTGTGACACCGATCCAGCGATGTCTTCACTGGTAACCAGGGTAAACATCGGGTTACTAAGCGCAGGGCCGCGCTTAGTAACCCGATGTTTACCCTGGTTACCAGCGTAAAAGTAAAAAAAAAACAAACACTACATACTTACCTACCGCTGTCTGTCCCCGGCGCTGTGCTCTGCACTCCTCCTGCACTGTCTGTGTGAGCACAGCAGCTGGAAAGCAGAGCGGTGACGTCACCGCTCTGCTTTCCGGCTGACCGACGCTCACAGCCAGTGCAGGAGGAGTGCAGAGAAGCTGAGCGCCGGGGACAGACAGCGTTAGGCAAGTATGTAGTGTTTATTTTTTTTACTTTTACGCTGGTAACCAGGGTAAACATCGGGTTACTAAGCGCGGCCCTGCGCTTAGTAACCCGATGTTTACCCTGGTTACCCGGGGACGTCGGGATCGTTGGTCGCTGGAGAGCTGTCTGTGTTACAGCTCTCCAGCGACCAAACAGCGACGCTGCAGCGATCGACATCGTTGTCGGTATCGCTGCAGCGTCGCTGAGTGTGAAGGTACCTTTAGACATAAAATCACTTTGATTAGGGAACGAGATAGGCCGCTCTGAACAAATGTGTTTTGAGGGATCTCCTAAAACTGAGCAAATTGTGGATGGTCCTAATTTCCAGAGGATTGGTGCAGCGTGGGAGAAGTCTTGGAGTTGGGAGTGGGAGGTACGGATTAGTGCAGACGTTAAAGTCGATAGTCAAATGTTGAGGGAGGAGATGTATGGGGGTGCCGCACTGTGGAGAGCTTTGTGGGTGAGAACAAATACTTTGAATTGAATCCTGTAGTGAATGGGCAGCCAGTGTAATGACTGGCGTAGAGCAGATGATGCGTCTGAGTAACGATTAGCTAGATGGACAACCCTGGCTGCTGCATTAAGGATAGACTGGAAAGGGGCAAGTCAAGTAAGGGGGAGGCCAATTAATAGAGCGTTACAGTAGTCCAGGCAGGAGTGGATCAGGGCGACAGTGAGGGGTTTTGTTGTTGCCATGGTGAGAGAAGGGAGTGGCACTCAGACCAATCTACCACACAATGAACAATACAAATGATGGCATTTTTCACCTTGAGTGAATCTATAAGGTCCTCCACAAGGAAGAGCCTCACGATGTACTTCAGGGCACTGTTGACGTGAGCAAGAGATGCATTCGCTTTTTTCTGAAGGCTTTCAGAAGACAATGTGATATCCTTGTCCAGCAGAGATCTATGAAATTAAGCAATATATTTGCCATTATTTATCTTTTACTGTTTGGCAGGGTGGAAGTGTAATTAACCCACAAATAAAAAAAAAGAGGGATTTTTGGTTCTTACCGTAAATCTTTTTCTTGGAGCCTTCATTGGGGGACACAGGTAACCATTGGGGTGTATGCTGCTGTCACTAGGAGGCTGACACTATACAAATAAAGAAAAATAACTCCTCCCCGGCAGTATACACCCTCCGACAGGCACCAGGCAACTCAATTGGTGGAAAAGCAGTAGTAGTAACAAGTATAAACAACTCAACCTATGTACCAACCCACAACAACAGCACGTTGGACAATACGGTACAACATAAAGGGAGGGTGCTGTGACCTCCAATGAAGGCTCCAAGAAAGATTTCACGGTAAAAAACAAAAATCCCGCTTTCTTTCTTGCTTCATTGGGGGACACCAGTAACCATGGGACGTCCAAAAGCAGTCCACAGGGTGGAATAATAAGAACAGAGAACTAGGTCGGCCGGTGCGAAACAGCCGCCTGCAGTATCTTCCTACCCAGGCCTGCATCCGCAGAAGCCCGAGTGTGCACCTTGTAGAATTTCACAAAGGTGTGGATGGACGAACAAGTTGCGGCCTTGCAAAGCTGCGAGGCCGCAGCTTGGTGACGAACTGCCCAAGAAGCTCCCACAGCCTGAGTAGAGTGAGCCCTCACCTCCGGGGGAGGCTGTATCTTGAACACAGTATGCCTCCAGGACCGCCGAACGGATCCACCGAGCAATTGTGGACTTAGAGGCAGGGAGCCCCTTCTGACAACCTTCCGAGACAACAAACAGAGGGTCGGACTGACGAAAAGGAGCAGTTCTGGCAAGGTAAACTCTGATAGCCCTGACCATATCCAAATTGTGGAGAGATTTCTCCAAAGAATGAACTGGGGAAGGGCACAAAGAAGGAAGGACAATGTCTTCATTAATGTGAAAAGCCGAAACCACCTTTGGCAAAAAAGAAGGGACAGGCCGAAGGACAACTTTGTCCTGATGAAGGACCAGAAAGGGAGAATGACAGGACAATGCCGCCAACTCGGAAACTCTCCTGATGGAGGCGATGGTGACCAAAAAGCGACTTTCCAGGAAAAAAGCGAAAAGGAGATGTCCCCGAATCGGTTCAAAAGGCGTACACTGGAGGGCACTGAGCACAAGGTTGAGGTCCCAAGGAGCAACCGGAGGATGGTAAGGAGGTGCAACATGAGCAACCCCCTGAAGGAAGGTTCTCACCTGGGGGAGAGAAGCAAGGTCTCTTTGAAAGAGAATTGACAAGGCAGAAACCTGACCCTTTAACGTGCTCAGGGAGAAATTTGAATCTAGACCCGACTGAAGAAAACAGAGAAGCGAAGGAAGGGAAAAAACCATAGGGGATAGACCGTTGACGTCACACCATCGGAAAAAGGCCTTACAACATCTATGGTAGATACGGGAAGATGCTGGTTTCCTAGCTCCTATCATGGTTTGTATGACACGTTGAGAAAAACCTGCGTCCTTCAGGATCGCGGCCTCAACGGCAATACCATTAAATTCAGAGATCGAGAACTCGGGTGGAAGAGGGGACCCTGCGATAGAAGATCCGGACGGACTGGGAGCCTCCAAGGTACATCCGATGACATGTTCACTAGCTCCGCATACCAGGCCCTGCGGGGCCAATCTGGAACTACTAAGAACGGGAACCCCTGCTGACTTTATCTTCTTTACGACCCTTGGAAACAAGGGAAGAGGCGGGAACAGGTAAGGCATCTGAAACTGGGCCCCCAAGATCACGATCGTCGCAGCCGACGGCCCTCGGATCCCGGGATCTGGATACTCACTGGGGAACCTTGTGGTCTGTTCGGGAGGCCATTAGGTCGACGTCCGGCACGCCCCACCTTTGTCAAATATGGTCGAAGACAGCGGGGAGAAGAGCCCACTCGCCTGACATGAGCCCCTGACGGTTGAGAAAGTCAGCTTCCCAATTGTCCACCCCTGGGATGTGGACAGCTGATATGGAGGGAACGTGGTTCTCCACCCACCGCAGAATCTTTGCCACCTCCATCATGACTTGTTTGCTGCGAGTCCCTCCCTGATGGTTTATGTAAGCCACAGCTGTGGCGTTGTCTGACTGAATGCGGACCGGTTTTCACGAGAGGAGGGGCTGCTAGCGGAGGAGGGCTAGAAAAATAGCCCTGATTTCCAAGAGATTGATCGGGAGGTGTGCCTCTTGAGCAGTCCAGCGCCCGTGGGCTGTGAGATGGAGAAAGACCGCACCCCTGGAGCCTGGCCTCGGTGGTGATGACCTGCCAGCGGAGGGGGAGAAACAATCTCCCGCGAACAATGGAAGTGGATAGCGTCCACCAAGTGAGAGACTGTCTCACATCGAGAGGGAGGCGAACTGGGCGGTTTAAGGAGAGTGGATTCCTGTCCCAAACTGACAGAAGGCCCGCTGGAGAGGGCGAGAGTGGAACTGAGCATTAGGGACCGCTTCCATGGAAGCGACCATCTTGCCCAGAACCCTCATGCCGAGCCGTAGAGGTAGAGGGGTAGGACGCTTTAGGACTTTGATGCCCCTCCGAAGAGACAGGAATTTCTCCCTTGGGAGGAAGACCCGAGCCTGAATGGTGTCGAATTCCATGCCCAGGAATTCTAGACGCTGGGTCGGAATCAAGGTGGACTTTTGTTCGTTGAATATCCAACCGAGGCGGGTTAACGCGTCCAGAGTGATCTGGAGACTGTGACTGCAGTCGTGGCAAGACGGACCCTTTACGAAGAGATCGTACCTTTGAGGCGAGAAGGAAATCGACCGCCTGAAAAACCCCTCGGACATGGGAGGGCTGTTTGGGCGGGCGGGAGGGGAAAAAACATCTTCCTGGGGGGCGAGGAAAATTCCACCGATAACCAAGGCTCTGAAAAGAAGAAGCCTGCCTCCCACCCTGGAAAGATTGGGGGGTGGGGGTGACCCGTCATTTGGAAGAAAATCTGTGGTCGCGAGAACTGGAAGATTTGGAGGAGCAGCGTTTAGCTCTCCAGTGAGGGGTAGGCCTGAAAGAAGGCTTCCTTCGGTCCCTTTGAGTGGAAGACTGGTCATGCTGAGAGGCACCACCTGAGGAGGCGAGGGAGCGAAAGGAATGGGGTCCCTTTCTATTGAAGGGACGCCTAGGCTTAGATTGCGGAAGAGAAGTGCGCTTACCAGCTGTGGCGTCCGAGATCATTTGGTCTAGCTGCGCTCCAAAGAGCCTGGATCCCGGGAAAGGCAAACCTGTGAGGGATTTTTTGGAAGCAGGATCTGCGTTCCACACCTTCAGCCAGAGGACACAACGAATGGTGACAATATTGCTGTTTGCCCTTGCAGAGCAAGCAGCCGCATCCAGAGAAGCATTCAGAAGGTACTTTCCAGACAGTGAAATCTGATCAGCTAAATCCGCTAGCTCCTGTGCGAGAGCCAACGCTACAATGCCTCTGCGTAGGGTTTTGGCCCAGGCCGACACCGCTATGGCCACTCAGGTAGAGGTGAAATTGGGGCAGAGAGAGGTACCAGAAGCTTCAAAAGCTGATTTGGTTAGAGCATCAATTTGTCTGTTCGTGGGGTCCTTTAGAGACGCCGTGGCAGGAATGGACAGCCTGACTGGGAGGATAATCTAGACACAAGTGGATCTACCTTAGGAGATTTGGACCATTTGCTAACAAGGTCTGCAGCAAACGGGTATAAAATGTCTAAACGTTTCCTCCCTGGAAAACGTTTACCAGGGTGTTCCCAGTGTCTAGACGTAGTGTTATCAAATTCCTTATGATTGGGAAAAACTCTAGAAGGACGCTTCATCCGTTTGAAAGAAACAGATGTCCTGAGAAGCTGCCTTTTCCTCCTTAAGCTCAAGCATTTGAATAATGGCTGAGATAAGGCTGTCAATCATATCCTGCGCTGTGGAAGTCTGATCTGCATCCGAGTCAGAATCCGACAGAGGATACATCTGACCCGACGTCCGCCTGCGAATAGGGGAAAAGGGTAGAGCGGTATTCCGGCTGACGCAGTTGGATCCGGAGAAATGGATGAAGAACTAGACAGAAAACGCTTTTTGGTTCTTTTCTCAAGTCTGCCCCTGTGAGGGTCTTGGACAGGTGCGAGCGAATCGCTGTGAGAAGCGTTCGTGGCACTGGTGGCAGTAGTCAGCAGTGGCATACGTTCTAGTACCTGAACCAGGGACTGAGACACTTTAGTCAGGTCGGAGACTGACAGACATTGCAACAGCCTGCTCTGGGGGAGTGCACTCATCCCGAGCATTAGGGGCCTCTTGAGAGACGGACATGATGGAAGGACTGCAGGACGTACAGAAAGGCGACGGCTGGCCTGAAGCCCACTTTTTATTACAGCGGGCACAAGCGTAGTTAATTACCATAGGGATATAGCCGGGGCCCCTGCGGGGTTGGGCATAGGTAGAGTGATAAAGGTACCTGAAGCAATATGCCAGCAGGCGATGTTGCCTGGAGGAAAATCAGCCGGGGATGGAGAATAGCAAAAAAAAAATCTACAAACCTGGCGAAAGCGCAGTTACACTGTGTCCCCCACCTATGGAGAGGTATTCCAGAGTACGTGATGCACAGAAGGCAGCTGGCCGGGAAAGCGCAGGCTGCGAGCGTCTGATTGTGTAGAGAACGCGCCAAACAGTGGGGCGTGGCCAGCTGAAGAGAAACCAAGCGCACGATAGGCCGGCAGGGAAAAGGGGGAAGACTTGCCGGAAAGAAGTATGGTGGAAAACGCACGCTGTGAGGAAAAAGAGGCGAGAGATTTAAAGAGCGCCCGATGGCCCCCGAATCCCCTAGCCCGGTAACGGAGCGCCCGTGCAGCGGTGAGTGCTGCTGGATAATAAGGTTAAGTGCCCCTGCATGGAGATTGTGACGATGCAGGGACTGGAAGGGGGGGCCTGCTGCTGCTTGAATATCTTCCTACCTGAAGATGAGGAACGCATCAGGATCCCTTGATGGCAGAAAGGGTCCTGGGAGATGTGGTCCTCCTTCCCGCGCTGTATCAACCGGTGGAGAAGATGGCGTCAATCCCTTAAAGGGGGGGAGGTCACCACAGGTGACCACCGTCTTCCTCTCAGACCACTCTGAAGAGAGGGATGAGGGGGGGAAAAAAAAGGCAAAGACTGGCCACCGAAAGTCAACATGAACACCCCAGGGTGACATGAAACAAAGTCCTACCCAGCGGATCCGAGAGGGTGCGATGTGGGTGATACCGCACTGCTCTCTCGGTCGCTTAATGCGGGGATTCAGGGTGAGAAAAACTGCACCCTGTAACCGCCAGAAGTGTATCTGAAACGAAAGGGAAAAAGATTAATAAACACACAATTCCTGAAAGAAAAAGAAATGCGGATCTGGTGTTAGAAATCAGGTCCGCCTCCGACAGACACTAAGCAAAAACCGAGTTGCCTGGTGCCTGTCGGAGGGTGTATACTGCCAGGGAAGGAGTTATTTTTCTTTATTTGCATATTGTCAGCCTCCTAGCGACAGCAGCATGCACCCATGGTTACCTGTGTCCCCCAATGAAGCGAGAAAGAAAAAAAAAAAATTACACAACATTGTTTGCTTGGAGAATAGCTAATTTCTTCTCAGCAGAAATTATAACTCTCAAACGCAGCTCCAGTTAATAAGTAATGATCTATTGCACGTGCTGCATCTGGCTTTATCCCATGATCACCCTCCAGGTTCATTTGTCTGATGAAAATATGGAAATACGCAACAAATACGGAAAGAGCATTTAAGGGCTGAACATGACCATGCTTTTCCCCAGTGACATCGGCTCATGGCATATAAGGTTTCATTAGCAGGCTGTGTAGCAAAATATTGATCGCTGGGGCAATCTTCCTTTTGAGGAGTTTTCTAGTTGAGACTATCCCAAGAGCATCAGCTATTCAGCACACAGGAAGAGAGCAGACTGTAGAGCGGGTGCTCCTGCTGAAGATGATGGGACAACCTCTTTAAATTAAGCAATGGTTATGTATATAATGGTTATATCAGGATGACTGCAAAATAATTATGTTACTACACTGATGTAACCTACAAAAAAGTTTGTGTATCACCGCCAGAGCCCTGCATCAAAGAGGGGGATCTGACCTCGGACGTACTATCCCGTCCGAGGTCAGAAAGGGGTTAAAAAGAAGAAGAACCTAAAATTTAAAGGGAATTATGTCAGGTGATTCAGACCTGAAGTGGCACAACCGCAGCCAGGTATATTATTCCGAAGATCCCGCTCTTCCCAGCACCACTGCAGGCGACTGGCAGGTGTCTACCCATGTACACATGAGGGAGAGACCCGTCAATCACCAGCAGCCTGCTGGGAAGAGTTGGCTGGGGGTGGTGGTAGACTCTTCTCATCTCCGACCGTGGTCAACTGAATGGATCTCTGAAGTATACATTTTTCGACAGGCTGGAGTGTTTTAAAGAATAGACCTGTCTGCAATGATGCAGCCTGGCCCTGCTTCATGCTTCCTGCTGTCTGGGCAGCATGAATTGCCAGACAGGATCCCTTTAAACTGGAAAAAAACGGATCAAATGAATCACGTTACCTTACAGTTCTAGAGACACCATCCGATTTAAGTTACAGTTACGTAAAAGTTTTATAGTGCTGCACAAGGCATCGAGCACACAGGACTGCAAGAATGAAATGATATGTACTGTTCCAATCATACCTCGGTAAAACACTAAATTATCATCAATTCTAAAAAAATCAAGGGAATCAGAAAACAAAAAAGGTTCTTGCATCAAACATTGCTGACATTCCCATAGCACCTAACCCAGGTTACATTTCGCTTTCCTAGTTCTCATATATAAGGGTTACTCTCAAAGGGGTTGTCCACTTCAACATCTGATTGGTGGGGGTCCCAGGTACCCAAAAGCATCCACTACAAGCCATCAATGTCATGGTCGTGGACAACTCCTTTAATTTCACAGCCTAAAATAACATACTGTACTTTTTGAAAAAAAAAAAAAAAAAAAAAGCATTTAGTATTGGATTCATAGGGTCTCTCAAAAACATGACAACAAACTTGACAAAAGAACAAAAGGGATACAAAAAAAAGTCTCTTACTTGAAAGGATGTCCTTCATCAGACTTCTGGACGGCTTGCATAACAGACTTATAGATACGGAAGCTAATAGTGACGGTCAGCAGGGATAGAATGAGATAGGAAATAACACTAATGATGCTGAAGGCTGCGAGCGACAAGAGCAGAACCATCGTCCCTCCGAAGACCATTCCAGATTTCTTCACATCCCTCCAGAAAAGCAAGTCATGAACTAAGAATAAAGAAATTGAGAACATTATCTCAAAGGAAACCCTGTGCACATCATGAAATTCAGCAGTGTTAGGTGTAGCTATGATAGTACTGCTTTGTGAACATTAATAAATCAAAATTAAGATTTTTAGAAAAAAAGGGATTTATGTAGCATAAGGCTTCTTTCAGATGGCTGCAATGCAGGCACGGATTAGCAGTAAACAGTCTTACACTGCAAGATAATCACGAGCGAGTGTTAAAAAAAAAACGCTCATTTCACAATTTTCTTGCCAAGTAAACAAGCAGCAATCACCTGTTCATTGGGTGAAATGATCTTTTGTGCACTGAAAAAAAAAAAAAATCATTCTCGGCAATGCGTCATCCTGTGTAACCAGGATTTGTGCTGTTGAGCACTGTGGAAGCTTATGTGCGGTGAGAGATCTAGTGCAGATCAGTGTGCATCTTTCTTCCTGTGTAAACAGGCATTTAAATGACTGCCAATTGGTAACAGTTAACCACTCAGCGGTCATAAAGTGCAGCCAGTCGCTCAGTACACTGACCCTTATGCTGTGTGCACAGGCCAGCATTAATGTAGAAACCATGGCAGAAATTTGTGCACTTCACTTAAGTCAGTATTGTATCACACAGTCCGTCCAAACTATGCTTCCGGTGATCAGTTTTTGGTGCGTTTTTTGTTGTGTACTTTCATGTACAAAAAATGCAGCATATCACAATTTCATTAAAAAAAAAAAATCACAAATTCATTTAAAAAAAATAAAATAAAAAAATAGAACATTGGGATACCAATTTATTTTTTTAAACCGTGTGGAGATTGACCTGCGTTGTGGTTTTTAAAACCCACAGTGTATCAAATTTCTTGCAGTAAATGTTTACGTTTCTAGGAATTTTTTGGCATTATATGCAGACAATTTGCAGATAAACAAAACGAAACTGTATTTTTAGTCCGTGATGTTACTGAATTTGTATAGAAAGTTTTATTAAAGCTAAGTTACTGAGTGAACAGGAAGTCTCCAAAATGAAGCAGCTTTATTTAAAACGGGGTACCAAAAAGGGACATAAGCTGCACCTGGAAAAATGTGCTAAAAACTACGTAAAAAAAAAAAATAAATAAAAAATATTACAATAATAAAAAAAACAAACAAACAAAGAAAAACAAATAACTTGGCAAATTGGTGCAGAAATGCTGCCAAAAATGTGCATAATCACAAATGCGCCAAATACTCTTTATGGGAACATAACTTTAAGATGAATTTATACTGAACGATTATCGGGAACAGGCGATGCGGGGAACATTCTTTCCTGATAATCGTGCAGTGTGAACAGGTTGCCTATCACCTGACGAATGAGCAAAATGCTCGCTCGTCAAATGAAATGGTCTTTGGGAGGAGTTAAAAAAAATAAAAATTTAAAAATATAATAATAGTACCTGGCAGCAGCTCAAGACAGCGTCTGGTAAGTATAATACTAGGGGCAGGGAACTTTGATTAGTAGCACCACTCCAGCATTGGAATAAAAAAACAAAAAACAAAAAAAAACAATCAACAGCTGGAGTGGAGCTTTAACGCGGCCTCTGTTATGAGTCCAATGTATCGTTTGAACCTTCTCATTGGCCAACTGAAAGATCGGCTTTACTCTAACATGTCTGGAACATTTGAAGGAGCGTGCAATTTCTGTAAGCAGTGATGAAACAGATTGAATCCGATACCTTTTGGCCCCAAAAAAATACTATTTGGGTGAAGAAGAAAAAAATATAAAGCACACGCCGTTTTTAATTTGACATCAAATATTTACAAAGGTTTGCCAGTATGGAGGAATTTAGTATATTAGGTTTCAGATCATGAAATAATGAAATTACATATGGAATGAGCGAATAGAGAGGGAAGTTTAGCACCACTGCTCTGGTGGTGAAAAGAGATGAGCAGAGTAATGAAGAGTTAGCGGTGGTTAACAGACATAAATCAATAATATATATGATTATATGGACATTTACAATGCATCTAATTGAAAAGTGGCAGATTCCTCACTTTTTAGTGGTCTGTAATGACCATTTTTCTTCCTGCCTGCAGGCTTTCTGTAAACCTTTCACCACCCCCATAAAACCCCTCTACATCAATATTTCAATCTGATCCTGAAGAAAACCCAACAGGTCACATCTGGAGGATTTCTAATAGACATATTTGTACTTATTGATTTAGTGAACCTAATGGAAGCACCCAAGGAAATCATCAATACATGATATGAGGACTGCACGGTAAAGAGAAGACATGAATGAGAGGGGAGGAGGGGGATGCAGCTGCTTATACTCCGACAGAAGAGGGAGCAAAAGTGGTGGAAACATGGATTTGGCTCAGTGTGCGGAGCGAAGCATTAGCCTCATTAAGAATGTTCACTGGCACAAAGCTTGAAGAAAACAAAAAGAAATCCAACATAAGACATATCTGGCAATAGTTAAGACACAGCATTCTCCTACTAAACATTAAAGAATTATTCCTACCTCCATACATGGGTATTGTCAGACAGTGCCTGTAAATACAAGCAATTACTCAATTTACTGCCTATTAAAATTTTCATCCGTTCTTAAGAAACTCTTTACAGCTTGTTACCTTAGAGACCGACCACCGCAGCTAGACAGCAGAACATGCGCAGTGTTCAAGCTCTTTTCTCTTGTAAATGTACTATTTTGACCGCTGGAGTGCACAGTTACCTCCTAATCCTGGCCAGCTTCAAAGCAAAGTTTACAAGAAAGAGAGCAGCGGTGGTCGGTCTCTTAGGCAACAAGTTTGTAAACATAAGAAAATTGGTCATATTTCAAGAACATCTGAAAATTTTAATAAGCAGTAAATTACAAAAGTGCTTGTTTTTTTTCCCCAGACACTATCTGACAACATTTATGAAGATGGGAATAACACTTTCAGAGATCATTCAGATGCCAGTTTTTCACAGATAGAACTTGCGGCTGTTCACAACTGTGTATTTTTTGCATATTAAGTGGTCTGCACCAAAACATGGAAAACATCACCTTTTGTGATCCAAGTCACGGATCAAACGTGACAATACAAGTCTATGGGTAAGAGAAAAGAAAATATCGGACAGCAGTATCATCTATTGTAGTTCATAGCATGTGGATGCTGTCTAAGCCTGTATCACATACAACACAGGACCATAACTAAATGCATAGTTAACGTGCTTGCCATTTTTTCCACTATTTTGCAGGTTTTTTTTATTTTTATGAAGTTGGACATTATTGTAAGTCTTTACACCGATATCCTTCAACTCAGAACATGCAATTCCTGCGATTATCCACCTCCCCAAGCGCCAAGGCCATCCTGCTGTGACATAAGGCTGAACGCTGATCGTCCGGCTTCCTAGTTCCCCCTTGTGGAAACTATGTAGGGGATTGGGGGTTTTATCACCAGTCTTCAGGAGTGCACCTGTTTCCAGGGTAAGCGGTGCACTGCTGATTGTGTGACTATTTGGATCAGCAGCATTGTTGCACCACTTTGCTCTCTGATGCCTGTAAGCATGGCCAGTTTTGCATTTGCGGCATCAAGAGCAGCACATGGGAGCAAATACTGGCAGAATCCAGCGATCTCGCCAACATCAGATCAGAGCTTACAAGCTCTTTAGATAAGAGGTTGTAAGTGCTGCACTCCTTGCCTAGGAAAATAGCCACTACTGGCAGACAACAGACATCTTGCAATTTTTCACACTGTTTTAATATTAGATTCATACTACCGTATTTTTCTCCCTTTTACTTAATGCTTTTTAGGGTGAGCAGTGATCATCACCTATATTGATGGAGGATACTGCGATTAAATATAATCAATCTGGAGAAGTTACCCTTGTAATCCTGTCTGGTATGACAATGAGACTGCTGAAAATCTGTCAGTACTGAGTAGGAAGTGGGAGTCTAGTATTAGGTCTAGTGGCCAGTGTGAAGATTGCAAGGTACGGTATGGTTTTTTTTCTTCTTCTTCTAAATATAGTTACCGTATACTGTATTTAAAATGGAAAAAAATAAAACGAAAATACATAAAAAAAAGTTTTGCTATTTACTACTGCACAACCATTTTAACATAAAACCGGATTTAAACAATAGGTCATTTTCTGATGACAGTCCCTTTAATTACATTTTCTGTGACCCTCTAGAAAGAATCCTTTAGGTCATTAAAAAGGTTTACTTTAATCAATATGGAAACATTTCTGGAGCATCAATGGTAAATGCTTTAACTGAATGGAGTTTAAAACCAAACCATACACAAAGCAATTACCCTTAGCACTCAATAAATCATTTAAGTCAGTATTGATAATATACCGTATATACGTGTAGATGTGGAAGCGTGACCTAACAGAGATGTCAGCTATGGAAATACATTCCAAAAAGCAAAATAACTTCGAGAGGTTGTCCGCTCTAAATCAATAAGTCTGCAGTCACGCTGTGTGTCTGTAGACTTATGAATCCCCCCGGTGTACGGGATTTGCCGAATTCTGTGCCGGAACTAGAGGGCAAGTATGAGTTATACATGCCAGTGGGCACGGCCTCACTTCCACACACTCGACGGCTGCGTTACTAGAAAGGTCGTGGCCCTGCTCTGTACAAGTGTACGGGTGTACTCACCTTTGGCCAGGAATATGTATAACACATACATACCCTCCGGGCCCGGCTCAAAAACTGGCGAATCCCTGCAGATTTATCGATTTGGCCCCGACAGCCCCTTTCATAGTAAATGGACTTGCATTTATTGTAAGCCTTGTGTAAAATCTGGAGGTCTTGAAAGGAGTTATCTGGTATTTTGCTTATTTTTTCTCACTGGGGCTAATAATTTACAGGCAGGTAGTTAACTACCTGCCTGTTCTGCCCGCTGCCGGTCACGGACTGCTCCTGACTGATATTCTGCTGCATCATTTGACCTTACCTCAACAGAGAAGCTCTTCTCTCGGTCTGCTTTGTCAATGGGCAAAATGCTAATTGACAGCCAGCTCCCTGCAGTTAAGCAGCATGACATTGGCGCCTCATTGACAGAGCAGAAGAGAAGAAGCTGCTCCGTCTAAAGAAGTCATGGAATTGCCGGCAGGAGCGATCTGCGTGTCTCCGGGCAGAACAGGTAGGTAGTTAGCAACCTGCCTGAAAGTTCTTAGCCCCATATGGAAAAATAAGCAAAGTCACAGATAATCCCTTCACACTGTGTGGTTCTAGGTAACCTAACAAATCATTCATCAAAGGATTAAAACATTTCAATACTGAAAAACAAAAACAATCTTGCAGTACTGATCCCACTACCATCACAACTAAGCCAATCAAGGTACAAGAAACAAAACCCATGTACACCAAATCTACAGTGTTCAAAAAAGATAAATAAAACATTTTTAGAATGACAAAAAGCAGCTCAGCAGCATGTAAAATGCTAAAAAGAATAGGCTATTCTCAGGCTGTTTTTGCCAAGAACTAGGAATACAAGTTTACTGGCTACGTCATCCATTATACAGTAAACATCCAAGCCTCTAGCAATATATTATTCACACTAGGGTACTGTACAGGATGAAGCACAAAACGCATTTAAATGCAGCACTGAACTTATAGAATATCAGAATGCCGCTTCCAATTTTTGCCGGGTTTTTTTTTTGTTTTTGTTTTTTTTTTTTTTAATTAAAATATTTTTTGTTACGCATCCTTCTTTCAGATCATTGAGGTCCGGGTCCTGATACCTCCATTGACCTTAGAAAAAAAAATGGTCTGAATAGCTCAGGTCAGCGGGCAGAAGAGCTCAGCCCCTGCATAACCTGGGAAGTGCGCATCAGAGAAGCGATCGCTGGGGTCCTCAGGACGTCAAACCCTAATAACCTAAGGAAGCATTAAAAAAAATAAAAATTATAGCAAGAATTTGAAGCGGCATTAGTTATTTTAAAGCTAGGGCAGCACGATGGCTCAGTGGTTAGCACTGCAGCATTGGAGTCCTGGGTTCTAATCCCACCCAGGACAACATCTGCAAGGAATTTGTATGTTCTCCCCGTGTTTGTGTGGGTTTCCTCCTGGTTCCACCCACATTCCAAAGACATACCGATAGGGAGTTTAGATTGTGAGCCCCATCGGGGACAGCAATGATAATGTGTGCAACCTGTAAAGCGCTGCGGAATATGTTAGCGCTATATAAAAATAAAGTTTATTTATAAGCTATTTGCTATAAAGGCCCACACGGTTTGAAATACAATAGGAGATCTAAATCTAATCATTCAAGGTGAGTGGACACAGGACTAGCTAGTTTAGCCTAGTGGACTTTTTTTTTTTTACCTCAAGAGCAAATGGTTCTGAAAGATAAGATTGTCCTTTACTTGAATAGATGCTAAACACAGCACTATCAAGGAATGCAGGGCTTAGTATGGTAAAATGATTAAGCAAACAGAGCAACTATCTGGAAGGTCCATCTGCATCTAAATACTATATATGCGCACACACATCAGAGGCCATAATAGATTGTGCTCCCCATTCTTCTCCAGAGGAATCCTTGAGATTTTATTTGCATAGACAGACCACAGTGAGCAACACTAATTCCAAAAAATACAGCAAAAATAAATATCCCAGCTATTCATCCCTAAAGCTATGTTCACATGTCGCGTTTTTGGTGCGTTACCTAGTTTCTCACTGGGTACATTTTTGGGACTTCACAAACATGAGCTTTTAAAGTCTCCCAAAAAGAAGAAAAAAAATATATTTTGTTTGGATATTAAAAAATGTTTTGCCTTTTTTCATGGTGCATGGGGCTTAATGTTTAACGTCATCTTTTTATTTTGCTTATAATGGGGGAAAATATTAATTAAAAAAAAATATGTGATTTTTTTGGGGGGGGCCACGAAAGACTGCTGAAAACATTTTATGTCGTATTCACTTTTCAGTAATTATTTTTATATATTGAACATCCTTTTTCCCACTGAGGTTGGGGTCAGAAACAGAAAATCAGACTGGCAGTCTTAACGTTTATTCATTTATTTATTTTATTTCTTTTGAACACTGTGCCCCCCATAAGGCATGATAAGACCTTTGGCAGGGGCATCTGAACATAATACTTTTGTTTTATTGCCGATTTCCCCTGTAACTTTTGCTGGTATATTAATTACAGTTGCAGGACAAAATCAGTCTCTTCTCTGCACAGAAAAGCAGACTTGGTTTCTAGGAACCAGCTCTTATTCTCTCCCAACACCAATAGATCACATGATCTCTGGGTCTGGAGGAGAAAGCAAGGTTAAGGTACCTTCACACAACGATTTTGTGAACGATATCGTTGCAACGTCACGCTTTTTGTGACGTAGCAACGATCCCGCTAACGATCTTGTTATGTGTGACAGTGACCAACGATCAGGCCCCTGCTGGGAGATCGTTGGTTGCTGGGAATGATCAGGACCTTTTTTTGATCGCTGATCACCCGCTGTCATCGCTGGATCGGCGTGTGTGACGCCGATCCAGCGATGTGTTCACTGGTAACTAGGGTAAATATCGGGTTACTAAGCGCAGGGCCGCGCTTAGTAACCCGATATTTACCCTGGTTACCATTGTAAAAGTTAAAAAAAAAGAAAAAAAACACTACATACTCACATTCCGATGTCTGTCACGTCCCCCGCCGTCCGCTTCCCTGCACTGACTGTCAGCGCCGGCCGTAAAGCAGAGCACAGCGGTGACGTCACTGCTGGGCTCTGCTTTACGGCCGGCGCTGACACAGTCAGTGCGGGAAGCTGACGGCGGGGGACGTGACAGACATCGGAATGTGAGTATGTAGTGTTTTTTTTTTTTTTTTTTTTCTTTTACAATGGTAACCAGGGTAAATATCGGGTTACTAAGAGCGGCCCTGCGCTTAGTAACCCGATATTTACCCTGGTTACCCGGGGACTTCGGCATCGTTGAAGACAGTTGCAATGATGCCGAAGTCTTTCCCCTGATCATTGGTCGCTGGAGAGAGCTGTCTGTGTGACAGCTCCCCAGCGACCACGCGACTTACCAACGATCACGGCCAGGTTGTATCGCTGGTCGTGATCGTTGGCAAGTCGTTTAGTGTAACGGTACCTTTAGTGCTCCTGAATCTGTACACACAGCACGTGATCAGCACTGTGTATACAGCAAGACCGAGAAGGTAGGCATGATAATTAGTGATGAGCGAGTGTACTCGTTGCTCGGGTTTTCCTCGAGTACGCTCGGGTGATCTCCGAGTATTTGTTAGTGCTCGGAGATTTAGTTTTTAGTCACCTCAGCTGCATGATTTACAGCTGCTAGACAGCTTGAATACATGTGGGGATTCCCAAGCAACCAGGCAACCCCCACATGTAATCAGCCTGGCAAGAAACCGTAAATCATGCAGATGCGGCAACAAAAACTAAAATCTCCAAATATTCGGAGACCACCCGAGCGTGATCGGGAAAACCTGAGCACGAGTACACTCACGCATAACAAATGATAATAAATCATGTCTGCCTTCTCTGTAGTGAGTCTGGCTGTGCAGCTGTTCTACATTTCTCTAAACTCACTGCAGAGTACAACAGGGACCGCCTGGACATTTAAAGACTCTGGGCGGTCCTGAAGTACAGTAATACCATTAAGTTTTTGTGCTAAATGTGTTTATGTTTTTCCCCCTAAATATCAAAATCCATATTAAAAATAAAAACTTGCAATCTCACAAATTCTACATTTTTAAGGCTTTTTCTGTTTCAGGAAACAACACATGTATATTAGCCATAATGGTCAGACTCTGACCCCCATCTTTTGCACTGAAACATCTTATGAGCGTGTGCAAAGATCATTGTGATGGGAGGGAGAGCCGGGTCAGCTGTAACAGTCTATAATAATTATGGATCTCTTGCACATGCTCATTAAACACTTCAATACAAAAAGATAGTGTCAGGATCTGACCACCCTGGCAATGTACATGTGTAATGTTGGACATTGACCAAATGTTAGTAAATTCAAAACAAAAACCTGATTTAATCAGTAGGTCATTTTCTAATGATGGCTTCAATTGAACTTTGAAGAGAAGGAATATAAACCAGCTCACCCGTGATGCATAAGCGGAGTTTCGGGAGCACGGACCCGCTGTGTCCAGGCGTGTAGAATCCAAGAGAAGAAAGTCTAGCTCCACCGAATCCGTGAAAAAAAGTTTACTTTATTCACAAACTTAAGCATGGAGGATGCAAACTTCAGCACAAACCATATGGGTAAGAATTAACGTGTTTTTGGAGACTAAGCTCCCTTAAGTAAGACAACCTGTCATGATTAAGGGAGCTTTGTCTCCAGAAACGCGTTGAGATTCTTACCCATATGGTTTGTGCTGAAGTTTGTATCCTCCATGTTTAAGTTTGTGAATAAAGAAAACTTGTTTTCACGGATTCGGTGAAGCTGGACAGTTTCTTCTCTTCAATTTAACACCTTAAAATCTGTCAGACTACTGGGTATTGTGGGTTTTATATTGCTTTAAGTAAACTACATAACACTAATCAGTCACAATGAAAATAGGGGCAGCGATCCTACAGCTGACATGTATAACAGTGACTATAGATAACACTACATAACTCAAGTAGGAATTTTAAGAATTTTATGACCCGGTCCACAAAACCAGCTATTTAGGGTAGAGAGATTTTTAAAAAAAAAAAGGGGGGGGGGGGGTGTTGCCCAGTACTTTGATATTGATGGTCTACCAGTGGGCTAAGCCTTCCATATAAAAGATTGTAGGGGTTGCTAAACCCGGCCAACCTGCTAATTAGCGGATCATGATGCTGGACAGATGTGATCAGTTGTGGAGCTGAACAGCATAGCTCCATCAACTGTACAGTGGCTGGGTATTGTACATCTGCCCCTAATCGAGTGAATAGGTTTGGATTTACAATACCTTGTTGCGGCCACTGTACAGTTGATGGAGTTGTGCCGTTCTGATCCTCAACTGATAACATATGGTCGGTGACGACACTGGGAACAGTTGATTGGCAGGGGTGCCCCCATCGATCTTACATTGATGACCTATCCTACACAAATAGGACATCAATGTAAAAAGTACTGGACAACCCCTTTAATGAATTTTGTGTTTTAGATGCCATTTTCTTTTACAGAAAGCCTGAGAGAATGAGAAATAAGTATGAAATATTCATATATACACACAATTAAATGCACAGTAGATTAGGAGAAGTACATAGGAAGGATACATACATGCCAATTCAAACTTACATAAAAAGTACAAGAAGCAGGAAAAGGTAAAAGTTGGATAGCCGTGCATGGCAGCAATGTGTACAGAGAGGGCAGATTGCTTTGCCAAGAGCAAGTTGCACATGCGGTGAGTCAAAGATGTGCCGCTGGGCATCTATGAGGCGTATCTGCAATGGGTATTAAGACATCTAGCGCATGCCAGTGGTTCATGGCTCATGCCAATTGTGCATGCCAACAACAGATGACTGGGCATGAACGGTGTAAGTCAAAAATGTGAGGATCATGCCAACGGTGCATTGGATAACAATTCTTCTTTACCTTTGAGAGTTGTAAAGCCAATAGTAGATTCGAGGTGGACTTCTTGAGCTGGTCTTTTCTGAAAGCTGGAAACATGAGGAGACAGGATTTCTGGAGATGACCCACAACTTTCCAAGTTCCAGTCTTGCTCCCCAGCAGCCAATGCTTTAAGTGCTTCAATTGTCAAACTTTCCTGCACTTTGTCTTCTATGGGCTCGGACTGGTGTGTTGTTCCTGTATGAGGGTCATTAAAACACGTTTCTGCCAGGTCAACAAAACCTTCACTATGTGGGGAGTCTGGGGTCTTAGAAATAGCGCTGCTGGGCTTCTCAGAAACACTGCTGGTTAAAGATAATGTTTTGGAATTGGGGATCACATTCTCAGATTTGGTTAGGTCTTCTCTTCTAAGTCCGTTCCCATGTTGTGCCTCACCAAGTTCAACCCAGCCATCCTCGGCATGTTCCCTTTGATCCGTCACTGAAGCTTTTACTCTCCATCCGGCATCTATAACTGTGTCGTCAGACTCTCCAGAGCTATCCAGGTCTTCCTCTACATCTGGCCACCGAAGATCAGCTTTTGAATCGTAAGACCCATCTTCATTTTTTACAGTACCAAGATCTTCACATGTGTCCACCTTGTGTTCCACACAGCTATCATTTTTTGATGCTTTGCAATTTTTTTCTATGCCCTCGTGCAAAAATGTAATCCGATGGTCAGATGCCTTAATAGGCGCTTCAACAGTACCCAAATGTCCAGACTCAAAGTCCTCTGGCCTGTGTGTTATGACATTCTGCATACAAGACTTCCTAATAAATTGTTCCTCGTTATCAGAAAAACCTGGGTTTCTGTACCCAGCTAAGAATGGTTCGGCATCAGGAGACTGGTCATAGAAGGGCCTTTGGGCAGAAACTTGTGAAAGTCCATGGCTAATAGCTTTGTCTTCACAGTCCTTGAACTCAAAGCCTGAGCTGTTGGCAATCATTTCAAAAGGAGACCCGGGAGATTCTGGACTCGGGTGTTTAGGATGAAGTTCTGGAGAGAAGGGTGTCAGAGAAAAGTCTGTAAAGCGTCCAACTAACAGATATGTCCTTTTTATGACAAGGCAATGACTTTCACAATGGACTCAATGACAGCGCAATTAAAGAATGTGGTCAGAACGGTACAAGAGAGCAGGAGCTAAAATGCTACATTTAATTGGCCCCAGTGGTTCTCACTGTTTTAATATCCAAGTGGGTCATACAGAACTTCTTTGGATCATTTAAAGGGAACCCGTCACCAGGTTTGGCCGATACGAGTTACGGACACCACCTCTCAGGGCTTATCTACAGCATTCTATAATGCTGTGTATAAGCCCCAACCCGACCTGGAAGAAAAGAAAAATAACTTTTATTACTCACCTGCGGGACGATCCAGTCCAAGAGGTGTCGCTCTTCTTGGTCCGGCGCCTTCCATCTTCTTGCAATGCTGCCCTCCTTGGTTCGCTCTCTGACCTTTCCCATCACCTGCGAACTTCAGTACTTTGCTCTGCCCTCAACAGGACAGATAAGTATGTCTGCGCAGGAGCACAATGCTGAGCAGACTGTGGATGTAGCAGGGATGCGCCATTCACGCAAACCAAGAAGAAGGACGGCATCGCAAGAAGAAGGGAGGCGCCGAACAACTATAGAATGCTATAGATAAGCCCTGAAAGGCAGTGACCGTAACTCGTGTCTGCCAAACCTGGTGACCGGTTCCCTTTATTTCCAACATCGCTATGTATCTAAATAACTCAGATGGAGAAAGGCAGACTTTTGCACAACTCAGGACATTAGGATACATTATCAGTAGGTTAACCTGTAAGCTGGCCACATACGTTAAGATATTTAGGGCCAGATTCATTGAGGCTTTTACATCAGAAAACGGTCATAAAACACTTTGGGGGTGGGGAAATGTTCTACATTTTTATGCAATGTAGAGTTGAGCAATAGTTTTGGTGATTTCACACCAGTTTGAAGTAGCTCCAAAAACAAATGGAGCTGGAGCAGGATGGAGTGTGGCTACATCCACCCATCAAATTCATCAAAAGTGTTGGCGATTCTTACTCTAGCGATGCTACTCCAGTTCCTAACTGGAGTATCAATTCTGGCAAAGGGTATGAAACATTTAATTAAGTGGTGTAAGCCTCGTAATAATTTTGGCTGATCTCTATCGAGGTCTTCATTGAAACTGGTGTGAACACCAGTCTTAATGGATTGGCCCCTATGTGCATGAGCCCACCGATTTTAATCAAGTCTCTCCCTTTGCGGCAGATTTCGAGAAAATTAGGATTGGGCATGTTGAATTTCATCTGCATTATCAAGGGATAGCAGGAATCTTGAGGTACCGTCACATTTAGCAACGCTGCAGCGATCTAGACAACGATCCCGATCGCTGCGTCGCTGTGTGGTCGCTAGAGAGCTGTCAGACAGACAGCTCTCCAGCGACCAACTATGCGAAGTCCCCTGGTAACTAGGGTAAACATCGGGTTACTAAGCGCAGGGCCGCGCTTAGTAACCCGATGTTTACCCTGGTTACCAGCGTAAAAGTAAAAAAAAAACAAAAAAAAAAAAACACTACATACTTAAATTCCGGTGTCTGTCCCCCGGCGCTGTGCTTCTCTGCACTGACTGTGAGCGCCAGCCGGAAAGCACAGCGGTGACGCTGTGCTCTGCTTTCCGGCCGGTGCTCACAGTGCAGAGAAGCACAGCGCCGGGGGACAGACACCGGAATGTAAGTATGTAGTGTTTGGGGTTTTTTTATGTTTACGCTGGTAACCAGGGTAAACATCGGGTTACTAAGCGCGGCCCTGTACTTAGTAACCCAATGTTTACCCTGGTTACCAGTGAAGACATCGCTGAATCGGCGTTACACACGCCGATTCAGCGATGTCTGCGGGAGATCCAGCGACGAAATAAAGTTCTGGACTTTCTGCTCCGACCAACGATGGCACAGCAGGATCCTGATCGCTGCTGCCTGTCAAACTCAACGATATCGCTATCCAGGACGCTGCAACGTCACAGATCGCTAGCGATATCGTTCAGTGTGACTGTACCTTTGTAGTGGCTATGATACACAACATATAGTCAACTGACCAAATGACAAATTCAGATGTGCCACATTTTTATGCAAAATGTGCAGGTATCCTTCAGAGTTAGGGTAAGTTCATACAGGGCGTTTTTGCTGCTTTTTTTTTTTTGCAGAAAACCTGATCATCTTGGCAGGAAAGAAGCTGCATCAAAAACGCAGGTTTAGGTGCGTTTTTGGTGCGTTTTTTGTTGCGTATTTGGTGCTTTTTTTTTCCTCTTTGTCCAGGCTAATGTCATTGGATTTTCAGCAGCAAAAACGCAGCAAATAATGATACCTGCGTTTTTTTCAACACCCATTCAAGTCAATGGGTGAAAAAACGCAGCAAAAACGCTGAAAGAAGTGACACGCTCTATGTCAAAAAAACGCAGCAAAGCACAAAATACTGATCAAACAAAAAACCAATGTGTGTGCATGAGATTTCTGAAATCACATTGGCTTTGCTGGTACTGTAAAAAGCAGCTGAAAATTAGCAAAAAAACGCAGCAAAAATATGCTGCAAAAACGTCCTGTGTGAACTTAGCCTAAGACCCTCAGCTACCATGTTGCATCGGCATGAGGTTTATTATTATTATTTTTTTTTTTTTAAGAGGATTCAATCTTTAGAATGGGCAAGTTTAGCATGCCAATCTGACCAAAGTAAGACATCTGTCTTCTTTATGCTGATCATCGCTGCAAAAGGACCATAGATTATAATGCATGCGTATGCATGAAACCTGCAGAAACAGGCTTGTGAATGAAGCCAGTAGTACGGATACAAAATTTATCACAGAAAAACAAATAAAAGATCCATATTTTCCACTGGATTGAAGTGCTGCCTCAGTTTGTTAATAAAGGATTGACAAATAGCTGTACTGGCATTTTTCTTACAAATGATCACAGGAAGATCAGCTCTGTGTAACCCGCTCAGATCCAACTAAATAGAAAAAAAAATGCTAATGCAATCCACTGCGTCAAGGTGGAAAAGGTTGACAAACATTTCGAGATCTACACAGAGGTTACACATTGTTTAAAACTTATTTAAATTTATTTTTATAAAGTATCATAGAATATATCTAAAAAAAATCCTAAAGTTATTGTTATCCTAAATCTAAAAAGCAATACAATGTGGGAAAACAAACATTGGACTACTACTCTGTACAAACAGGGCTTCTCAAGTTTTTTTTTCTACTGGGGCCCCAGGGCTTTATCAGATGCAACCAGCAACATGATCTCTACACTCTGTGCTCTCACCCCAGCAATTCATCACAAACTAGTCAGAGGAACAGTTGAAAAACATTTTGAATTGCAAATTTTACCATTTCGACCTGCCAAACTTCACAGTGCACCCAATGCTGATTAGCCAGCAGACATCGGCTATTCTTCTATTTAAAGTGAACCCAACATCAAAAATGTAGTCATTAAACCATCCTCATAAATATCATTCTAGAAGTCCTTGTGTTAAAATCGTGCAATACTACTGCGCTCCATCAGTCTCACCATTTGGGTGATGGAAGGGGCTAGGCATGGTCTTGCTATTGTCGCGCCCATTCGGCCTTGATCAACATCCTGCCCTGTGTGTAAATTCATCGTTAGCTGTGCCGAGCCTGACTTCAATCAACAAAGTAGACATGCTAAAGAAAAAGCCATGACTAGTCCCCACTGCAGCTCCGCCCAGATGACTAGTGAGAGCTGGACTAGTAAAGTATTTAAAGAGAATCGGACACCTGATACATGCAGTTCACAGATGTGACAGCATGCATAAGGTTACTTTCACACTAGCGTTGTTTGGCCTCCGTCGCAATGCGTAGTTTTGAAGAAAAAACGCATCCTGCAAAGTTGCCCGCAGGATGCGTTTTTCTCCATAGACTTTCATTAGCGACGCATTGCGACGGATTGCCACACGTCGCATCCGTCGTGCGACGGATGCGTCGTGTTTTTGCAGTCCGTCGGGACAAAAAAAAGTTCCATGCAACTTTTTTTGTCCGTCGGTCCCGCTTTTTCCAACCGCGCATGCGCGGCCGGAACTCCGCCCCCTCCTCCCCGGACCTTACAATGGGGCAGCGGATGCGTTAAAAGACTGCATCCGCTGCCCCTGTTGTGATTTTATTTCACAGTATGCATCGGTACGTCGGCCCGACACACTGCAACGGGCCCGTACCGACGCTAGTGTGAAAGTAGCCTAAGGCTCTGACTGTATTATCTCAGCCATGTATCTGACTATGAATCGCTGCGGCATCATAGGGCTTTCTCAGCATTAGAGCCGGCTGCCAGTCAGTGCCAAGCCCGCACCGGTCCATCCCTATGACTGAAAGCCTGACACTGCCAAGGGGGAATAAAGTAAATTTCCTCCTGGCAGCGGGGCTCTCAGTACTGACGCCAGGCAGCTTCAGAATGCCATTAACCTGCAGATTAACCCCATATCTGTAAGTAAATAATTTTTTTCCATGACAGGTTCTCTTTAAACATTTTTTCTCTCTTTTTAAGAACGCCGTTTTACAGTTTAATTCCAGAAGCTAAAAATCTGTCTTGGTCAGGTGATAGAGACACAAGTACTCGATTTGTGAGTCTTTGCATCGGAGCTTTAACAGGTCAGGTCACACAAGTAGGTCTACCATATAATCAGGACCTCTTTAGCCCCTGGTTGTAAACACAGGTTTCTATTGAATGATAGCAAGCAGAGATCTTGAAAAACAAGAATGACTGGTCGGGTAGGTATTTTGCAAAATTGGACAACTTTTCATTATACAAAGAATACCATTTACTAGTGGAAAAGGAAAAAAAAAACCTTTTAACCTATCTTTTAGGCGGCAATTTGGATAAAAGGTACAGTGAATCAGACAGATATATTGTTTGCATGTGTCAAGAAAAGTGGATTTTTCTTCTCTGTAGTACCATAAGCTGACAACCTCACATCTTTCTACAACAAATGTAAAAGTTCAGCGATTTCCAAAAATTTACAAGAGAAATAAAAAAGCATTTTAGCAATAAAATGTGTTTTTTAGTGGGCACAAATTCTCCTTACTGAGTGTGCAAGTTATTACAATGCTCTCTGTTGGCGGTAGCCATCTAATAAATCAATGCCCAACCATTTAAAAGGAAACAGTCCATAGGATCGACCCTTGTTAGCCTTCTATATGGGCATGAAGATCATAAAAAGTTCAATAAAATGATGCCTTGATATCTGTGATCTGATGTCTTATTCTGGAGAAATCCACGTTTTCCTTAATATTTAAATGAGATGTTAACCCCTTCCCGACCCATGACGCCACGTAAGCGTCATGAAAGTCAGTGCCAATCCGACCCATGACGCCTGTGTGGCGTTATGGAAAGATCGCGTCCCTGCAGATCGGGTCAAAGGGTTAACTCCCATTTCACCCGATCTGCAGGGACAGGGGGAGTGGTAGTTTAGCCCAGGGGGGGGGGTGGCTTCACCCCCCCCGTGGCTACGATCGCTCTGATTGGTTGTCAAAAGTGAAACTGCCAATCAGAGCGATTTGTAATATTTCACCTATTATAACCGGTGAAATATTACAATCCAGCCATGGCCGATGCTGCAATATCATCGGCCATGACTGGCAACACTAATGTGCCCCCACCCCACCGATCGCCCCCCCAGCCCCCCGATCTGTCCGGTACACTGCTCCGGCTCCCCTCCGTCCTGTGCTCCGCTCCCCCCCGTGCTCTTGTCCGCTCCCCCCGTGCTCCAATCACCCCCCCTGCACTCCGATCCACCCCCCCGTGCTCCGTTCCTCCCCCCCGTGCTCCGTTCCAGCCCCCCTGTGCTCCGTTCCAGCCCCCCCCCGTGCTCCGTTCCACCGCTGCCGCGCTCCGATCCACCCCCCCCATGCTCCCCCCCACCCCATCATACTTACCGATCCTGCCGGGGTCCGTCCGTCTTCTCCCTGGGCGCCGCCAACTTCCAAAATGGCGGGCGCATGCGCAGTGCGCCCGCCGAATCTGCTGGCCGGCAGATTCGTTCCAAAGTGTATTTTGATCACTGAGATATAATCTATCACAGTGATCAAAATAAAAAAATAATAAATAACCCCCCTCCCCCCCCCTTTGTCACCCCCATAGGTAGGGACAATAAAAAAATAAAGAATTTTTTTTTTCCACTAATGTTAGAATAGGGTTAGGATTAGGGTTAGGGCTAGGGTTAGGGCTAGGGTTAGGGCTAGGAATGTGCACACGTATTCTGTTCCTCTGCGGATTTTTCCGCTGCGGATTTGATAAATCCGCAGTGCTAAACCGCTGCGGATTTATGGCGGATTTACCGCGTTTTTTCTGCGCATTTCACTGCGGTTTTACAACTGCGATTTTCTATTTGAGCAGTTGTAAAACCGCTGCGGAATCCGCACAAAGAAGTGACATGCTGCGGAATGTAAACCGCTGCGTTTCCGTGCAGTTTTTCCGCAGCATGTGTACAGCGATTTTTGTTTTCCATAGCTTTACATTGAACTGTAAACTCATGGGAAACTGCTGCGGATCCGCAGCGTTTTCCGCAGCGTGTGCACATACCTTTAGAATTAGGCTATGTGCACACGGTGCGGATTTGGCTGCGGATCCGCAGCGGATTGGCCGCTGCGGATTCGCAGCAGTGTTCCATCAGGTTTACAGTACCATGTAAACCTATGGAAAACCAAATCCGCTGTGCCCATGGTGCGGAAAATACCGCGCGGAAACGCTGCGTTGTATTTTCCGTAGCATGTCAATTCTTTGTGCGGATTCCGCAGCGTTTTACACCTGTTCTTCAATAGGAATCCGCAGGTGAAATCCGCACAAAAAACACTGGAAATCCGCGGAAAATCCGCAGGTAAAACGCAGTGCCTTTTACCCGCGGATTTTTCAAAAATGATGCTGAAAAATCTCACACGAATCCGCAACGTGGGCACATAGCCTTAGGGTTAGGGTTGGAATTAGGGTTGTGGTTAGGGTTGTGATTAGGGTTATGGCTACAGTTGGGATTAGAGTTAGGGGTGTGTTGGGGTTAGTGTTGGAGGTAGAATTGAGGGGTTACCACTGTTTAGGCACATCAGGGGTCTCCAAACGCAACATGTCGCCACCATTGATTCCAGCCAATCTCGTATTCAAAAAGTCAAATGGTGCTCCCTCAATTCCGAGCCCCGACGTGCACCCAAACAGTGGTTTACCCCCACATATGGGGTACCAGCATACTCAGGATAAACTGCGCAACAATTACTGGGGTCCAATTTCTCCTGTTACCCTTGTGAAAATAAAAAAATTGCTTGCTAAAACATCATTTTTGAGGAAAGAAAAATGATTTTTTATTTTCACGGCTCTGCGTTGTAAACGTCTGTGAAGCACTTGGGGGTTCAAAGTGCTCACCACATATCTAGATAAGTTCCTTTCGGGGTCTAGTTTCCAAAATAGGGTCACTTGTGGGGGTTTCTACTGTTTAGCCACATCAGGGGCTCTGCAAACGCAACGTGACGCCCGCAGAGCATTCCATCAAAGTCTGCATTTCAAAACGTCACTACTTCAATTCCGAGCCCCGGCATGTGCCCAAACAGTAGTTTACCCCCACATATGGGGTATCACCGTACTCAGGAGAAACTGGACAACAAATATTGGGGTCAAATTTCTCCTGTTACCCTTGGGAAAATTAAAAAATTCTGGGCTAAATAATTATTTTTGAGGAAAGAAAACGTATTTATTATTTTCACGGCTCTGCATTATAAACTTCTGTGAAGCACTTGGGGGTTCAAAGTGCTCACCACACATCTAGATTAGATCCTTTGGGGGTCTAGTTTCCAAAATGGGGTCATTTCTGGGGGATCTCCAATGTTTAGGCACACAGGGGCTCTCCAAACGTGACATGGTGTCCGCTGATGATTGGAGCTAATTTTCCATTTAAAAAGCCAAATGGCGTGCCCTCCCTTCCGAGCCCTGCCGTGCGCCCAAACAGTGGTTTACCCCCACATATGGGGTATCAGCGTACTCAGGACAAACTGGACAACAACATTTGGGGTCCAATTTCTCCTATTACCCTTGGCAAAATAGGAAATTCCAGGCTAAAAAATCATTTTTGAGGAAAGAAAAATTAGTTTTTATTTTCATGGCTCTCCGTTATAAACTTCTGTAAAGCACCTGGGGGTTTAAAGTGCTCAATATGCATCTAGATAAGTTCCTTGGGGGGTCTAGTTTCCAAAATGGAGTCACTTGTGGGGGAGCGCCAATGTTTAGGGACACAGGGGCTCTCCAAACGCGACATGGTGTCCGCTAACGATGGAAATAATTTTTCATTCAAAAAGTCAAATGGCGCTCCTTCCCTTCCGAGCCTTACCATGTGCCCAAACAGTGGTTTACCCCCACATGTGAGGTATTGGTGTACTTAGGAGAAATTGCCCAACAAATTTTAGGATCCATTTTATCCTGTTGCCCATGTGAAAATGCAAAAATTGAGGCTAAAAGAATTATTTTGTGAAAAAAAAGTACTTTTTCATTTTTACGGATCAATTTGTGAAGCACCTGGGGGTTCAAAGTGCTCACTATGCATCTAGATAAGTTCCTTGGGGCGTCTAGTTTCCAAAATGGGGTCACTTGTGGGGGAGCTCCAATTTTTAGGCACACGGGGGCTCTCCAAACGTGACATGGTGTCCGCTAAAGAGTGGAGCCAATTTTTCATTCAAAAAGTCAAATGGCGCTCCTTCCCTTCCAAGCTCTGCCGTGCGCCCAAACAGTGGTTTACCCCTACATATGAGGTATCAGCGTACTCAGGACAAATTGGACAACAACTTTCGTGGTTCAGTTTCTCCTTTTACCATTGGGAAAATAAAAAAATTGTTGCTAAAAGATAATTTTTGTGACTAAAAAGTTAAATGTTCATTTTTTCCTTCCATGTTGCTTCTGCTGCTGTGAAGCACCTGAAGGGTTAATAAACTTCTTGAATGTGGTTTTGAGTACCTTGAGGGGTGCAGTTTTTAGAATGGTGTCACTTTTGGGTATTTTCAGCCATATAGACCCCTCAAACTGACTTCAAATGTGAGGTGGTCCCTAAAAAAATGGTTTTGTAAATTTCGTTGTAAAAATGAGAAATCGCTGGTCAAATTTTAACCCTTATAACTTCCTAGCAAAAAAAAATTTTGTTTCCAAAATTGTGCTGATGTAAAGTATACATGTGGGAAATGTTATTTATTAACTATTTTGTGTCACATAACTCTCTGGTTTAACAGAATAAAAATTCAAAATGTGAAAATTGCGAAATTTTCAAAATTTTCGCCAAAATTTCCGTTTTTATCACAAATAAACACAGAATTTATTGACCTAAATTTACCACTAACATGAAGCCCAATATGTCACGAAAAAACAATCTCAGAACCGCTAGGATCCGTTGAAGCGTTCCTGAGTTATTACCTCATAAAGGGACACTGGTCAGAATTGCAAAAAACGGCAAGGTCTTTAAGGTCAAAATAGGCTGGGTCATGAAGGGGTTAAGATGTATGGGCCGGACATAGTTCTCCCTGAGACTCATCAGATCTTATTTTAAATGAAAAAAGGAGTTACCAGTGTGAGACATGTAATGACTGATAGTTATAATTACACTGAGCAGAACTGATCTTTGCCTCATTACAAACACATCCCCCGCTATGGCTCTCCTCTTAGTGTTGTCAGCTCTGCTGTAGAGCTGTGCATGATTTCAACACCTCCATGTTACAGGCAGTCAGTGTGGGTGTAGGGGGGTATATAGAAGCTGACAGCACAAGGACAGCTGCAGATGTGTTTGTAATAAAAAAAAAAAAAACACCTTCTGCAAATAAAATATAATAGTACACATAAATAACATTGGGTACTGCGTAAGCACTATTTTGGCTTTTATGCTTTTTAAATCAAAAACATTGCTTACTACAGTACCATATGTTATTTAGACTTACTATTACATTTTACTTACAACAGGTATTTGCTCATTTTGTTTCAATCTTCGGTTTTGTCTCTTTAATAGCCAATGTGAACATACTCGTATATGTTTCATGCATACCAACTTAAATTCTGGCTCATTTTTTTGCATTTTTGTTTGTTCAGCTCTGCTGTACTGTGTTAGTTGTAATCACACACAACACTGCAGTGAGGTCAGTCAGTTATTACACGTTTCACACTGGTAACAGCCCCTTTCATTGAGAATTGGCTCTGGAGGCATATTCTCATGGAAATCTGTGACCGGCCCATAGATCTTAACTAATTTACATATTGAGAAAAACATGGTTATCGCTGGAATAAGACATTGGTTTGCATATATCAAGGTATTTTATTCAGCTTTTCACTGATTGGCTGGAGCGGTTAGGCATCAACCAGGCAAGAAGAAAACGAGGAGACAGTCAGGGTACAATGACAACAGGAAGAGGTCTCCAAAGGAGGGTATTTGTGTTATTTTTAATAAAAAAAATAGCATACTTGGCCTGCACAGTAATTAATGGAAATGTTTGGGAAAACGCTTTTGAACACCGAGATACAAGCAAATAATGGTTAACATAAGTAAGAAAATAAGTGACAAATCTGAGTGGTTTCATGGGAAGGTGGTAGTGGTGAAGGGAGGAGAGGTGTCAAAATTGTGCAAAGTAAACTATGCAAAAAGATAAAGCAGCAGAAAATAAGAGAAAAGGGGGCGGTTGATATGTTTAGGAGAAAAATTTACAAATTGATGAGCTTACAATGCATGTCACTAGCTCGTCTTACTCCAGGTTCTGAATGAGACCTTGCACATGTCTGCTGTATACATTACAAAGAAGGTTCAGTTTTACAATATTGCATTTCTTGGGTTATTTCAGCTAGCTATAGTCTTCCTCCTAACCCTTTACGCTATAATGCCAGTAACACTTTTCTCCTTGCAGCAGAGATGATTTTTTTTTGTCACTGCAACCTGTAAAAAGTAAAAAGTGCCTCCAGTTCAGCTTATCCTCCCTCTGTTTATCCAGAAGTCAAACCTTGCCCCCCCCCATGAGAACAAAAGTCATTTTTTTTCTCATTCTAGGGTACAGAAGAGACCTGGTGACAGATTCCCTTTAAGTGTCATGAGCCAAAAAGTACTAGACAAATTCTGTGAATCACTTTTCCTTGGTGAAAGAATAACCCCATTAGCACTTACAGTCTATTATTGTAACTGCTGCATGCACGCCATAGTGTCACATTGCTCCTTAGGCTCCAGATGATTAATAGAAACAAAAGCATGCTTTGTTACACCAGCACAATCCATGCCAGAAAAAGGAGGAAGGGAGGGAGCAGCACATAGTTTAGAGAAGCTACAGCTTTGCAAACCAACAGAAAAGATGGGACAACAGGCCAATATTTCCACAACACACCTCAAAAACACGCAACACTTGAAGACAAGGAGAAATGGAAAAGTGATAGCATTTTATATGGCTTCGTTAACCAATCAAACACTAAAGGTACCGTCACACTAAGCGACGCAGCAGCGATACCGACAACGATCCGGATCGCTGCAGCGTCGCTGTTTGGTCGCTGGAGAGCTGTCACAAGGTACTTTCACACTAAACAACTTCACAACGATAGCGATCTGTGACGTTGCAGCGTCCTGGCTAGCGATATTGTTGTGTTTGACACGCAGCAGCGATCAGGATCCTGCTGTGATGTCGTTGGTCGGAGCTAGAAGTCCGAAACTTTATTTGGTCGCTGGACTCCCTGCAGACATCGCTGAATCGGCGTGTGTGACACCGATTCAGCGATGTCTTCACTGGTAACCAGGGTAAACATCGGGTTACTAAGCGCAGGGCCGCGCTTAGTAACCCGATGTTTACCCTGGTTACCATCGTAAAAGTAAAAAAAAAAAAAAAAAAAAAACACACTACTTACCTTCAGCTGCATCCTGTGGCAGCGCCGGTCAACCGGAAAGCACAGCGGTGACGTCACCGCTCTGCTTTCCGGCAGCTGTGCTTACACAGGGCAGAGAAGCAGAGCGCCGAGGGACAGACAGCATAAGGTAAGTATGTAGTGTTTTTTGTTTTTTTTTTACTTTTACGCTGGTAACCAGGGTAAACATCGGGTTACTAAGCGCGGCCCTGCGCTTAGTAACCCGATGTTTACCCTGGTTACCAGCGAAGACATCGCTGAATCGGCGTCACACACGCCGATTCAGCGATGTCAGCAGGAAGTCCAGCGACGAAATAAAGTTCTGGACTTTCTGCAGCGACCAACGACATCACAGCAGGATCCTGATCGCTGCTCTGTGTCAAACTGAACGATATCGCTAGCCAAGACGCTGCAACGTCACGGATCGCTAGCGATATCGTCTAGTGTGACGGTACCTTAAGCTTTGGTTAGTAGCACTTGGAATTTTAGGATTAACTGTGAATTTGGGCATGTCACTTTTCCTGCACATGACAGAAGAGGTTTATACATACACTAGATGGTGGCCGATTCTAACACATCGGATATTCTAGAATATGCATGTCCTCGTAGTATATTGCCCAGTCACGTAGTATACAGCACAGAGCCACGTGGTATATTGCCCAGCCACGTGGTATATTGCCCAGCCACGTGGTATATTGCCCAGCCACGTGGTATATTGCCCAGCCACGTGGTATATTGCCCAGCCACGTGGTATATTGCCCAGCCACGTGGTATATTGCCCAGCAACGTAATATACAGCACAGAGCCAAGTAGAATATTGCATAGCGACGTAGTATACAGCACAGAGCCACGTAGTATATTGCCCAGCTACGTAGTATATTGCCCAGCCACGTATGTCACAGGTTAAAAAATAAACATTCTCACCTTCCGATCCGAGGGCCCCTTGTAGCTCTGTCGCCAGACCGTGACGTTATGGAAGGTCCTTCTCGCGCAGGACATGTGATGACGTCGCGGTCACATGACCGTGACATCATGGAAGGTCCTTGTCGCATAGCATCCTTAGTACCGGAACATCGCGAAGAGCGGGAAAGGCGCCGGAGGGTAAGTATTTGATGATTTTTTATTTTTTAAATTATTTTTAACATTAGATCTTTTTACTATTGATGCTGCATAGGCAGCATCAATAGTAAAAACTTTGTCACACAGGGTTAATAGCGGCGGTAACGGAGTAAGTTACCCGCGGCATAACGCGGTCCGTTACCGCTGGCATTAACCCTGTGTGAGCGGTGACTGCGGGGAGTATGGAGCGGGCGCCGACTGCAGGGGAGTAGGGAGGGACTAATCGGACTGTGGCCTTCGTTGATTGGTCGCGGCAGCCATGACAGGCAGCTGGCGAGACCAATCAGCGACTTGGATTCCATAATAGACAGAGGCCACGACCAATGAATATCTGTGACAGACAGAAAGACGGAAGTGACCCTTAGACAATTATATAGTAGATTCTGGTATTTCCATGAACAATACAAGTGATAAAAGTTTTCAATAGATCAAAAGCAAAAAAATTATTTCCTCAATTATTCACCCTCAAAATCTGTTCTAAGCTGTCTACAGATCTGTCTTCAGTAAAGGATCAAATTAGATTTTGAGCTATAAAAGCCTAACGACAGGAGAGAAGCAGAAAAATTGCTGATATATCAAGTTTACAGGGAATAACTTCTAATAATGCAGGATACAAGTCATACAATGGCCATAAATAATGTTATTCCTCATGAGCACAATCTTCTTATTCTATTAAATAGGACCTGTCACTTGGTCAAAAATTGTGCTAAATACATTGTAAAAATCCCAAAGCTCCCCTGATTCTATTGTTCCTTTCCATTTTGCACTGCGTCACTCCTGATCAAAGCTATTCACATTGGTTTCTTCTGGAAATCATTACGTGAAATCTCTGCTCTACAGTCCAACTGGGTGTGCAGACTGAAGAAACGCCCAGTTGGCCCACAAAGCAGAGATTTCACATAGTGCTCTCCAGAGGAAACAAATGTATTGAATAGCTTTGCAATGGAGAGACAGCACAAAGCGGAAAAAAAAAAAACCAGCAGACTCAGGGGAGCGCAGGGATTTTTTACGAGATATTTAACTCTGTACTCAGCCTGTGGTGTAATCCAACTAGTTATTTGTATATATATGCAAATAGGATTAAAACATAACCTTTACTACGATTCTTAAGCAGATGACATATTGGTTTCATCGGACATCTGACTAAGGGTTAATTCCTATTGTGGTAAAAGATGGATGTGTGTTTTAAGATCCGTCATCGAGAGTAATCACACTCACTAAGGCTTACCAACTAAGTGGTTTGGGTGAAGCCACAACAGTCTGGTTTCTATAAGCTCGGTACGTGAGTGCTTTTTTAGCTCCGTTGTGTTTTGCGCTAAAATGAAGATAACCATATATTGGAAATTCATTGGTTATTGATTACATGTGGCCAAAGGACTGGAGAAGCTACTTGTAAAAATTGCTAACAATAGATCAGTAGTTCTGAGATTGGATTCTAATTTTTTATACCAGGTCCAAGTACTGAGTCATAGCGCAATCCACGTATTGTTTTGTGTTTCTTTGTCGTATGCTCGTTGCACTTTGTTATGGTGATCATTTTTAGTATATTCTGTGCCTTTTAAGAATCGTAGTAAAGGTTATGTTGTAATCCTATTCGTGTATAGAGATATTTAACTCATTGTTTTTGATTAAGTGACTGGCCCTCTGAGTCACCTAAATGTGCAGTTACAATTTAAGCCTAGATCTCTAAGACAAATGCAAACTGGGTTAATCTGGACTCTTACAACCCCAATGTTTCACCATAGTAATTCAAAAATGTTATCCTTTTTCAAGTCACACAATTTTACTGTGACCCATCGGTTACCAAATTGCTATGGAGATGTAACCTAATGAAAATTTGGGAGATCTACAGCTGTTTTCCCAACAGTCCCATTGTAATTATTGATCCCTTAAAGCTTTTAGCTGCTGAATTATATGTAATTTTCCTTGTATAAATGAGACGTCCGAATTTCAATCTAAGAAACTCCAGCAAATGTAAGCCCATTAAGAAACCAATCCCACATCTCTTGCCTCCATTTCCCATGTCTGACTGTACAGTTTTCGTCTGTTTTCTCAAAGACTTGTCATTCATCGTTGGTCTGTGAAGGCTGTTGTCTTGGATGACTGTTACATAGTTTAAAAAAAAGTAGTAAGTCCATCAAGTTCAACCTTTCTCCACCAGATGTACATTCTCTACTCACAATGCCCTTTGTGGTGAGAAAACCATCCAGCCCTTTTTTAACTGCTGATATAGTATATTCAATAACTCTTGAGTTTGGGAATTCCACAGTGACTGCTCTAACTGTAAAGAATCCTTTCCTTGACACCCAATTAATGTCTCCTGATTCTTTTAAAGGTCTTGGGAAGGAATAAATTATGTGTCAGACCTTTGCATCGACCACAAAAATGTTTATACAAGTAAGTAGGATCATCAATGAGGTATCTTTTTTTCTAAGTGAAACAATCCCTACTTTTCTAACCTCTAGTTACAAGAGAAACCTTCCACTGCGTGTAATAATCTAGTTGCCGGCCACTGAACCAACTAACTTTCTAATATCCTTTTTAGAGGAAATCTGTCAGCAGGTTTTTGCAACCCTCCCTCCCCCCCATCTAAGGGCAGCATGATGTAGGTAAAGAGACCCTGAATCCAAATATGTAACACTAAGGCTATGTGTACACATTCAGGATTTCTCGCAGAAAATTCCTGAGAAAAACCAGACATTTTCTGCAAGAAATCCGCAAGAAAACCGCATGCATTTTTGCCGCGGTTTTGACGTGTTTTTGCTGCGTTTTTTGCCGGACACTTCCCAATGCATTTTGTAGTGGGAAATCCGCAAAAAAACCCCCAAAATTAATGAACATGCTGCGGTTTTTACCGCGATGCGGTTTTTTCGCGGAAAAAAAATGTATCATGTGCACAAAACATGCGGAATTCATTCTAAATGATGGGATGCTTATTGTATGCGTTTTTTTTTTTTTAATAGCGTTTTTATCAGGAAAAAACGCAAAAAAAACCGCAACATGTGCACACAGCCTAAGGCTAGGTTCACATTTGCGGTTGAGATTGCAGCATCTTACGCATTACGGTAAAACAACGATGCGTTTGCATGTGCTTTTTTGCATGCGTTTGTGCTTTTTTTGCGCATGCATTAGATATTCCCAGGAGGGCGTGTCTCAATAGGCGTGTCTAAATCAGTTCCTGGACATGCGCAGTCCGCAAGCGCATCGGACGCTTGTGTACGCAAAGACATGCATACGCATGCGTTCCCATAGACAGTAATGTGTTTTTTTTTTTAACACTCATCCGCATGCCTGTGCATATTTGACGGAAATATGCCACCTCAAAAATTGAAACATGGTGCGTTAGCCGCGCCCCGACCCACACCGCAAAAAGACGCATATGTAAGCAAACGCAGGCGAACGCATGCATGAACCTGCGTCCACAATGTAAAAGATATGAAATCAAGACGCATGAGGATGTATGTGTCAAACGCGGCGGACACAACTGCAAATGTGAAAAACACCGCCCCCAACAGACTTCCTATGTATATAGACAGTGTGCTGCTTATCTCAGAGGGGGCGGAGTTGACGACTGCCCTGCCAGCTAGTCACAGCAATATTTAATCACAAGATGATTAAAGGGAATCTGTCACCTAATTTTTCGCATATAAGATGCGGCCACCGCCATTAGTGGCTTATCTAAAGCATTCTGTCATGCTGTAGATAAGCCCCTGATGTAACCTGAAAAAGAATAAAAACAAGTTAGATTATTCTCACCCAAGTGCGGTCCGGGTCCGATGCCTCCCATCCCATGCGATGACTTCCTCTTCCTTGCGTCTGTTGCGGCTCCAGCACAGGTGTACTGATTTACCCTGTTGAGGGCAGCGTAAAGTACTGCAGTGCGCAGGCGCTGCCCATCGGACCCGGACCGCCCCTGGGTGACTAGAATTTAACTTGTTTTTCTTATCTTTCAGGTTACATCGGGGGCTTATCTACAGCATTAAAGAATGCTGTAGAGAAGCCCCTAATGGCAGTGGCCACAGCTTATAGGCTAAAAATGAGTTGACAGATTCCCTTTAAACCTTCACTGTAAGTAAACCACCACACAGCTTGACATGTTACACATCATTGAATTCAGTGGTTTAACCCCTACCTCATGCAGTCCTCAGATTACATAGCAAAAACCTGCTGACAGATTCCCTTTAAAATGACTAAGATAAAACAACAAATAACTAGTCAATCTCTGCTGTGGTCCAGTCTGGGCTTCCATTGAGGGAGTGCAGATGTGTTTCTGCATGAGCAACATTTTATTTTTTTGTTTAAATAGTTTTTTATTGAAAGCAAATGTGAACAATACAATTTATGCATTTTCCAGTATTTTGCAAAATTTTAACATTTTCCAAGCCCCCAACAATCCCAACAAAACCCAAACCTCCCCCTCCCCTGACAGCTCCTTCCCAGTTATACTTTTGTTACCAGTATTGATGGTTCTTTGAGCCATTTGAATCACTTATGTCCGCTTGTTCCTCTAGCACTCTCTTCCTTTCAGAGGCCCTCATCCTCCCATTTCCCATAACTACTCATCCCAGCTCGAGCCACGGAGACTACATTTTGTCAAATGTTTCTATTTTCCCACGTCTTTTATAGACCACCTTTTCCAAATTGAGACCATATTTAACATAATTCAGGAATTCACCCCTTGTAGGCGGTTCCTCTTTGATCCAGTTCCTTGCTATTACCTTCCTTGCCATATATAATAGCCTAGCTATTGCTATCTTCCAGGTGTTATCCACTCTAATTTCCTCTACATGTCCCAGTATACACACTATCGGATCCCTCGGCACTCTGCATTTATACGCCCCTTCCACACGGCTCATTACCACCAACCAGAAAGCAACCAGTCTTGGACATATCCACATCATGTGGTATATTCCTGCATTCTCAGTCCCACATCTCGGGCATTCGGAGTCAGCACGCAACCCCGCTCTGCACAACACTTCCGGTGATTTATAGACTCTGTGTAAGATGTACAGCTGCGATAGTCTGTACGGCTCACTCAGTGACACTCGTGGAACCCACTCCAACACCGACTCCCAGGTTTCATCCTCCATTGGGCCTAAATCTCTTTCCCATTTCGCTCTCGCTTTTAGGGGGAAGTCTAGCAGATGTGCATGTAGAAGGTCCTTATAAAGGGTGGTAATGACTCCCCTTGTGGACCCTTCCCCACACACGTATTCCAGAACTATGTCCTCCTGGATCTCAATACCACCACCCTTGTTCTGAGCTTTAAAAGCATGTTTCATCTGAGCATATTGATATTCCCCAGTCGGTCTCAGTCCAAACTCCCCTTGCAGCTGCGAAAAGGACTTTAATCCTTGTTGTTGAATTATCTGAGACACCAAGTGGATTCCTTTGGCCTGCCACTCCGCCAGCACTCCAAGAGCCGCAAACTCAACCAAATTATTATTAAACCATATCGGTGTAAATTTAGTCAGCCCCGTGACCCCCCGAATCTGTCGCAGTCTGGTCCATAATTTATATATCAAAAACATAGTTGGGTATAATTTCCCCAATGCATCCAAGGAACCATCCTCCAGACACTGCGCTACCGGTCGTCGGTCCGTCATCCCCTCCATCAAGTGCTGTACCGCACTGGAAGACGCCCCCCGCGCCCAGCCCTTCAAATGTTGGCTCTGGGCTGCAAGAAAATATAACTCAGGATTAGGTAAAGCCAATCCTCCATCTTCCTTGGGTCGCTGAAGCGTCTCCAGGCGAATACGTGGGCACCGCCTCCCCCATATCAGACTTCTAAATAGAGCATTAATCTGCCGGAATTTCCCACGTGGAATCCAAACTGGCGCATTATGTAGGACGTAGAGTAATTTGGGCATCACAACCATTTTAATGAGATTAACCCTACCTACCACCGATAAGTGTAATTTATTCCACGCATCCACTTTTGCTTTAAGAGCGCCCATGAGAGGTGTCAAATTCCTATATAAAAACTCTGTAACTGGCATCGAGATCCATATTCCCAGGTATTTGAAAAGGGATACTACCTTAAGCCGCCCCTCTCCCAATGGCTCACTTCTACTCTCCTCCACCTCATCCACCTCAAAGAGGACCGATTTATCCCAGTTTATCCTCAATCCCGATAAGTCTCCAAATTTCCCAACGATCTCGATAGCCCCCTTCAAGGCTTCATCCGGGTCCGCCAGGAACAGTAAGATGTCATCTGCATATAATGCAATCTTCTCCTCCACACTCCCATATCTGAACCCAGGGACCTCATCCGATTGCCGGATCTTGGCGGCCAGTGGCTCCACAGCTAAGGCAAACAGAAGGGGCGACAGTGGGCAACCCTGCCTCGTACCTCTGGCCAGCTTTATAGGCTGAGAAAGCTCCCCATTCACTCTAATTCTAGCTGTTGGTAGTGAGTATAACAGTTGAGTCCACGCCACAAATTGCGGGCCAATACCCATACATTTCAACACCCGCCAGAGATATCCCCACTCCACACTGTCAAACGCCTTATGGGCATCCAAGGATGCAATAACCCTTCGGCCACAATTGTCAGACTTCAGCTGCAGGTTCATATGCAGCCTCCGCAGATTAACCGCTGTAGATCTGTCAGGCAGAAAACCAGATTGATCCGGATGTACAAGGTTAGCAATGACGCTGGACAAACGGGAAGCTAACACCTTGGCCAAGAGCTTGACATCGATGGTTAACAGAGAGATTGGCCGATATGACTCAGGCTTCCCCAGATCCTTATCCTCCTTCGGAATAACCACTATATTAGCCTCCCTCATAGATGCTGGGAGAAACCCTTGGCATCCAGCCTCCTCCAGTACTAACTTTAATCTGGGAATCAGCACTTCCTCCAAACTTTTATAGATTTCGGCTGGTAACCCATCAACCCCAGGTGCCTTCCCATTGGCCATAGACTTCAGCGCCCGACTCAGTTCCTCCTCGGTGATAGGGGCATCGAGGCTCACTCTATCCTCCTCACTCAATTTCGGAAGACCCAGACTCTCAAGGAAAGTCTCCGTTTCTCCGGCTGACTCATTGACCTTGGAGGAATATAAGTCCGCGTAAAAGTCCGCAAAGACCTTTATAATATCCGGTGTTTCAGATACCCTGCTCCCCCCATCCGAAACCAACGAGTGTACATACGAGGTACTACGCTGAGCCGCGGCTACCACCGATAGCATGTGTCCAACTGTCTCTCCCTCCTGAAAATAAGCCACCCTCTGAAACTCCCGCTTCCTTTCAGCTTTCCCCAGCAGAATCTTTTCCATACAATTTTGCGCTGTTCTCAATCTTTTCTCTGCCTCGGAAGTCCCAAGCACAGCCATCTCGTCCTCCGCGGCTTTCAGCTCCTCCAACGCCACTCTCTCCGCTTCCCTCGTCTTCCTCTTACACCTACTAATGTCTCTAAATAGTAACCCTCTCAGGTACGCTTTCATTGCATCCCAAACGGTTAGAGCATCTGTACTCCCATCATTTAACGCAAAGAATTCCGTCACCTCCTTCCCTATACCGTCCAAGTCAATGCTCTGTAACCAGTTAGGATGGATCTTCCATTCTCTCCCGCTTGCGGTCCGTGTCCCCACCAACCTAACCTCTACCTCAATTGGACTATGATCCGAAAGGGCCCTCGGCAGATAACGCACCTCCCCCACCATTGTGTCCAACAGGCGATTACCCAGTGCCATATCAATTCTGGATAGCGTAGCATGAGCCGGTGAATAGCACGAGTATCCTCTCTCCCCAACATGTCTGACTCTCCATAGATCAATCATGCCTAATTCACGCACATAGGTTCCAAATGTTGTAGTGTGCCCCTCCGACCTATTCTGGGTGTTCTTATTTTTATCCCAAAAGTCATCACATATATTGTTCAAATCCCCAATAATTAAGATTGGCAGTGGTTCCCATCGTCCCACCCTCTCCAATACCTCCCTGATCTTCTTACATGAATATGGAGGTGGAATATACATTGCCGCAACACACAATCTCACTCATGAGCAACATTTTAACTACAGGACCTGACCACAACTTAAAAACCATCAAAATACACTGAAGATCAACATCCATTGATTGGTTTCTACCATAAAAAAGGGTCGATTTTTACAAAGAATATAGTAAAAACATTGCAAAATAAAGAACACAGAAGTGTAACTTACATGGCTACTTAGAAATCATGAATAATTCATCACGATATACAGAAGTTACAGTTAGATTTAAAGTGGCTTGTATGCCAGTGCTCACTTGCACGCCTGCAGGTAAGTGGTGCCAATGTCTTGTTTGCACACACCTCCCGGGATGTGTGCACATGACCTACACCAATGAATAACACGTGCAAAACACCTGTCGATTGCGCACTTGTCCCCGGAGGTCAGTATCACTAGCATAACCGAGTGTCTTCAGCGTGCTCAAAAAATATGTTCGAGTCCCCTCGCCTGCATGTCTCATGGCTGTTCAACAGCCGCAACAAGTGCAGGGATTGCCTAACAAACAGCAGCAAAAACGCAGCAGTTTTCCAAATCAGTCAGGGGAAAAAATAAATAAATGTGTGCATGAGATTTCTGAAATGTCATATTTTGCTGGTACTCTAAGACAGCTTAAAATTTGCATTAAAAAAAAAAACAGCACAACAAAAACGCAACGTGTGAACATAGCACAATAGTGAGAACCTTGGACAACAACAGGACATTTCAGAGCTTCTAAGTCGTGCTTAATTTCCTTCCACTTTTGGACATCGTTCTAGTAAAGGGAAACTGACAACACTTTACAACTTCTGCATTAGTAATAGGTTACAGTTTATCCATTAGTGAAACCTTACTGAACTAACTACATATACGAGTAGTAGACGTGCACACGACTGCCGTATGTTCAGCTGTACTATCAGGGCACACCGTGCCTAGCAGCAGCCGGGCACACCGTGCCTAGCAGCAGCCGGGCACACCGTGCCTAGCAGCAGCCGGGCACACCGTGCCTAGCAGCAGCCGGGCACACCGTGCCTAGCAGCAGCCGGGCACACCGTGCCTAGCAGCAGCCGGGCACACCGTGCCTAGCAGCAGCCGGGCACACCGTGCCTAGCAGCAGCCGGGCACACCGTGCCTAGCAGCAGCCGGGCACACCGTGCCTAGCAGCAGCCGGGCACACCGTGCCTAGCAGCAGCCGGGCACACCGTGCCTAGCAGCAGCCGGGCACACCGTGCCTAGCAGCAGCCGGGCACACCGTGCCTAGCAGCAGCCGGGCACACCGTGCCTAGCAGCAGCCGGGCACACCGTGCCTAGCAGCAGCCGGGCACACCGTGCCTAGCAGCAGCCGGGCACACCGTGCCTAGCAGCAGCCGGGCACACCGTGCCTAGCAGCAGCCGGGCACACCGTGCCTAGCAGCAGCCGGGCACACCGTGCCTAGCAGCAGCCGGGCACACCGTGCCTAGCAGCAGCCGGGCACACCGTGCCTAGCAGCAGCCGGGCACACCGTGCCTAGCAGCAGCCGGGCACGCAGGCCCAGGTTACACCACCTACTTAGAGTCTGGCAGAGTTCACAACCAATACACAAGGCGTCATTCCATGGTAACGTACGTTACAACACAATATAGTAACTTACGTTACAAAGATGATGGTAACTTGCCTGACAATAAGTTTAATCCAATGGAGGTTAACATATTGTCACACAAGTTACCATCAGCTTAGTAACACAAGTTACTATACTGTGCGGTAACGTAAGTTATCTACATTTCTTGTAATTTAACTTGAGAGGTTAAAATAATATTTTTAAAGTTGCAGGGACTATGGGGTTTTAATACAATAAAAATAGCGCTTCTCCCGTTTACCAGAACAGAAAAATTTGGCAGACACATTAATGACAATTGCCTTTTCATTTTTGCAACGTAAGTTACCAAGTAATAACACTGTATTTTGTGTTTAATTTTATTGTTGAAAAAATCTAACTGTGTTGAAATCTATTTAGAATAATTTAATCTACAATATACATTCACTCCTTTTTGTGCCTGCCTTCAAAGAACAGTCTGTAGCCAGTTTTTGGCTTGTGAATGTAACATAAGTTACCATGGAATGACCCTAAGGCATATTGTTAAAATAATTTACAAAAAGGTTTATGGCAAAGAAGCAATGCCATGGTTGCAAATTTCATCGCATGCACTGCTCTGGCACAACATGAATACATTAAAAAAGGGATCATTTCATTAGTGCCTGCATGGCCTTTGTTGCAGGGAAGAGAATATTCCATCATTATCAATACCAAATTCAATTTTCACACAGCCTGACAATCAGAAATAGATGGACTTTTTAAACTTTTCATAGTTGACTATATACAGCTTATGTGGTCAATGTAATACATTAAAGGGACCTTGTCCATATTTACGTATAGCAGGAAATGCTTTAAGATATCTGTCACGTCCCCCGACATCAGCTTCCCGCACTGACTGTGTCAGCGCCGGCCGTAAAGCAGAGCACAGCAGTGACGTCACCGCTGTGCTCTGCTTTACGGCCGGCACTGACAGTCAGTGCAGGGAAGCTGACGGCGGGGGACGTGACAGACATCGGAATGTGAATATGTACTGTTTTTTTGTTTTTGTTTTTACTTTTACAATGGTAACCAGGGTAAATATCGGGTTACTAAGCGCGGCCCTGCGCTTAGTAACCCGATATTTACCCTGGTTACAAGTGAACACATCGCTGGATTGGCATCACACACGCTGATCCAGCGATGACAGCGGGTGATCAGCGACCAAAAAAAAGGTCCTGATCATTCCCCAGCGACCAACGATCTCCCAGCAGGGGCCTGATCGTTGGTCGCTGTCACACATAACGAGATCGTTAGCGGGATCATTGTTACGTCACAAAAAGTGTGACGTTGCAACGATATCGTTAACGAAATCGTTATGTGTGAAGGTACCTTAAAGGGACACTGTCACCTGAATTTGGAGGGAACAATCTTCAGCCATGGAGGCGGGGTTTTTGATTCACCCTTTCCTTACCCGCTGGCTGCATGCTGGCTGCAATATTGGATTGAAGTTCATTCTCTGTCCTCCGTAGTACATGCCTGCACAAGGCAAGATTGCACAGCGCAGGCGTGTACTATGGAGGACAGAGAACGAACTTCAATCCAATATTGCAGCCAGCATGCAGCCAGCGGGTAAGGAAAGGGTGAACCAAAAACCCCAAAACCCCACCTCCATGGCTGAAGATTGTTCCCTCCAAATTCAGGTGACAGAGTCCCTTTAAGCCTCATTTATCTGTGTACACACCATCACCTGGCCGCCGCTCTGATTACAGGGCTGCCAGTCTATAACATGTGATAGCTCAGCCAATTACTGGGCTTAGTGGTGTCCCACTCCTCTACCTGTGTATAACTACTGAGCCAGCCATTGGCTGCTGAGGTCACATGCTGTAAATGCGACGCCATCGATACAGCCCTATAAACAAAGTCAGCGGTTAGATATTTAACCCCTTAGCGACCGCCGATACGCCTTTTAACGGCGGCCGCTAAGGGTACTTAAACCACAGCGCCGTTAATTAACGTCGCTGTGGAAAAAGTGAATAGCGCCCCCCAGAGGCCGATTTTCTCTGGGGTTTCGGCTGCCGGGGGTAGCCGAGACCCCAGAGAACATGATTCGGGGGGTTTTTTACCGACCCCGCATTTGCGATCGCCGGTAATTAACCGTTTACCGGCGATCGCAAAAAAAAAAACGCGATCTCTTTTTAATTTCTCTGTCCTCCGATGTGATCGCACATCGGAGGACAGAGAAAAGGGGTCCCAGGTGGCCCCCCAATACTCACCTAGCTCCCCCGGTGCTCCTCGTGTCTCCCGGTGGGCGCCGCCATCTTCAAAATGGCGGGCGCATGCGCAGTGCGCCCGCCGGCCGGCCCTGCGATAATCTTTGGGGTCTCGGCTGCCGGGGGTAGCCGAGACCCCAAAGAGCATGATCGGGGTCGGTTTTACCGACCCCTGTTTTGCGATCGACGGTAATTAACTGTTTACCGGCGACCGCTAAAAAAAAAAAAAAAGTAAAGTGTATTTCTCTGTCCTCTGATGTGATCGCACATCAGAGGACAGAGAAATAGGGGGATTCGGGGACCCTACAATACTCACCTGTGTCTCTGGATCCTCTTGCTGCTCCTCCTGGCCGCCGGCAGAAGAGAATGGTGGGCGCATGCGCAGTGCGCCCGCCATCTGTCTCCATCTGCCGGCCGGCAGGAGAACAGCAGTTGGGGCTAAAATTAGGGTTAGGGGTAGGGTTAGGGCTAGGGTTAGGGTTAGGGGTAGGGCTAGGGTTAGGGCTAGGGCTAAATTTAGGGTTAGGGTTGGGGCTAAAATTAGGGTTAGGGTTGGGGCTAAATTTAGGGTTAGGCTTTTTTCACACTTACGTCGGCACGGGGTCGTCGCAATGCGTCGGCCCGACATACAGACGCACGTTGTGAAAATTGTGCACAACGTGGGCAGCAGCTGTAGTTTTTCAACGCATCCGCTGCCCAATCTATGTCCTGGGGAGGAGGGGGCGGAGTTACAGCCACGCATGCGCCGTCAGAAATGGCGGATGCGACGTACAAAAAAAGTTTCATTGAACTTTTTTTGTGCCGACGGTCCGCCAAAACACAACTGATCCAGTGCACGACGGACGCGACGTGTGGCCATCCGTCACGATCCGTCGGCAATGTAAGTCTATGGGCAAAAAACGCATCCTGCGGGGCACATTTGCAGGATCCGTTTCTTGTCCAAAACGACGGATTGCGACGGAATGCCAAACGACGCAAGTGTGAAAGTAGCCTTAGGGCTAGGGTTAGGGTTGGGGCTAAAGTTAGGGCTAGGGTTGGGGCTAAAGTTAGGGTTAGATTTGGGATTAGGGTTAGGGTTTGGATTAGAGTTGGTATTAGGGTTAGGGTTGACATTAGGGTTACGCTTGGGATTAGATTTAGGTTTGGGATTAGGGTTAAGGTTAGGGTTGTGATTAGGGGTGTATTGGGATTAGGGTTAGGTTTGAGGTTAGGGTTGAGATTAGGATTAGGGGTGTGTTGGATTTAGGGTTTTGATTAGGGTTATGGTTAGGGTTGACATTAGGGTTGTTTTGGGGTAAGGGTTGCGATTATGGTTAGGGTTAGTGATTAGGATTATGGATCAGGTTGGGATTAGGGTTAGGGGTTTGTTGGGGTTAGGGTTGGAGCTAGAATTGGGGGGTTTCCACTGTTTAGGTACATCAGGGGGTCTCCAAACACGACAGCCAATTTTGCGCTCAAAAAGTCAAATGGTGCTCCCTCCCTTCTGAGCTCTGCCGTGCGCCCAAACAGTGGGTTACCCCCACATATGGGGCATCAGCGTACTCGGGATAAATTGGACAACAACTTCTGGGGTCCAATTTCTCTTGTTAGCCTTGTGAAAATAAAAACTTGGGGGCTACAAAATCTTTTTTGTGGAAAAATATATATATATTTTTTTTTTTATGACTCTGCATTATAAACTTCTGTGAAGCACTTGGGCATTCAAAGTTCTCACCACACATCTATATAAGTTCCTTGGGGGGTCTAGTTTCCAAAACGGGGTCACTTGTGGGGGGTTACTACTGTTTAGGTACATCAGGGGCTCTGCAAACGCAACATAACGCCCACAGACCATTCTATCAAAGTCTGCATTCCAAAATGGCGCTCCTCCCTTCCGAGCTCTGCCGTGCGCCCAAACAGTGGTTTACCCCCACATATGGCGCATCAGCATACTCAGGATAAATTGGACAACAACTATTGCAGTCCAATTTCTCCTGTTACCCTTGTGAAAATAAAAACTTGGGGGCTAAAAAATCTTTTTTGTGGAAAAAAAAAATATTTTTTATTTTCACGACTCTGCATTATAAACATCTGTGAAGCACTTGGGCATTCAAGGTTCTCACCACACATCTAGATAAGTTCCATGGGGGGTCTAGTTTCCAAAATGGGGTCACTTGTGGGGGATTTCTACTGTTTAGGCACATCAGGGGCTCTCCAAACGCGACATGGCGTCCGATCTCAATTCCAGCCAATTCTACATTGAAAAAGTAAAACGGCACTCTTTCTCTTCCAAGCTCTGCGGTGCGCCCAAACAGTGGTTTACCCCCACATATGGGGTATTCGCGTATTCAGGAGAAATTGCAAAACAAAATTTATGGTTACATTTCTGTTTTTATACTTGTGAAAATAAAAAAATGGTTCTGAATTAAGAGGTTTGCAAAAAAAAGTTAAATGTTCATTTTTTCCTTCCACATTGTTTCAGTTCCTGTGAAGCACGAAAAAAGGGTTAATAAACTTCTTGAATGTGGTTTTGAGAACCTTGAGGGGTGTAGTTTTTAGAATGGTGTCACACTTCATTATTTTCTATCATATAGACCCCTCAAAATGACTTCAAATGTGATGTGGTCCCTAAAAAAAACGGTGTTGTAAAAATGAGAAATTGCTGGTCAACTTTTAACCCTTATAACTCCCTAACAAAAAAAAATTTTGTTTCTAAAATTGTGCTGATGTAAAGTAGACATGTGGGAAATGTTATTTATTAACTATTTTTCATGACATATCTCTCTGATTTAAGGGCATAAAAATACAAAGTTTGAAAATTGCAAAATTTTAAAAATTTTCGCCATATTTCCGCTTTTTTCATAAATAATCGCAAGTAATATCGAAGAAACGTTACCACTAACATGAAGTACAATATGTCACGAAAAAACAATCTCAGAATCAGCGGGATCCGTTGAAGCGTTCCAGAGTTATAACCTCAAAGTGACAGTGGTCAGAATTGCAAAAATTGGCCTGGTCATTAAGTACCAAATTGGCTCTGTCACTAAGGGGTTAAGCAATGCCATTTTTTTAACTTAACTTTGTCCCAATACTTATCTGAAGCTGTACATAACCCCTTTAACCTCTGTAAGAAGCAATTTTAGGTGACCTCCAGAGCAGACCTGGGTAATTACGGCCTGCAGGCCACATTCAGCCCTTTGGCTGCCGTTGCCCAGCTCTTGGACATGTACAGCCAAAGGGCTATAATTAAAATGTGCCTGAGAGGCAGTGAACGGCCGCAATATTGCAGTCAGCAAGGGCATAGACCTGACCCCTATACACAGCTCAGGTACATACATGACATTGCACCACTATGCACTTCTGGATCCGCATTGTCAGGCTACTTGTTGCCCCCCACCACATCCGCCTGAGAGGGATTTGTGACTGTGTAACACAGAATATTGAGTGGTACACCGCTTCCAATTTCCAAGGAGGACTTTGGAACGTGAATATACGTTTTGGGAAAGTAGCCGCAGATATTAAGATTGAGCAGAATTAAGAACAGCCCTTCAGAATAGGTTCATATGTGGCCACATCTCCGTCTCATATAGACATATTAATATACACACACTTATCACTTGAAGCATTGGATCTACAGGTTTACTCATTTATTTATATTTTAACATGCATAACAAAGAAATGTTTACAGAGGTTTTTGCAATGAAATGATATTACTGAGCTCCGGTACTAAAACATTAATAAGACTTGGATGGCTGCTTGCTGTGTATTTTAATAAACCCGACAGGTGAGATAAAAGATTACATCCAACCTTGTGGAGGAGCTGTGATGGTAGATGGCAGCCCTACAGGCCTTATGGTCAACACGTTAGATGGAATCTTAGTTCACAAGTCGGATTTATTAAAATACTCAAATAAACTATCCAAGTCTTTACTCTTTTGGTGCAGAAGTGCAGTAATATTATTTGCAGAGAGAAGCTGGTCCTTCTCATGGGCAAGTGAAAATCTTCTGCAGTAAAGCAGGCTTATCTAAATGATTTTATGTTTTAATATTTTTGCAAAAAAAAAACAAAGTGAACCCCCTCCCCATAATAAATAAAGGCAAATAGTAATACAAGTCCAATTTTAATCCAATATGTGACAATATCGTAAAGTGCTATATAAGACAGATCTGTTCTATCTGTACATTCTACCTTACAACATTACCCCCATGTTTTCCTAACTTGGCATCTCCATTACCAATTCTTTACATTAAGTGTTGATGGCTTAAAGGAGCTGTGTGGTCAGAATATATTGATTACCTGTCCATGCACTATAAATTAGGTGAGGGTCCGGCACCCAGCACCCCCACCAATCAGCTGTTGCACGCTCAGATGGCAGCTGGAGGTAAACGCATGGATCAGAGCTGCACTACACAGCTCCTTATCATTTGTGCTGGCTACTCCCGGGTACTGCAGATCACTCCTATTGAAAAGAACAGATCTTCAGCACTCAGCAGCGAACACTACACAATGTATGAAGCTGCACAGTGGAGCTTATTTCCATGTGTTTGCATTCAGCCACCACTGGAGATTGTAATCGCTGGTAGCTGCTCAATGATTTCTGACTGAAAAATCCCTCTAGGACTCAGACGGCCATATAAATTGGACAGATTGGTCCACAATACCTATAATGGCCGCAGCTATCCTGACCTGAGCGTAACAGCTGCATAAAAATACGTCAATCTGTCACACTCCGGTTGGGAGAGCCATAAGCCAGTCCGTACATTGCGGTCTGATTTATATGACCGTCTGACTGCACCCTTAAAGCGGTATTCCCATCTCCAAGATGCTATAGTATTAGCAAACAGCTCCAATTAGAAAAGTAGTAAAGTTCTTCTGCTTAGCTATGTTGCTTACCCCATGTGCAGGACATTGCAGTAGCTTAGGTATCCATGGTTATGACCACTCATAGTAACAGATGGTTATTTGCTAGTCGTCAGAACCCCAGATACCTAAGCTACTGCTATGCTCTGCACATGTGGTACGCGACACAGCTAATCAGAAGAACTATTAAACATTTCTAATTGGAGGCATTTGCTACTCTTACCTCTACTACATATTGGGATAGGATCTTGGAGATGGGAATACCCCTTTAAACACAGGGCGTATGACTACAGTTAAGACACAAATCAGGCCTTCAGGAGGATGGGTAATGCTGCTCCCCAATACTTGGACCATCAGGAGGACTTGACCATTTTCAAAAATGAGGACGCTAAGTTCTTAATATTTTACAGGCAGGAGAATTCCCGAGTTAATAAAGACATAAAAGAAAATTACATTGGGAAGACATTTATACAGAATCACATCCTCTTCTTTTGAGGAAATGGTGGCAGACCCAAACTGACAAATGTGTCAATGTTAGAACTTAAGAAAAACCTTAATGAGTCCCTTAAATGTCTGAGAAAAACAATTGTACAGAATAGCAATGAAGCTAGCACATAAAGTAATCCACTAACTATATACTGTAATATTGCTAACCAGAAGAATATATGTATTTGTATCTATCTGGTGCATACTTAACTCAGTCTTAAGGCCATATACACATTAAAGTTGCCGGATATCGCCAATGTCAGTGGGCATAAAGGTTTGAGGGAGCAGTGCTTAGTTATGTAGGAGTGGTTTATTAAGGTGTCTTATTGCAATCAGGACAAAGGGGAGAGGCTCCTGCTGCAGCTACTCCAACAGCCAGACACAGAATAATAAGATGTGGGGATGGGGGGGGTGACAATCACTGGGGATACATACAGTAGAATTATTTGCGTATTTCCAGTCCTAATTTTAATTTAATGCAAAGTAAGATAAAAGGAAAGCTTGAAGTTAGAGAATGCAATGCTGGTGATTGTTTTAGTGCATTTTCTATGTTTACTGTTTCTTTTAATGAATGCTATTAAAAGAAAATGCCTTTTATTAAGCAATAGATTACACATAATTACACATTACTACATCTGCAGACAGATAAACCAATGGACACGCTCTACTAATCTCTGAAAACTCATTTAGGGTTCATTCCCCCACAGCATCTCTGCTGGGGAGATACCTGATGCAGAAAAAAAAACAAATGTGATGAGCCGCACATTTCACCCATTGCAGATTTTGATCTGAATTTGGTTTCAGGAAATCTGATGCATTTTCACTATTCACTACACGGGAACCTGTCACCATGACATAAACCGAGGGCAATTCATGTACACTGTCTTTAATTTCTGGAACTTAATGGGATGCCTTTGATCCTTGGCCCTTTCATCACTTTGAACTACCTTAAATTTTTACATGGGGGACAGTATCTGGCAGAGTCGTCTGGTTTCCAGCATTTTTTACGGTAATAGTGATGCAAACTACAATACTACATAAAGCACATGAGATCATGGCCTAAAGGTTGCATCAGCTGCATTAAATACATTTTAAAAGGAAATATTTGGCACGTAATACATTCTAGGAATCCATCAGAGAGGAAACCTCACCACTGAGTCACAAGGCGTGCGCCTAAGCTATTCAATACATCTGCATGCATATAAAAGAAGAAAAGCACATGTCACAGTAACGTATGAGTATATAGATTGGAAGTCTACCTGCACAGCTGCAGCCCTTCTCTCCAACCGATGAGGAAGAAATATGTGAAGACTGATGTCCACCAGTTTCGGACATGGTTGCTGGCAATCACTGCATGTAGACAACAAAGGGATGTTTGAGAGAGCAGGAGCACATCAGAAAATACAATAAATGGAATAGCTTGAAAATAGATTTACTATAGACAAGCTGGGCAAAGGGTGGGGGTGGACATAGCTCTTAAGGCCATTTTTCTGTCACATGATGCACTCCAATGACCCCAAATTGAATCCAGTGAACCTAATGGTGCAACTATGAACATAGCCTTAAAGGGGTTGTCCAGACATGGGGTTCAATTCTGCTGTCACAGTATATGAGTGCAGACTTGGGAATACACACAGTGCACACTGTCAGGAGTCTCCAGCGTCAGGCAAGTGCGTGACCGCAAGTTTGTGATTTGCTTACGTGGTCACGTGCCAACTAGACGTGAGCGGCTTCGCTCCATACAAGTAAATGGAGTAAGGCTGGACATGTCTAGTCAGAATGTGGCCAGAAGAATGCAAATCGCAGGCTTGTCTGACCGCACCCAGCGCCAGAGAATCCGGACAGCGCGCTCGGTGCAGATGACCAAGTCTGCAGTTACACAGAGTGACTGCAGACTCCAACCTCTACAATGGCCATACACGCTCACTCCAGCGTTCCTGTTCTCTCTATGAGAGGGCAAAGCCAGAATCATCTGCTCACTGTATATCCCGGCAGAAGGACTGGGGGAAGCTATTCCAACAGAACAATCCTTGAGTCTCTCACACACATTATATGGTTCCCTGACCTTGTCAAACTCAGCAGATTCGGACAACTTTTGCCTAATGTGTGCCAGACCTTTAGGCTATGTGCACATGTTGCGGATTTCCTGCAGATCGGCAGCGTTTTTTACCGTGCAGAAATGCTGCAGATCCACAAGTGATTTACAGTACAATGTAAATCAATGAAAAAAAAAAATAAATAAAACTGTGCTAAGGCTAGGTTCACATTGCGTTAAAGCAGCCAGTTCAACGCATGCGCTAAACGGACTGCGTTAACACAAGTGCCAAAATGCGATAGCGCTAGCACAGATAGAGCTAGAAGATGCTTTATCTGCGCTAGCGGTGACAGACCCGGAAACGCTGCAGCCCGCGTCCGAGGGTCCGTAACTTAATGACGGCACATCGCTAGCGCACGCCCATTATGGCATGCGTTGGCGAGCGATGCGCCCGAAATAGGGGTTAATGGCAGCGTTAACGGACTGCGTTACACCGTGTTATGCCACAGTGTAGCGCAGTCCGTCTAACGGACTGCCAGAATGCAGTATGAACCCAGTTTAATGATGCGGAAAATTCCGCGCGGAAACGCTGCGGTTTTAAAAGTAGCAGCATGTCACTTCTTTTGTGCGGATCTGCAGCGTTTTTGTACCTATTCCATTATAGAAATCCGCAGGTGTAAAAATGCAAAAACTCTGCACAAAATCCACAGCAAATCTGCATAAAAAACGCATCAAATCCGCACCTGCGTTTTCTGCCAAGAGATGCAGAATCCGCACAAAAAATTCCACAGGCAAATCCGCAACGTGGGCACA